>NC_090676.1:9343044-9987392 GCF_013368605.1 Nyctibius grandis
TTTAGAGACTAGATAGACTGCAGTCTCTCACTCCGTGGTGCTGGTATTTGAGGCACCACATCTAAGGTGGAGGGGAGCTGGTCTTGCATAATTCATCTGCACCTAATGAACAGATAAGCCACAGCTACAGTAGATGAGCTACCAGAACTGTAAAAATGCTAAGAAAAAAGGACCATAAAAAAAGACAAGTAGCTCTGATACTATAGAGAAGCAACATTTTTTTTTTTTTGACTTTGTAAACATTGTAGATTGAGTGTGGGGTTTTTTTTTAAATACAATCCAATCCAAACTACTATTTCTTCATATTGCATGGAATGTATGGATGTTTATTTTGCAGTAACTGATAGGCTGTTCTTCACATTTGTAGGTATAAAGTTTGGAGAAAGAGATCCCTTCAAACTTATTCAGTCCTTAAACCTCTCTACTCTCTGTGAACCACATCAAATGATAGCTGAGCAAAGGGTAGTTAAACTTGTATCACAAAGTTAGAGACATTAGTAATTACCTGGCTGGGATGGCGTTAATGGAAAGCTCCACATTCTGCTCTAGGTCTCCTGAACCAAAGCATGCCCGTAACAACTACACCATCCTGCCATTGATCTCTTTCTGGCAGATTATAACCTATTTATATCTGTTCCTTTGCTCTCCAGAAGGAGGAGCGTACCATGCTGGAAGACATCCAGGTTACTCTGACTGAAATGGACAAAGTTGCCTTCTATTTCAAGCAGCTGGATGAAAGTCTTGTAGCAAGTGAGTATTCTCTGTTTCTTCTGTTTCTTTGATGCTCTTTTTTTCTTGTTTGTTTTATGGGTTAATATCCTCCATGATTATAAATCTAACAGACCATGTCAGACCCAGAGAGCACTGACCAGCTTCTCTGAAGCACTGTTGCATTCCCTCAGCTTCCACTGCAAACACACAGCATGGAAGTCAGGACGGACATCGTGGGATGCTGGTGGCACATTCTGTGATTTGTAACCCTGTGCCAGCGCACCTTACCTGTGTGATTTCACACACAGGGAGATAGGGCAGATGATGAGCGGTTCCTGACACGTGTTTGTAGTTCACCACATTACCTAAGGTAGAAGGACTGTCCCTCCCCAGCTCTTCTGTCCCCTGCATCCCACCCTGCCAGATCTCTCTCCATGTTTATGGACTACAAGATGCCATGACACAAGATGGGATTTTAATTGTGAACCGTGTTGATTGTATTAGCATCAAACACCATGCTAGGTCATGCTAACAGCGTATCTTTTTAAGTATAATATTTTAGAGCCTGCATTCTCTCAATAAAGGCTCTCCCTTACTCATCTAATGGGGGAAATAGGAAATGTCATTAGATAATCTAACGAACTCAGGTTTTGCATTTCTCCTGCCGTGGTAAAGCAGCAAGTGTTTTATCTTTATTTCTCCAGATACTCATGTCTTCTACCACATTGAAGGAAGTCGTCAGGCCTTGAAGGTTATCTTTTATCTTGACAGCTACTACTTCTCCAAACTGCCTTCTCGGTTTCAGAATGGGGGAAGCTTGAAACTGCACACGGTGCTCTTTACAAAAGGTGTCTATAAAAAGCTTTTTGAGAAAAATAAACTAACTGATGATGTTAGAAGATTCAAAATAAAAAATGACCATGAAGCTCTTAACATAATGCAGCTGAGAATGACAGACATATTTAAGAAGCAGATGTTTCTATTCTAGGCAGACCTGGGGTGTGCTAGATTTTAGAATAAGACACAGTCATGAGAAGAAGATATGCCTGTTTGGGGCTTTTTTATGGCTTCCTGGAAAGGCCATAGAGAGATTATATTGGAGTACATGGACAATCTGATCTAGGGTGGCATCAGGAGATGTTCCCAGGCTACAGAGAAGTGTTTTTAAAAGTGTACACCATGACAGAATCATCTGGGCTGGAAATTTACTTGATAAGCAAATATTCAACACCAAAATACAATACAGGAAATTTCCTTCAAGGGGATATTAGTGGGGAGTAATTGCTGTTAGATAGAACTGCTTTCTGTGAGGCTCACCTTTATGATACTATCACTATATTCCCATACTGGGAAATGTATTAAATTTATGCAGTAACAGAATCAGCCTTGACACAGTCCAACAGTCGTTTGCTGACTGATATAGAGATAAATAAATAAATGACTCAAAAGAAAACTAATAACATAGGTTTAGTAAAATTCTTTTTCTTCTTCAGCTCTGGAGAGTATGGAGGGGCAATCACAACCAGCTGGCTCATCTCTAGAAGAACTTCCACAGCAAATTAATGGTATTTCACTTGAAAAAGTGCAGCAATACTACCGTAAACTCAGGTATTTCATGCTTTTTCTTTGCTTTAAAAGAGATTGAAAAGAGCGCTCCTTGCTAAGGACCTTAAAATTGAATGAAAAAGAGATTCTGTTCCTGATGGTTTCTTGTACAAATATAATTTTTGGAGACCCTCAGTGTGTGGGAAACTTGTTAATTTTATTTCCATAGTTAAGCTCATTCTGAACCAGTGCACTGTACAGAATGAAATTCCCACCTAATTTGACTTCAGAATTTTGTGCAGAGCTAAAATTACATAAAAAAGGGGGATTTGGAATGTTTTAGTAAAGACTGTAAACTACTGCAATCAAAATGGTTCAATAGGAAAGCAGGTCTTGAAGTACAGGATTTTTAGCATAGCCTTCTCAGATGTTTTGTACAAGCTAGTATACATATATGTGCTTGAAATGAGACACACCAACCAATGTAGTCCTTGCTGGCCTCGTTGCAGGACATTTTACCTAGAGCGATCAAACTTGCCCACTGATTCCAATACTACTGCAGTGAAGATTGACCAGGTATTGTTACTGTGTTTATTTCTGCAATAAATTCTCTCATAGAAATATTATTTCTACATCTCTAAAATCCCAGCTGTGGGATACCCATATGGCAGAGCTGTATAAACCCAAACATCATTTAAAAACTGTTCCCTACCCTGAAGAAGTGATGTGATTTCTCTGACACTTGGCTACAGTTCTTTTGTTCAGAAGAAAATGTGCAGAACTCAGGGAGACACAAAACCCGTACCTTAGGCACTAATAAGACTCCATATCACCCTGACTGCCCCTGCTAAATATGGTATCTGATGTTAGACAGAAGGAATTAATTTTCATCTCCCACAGATGCATGAAAATGAACATTCAATTTGCACGTTATGCTTTGTTCACAGTTATAGAAGAGAACAACAGGAAAACAGTACTTCCAGCATCTCATGTAAAGGCAGTCTGTCTAACTGGGGCAGGTGACATATGTGAATATATGCACGTAAAGCATTAAATACTGCTGCAGGGAAGACAAAATCAGAGATGATCTTTGCAATTGTAATATACATTGTAAACAATCTATGTAATTTGTGATAATCACAAAAAATTGCCCCAAGCCTAAGTAACTGTTCGTATTTTTCCACTTCCAAAGTTCATATATACTCTAAATAGTTGTTACTGTGTGGCAGTTACTCTTGTGTAGATTATTGTGCTTAGACATAGGATAAAGAATTGTAAATGTCTTTTTTTATAACTGAAGGTGTAAGTGTGCCACTGATGCAGTTTTTTTATTGCCTTGTTTAGCTTATTCGCCCCATTAATGCAATGGATGAGCTTTGCAGGCTGATGAAGTCTTTCATTAATACAAAACCAACGCAGTCAGGATATTCTAGCAGTAGCACATCAGGAGCTGGCCTGCTACCTATATCCTCTGAGCTCTGCTATCGACTTGGAGCCTGTCAGATTACGATGTGCGGCACTGGGATGCAGAGGTGAGGTTTAAGAAACCTGTGTGTTAGTGGTGTGATGAGACTTGTGTCCTTTCTAGAGATTGGAGCAAGATATTTGATTCTGTTCAAAGCAATAGAAAGGCAGATCATAAGGGAATACAATGAGTACCTAAATCTACTGACATCTTTATTTTAGCGTAGGTTGTGACTTTCAATCCTTCTGTTAATAATTAGTATCGACACATGAACTTTTTTATGTTTCAGTGCATCAACCAATGCAACTGACTGAGTGATCTCATTGCACATAACTTTCAGTCAATGTTGTCTTCAAGCACACACTGAAAATGTAGAAAGTTGCCCAAAAATAGCTTTAGAATCTTGGTGTGTGCAAGCATTGATTCTAAACACACCACTGTCCTTCCAGTGTCTCAAAACCATTGAGAAAAGAAAAGATTCATTTGTGGATAACTTTACATGAATCAATGCAGAAGAGCAGTGAAACATAGCCTTGTAGTAACGATGTTGGAGACTCAAACAATTGCAGTATCTAGGTGTCACGAGGCTGGAAATGCAGGACTGAGATTTTATAGTTTTATAAGTGAAAAAAATAAAAGCAAATAGAAGAACACTGGCTAACAGAAGTCATACTGAACAGGTGAGTGTCCTGTACATACCTATTTATACATTTTTAAATATGATCTGTGATTTACTATCTCTTGTTCCCATGCTCAGAAGTACATTGAGTGTGTCCCTGGAGCAAGCAGCCATACTGGCTCGAAGTCATGGACTCTTGCCCAAGTGTATCATGCAAGCTACAGACATCATGCGAAAGCAAGTAAGTATTTGGATGTGTGTCTGCTGCACGCCACCGTTTTCGTTTCAGTAACATCAGGGTACAAACACCAATTTATTTTGATGTGGCACTGTATTTTGTGCACTACAAACCCATATAGCCAAACTTCCATTAATGTCTGAGTAGCTACACATATATTTGACAGGAACAAATCAAGTTTTGCATGTACAGCCATTACTGCAATTAAAACATATGCCTCAGTGTACATTATTTAAAGTGTGTGCCTCAATGGTTAGAAAGTAGAGACTATCCAGTATATTTAAGACATTTTCTGTCTATAAAAAAAACAAATCTCAATCACAGTGTTAAATGGTAGAAATTCCCTCGTGCTAGACAGCAGTGCTTGTGAAGTGATTTGGGACTAATTCCATCTTTTAAGTAAACACAGATGACTAATGTATCCACCCAATGGATTCCAAATCTTCTAAAAGTAGTTAATGGATTCTCAAATAGAAACCACACTCCCATTATAATATTTTCCCCTAAGGATCAGATGCTTTATTGATACTGTCAGTACCATAAATTCTGTTTCCTTAGGGACCAAGGGTTGAAATCTCTGCCAAGAATCTGAAAGTGATGGACCAAATGCCACAGTGTGCACCTCGGTAGGTTATTATGTATTATGCATTTTGTCTGAGTGCTGGTTTTATGTTTCTGTAACAGTTATGGAGTTCCTGTTATAACCAAAGATCTCCCTAGTAGCAATAGTGGAAAAAAGAAAAAAATCCTGTTCTTTCTCATTGTAGATTAATCAGCTTTGCTGCTTACAATTTGCTGATCATTAACTTCAAAAGTTTCTGCATTTTCTGACTAAAACATCTCTGATCAGAGAGAAGGGGCTTTTTTGGACTGTTGCTGTGAGTTGGCAAAGCTCGTGATTGACAACCGCCTGTGGAATGCTTAGAAAGAACAATTCCTGACTGGCAAATCTGACTGCAGATATGCAAAGATAATTCATAGGCTGATACTATTGTGTGCTTAGAAGAGCTTGACTGCTTAGTTATGGCAAAGCAAGTTTAAGAGCAAGCACTTCAAGTTGAAGTAACCGTACAGTAATGCAGCTCTAAGGAAGATCAGTTGCCCAGGGTTATACGTGTGTTTGTCTAAAAGACAACTCTGAAAAGTACTGTACATTTGTGAATCCTACTGCACCTAACGGGAGCTAGAGATGTTTGTCATCTCTCTCTACAGGGTAAGAATACCTTTATTTTTAAGAAAGGTATATCTTTTTCTGGTCAATTTTCCCCGACTTCATATATCAGAGAGAAGAGAATATTCTTTAATAAACTGTAACACAGCATTTTCCCACAATGGTAGTAACAAATTGTCATGATTTAGGTGACAATATATATGGAATCAGTCTGTGCAAATATCAGAGAAACTTCGGATTCTTCTCTTGTTAATAGCATTGTTTACATGAAGGCAAAACAGTTCTGGCACGCAGGAATCCGCATCAGAAAAGATCCAGTAAAGTCTGTGCCACCCCTTTAGATAGAACGTTAGTTCAGTGTCAAAAAGATTTCGTTAAAACACTGATATCTTATTCACCCATTAAAATGTCTGAGTCTAAACAAGCCCTGCCTCTTTTTTTTTTTAAATCCTATTTGCTCCTCAGGAAATTATTTTAAACTTTAGAGACTGCGATGATGCTTACTGTAACAGCCTGGCCTTGGTTTATTTTTTCAGAGACCTTAAAAAGAACAATATTTCGCCTTTAGAACCTTATCCTTCTCTTGGATTGTAATTGCTATTTCAAAAAGGAATACAATAATAGTCGGTGGTGGCTCCTGTGCCACGTCCCCAGTGTGATACATCAGCATTTTAGGAGCATGGTTACTGTGCCGTATTAACGGCCGTACATTACTTTGGTTTCATTTTTATGACCATAACAGCATGCTGTGTTCAAAAGAAAACAGCTTGAGAAACAAATTGTAAGATGAAGCCTTTATCTTCTTTTGTATACACTCTAAATCACAATGACAAATTCCGGGACTATTTACTTAGATTATTTCAGAGCAATAAAGCTCAGATACTGGTGTTCCTACTGGGTTTCATCATCACAATGTGAAATAAAACTGAGCAAAGTTAAAAGGAGATGTGGTGAATTACTGTTAATTCTCAGGATTATATTTCCTAGCATTGAGGTTTGTCAAACTCTGTAGTAGCAATCTTGAAAGAGGAGCTATAGAAGACTTGGGTTTTTTCAAATGTAAAGTAGAAAAAGCCAAGAAAAAGCTACCACAAACAGTCATATATGAATGACAGTCAAGATGCGCTTGGCTTTAACCACTGGTCTCAATTTGCTGATCTTGTGATTCAAAAAATTTATCTGAAAACATGATTACTAATTTTAAAGTCCGTTCAACCATGTGAACAAGCAAATATGTGCTTTTATCTGTTTGGTATCCCAGTTGGTATGAGGGTTGAAATCTTTTGTTCAGGAAAAATGTTGAACTGGGTTTAAACCAAAAGAAACAGAAGAAGAGAGAAGGGACTGTCAAAGACCCACACTGGGCCAAAGTTAAAAGGAAGTGATGGAAAGTCTCAAATAGTGTTTAAACAATGATTGTAAATACTTTAGTTAATAAATCACTAGTGGCACTTCTAAATTTACAATTATCAAAATTAAAAATAGTGGTATTCTTAATATCAGATTGCCTTTACAGCTTGCAGAATGATGAAGGAGAAGTTGACTCTCACATATGATGCCAGTAACGATATTTAATACCATACTCTTCATCTGCCTTAAAGACTCTATAGGTTGTGCCAGCCACCTACAGATGGGGATTTATAAAAGTGAGAGGCACCTACATTGCAGCATCGTTAAAGCATTCGACTACGAGCAGCCCTGCCTGAAGACCCACGCTAACGGACACTGATGGTGCTGAATCAAGAGAGGAAGAGAGATTGCTCTGGTTTAGTGGGAGATGAACCTGACCCAGGCACCAAGAATCTGCCTTTGAACTCCTACAGCACGCGCAGGGATTCTGGTATTTCTTTGATTTCTTGAAGAAATTCTTGAAACACCGCAGAGCTGAGATGGTTGTTACTGCCCTTTGCTACATGCCTGGAAAAGTGGCAATTGTATTTCAAGAAAGCACAGTTTTACTCATGACTTGGTTGTGCTGCCACCTAAAACTTGTGGACTTCAAGATACAGACTGGTTAAGAAAATCCAGAATGACGCAGATCTCTCTCCCTGTACTGCATCTGGCATCCATTTAATTGCCAGCATAATTTTGGTCAGCGTCCTTGAGCAGTAGCTTCATAAACACCACTTTTTCATGAACTGACCTGCACTTTCAAACAACGAATAGCACAAACTATGGTTTATTCAATATGAACATAAAGGATTTTCTTCTGGAGTAATTTTCCACTTCAGCCCAGTGAGAACCAATCTCTATGCTGCAGAGTATACATTCCATAATACTTCTTAACATTACTTCATTTTACTTACTGTAGCTTTCAGGTTTTCTATTAACTCTTTTTACTAATGCCCTATTACGTACTCTGGAAATACAGTGCTATTGAAGAGGAGAGATTGGGAGTGAAGGATTTTAAAGGAAATTTTACAAAGGAAAAATACAGTCTTATAATCTGATTATTTGAACAGATGTAGTTTTTAAAACAGGTCAGAAGAACTATACTTATTTATGTGGAGTGGAATATGTGTTTTCGATCATGTTATTATATAGACAAGATTTAAATAAAAATTATATTGTTGAAAATGGGACCAATATGCTGGCAATTACACAGCTACTCCCAGTTTACTGAAAAAAAAATCTACATTATTTAAAACCTTTCAATATTTAAGTAGTCTTTAATACAGTTATTAAGATGTATTAGGGATGCTTTTAAGTTAAAAGAAAAAAGGAATCATGTATATAATGTACTTTATTTTTTCTTGTTTGAAAAATGTTCTCCATTCTGTCAGTATTATCCTAAAGCACAGTAATTTTTTGCAAATTACTGGCTGAAACTAATTGAAACACATCAGCAGTCTCAGGACAGAAATAATGTTCTTTTGGAGTGAGTGCCTTAATATGACCACCCATCCCTAAGGAATTTCAATTGTAGCAGGTCTCAGTAGGAGGGTGTGTAGGAAACTTACCATTCCTCTGGTTCTCCACAGCCTCGTTTAAAACAGTTCATAGTTAGGAGATCTGGAAGCGCTTTGCAGTGATGTATATTCTAGAAAATAAAGGTTTGGGGTTTTTATTTGTGACATTGTTTGTTTTATAGCTGGCTTAATTTTATTTTATTAACATCCAAACCAACTCAAAAACTAAAATTAGACTTTTTCCATTTGGCTATGAAGGTCTTAAATTTTTTAATCTACCTTTCAACACAAAATGGGTTATGACAAGTTTGGGGATGCAGATTGTTCTGAACCTTGTTTCTTAATTGTTTAATTTTTTAAAGAAGAACACATAGGCCAAGATCCTCGCTTTGTCTACGTCAGCTCCGTTCAGCTGAACTGCAGCAATTTGCGCAGCCTGGTGAGGATCCTGGCCCACACTTAGGCAGTCACTGTAAACATTAAAGACACATAGAAGAGTATCTAAGGGCATTTACACTGTGCACTGTTTTACATTGAAATGTATGTTATTCTCATTGAAAACATGATAGAAGTTTTTATTATTAAAAGTTGCTTTATATTATAAGGAAAGAAGGCATGATCTTATTTTTCTGTTATACCCTTTAATTCCCTAGCTCTAAGTTCTGTTGAACAGTTTAAGTTCTAATATTTGTATGGAGCAATGAGGAGTCAAAGTTTAAACTGTAAGGGAAAGGTGGTGGTTGGTATCAGCTCAAACTGGCAGTGTAGAGCTAAACCTTCCTGTTTGGGCAGTGTCAGCTACAGATGTTTCACTGCAGACTTCCTATTGAAGTAGAAAATGTTTTGATGCTGTAAAATTGCAAGGTTTAAATCCAGTGCTGAAAAAAAAACCATGTTTAAATGGAAAATAAGAGGGCAATGCACAAGGCAGCCTGCAAGTAAAGAGAGTAGATTAGGTCTGCAGAATTTCCGTGGCCAAAAGCAAAGTAAGAATCAGGCCTGCCACAACTGAGCCAGTGCAGGTTACATAGATCTGGAGCATCTGATACTCTGGAAGTGTGGAAAACACAGTCGAGATGGAGAAAATGGAAACCAGCAGCACGATGATGAGGTGTGTAAGCACCTGGCTAAAGGCAACTGAAAAGGAAGTGGGTTGGGTGGCAGCTGCAAGGGGAATTTCTTATGTATCTGTCTTTAACTGAATTTGCTTAGGATTTTCATTAATCACTGAAGCACAGGTACCACGAGGCTGGGGTTGATGGTGAGTTGGGAGGCAGTGATCTAGAGAAGGATCAGGGTACACACAAAAACCCTGGAAGACTTTCAACACTGAAGGGGATGAAATGAAGGGGATGGAATTTTACAGTACAAACATTAGCTCATGCACTTGAAGATTAAACAAAGTATTTTGCTAGATTTCTTGTTAATAGTAAAAGGACCTTGGTTATAGAGTTGGTCACAAGATGACTCTGATGCAATTTGATAGAACCATGAAAGCTCAGCCTGCACTAAGAGACAAATTTCCAGTTGGGATGGAGAAGTATTCAAGGCACTGTGCAGAGGCTAAATAATTAAGTGAAACTGCAGTAGCTAGATGTTGAGAAATGATACTCAAATGGTATCAATAAAGTGGATACAATTCTGCAAGATAAGGCCAGGAGAGCTTGATTTATTTAGCCTAAGACACAAGTATAACTGATGTCTTTATAAGAAGATAATAATGAGAAAAGGCAAAGACAGTTCAATCTAAACATAAATACAGCCACAAGGAGAAAAAGGAGTACAAGCCATCAGGGATAAATATTGGCTGAAAATTGTTATGCACCCTAGAAACGTGTTTTGTTTTTTTTTTCCCCAATCAGGCTCTGACAAAAAAAGAAATAACTTTTACAAAGGGGCTTGTAAAAGACAAAGCAGTGGGGCCTAGAGCCACAGGAGAGCCCCTCTGAGGGGGACAAGGGACCTGTCCCCGTCCAGCCCCCCTGGGCAGCAGAAGCTGTGTTTGGCTGACGGGAGAGAGCGTGAACCGTCCCTGCTTTGTCCGGGGCATTTCAACAGGTGGGAGCTGCTTTTCAAGTCCAGGCCTTGGCTATCTATTAGCATTAGACAGTTTCATGTTCCAGAATTCATTTGCGGACTGAAATTCTGGGATTTTTAGATGAGAAACCACAGATTTAGACAAATATACATCTCGTTTCCATTTAGGATAAAAAAAAAAAACCAACAAACAAACCAAAAAACAAAAAAACATTGAAAAGAAAATTCCACCTGGCAAATCGTTTTTCCTCTGTCATATTTTCTTATCAGCAAATAGTGCTAATTTGGGAATATTTTGAGCACTAATTATTTCATGGTTCTAAAGTGATTTGAAGATATAAAACACTAAGACCTAACAATCAGAATTTCAATGTAAAAATAATTTGAAACACTCCTACTTCCATAACAGCACATATAGTATCTCATCTGTCGTAACATTTGGCATTATAAGTGTCTGACACAGCTTCTAAGCACCTGGTCATTGTTCATTGGTAAAAGTGGACACCCCCCCCCACCCCAACAAACAGACCATGAAACCAGCTTATCAATAAGTCTGTGCTTCTGTGAATAAGATATCATCGATTATCTAATTACCCAGTACAATTTGTATCTAAAACTAGTAGTTGTGTTGCACTAGAGTGTTCGAATATGAAGTTCAAATTTGGCATTCAGAGAAGTCTGCAGTAGCTGTTCACAGGGAAGAAAAGCCTTCAAACGGCAAAAAGTCCTTTTGCCACCTTTTAGAACGAGAGTCCTGGCTTCGATTAGCACTGAGAAACCACTGTCGTGCCATTGGGTTCTGATCCTTCTGATCCTTCCTATGCAAAACTCCTTTCTGTTTTCTGTTAAATAACACAGTGCAAGAGCAGTTTGGATGGTCCTGTCGCAGCATCGCTACGCTACAGCCCTAAAGGAGACTTTGTTTAATATAAACTGAAAAAATCCTAGTGTCCTTAAGGCCTGGATTTCCGAGCGCTCAGTCTCACCGTGCCCGACTTCCTTTCCTATACTGAGCAATTCACTTTTCCTCCCTGCTGCAGTTTGGGGAGGGAACTGGGGAACTATTTTCTTACCACTGGTATTGTGAAGATTCAAAGGAGGAAAACTGTTAACTGCTTTGAGACCTGTCAGTGCTTTACATATATAACATAGTTCTAATGACTTTAAAAACAGGAAACTACATGGAAAAAAGGATAAACATCACAAAGACATATAAAAATCTCTGCTTTTCATTCCCATAAATATATTGAGAGCACTTGGTATGAGGAAAGATGACTGAGCATATTTTTGATATAAATGCCCCATTTCAGGGTTCAGAAGTACTATGCATTAATACCATCAAGGAACCTAATTTAACAATCTGTTTTCATTAGGGGAAAAAGGATAAATTCGTATTTTTGTGTGAAGCTTCTTCAGACTCCCTCATCTTCAGCAGTTCCTTCAACTCCTTGATTTGAAGAATATCAGAATTCAGAACATAAGGAAATGTTAGGCAAATAATATTTTTAAAATGTGGTCTTGGCAAGAGGATATTCAATTTGGATTTCAGAGTAGCACCTTTTCATTTGTAAAAGAATTGGTAATTCTTTTATCACACAGTTTGGCACGAGGATAATACTGTTTATCTAAGGTCCTTCTAATTGTCAGCCTATATACCCTGAGAACTGGGCTCTGGTGCACTGTCGCAATCAAGTGTACCAGAAGAAAGATTTGTTGGTACCTGGACCCCAATCAGCTGAGTGGGTGACGCCTTTGTACTCTGAAGCCTACACTGGCTTCAGTGCTGAATTAAAGACAAGGACCTGATTATCTTAGAACAATAGGTTTGCTTTTCCTAGTTAACCTTTCACACAGATGTTTCTAGATCAGCTAAGACCACAGGATGCAAATGACTGCTCTAGTACAAAGCCATAGAATAAACAATTAACTCATTGAAGAGGACAAAGGACTTTTGAAAGGCCTTTGTTTTTGCCCTTTTTACAGAGGGTAGGAATGGCCACAGTAGTCTGACCATAGGTTAGGCCAAATTTAAAAGGCTTTTAAAAGTTAATTGATGGTCAGCTATAGGAGCTCAAGGAAGATTGCTACAGCATTACTGCATTTACAGCTCATTTTGCACCTAAGATCAATTACCTCGTCTGGGCAGGGGGGCAATTCCGAAATGACACAAGTTGTATAGTATGTTTTGCATGAAACGGAACTTTTCATGGTTGTAGGAAAATGTTCCAGAGATGATATTTTTATATCAGTTTATAGGATTGGCATTTTCAAATGTTTTGTAAAAAGAAAAAATGTACAGAATATTTGAGAGGGTTTTTCCCATTAAGTTTGAGGGATTCTAGTGTACTAATAGTGTTATATTTTTCTTCATGTTTCTGTATTTTTAACTAAGCACATGTATCCTGCATTAAGATAAAAGTCTTAATATAATTTGTTCAACTTTTTGTGTTGTATTGTCTAATCCATGTTGTCATTTTAGCATTACTGATCTGTGTGGGCTTGGTATGCTCTATGCTCTGTGTCTGTCAAGCCATTCAGAGAACACTGCCCAGATGGCCATAACGATGGCTCTTCTGTGAGACAGGATTCCGAGCGCTCCTCTTGGGTTTGGAAGGTTGATAGTATCTGAACAGGGGACATTTCCATTGGGTTATTAAAAATACTTGGGCTATAGCTTTAAGCAGAACCTTTTGAACCGCAAGAAGATTGAGGAAGTAAAAAGAAAACTGTATTTGATGGTCAAGTCCTTTTTTGTTTTGTGGGACAAGGGACAATTAAAACAGCTCTTTCCTGCTGTGTGCAAACTGCATTCTGACTTTCTAGGGCATGAAGTAAAGAACTAGATCTCTTTCCCCTCCTCTGCAAAAAGAAAGACAAAAACGGGAGCCAGGAAAATGCATTGCTGTCTTTGATTCCCCCAAATGTGCATCTAAAATCTCCCTTGACCCTGAAACTGAGACAGGTCCTGAGTTTTCCCTCAGACTATTAAACTCAGCTTTTTATGTTCTGACACTTATTCAGAACACCAGAATTGGTTACAATATTTATTTCCGTGGTGTCTGTGTTGCATCAAGTGCACAGCAACCCAGAATGAGGAAGTTCTGGACAGCCAGCCAGACTTACCTCATCACCTTACTCTGCTCATAAATGCCTCTTGCCTTCGATACACTCAGCTTGGCAGTGCTCTCAGACATCTTTAAAATGGGAAGTCTCCATTTTCCTGTCTATCCAGGGGCTTGCGCTGGGGGAGACTTTCTATTTGCTGAAAGAATCAACTGAAGAGATTAAACCTGCACACCCAAAAGGGTTCAATAGTTTTCCAAGAAAGAAGAGAACAATATAAGAGTTAAATCCCTTCATCCATGCCTCTGATCAAGGTACTTGATTCAGGCTTCCTTCTCTTTGTAGCAATAGAGAGAAACGTGACAAAGGAGAGATTCAAGAACAGTTTGTTTGTGGCTTCCCGTGCAGTGAGAAATGAACTTCTGTTTTGTCCCATTACTACATGTTGAGATATGTTAGATTTTGGTTCTTAGCCAAAATCACCCTGTCAATTCCCTAAGTCCTCGAAGTCTATAAGGCAAGGACAAGCCTCTAGTCTTTAACAGTGGTTTAATTTCCACTTCACTTGCAAGAAACTTAAAGAAGTGCTACTGGTTCAGTAACTCCTGAACAAGAGACCGATTTGAGCCTTAAAAGAGTTGAATATATGACACTGGGACAGAAACCAAAGAGAAACAAACTAAGCCAACAGGCCATAGATAGTAGCAATAATGGGCTACTCTCCAAGCAATATTTTATGCCGGAGAAAATTACAGAAATCAGAGAACGAGGCAGTTGGTGCATGTCTCCTCTCTCTGGCTAACAAGTTATGCAGAGCTGTGTGATCATGGCTCAAGTTTTTGGAGATAATATTCTGTTTCAGAGGCTACTTCACATGGGAGGAAGAGGAAAACCAGAAAAATAAGGTAAATAGGCATAAGGAATTCAAATTAAGAAACAGAGCCCTCAACTAGTAAGCTTTCCTTCTGAGGGTAATGCAGATCATGAAAGGGACACTGGAGTAGTCTTACAGAGTGCATTAACATACCTAGCTCAATGTGTCTCAACCCATCAAGAGCCCAACATTTCCCACTTTCTTAATCAGCAACGTTTTTTATAAAGCTCCTGTCCTTTTCCCTGGTGAATTTGACTGGCTTTCTTTCCAGCCTGCTTTCTCCTTTGATCCTGATCAACTGGGCAATCAGCTAGTCACTAGAAAAGGAATTAGCTGCTTGCTTACTGGAAATCAGTTGAGATGTCGGCATTGTTTTCACTTTACAGTTCAGGCAAGATGAGGGACAGGGACTGTGACTGTGCCAGCTCTTTGCCTTAGCATCTTAACAGCTGTTCAATAGCCTGGACTCATAAGCTGTCTTGAGCAAAGAACAAATAGCATCAGGGAATCTTCAAAATGAGAACTTGTACCAGTACTCCCAGTACTAACCCATCCGTGGCTCACATAGAATTGATGTGAAGTAAAATTCTGCCACCTTAGAACAATAGGGCAAAAAAGTAATCCCCGTTCAGAGGGATAGGAACTACTTTTAGAAAGTCTCTGACACTCTTTTTGCTTGTACAGCTACCAGTAACAGTGGCTCACCCAGGGGCACGCTGCTGCTGCGGGTGCCAAGGGGCGATGCTGAAGACCTGCTGACAAACCCTGCGTGCTGTGCTCGCTGTCTGCCCTCAGCTCACCAGCTGCTGTGATCATCTGCAGGGAGATGGCTGCAGCCCAACCAGACCAGGACCAGGGCACCCCAGAGACTACCTGCTTCCAAACTTTGCCTACAGGGAGACCTAGACATTAAACCTGCCAGGGCAGGAGCTGCCCACCTCCTGCAGGCACAAGTATACAGGAGGAAATTTTGGGAAGAAGACACAGCACTCGTCCCCTTTGCCCAGTCTCCACCTGGGCGCTACATTACGCTAGGCAGCTTTTGCTACAGCTGACATATGGCCTTAATCTTCAGTGTTATTTCCAATTTTTTTTTTTAAATTGTTGTCCTGTGCTCATTAAAAGGCTGGGAGTACTCTTCAGTGATTAACTGTTTTCATCTTACAGATAGCTTTCTATTAGAATAAACGTCTGTCTTGTATGGGTTGTTCTGGTTTACACTGACAATTTAACTAATACATCATGATTTCCCCCCATTAAGCAGCAAATAAGAGTTACTCCAGGCTTATCCATTTGTATTTACACAGCTTCAATAAAATATCTTCCCCCGCCCCATTTCAGGTCATTAAATTTCTGCAGAGAAAGGTGATGTTTGGACAATGTGTTTGCTGCATTGAACATCTCAGTTTCTATTTTCAGTTGTGTTCTCTTTATCCCAAGGTCTAGTGAATGGCTGACAGCATTTTGAGTCAGTACAAAATAATACCTTCTCTATGGAGCAAAAAGAACAAAGATTACCTGTTTGCTGGTTTTCCTTCACAATTTAAATGATTCCTTGTCAAAACTGTAGTTCTGTTGATTTTTCAGTCGCGGAAGCTGTGTCCAGTTCTGTCTGTGATTAAGATGGATTCTCTAAGGAGCAAAAAAGATGAGAAGGGTGAAACTGATAAGTATAAAAATGTAGGCTGAACAGGAAATGTTCCTGAAAGTATTGTCGATAAAATAATAGTACAATCCCTTAGGTGGAGTCCTGCTCACCTGGGACTTACAAGGCACACAATCTGAGCAAGCAAAATGGAGCTATTGAATGAGCTGCAGGAATAAGAGGTAAAACCCATGGGTTATACTGGTCAGTATGTTACATGACAGTTACAATAATACCATTGGGGCGTAAGATCTACTATCAGAAAAATTACTGATTTATTAATGTAAATTTTCTTAATATATCTTATAGAACCACTTAGCCATTGGGTTAAACTCCATATACATTTCAAAAAGGTAGTCCTTCCTCAAAGGAATTTACAATCCAAAAGTTTGTCAAGTTTTTGGAGGGTGTTGGTATTGTCCCCAGTTCCTATCAAAGGAGGCTAGCTAGTATAAACAAGCTAGACAAAAACCTCCCCACAAAACCAGTCCTATAATTGTAAGGCATTACACTCCAGGACCAAATCCTGAGCAAATTGCTCAGATTCTCTATCCTTTTCCAATTTGACTGGAAAGAAAGCAATAAACCTCCTGATTCTTACTTCTCAACTGACCTGAACTGTTCCCTATCCTGTTCCAGTTTGTCTCAATAAAGCTGTTTGCTTTAGGATACTTTTTCTTCAGCTTACTCTCCTATTACCAGTAATTAAAGGTAGTTAGCAGTTCCCTGGCTAGTGTGAGTAGTACAGAGTTACAAGTACTTTTCCAGTCAACCTGGAGAAGCTGAACTGCTGCTAAATAGAGCTGCTTTTTCTAAGAAGTCAAAGCTCCCTCTGAGCTCTTTAACAATCCCTTCTGGTAGTCATCATTCACCGTCTGAAAAATACGTCTCCATGCCAAAATGATGACTCATTTTGAAAATGTCAATTAATGCCCTGCAGAGTCTGCAAAAAAAAAAAATAGGTCTGTTTTTAATGAGTTAGAATTAAAATTAGTAATTAATGTTTGAATCAAGTGATTATTTTCTTGATCCTGCTTAAAATGAAATTTGGTTATAAGCACTTTGAAGGCAATGGGCAAGAAATCATTATTACTTAATCATTTTTAAATTACATAATTACTTACATGTGTGACGTATTTTTATCTTGAGATAATTGAAAAAATTAGTATGGCTTTATTACAGTTTTAATGTGCAAAAATCAAATTCATATTATTAGTGGTGCTTGAATACTTGCTTTTTTTTGGATGAAATTTATCTGCAAATTATTGCATGAAAGTTATCACACAAATGCATTGCTTGGAAATAGTGATTTGAAAAGGATGCATCATTTATCTCTGATCCCATGTGAACTCAGCTCTATTTTATTTTTCAGGGGGTTTTATTAAAGTTTTCTGAAATAATAAGCAATTTTATAGCCAGTACAACACAGAATGTGTCTTGCTGCAAGAAATAACAAACCTTGGGCCTTATTTCTTTTGCCTACTCTGGCATAAATCAAATGTAGATTTCATAAATTCAGTGGAATCACAATGCTATAGAGAGTATATAACCCAAACCCAGCAACAACTGACAGGTTTGAGTATATCACTCAACCCCAACAAAAGTTTTCAACTTTTTTAAACAATGTGGATGAAATATTCACCTAATTCTTGCCTATCTGTATTATATTTCACAAATTATCGTGCATTCTTTGACTAATAGCATATCATCAGTTCAACTACCTGAAAGACTCAGCTTACATAGAAAGGCAAGACGAAGAAAATACTCGAGGAGGTATTTTTACCTTTTAAAGCAATCTAACTTTAAAAGGCAATTTAATTGCCTTTCAAAGCAGTTTAACAGATGGAGATAAAAAGGAGGAGCCAGTATAATGTCATTAGCCAGAAGTGCTTTATGGACCACATTTATTAAAATTTCTCATTAGAGCATTACGCTGGGGTTTTGGGATGCAGTCTAGACCAGGGCTGTGGTTCACTTATTTTTATAAAGAGGAGATAATTACAAAGCTGAGAACAGAAGTTTGCCAACTGTTCAGGATCTTTGGGGTTTTCACACCTACTTCTTATAACAAACAATCCTTGTTTACCAACATATTCCTCTAGCTTTAGCAGTTAGTGAGTGCCTCAGCTGAATCTTCTGCCACCAGGTTGTCAGCATAGGGCTCTGTTTACTGGTGATCTCACATTTCGGCTGCTGTTACCCTTCCCCTTGACCACACTGCTCTTACCAAAGAAAGGGGCTGCTGTTATGCCTGCCTCTGACATTTTGCTGCAGTGGAATAAACATTTTCCTTCCTCACTCACTAAGGATATTATCTATATTACCAGACCGAGGAGGGCCTCCCAGCTCCTAGCCTGAGGGATTGCCAGCTCTGGGTCGAGATCAAGCACTCGGTGTATCTGCTTCTCCTCTGACTGCAGTTTCTGACTAGCTTGCAATAATATTGAGATGTAATGTCGACAGCATCCCTTTAAAGTAGGAAGCAGTATTTCCCCACTGTAGAGATGGGAAATAAGAACAAGATTTCAGAGATTTAATTCTAACTGAAATGACTGCATTAAAATTGTTGAAGACAAGAAACAAACAGTGGTGTTCACGCGGGATGGGTGTTACCAGCACTATGCTTCTTGAATCTGTCTTGGGATCTGCCAGGGCTTGCTCACCAGTGATTTTAAAAAAGGGGTGAACAGTCTTGTGAAAAAATTTCAAATGATAAAATGTTATTTAGGATAACAAAATCCAAAGGCAATTGAAAAGAGCTGCAGAAGAATGTTACAGTAATGACTGACTGGCAACTAAAATTCAGTATCAGTAACTGCAGAGTATTGATCACATGAAAAAATTAATTAGGCATTGGATGTACAAAGTCAGGTTTTAAATGTGATACCCAAGCTTTGGAAAATCTTTCAGAGTTTTTGTGGATCAGTCTCTGTAACCGTTCGTTCAGAGCTGTGGCTATCAAAGAAACTAGAACAATAGAATTATTAGGAAAGGCAAAGAAACTGTAGCAGAAAACCTTATTAATTCCATGGTGCCCCTGAATCTTAAACACTACAAGAATTATTCTTATGGTTTAGGCCTCCAAACACTTTTGAAGAACCTTGAGAATCTGCGCGCAAGCAATTCCCAGCATCATACGAGAAGCTTCTTGCGCAGCAGAGAACTGACTCCGTTTCAGGAGCCTAGGCTCCCTCTGACCACTGAGCCTTCCTTGCTTTAAAATCGGCCACTGTTCCTCCTGCTCTTCCTCTCTGTATACACCCAGAAAGCTTCTTGTTGAGAAGCTTCTCCCTTAATGCAGGGCTTCTCCCTCCATCAAGTAAGTTTCCTTTAGTTTGGAGTTTTTTCCCCCATTAAAAAATGTCAGAAATACTGTTTAGAATCTGCCTTAACTATCAGAGTCTGGTCTCAGATGAAAAAAAGCCATAGGAAACTACATATTTTTAGCTTCATTCCTCATTACTAGATAACTTTTATTCGTGGACACTCATAAAATTGTAAAATACATTAAATCTCATGGAAATATCAGTATTTAGCAGCAGTAAGTAAAAACCCTGCTGGTTTCAACAGCCTTTTTCAGACATAAAAGTAGGCAGGGGGAAAGACTTTATGGCAAGTAGCCATGACTTACAAAACCACAGTCCCACTTAGTATGTCTCTTTTTGATAAAGGTTCCAGGAAACTTCCCAGTTTCCTATTAGTAGTGAAATTAAAGCTACAATTTCAGCATACCTCTGCATTAGCAATCCATAGCAACTACAGAGGCTGGGCATTTACTGACTGATGAACAGCCTTACCCCTCTTTGCATGTGGAGAAATTAAATACAGAGAAGGTAAATTACCATGTCAAGAATGCAAAGGAGAGAACAAGATTCATCCCTTCCTCAGTCTGAAACTTTTCCTGCTGGGCCAAACCACCTTGCTTATGGCTTCCAGAAAGTTGCTGGTGGTCAGCACACAGTCCATGCAGCCGCCTTTTACTCCCAAAATAGCCAAACACTAGCTAACCATTAAAGTTGTGTAAGTTTTTATCACAGTTGAAAATATGCTTCTGGATTCATGTTCAAGGAAAGTCATAAAAGGACAGGCATTCTTCCAAATTAATGCTGCATTAGATGCGAATCTGAAACTTGCATTGTCAGATTTTGAAAAATGACAGTGGGTGCGGAATTAAAACTAAAAAAAACCTGTTAAGCAAAGAAATTTCCAGTATCTCTTTACAATTATGCTGTCTATATCTAAAGCCAAAAGGAGAATGCATCAAGAATACTAGGCTACGTTTTCAATGCTGCCTGGAGTAGCTGGAACCTCTAAAGAGAGAAAAGAAGTAAATACGCAGTTAGCTCCCCTGGGATAAATTGGCTAGTTTTGTCGGTAGGACATTTCAAAAGAATAATCCATATAGCTATATACAGACACATAAAATAATGAGCTTTCTAAAACAGAGATACACATGGAACTCAGCTTTTCTGTGTAGAAAGATTCAACAGCCCCTGTAATGACAAAGCAGGTAAGTTAGTTGTTAACTGCCTTAGACTGGTCCTCCCGGTGATATTCTTTACTACAGTTGAATGATACTCCCAACAGATGTGAAATAGTTTCTTACCTGTGAAAGCCAGAGGAAATGAAGGGAATCTCTCTCAGTCTCTCTCTCCCCAAATGAATTTTCCCACTTATTAACATGAGTAAGAAGCAAACATGCCAGCAGTCACCGGAAATTGTTTTTGGAAAGCAATTTTTGATCGATACGACTGAATGATCACTATTAAGAGTGATTATTAAAAATGAATTTCACTGTTCATATCTTTTTGCACATGATGTCATTCACATGATTTGTTGCATAATATCACTCCAGTAATATTACTTTTTTTTCCCCACTTGCTCATCTGGAGAAACCACAGATGATGGACTGCTATAGAGACTCTCCATAACTAGCTTCAAACACGTTCAGCCTCATTAGTTTCAGACAGACCAGCCCATAAAAATCTTCAAACATACTGAGAGGTTCCATGTGTGTCCCAAAACAGATTTAAAAGACAGCACAAACCTCCACTCCCACTCCTTTCACATTATTGCAACAGTACGACTTGAATGCGTTCAGAGTAGTATCACCAACAATGGAAGCTGATGACAGTAGGTGCTGAAGCGTAGTGTCTTTTCCATACACTCCAATTACATTAAAGTGGCAGAGGTTTGGGAGTGTCAAACTATTCAGTTATTGATTGGCCTTTAGGTAGAGAGCATTTGTTTCCAGTTTCTCACTTTAACCCTGTGTTCCATTAAACTCGCTACAGCTAGCACTCGGAATAAATTGCATTTTGGAAGATTAACTAAGTCAGGTGGTAAGGCTAAGTGCACAATCTATTCTCTCTCTTACCAATCACTTTCAGTTCATCAGCTCTTGCAAAAAAAAATTAGAAAGGTAAAAGTCTCAGAAAGAGCAGGGTTAAAAAGGGATGTTATGTTTTAATCACATGATTTTTTTTTTTCCCCTTTTCCACCTAACAGTGAAGAGCATGGGACTGCCAAAGGGAAGACTGAGACATTCTTTCATTTCCTGATTGAAAATACCTTAAGAGATGATTGCTTCACAAAACCATGTCAGGATGCATTTTTTTCTGTTTAAGCCAGCTTCCTCACAGGAAGAATGATCATTTGTTATTAAAATTAAAATCACCGCTAAAGGATCAATAGCTAATCCTACAGATGAATCCCATCAACAGTATCTAAAAAGCTTTTAGCTAATTCTTTTAAAAATGTGTCTATGTGTCTCTGCTGAAAGCAGTGGAAGTCTAGTCAGTATAAAGGGAAGGAAAATTTGGTTCCCTGCATTCAGATCACCCTGTGTGCAGCTGTTTCAATCCTGCAATAAGTGCTACAGTATGATTTAATATGGGATGCTGTAGAACAAAGATGAAAATAAGCCAGATTGTAAAATAATAGATTTTTTCTATTTATAGGTTCTTCACAATCGTCTAGCTTATATGGAAGAGATTTTTAATAAATAGCTGTCTTTGCAGAACCACAAAACATCATCACTTTATACACATGACAGTGAGAAGAGATAGGCTGGCATCCACCCACGTGATTGAGATATCCTGCAACACCAAAATCCTTAGCTCTTGTTTAATCTTTTCCTAGACAAAACTTCTACAGAAACCAACAGATTTCTGTTCATTTAATTTAGTTCCCTGAAAATCCCTTCCTTTGATTCTAGATGCTGCTTGGCAAAGCAGTTAATGTATGCTAAAATGTAAGGTCAAATGGGTTGGTTGCCTGAGAGCAAGGGTACACAGTGTACAAGGAGAGCCACTGTCACAGCCAAAAAGATGTCCAGCTACATGGTTCTGGCCCCGTCCTGTGCCGGTTTTGGCACTCATCCGACTTCTCTGTGAGCTGATTCAACTTGCTAGCTCAGCAGAAATCTATTCATTCTTCTGCTGGTGTGTTTCCTGCTCAGTTAGCATGCTGAAGCAGCTCAGAGCAAGGTTCAATGAATCAGTACAAGGTGACGAGTGAGGAGTGGAAGCAGCAGGCTGTCCTCCTTCCAGCAGAAATGAGCTGTTGTACTGCCTTCTCCATGTTGTGCAACTTCACTCTGAGGTACATTAGTAAAATCTGGCATTCACCTTTCTGGAACTCTGGACACAGGCATACCTAAGAGAAGATTTTCCTGGTGGCCGGCTGAGCGCTGCAGCCATCGGTACTACAATTACTGTGAAGAAGGCTGCTGGCAGCTAATTGTGTTACCTGTGCCAGGGGCTTACCATTGCCTCCCCACTGCAGCTCAGAGCCCTACACCTGAACAAACAGCTCATGCCAGCCTTTCTCATCTGCTTCAGTGCCAAGCTGAAGGGCTCACTTTATCGCACTGTTGAATGCTGTTTGGCAAACTTGGGCTGCCTTTGCGACAAACCGCACAACGAGCAGAGGGCTAACCTACCCTGTCAGCTCCGCTTGCGCCTCCACCAAGGGCACAGGGAAAACTGGTAACATCCACCATCTTTTGCGTAGTGATCACAGCCTTCAGTTTTACACCTCAGAGGAGGGGAAGGAAAGCTGAAGGGAGATGAGGAGGTTCAGCTAGGTGAAGGACCCTGTGAAATGATAACAATAATGATTTCTTTTTCAGTAGAAAGGAACACTGTGGAGCCTACTATACGTGATGGCCCTGTACTGTTTAGAGATTTAGGAAAGTATAGTCTTGACAGTAAACCTGAAGGATGAAAACTGTTGCTGTCTTCACTGGTTTCGTCCTTTGACCAACAGAAAAGGAGGGTGCTGTAGAACAGAACAGGAAAACAAGTGCAATCTTTCACTGACTCCCAGCTCAGCAAGGTTGGTAGATGTTTTTTTGAAGTGAGTTTAAACATCAATTACCAGGTTAGAAGTGAAATCTTTTGCAATTTCTATTATTGATGAGGTCCCAGAGAGAATTCCTTTGTTAGTGGCACCACATCAGATCACAATGCATTTTCAGATGCTGTCAGTGAACCAGAAAGCAGCAAGAGGATTTCACAGAGCACAGAAGAATAATCTTATGAGTCTCTAAAATGAGTGCCCTGCTGGTCTGCTGAATGTGGGCAAAATCCATGATTATCTGCTACCATTCCTGCTTTGCTGTCTGCTGTTGTCAGGCTTTATATCAAAGACAGGTCAAAATCTTAATCTGCATTCATCTTGTATGTCCATTGAAGATAATTTAAAAAACCCCAAAACTTACTGGCATCAGGTTTGATTTCTTCTAAACCATTTCCTGGTGATAGGCTTTTTACAATTATCTGTACTGCTGCTTTTGTTTTTTCCTGCACTACGGAACATTTGGCTCATATATATGATACAAACATGCAACTTCAGGGCATAACAAAATGCTCTGAGATCATTTATTTACTAGAAACAGTTAATGGGATGAGCAAAGGCCTACTGAGTATGAGAAAGAATGCCATAAATTACTCTCTGATCTTTAAGAAGAACATGAAAACCAAAACGCAAAGTCCTTTATCCTGAAAGTCCCACAAACTACACGGTGGGGAGGAAAAGACTATTGCACTTCATTGTAAATATGAATAGAAACTATGAATAACAAAAATTAAGATTAAATGTTGCTCCTAGTCTTGTTGTTGAGAAAAAGTGCCAACTTCTGGCCAAAACTTTTCTTATGTGCAGAGTCCATTGAGAGGGCTGAGGAATTAGAGCACAGAGAAGACATGAACAAGCACAATGAATCTAAATGTTAAGTCAAATGCTGTACATGGCTGCAGGCCTCTGGTCTCATTCTTTAAGTATTTTTTTCTTGTAAAACACAAGCCAAACTCTCAAAATGCTGTAATAGTACTTTCCAGATTTGCCTCGTTACTTGTTAGTCTTTTCCAGACAGCACAATATACAATGCACCCAGCATTTAGAAGATCAACCTTTCTATTTTACTAGCTGGCAGATTCACTCCAAAGGTGGCTATACTTAAGTGGTTTTTTTAATTACTTCTGCCTATGAACTCAGAGGTCACAATGAAGGCAAGGTATTAGAAGATAAAAATTAGGAGATGATCATTCCAAGCTGGTATATGGATAAATAAAAATTTAAGCTGGCGTACATATAAGGCAGAATTTTCTGATGAAGAAAGATCACAGAAGATGTAATCATACTGAAGATTATGTTCTTAGGGGAAACATAAATGCCTTATAGAAATGATTGTTCCCAAGAAATGAAAGGCAATCATTTTGTCCCCTTTCACATGCAGTTGCAGGAATACTATTTAAACAGTAAAGAAAATATAAGGCATTTACTGGCAATATATGGCCAGTTGAGAGGAACTGATGCCCTTCAGCTGTGCCTTTAGCCATTCACCCCAACTGATTTTTAAGCTCTTGAATGGCCTGTGCTGAAACGGTCATTTCAGGAAGCAAAAATAAAAGTACAGACTCAATTTATGTTGATCTGCAACACAAAGGGGTATTGTTGATCTGTAAGGGCTATTGTTGAAGAAGTCTAAGACATTGTCTAATGCAAGAATGCCTAAATTTTCCTTGTTTTACAGCACAGATAATTGACTTGTCTCCACTCACACCAGTGATGGAACCACGTACAAATCTCAGAGTAGACAGGACCCATTGGACGAGGCTGCCAGCCTACGATGAGTTACGTGTTCCCTTTTTCTCTGAATGGTCAGATAAATAACTGGTATAATCATCGTACCGGAACGGCCTGCACCGAATCCATGGGGATCCCCGTGGAAAATCTCTGCTTCCAGGGGTGGGGTGATTGCACAGCTCACGAGTAGGTGGAGGTATTTTGTTATTCTCTGTCGCTTGACCAGGAGATGGCGGTAATTCCCTTCGTATAAATAAGAAAGCTCGAAAAAGATATTCAGAAAAGCAGACAAGGCGTTGGGGCGGGGGGGGGGGGTAAGAAATTCAGAAAACAGCCTGCTAGAGCTAAGTGAACAAAATTGCATTGCAGATAACAGAAGGAACATAGTTAAGCTCTTTTTCTTGTTTCTGTGACTATTTTTACTATTTCTTTGGTGTCTAAAAGAAAGACAAATTATTGGAAAGACATACAGCTCCCAGAGCTTTTCGTTAGGTATTATTTTTAGCACTAATCACATCTGCATATTGCAGAAAGAACAACACATTTCTAGCTGGCGTTCAGCAGCTGTATGTTAATGTTATTTGTGAAAATATGCTCAAAAGCTTCTACATTAGAAAGAACTTGAATATGCAGAAGAGACCACTTTTCCCCCAGGCACCTCCACAGCGAAATGCACAATATTCTTGTACCAGTGCTGTGACCCTAAATTACGTAGCTTAGCAGCACTCCTCCATGCCATGGCCCCTTTGTCTCGTATCTCTCTTCCCTCCTTGCAGCTTTACAGATAGATCACACCAATTATTGTGCTACCCTCAGAGCATAACCTGGGTATGTTCTGTAAACCCTTTTCTGCCTCAGTCTCGGCCAACCCTTTCACCCCACTTGCATTGCTCCTGAACTTGCCTTCTGAAAGAAGCAATAGGAATTGTGTGCCTATACCCGAAACTCTTACTTCTCTGGCCTGCAAAATGCACAGGCACAAAAAATTCTTTCGAAACGGTTTACTTCCCTCATTTTGCTCAATTTCTATAAATATTTTGCAGAGGCAATATCCAGGCAGAGCTTCTGAAAGATACAGTGAATTTGGTGTGGCTATTAAAAGGTATTAATGATAACCACATTTCAAAATCATATTTATTCTGGAAATATAAGAGTTATAAATTTATTAAATTACCACGACAGATCCATGTGTGATATAATTGATGCTGCTGCATTCATCTCAATCCAAAAGACATATGCTGATTTTTACCAATCGAGAATCTGGCAGAATGAGTGGAGGAATATAACATTCCCCCTATGACCAGTCAAAAGAGCTAACATTTCAAAAGTAATTATGAACATTCCTGGCAAGCAGCTTGCAGAAGCTCCCATGAGAGACACTTTTTACATCAAATATTCATTACATCATTACAAATACACACCACAAGTTAGTCAACAATGGTATGTCAATGCAAGAAAAGGCAAGAGTCTTTCTGTAAATTACATCGTGTGGATTTTAGAAGACTTCTGCAGGGAAGGACTGTTGGGATAGGACCTTCTCTGCATCTTTGTCATTTTATTTTCTACAGGTATATGTGATGATTACAGTGGTCTGTCTGAGCCATATAATTCTGTTGTCATCTGCATCTCAGAAAAAGTATTTATCCCTGCCTTGTCAGTCTGAACTCCTTCCACTGCCCAGACAGAACAACTCCTCATGTTATCTTTTTGCAGACTGGCATTAGCTACTTCCATATCACCCTATCCTCCATCCCCCAGATATATAAATTCCAGTCCCTTCAAGGTTATAGTATCCTTTGGACTTACACTGAAGCACTGCAGATAGTACACCCTAAATTCAATAGCTTTGTGCTGGATCCCACTATGTCAAGAAGGTACTTTGCAAGTAAATGTGAGCATATTCTGCGTGTGCTCCAAGCAAGCTGGCTAAACTTTATTTCAAGCCAAGAAGCTGAAAAGTCACATTACCACAGCCTAGAGCATGATGGAGTAAATTCACATCACCCAGAGGGTGGAGGACAGGTATTGCCTTTCTAGCAATAATTCTTGTGCATCTACAAAGCCAGTCCAGTTCTAGGTAGTTGTGGATGCAACCAGTCTCCGCTTAGGATCTCCCTTTATCTTAAGGGGCAATGAAGTTCTGTGTGATGTCCACAGTCCAGCCCTGTCTGGAGAGACTGTCAGTGTCTTCAAATGAGTTAGACAATAAGAGGTACTGAAAGGCTTTTAGAGGAACCGACTTTTGAATAATTCCATTGGCTTCAAAAAGATTGCATTTGGGTAGCTGTTGCAGTCTGTCACTAATGAGAGTGGCAACTTCTATTTCAGCCATAACACTTAAATTAAATGCTGCCTTTAGTCTCTTAGTGAATTGAAAATACATGTCAACACTGGGTACCTCAGGAGTGCCACCTGGGTGGAGACATGCTGCCATAGCATTAATGAAAACAACATGCATGAGGTTTGCATTATTTCTCTGTTAGATTTTTATCCTCCTGTCTCATTACAGCTCAAAGACAGAAATGTCAGTCTTTGTATTAGTATTTATTTGCTTTATAGTGTATTATCATATGCACAGTAAAAAGTGTTACTGTTAAACATTACTGCACTATTTGATCAATATAAAGCATGACGGCTTTTCTCCCATTAGCCAGTATTTACTCACACAGTTTGCTTTTAGGAAGCTTCTTTAAACACTTTTTACATTCTTTGTATACTTTGTATACTTCCCTCCTACAGCTTCACTATCACTATCATACATTGGTATTATATTATGGATTATGTATTGGTTTAGATTTATACTGTAACCACCTGATGAAGTTTTAAAGATTCATTTCTTCAGTGTCAGCTTGTTGGCTTTACCCCCATATAGTCACAAAATCATCAAAGCAAATACCAGGATATTTTCTTGAATATACCAAACAAATTATGAGTTAATTGTTTTTAGTGAGAGAATCAGTTAGTTCGAAGACAGACAGGTACGCAGCACAACTCGAGTATGTCAGAAATAATATGACTAGCAGGCACACTGAGAAGGTCCAAAAAGCCATTGTCCATTGCTGTTTTACTACAAACTAATCTGCATATTCATCAGTTACATATGGTATATATTACTGATGATAAGCTTGGGAAATTGTATTTTTGTTGGATATGACTACTATAACTGGAGTAATGTGTCACAGTGACAGTAAATCCTGTTTATTTAACCTCAGTCTAATATCTGATCATTAGAAGGAACTACTTCTTCACCACATCTTATCTAAACTACCTTTTCAAGTTTTCCTTTAAAAACAGCAAGTTCTTTCCTTTTGTCTAATCAAAACAAACTGTGACTTAAATTGTGCTCCAGACTTGTCATTTTCCAATATTTTGTAATCCATTCCCCAATTAACAAACATAATTCTCCTTTTTAATTTGTCCTTTACGAAAGCTAAGCCTTTGCAATTTTGGCCAGACACTTGCTGTCTACTTCCTTGATTCTAGTCAGAAATCATATTTACAGCAACTATATATTCTTAAAAGTTTAAGACAAAGACAACCAAACCCCTTTAGGGTCAGTGATTCCTTTTCAAACCTAGGTCAGGACAGACAGTCTTGAAAACTGCTGCATATGTCATCCAATAAAATGATATCCAATTCACTTGAAAGTTATGGCTCCAAGAGTACAACAGAACAGGGAGTTCCCCACATGTGGAAATCAGAATCATGCACACATTCGACATCAATTTCCTTCCACCCTAACTTTCAGCTAAGATTATTCCAACCTGAGCACTGGCATGAGCAGATGTGTCCCCTCACTTAAACATTGCAACTTTTTCCAAATGGCCTCTAATCTTGTTGGTTGTCAAGCTGCAGGATAAAAAAAACCTGTCAGTAAACAGCTTCCTAAGTCCCTCTGTAATTCTCATTCCAGTCAATGTCAGAGTAATTGCAGTTTCATATGATCCATGTCCTAGCCCAAGTACAGTCCTCCATCTGCATAAGTATTTCCTGATCTCTCTTTTCACCTAGCCCTGGGAGATCAGTAATTGTTTTCTATTATAATTGTTTTACCATTTCAGTCTTTAGCCTCAAGTTCAAGGTGCCTCTGAGTTGCCATCCATGTGAATGTTATTCTGTTTTCAGCATAATGTCCTTTCTCATTTATGCTGTCATATCTCCTTCTCCTTTCTCAGTAAGAATTGCCTGTCCTTAAACTCTGCATCTGGGTAATGTAATATTACAGCCTATTTCCTGAACTGGCCACATTTCAGTTACTCCAATTACACCAGATTGGTCTTTAAGCAGCAGATGTCCTTGCTCTTCCAATCTTGTTTGCTGTTTCCCTCCTTGCCTCATCATGCCCTCCAGCACACAAAGTATTCACCTGCTAAACAGTAAACAGAAGCTGGTCTGCCTCATTCAAGCATTTTTCATACCTGTCTAAATGGAAGAGGGGGTGGTTGGGCAGTTGTTATCTCTGGGAAATAGAAATCTAGTATCTTATATCACATCGGTATTAGCCCCAGTTTCAACGATAGGAGGTGCTCAGTAAAACCCTCTAACATAGACAAGGCAAAACAGTGTTACACAGGAAGAGCTTTCCCATGTTTGTAGCTCATGTAACCTCCTAAAGAGTCAACTGTAACTTTTCCCAACTAGAGGGAGGCCTGTGCATCAGTTGTAAAAGAGCATCTGTATCAGTTTCTGGTCACCAATTGCTGAAAGTGAGATAAACGTCAATGCACCTGTGAAAAGACAGGTCCAAAACTCATAGATGTCTGCAAAGATTTTCACTTCACTTGAGTGTTTCTGGATCTCAAAGTCAGGCTCTTTGCCGTGCAGCTTACAACCTAGGTTTTGCCATTTATTTCCACAGATACGTCTGCATTAGCAGGAAGGCCATATTATGTCCTTCCTTTGTCCTTAGGCCAGAACAATTACAGTCCATCTGTCACTCTGCCTTTTATTCCCAAGGGGGTAGGCATGTAGTCGTATATTTTCTGGTTTACGTCTCCAGGAACCCTGGCTGTACTAGTGCTACAACTCTAAACACCAGAGGCCTTTCCTTCTGCTCTAGGGAAATACAGCTTTACACCCAAGCTCATCAACATTAGTCATAAAAATGGCATAAGGTTTTCCAGCTCACACACTCACTGCACATTTTATTTCATTTTTATTTTACTTGAAAACATGTATTGCATATGCATTAAGCAGGCTATGCCAGAAGCATCATTCCAGAAACATATTTAACTCGACAGCCTGCTCAAGTGGAACAGCAGTGTTACCCATTACATATTGGACTGAAAGTCCTACCAGAGCAGAGACTTCCAACGGAAGCTTTCCTTCCCCTCTCTGACCTACCAAGAACAGAGGAATTGCTATTCTCTGCCTCAGGTATGAGCAACACATCACCATGTTGGCTACAAAGTGGATGTAGTCGGGATATGACAACCCAGATAGAGGACAGTTTTGTTTCTCAGAATATGCGAAGAGGAGTAAAATTATAATCCATTGTCTGCAAGTTCAATAAAAACAAACCAAGCTGTGTATGTATGTTTGCTCTCTCTAGTATTACTTTCTAGCTACCATGGGTTAAGTTTAAATTTCTGATCTAACTACATTCAAATTACAGAGCTATGGCATGTACGAATTTCTTTCATATGAAAAGTACATTTTTGTATCCATTTTCTTGCATTTAAAAAAAGTTAAGAGCATTTGGCATTTTAAGTGCCTACAAATGAGTTGAATGGATGCCAAAAAGAATAGATATTGGAAGCGTGATTAAACTTTCTGTAACTGAAACACATGAAGTATTAGTGGCATGAGGTACTTTCCAAAAAAGCATCAGAGGGTTTTCATTGTGGCATCTCTGAGGGAACAATAAAATATCTTGAAGCCCTGAGAAAGCATAGTCAGGTACATGACCACTTAGTAACTTGAATTCAAGTACAAGTGAAAAAGAATATTATTAGAAATATTTTTTTCTCTTCTTTTGACAAGTCTAACCAATTTCAAGGCCTGAAGAGGAGTATAAGTTAGCAAGGTCACAGATACTATGAATATAAAACGTCTAACTCATATTAGCTCTTCTGTACTTTATAAATAGTAGTTAAATGATCCTCACAGCTCCCAGGCTAAATAACTAGCCCAGTTTTACAAGTAGAAAAGTGCCAGCTCAGGTGCCCAATCTGACATGGGTATAGGTATTCTTTTTCATTCAGCTACCCAGATTGAAGCAGAAGATACCTTGCCTTGATGGAAGTCAGATACAAGGGACGGGAAAAAAATCCAGGCCTGAAATTTCCATCTTTCTGCTGTCTTATTTGCAAAAGAGGAGGAAGAGATGAGAAATTTAATTTTGAGAAACATCTCATGGAGCAGTGTGCTGTGCCCCCACATGTGAGGCTGGTCTGTTCACTAGCAGTTAACTCAGCTTTCCTTTTCTGTCTTTTGTCTATCACGATAAGGTCAAACTCGCTGCAAAGAGTGGGGAAATTGCAGTCCCACTGCATTTATGTCATTACAGCATTAACAAAATTCTCTCAGAACCAGCACTCTATTTAGAGCAGTACAAGACCCATCTGAAACAAGCAAAGCTCATACTGTTACTTTTATTTATTCCACAGGTGCTAAGAGCCAGATCAGAAAGATTAATGTACAGCATCCAGAGCTGCCCTGATTCCACAAGAACCTTGCCCTGTCCTCACAGCTCACCAGGCTGCGTGGGGCAGCGGAGGTCTCTGCAGTTTCCCTGAATGTCATTCATAATCAGCGGTAATTTTTTATCACTTACATACTCTGCAACCAAAACAAAAATTCTTACAGAAAGATCTAGCTAGCCTGCCTTTATAGATTATAATGACCGTTCTCAGTCCTAACTGACCAGAAAGGAGATGGCAAATGGCACTTTTACCTCAAGCTCACAAATATTTTCTGTTGCTAGAAAGGAGATGTGATTTCCCTCCTTGGGATAGGTGGTTTCCTTGGTTTCCTGGCAAGAAAGGAATATATTTACAATACTAAGACTCTTAGTCAAGTATATGTTGCCAAACATTCGTGTCCTAGAAATACTGCTGTTTCCGATTAGTTATTACACCAACTATGTATAATGCCATATGGCCTTAATAACATGCCTGTCACTTTCAGAGAGTAATTACTTCAATTTTGGCAGCATTAATCTGCAATATTTGCTGTCTCTTTGGATGACATCGTAATGGGGTAATGCAAGTGATCAACATCTCCCAGGCTGTGAGAAAGGCAGTGTCTGAACAGATTAAGATTTAAACAAGGCAAGGGCATTTTTCTTGAAAAACAATAAATTATTTTCACTAATGCTATATTTAGGAATATTTGGGAATGAAGAGACCACATTGCTCAATATAGAGTTGCTATAATCCTCCAAGATTCAAAATTTGAATATTAAAAAATGCAGAAAAAACCCTGCCTGTTTCCAGATCACTACAAAAAGTAAAAAATAAACTGCTAAATTAGAAAAAATAATTTATGATCATATTCTGTGGTCAACAAACCAGCTAAGGACACCACTTACATTTGTAGTTTTAGTACAGATTTTAAATCCTTGTACTAATCTAATTCTGGAGGATTCTAATTTTAATTGCTGGATAAGGAGACGCTGCGGCTTTGTAACTGATTAGAGATCCTCCAAAAGAGTCAGTGAGCTGGACGTGGCTGCCCTCTAGGTACCGCAAAACCACTTCATAAATTTGTGAAGCATTAGTTCACACGTGACTAATCGTATGTATCAGTGTAATCTCAAACGACTTACGACCTGATTTGGTCTCATTATCCATGTAGTGAAGTGATGTCTGCCACTATTTTAATTGCTTGCAAGTCTGAGAAGTGGAAACAGAAGTCAAAATTTGTTAGTCTGCACAAACACCAACTAAAATTAACACGCTGAAAGCCTGGACTTATGTTCACTTCACCCTGTGCATACACAAAACTAATGTCCTGTCAAGACCTATGTATGCTCTTAGCATTACTACCATTAGCATTCTTGCTGATGTGAATGGAAGTAAAGTTAGCATATGAGTCTGAGCAGAACTAGAGCAGAATGACATTACAACAAAGCAAGACAAACAGCTCAGACACAGTACAGGGCTGTACCGTATCTTCCTTGTCAAATTACTCACAAGAACCTGTGGAAAACCAATGGTATCAATCACAGCTTTGATATATGATCATACTTCAAATGATCATCCTATAATTATACTTAAAATATCTGTGTGTAGGTCTTTTCTAGGCAGAAAGCAAGCCCACCTGCTGTAAAAGACCAATAAAGCCTTCATTTGCCATTCTGTTGTCTTCAGATGCTCAGTCCTGACCATAAGCACAACACCCGAGCACTTGTAGAAACTGCATATACTGAACAGCCTGGATGCTTACACACCCACTCACAAAGCCAACATCCATACACTTATGCCCATTTAACATACTCTATATGTTTGTCAGTGTATAGACCTATTCCAGATTTCACAAATTTTTTTCTTGGATGGATACTTTTACAGTTACTGTTCTATATTAAATTCAGATAGATCCATGTGATATGCTACACTGCTGTTACAATAAGCTATATACATAGCAACACAAATGATCCACATTCCATTGAAAAGCAGAATTATTAATGCTATGTCCTATGTTAATATGTCAGTTGGACATACATGTAGAGGAAATCTCATGCAGGGATACAATTAATGCACTTGCACAGAATACAAGTCATTATTTGTCATTACCAGAATACTGGTCACTACTCAATACAGAACAACATCTCTACATTGAAAGGCAGGGAATTCAGCTATGCCACAGAACTGTGGTGTTCCTAATGAAAGGAGTCACTTTGGATTTTCAAGGATTTCACTGAAACAGAGGGGCCTCTGTCCGTACAGAATGAGAAAGAGACTCACAACAGAATCTGAAAAAAGTGGTATCACAGGCTTTGTCTGATTATGGAGAAGACATGGGTTTATTTCTAGGCCTGGCAGTTGATTGTTATATACATCAATTATCATTTACTATGCACAAGAACATGATGATCCACTTTTACCTCCCACCACATATTTCATTGTTAACAAGGAATAGAGGCATCCCTTCAGCATGTTCTACTTTTCACAAACTGCCACTCTTATTTCTGACACTATCATTACAGATTATGGGTTTTTTATAGGACAGAATGATTAATTATTTTTGTGAAACCACACAAGCTGATAAATGAAACGCAGAAGGTACTTTGGTATAAAAATCCCAAGTCCCGGTGGGCGCCAGCCTACAAAATAAAACAGCATTGAAGATTCTGAAAGCAGCTAAAGTCTTACCACGGCCAGTTCCAATAATAAAATAGAGGCTTTATATTTCTAGGCTATACCATAACATACAAAGCCAAAGAGTCTTTTTCTGGTGCTGTTTGCTACCAAATTCGATGTCAAAATTAGTATTTATTTCACTGGATGAGTCCAAAACAAAGCAGAATGCCTATACTGCATACACTCCTTTGCTGCTGCTTCATTGCTCTCCTCTGAGCTCTACAAAGCACTCAAGGACACTGACCTGCTTTTCATATCCTCGGATACAGTCAAGCACTTCCTTAACAGTATTTCTATGCCATATGATCTAATCCTGTGTAAAGATTTTTGGTACCTTTGAGCAAGAAATCCTGCACAGCAGAAGTCACATAATCCTATTAGTGCAGCTCTCCACAGGGGCTAAATAGCCTTGTTGAGAAGGACTTTGCTGAGCAGGGCTTCTCAAGTCAGGCTTGGCAGCTCCCTGGTGGTAATTCAGGTATCTGCTTTGTGCTGTGCAGACACCCCTTTGTTTTCCTTTACCTAAGATCTGGATCACCCTCAGCTTCACTTCTGCTCTTTCTTTCCCTAGCCTGACTGGTTCCACAGTCTTTTATTGCAGATCAAGAAATATACTTCTGATTTATGTATGTGGCTGCTGTCAAGATTACAAAATAATATTAACTCCTTCATTTCAGTGGGAAGAACTGCTGCATAGCTAAAAAATGAAGACGACATTTCCATACTCCCAAGCAGTGACTGTGCTTTCAGGTAACCCACCCCAAAGGGAAAATGCATTTGAAGTGCTCAGGAGCTGCCTTTACCATTCTTCTGGCAGAATTTTGTATTTCTAAGCCTTATAGGAAACCTGTGAATTTTACAAACATATAGGACTAGCATCCTTCAGTGTTTATAGAACATCCTGAATGATTCAGCTGCATTGCTGGGTACCTGATGTTGCTCAGTTCTAAGAGGCTCCTTAGATTTAAACAGCTCTAATCTGTTTGAGTTGTTGGGAATGATCAGTTTCTTCCTGCGACAGGTTTTCCTAAAAGTTTATGGTGCGAAAAACATTTGAGATGCCACCAGCAAAACAGCTCCTCCAGCTGCACTGCTTTGTTTACAGTTCACTTCAGAAGGGTGGGAAGTCATTATGTACCAATAACCCAAGCAGCAGGACATTTCCCTTTTCTCTTTGCTTCCCTCTTCCTTGCAAATGAAGATGATAGCATCTACTGATACAAAGATCCCAACAAAAGTGGTTCCTCATGAGGATGTGACTTAGTGAAATGAGGAGTAATGGAAGCTTATCATTTTCTTTGTCCTGTTCCTATAGTTGCCGGTCTTCTGAATCCGAAAACCCTCTGTTGGTCTCTAGTGTAGAAATAAATAGAAAATGAAGGAGCAAGGCAGGTGGGTGGAGATTGGAAAACAGCATTTCCTAACGAACAAAACTAAATACGGCAGAACAAAGCTAAATATTCAGAAAGTTTCAGGGATGTAGTTTTAGTTATTGAAGAAACTGAATGGCAACCCCTGGGATGCCACAAACTTTGTCATAAAAACAAAGTCATTCTGATTGAATCAATCCGCTCCAGAAATGTTGGATATAAAACACTCCTCAGAACTCAGATAGAGAATCAATTTTCTGTGATTGAAGTATTCACTATGCATCAAATACATACTACACTATATACAGCTACACTACAATTATCAAACGCGTACTCTTAGCCAATAATAAATGTGATATAAATCAGACCAAACCTTGGTGAAAGAGACTAATTTAATTCTTTTGAGTCCATATTTAGAACAGGCTAAAAGAATGCATGTAGGTTTACTATTATTCAGTAGTCATGGAGTAACTCATTAAGCCACAGTAACTCAATTGTGTATCAGACCTTTAGTGGCTCATCTAATTATGTAAACATGTTTAAATGCATAATTATCACTTCTTGCATGTTGCAACTGCACACTTAACTTTTAAATTAATAGTCCTTTTATCTTTCTAAATACCCGCGTGACAGAAAATTATAGCATATTTATGCGAGAGGCTAGATTGTATCTTAATTTTTCCTCATATTTTTCCTGTCCAAATACAAATAATTTAAATCAGAACTCTACATCTAAGTAAAGAAATCCTGTCCCTAAATAACCCTGTGGTTCTGTACCCAAATTACTTTCTTCTTTCAGCAGTACTGCACAGCCTTCCTGAAGATAGATGCAAGCACAGTGATTGTTTGTTTCAAGGTTGCTATTAAGAAGGAACAAGATCAATGCTGCAGGTCAACACAGGAACTAGTGGAGGAATGCAGCACCTGGATGTGGGGTGTAGTTAGTAATATTTATGCTTACCAGGCTATTCAGTCTCTATGGCCTGCAGTGTATATCTATAATTTCCCAAGACAGATCTGCCATTACACACATCACCCAGTGAGTGCAAACAGAAAGATTTATCAGCACATTAGCAAATGACTTTATGAAGAGCAAACAAATATTTCCCTCAGCGAAATTAAAATTAAACGTCAATGGCATGACTGCCAAATGTTCATCTGCACTCAAATTGGTTTGTACTGAGATCAAGGATCAGATACTTTTTCAACAATTCTAAATCTCCTGAGGGTCAAACTACAGAAAGGGGACCCAAGGATGGATTGGCAAGTAAGCAGAGAAGCGAACAGAAAAGAAAAAGAAGAAAATAAATGAAAGGTTACCGGCATTAGCAGAAATCTATTTGCTCTGCACAAGATTTTAGGCATCAGCACCACTTGTCTGATTATCAATGCCAAATAAGTGCCAGTGAGATTCAGCATTGCCACTGTTCTGAATACAAAGGAAATATGCTCAGTTATGTGTGATCTCCAAAAATTCTTTCAAATACTATAGAAAGCTATGGTTGCAGCTGAATGCTCACAAAGACTGACACAGGAGCATGGCATTTGGTTCAACCCCAGAGCCTAACCACTTCAGAAACATGAACACCTTCTTTAGCAGCTCTTTCTGCAAGCTTATTCTTATGTACACAAAAAACAGGACCAAGTTAAAATTTTCATCCTTCTCAAGCTTATAGTATAACTAGTTTTCTGCTGGAAAACTGATTTTCCTCTAAAACTGCTATAAAGTGAAATGGTTGTTTCAAATGCAGCAATGCACCATGAGTGCAATCTAACTTACAAAATCCCAGCTCTCTTCATGGACATCTATAAATCTTTGCCCTTTAGACCAGAACTATTGGGCATCCCAGCTTGCTAAACCCTCCTAATTTAATGACATACATTTATTTGGAAATACTGTAGCAGAACAGCTTCAAAAGCATTACTTTGGCATTATTACAGTGTGAGAAATTATGGTGGTTTGGGGTCTTCTAGCCTAATTAGATTCCATTTTGTTCAGTCATCCTCAAATGAAACTTCTATTTTCAAAGGATTTTGTGAACAGTCTGCTAATGAAAGAGAATTTATAGTATTTATGGGGCAACAGTATAAATGGAATTTAATAGCCAAGTGCCGGCAGGGAACCGTCTAATCTTTATCAAATGCTGATTAGTGACCAAGGATTTCTGGTGAGATAAGGAGCCCTGGACTGGCTTCTGTCCAGTTTTTGACACTGGCACCAACGTACATCTACTGATTGCTAGAGGAATACATATAATAACTGAACTTCAACTAATTAGCAGAGATTTAACCAAGCCATTGATGTTTATACCTTTGAAATTCACAAAAATACAAAAAGTCAGATAATTACCACAGGCACTTAACGTACCTTAGTTATCCTATGCAAATAAATTAAGAAATGAATTTCTAGAACTGGGTGACTCCTCAAGAAACTTAACACTGCAATGAGAATGTATTGCAAGAACTACCATCAGTCCGGACCTAGGAACTAAAAGTGGTCCTATGCCAAACTGAATAAGCCCTGCAAACCTAGAGTGATTTCTCTCGTAAGGTCCTTGTAACAGGATCCGTGTGTGAACTTCATTATCAGGTCCTGAAAGTTGAAGTCACCAAACCAAAATCACTGAATTCCGAGAACTTTAACATCTAGATCCATTTTCTCTGTCTTTACTAAGAGGGCCACCACACTGAAACCTGAGAGCTAGTTAGACACTCATGTGCACAGCCAAGTATAGAATTTTATGTATTTCTAGAACCAAGACCCCAAATTTTTTAAGCTTTTGTATCTGAATGGAGTTTTATCTCCATTCAGTAATCCCCAAAGCGTCACTTCCCTAAGTGCTAATACACATTTAAAAATTCCTGACTACTTACGTAACTGCAAAAAAAAATCACTACGAATCTCAAGGTCTGTGAAAATGGGAGTGACCCTAAGTAAAACACAAAAAAACCCTCAACAAACAAACTGCTTTCCTTCTCCTGGTGCATGGGGAACAAAATGATTCCACAAGCATCACACTCAGGCTGAGTGCAGCAGAGCCCCTGTCTCCCATCAGAACCTGCTGTAACTCCAAAGGTATCCACACACCTTAATTCACAATATCTATCAGCGCACGTTCTTGTCACAGCATTAGGAGCCCTCAGCAGTTCCATACCTGAATGAGATGGCATTGTGCCATAAACCTTAAATATCCTCTTAAGTGAGCAAGAGGGATACTGTCACTAATTAGAGTCTGTTAAACAAATGAGAATAAAAGAGCCAATAATTTGTGGATGCCAGAGCATAGGTGTGACCGATAAAAGAAAGAATAAGACCACTGTCAAAGAGTTCAATACAGCATTGTAAGTAATAGAGATTGAGGGGAATTTCAAAACAGTTAACTGAATGAAATTAAAAAAGGAAAAAAATATATGTTCCATCCAGCTAAGAAAATAAACTTCCAAACCACACATAATTGCTAAAAATACATGGCTTGGAAAGGGGAAGCTGCGGAGACAATCAACTTACATAACATTTCAAATCTATTGTATTAATGTCATAAATATATACACCTTTAATGGGTTGCTACTGGTTGTAATTACATCTCAATGGGCGAGACAAACAATTAATTCAGATTCAACAGTACAAATCTCCAAAGCTGAAATGATGCATCTGAGAAATCTTGCCATTACTCTCTTCTAGGTAAGAAATTCAGGTTGTTTTGACCCAATTAAAGATTGCAAAAAACCTGAGTCTGTATGAAAATGAAAGTCCTGAGCTGGGAGACAGAGAGCAAACACACAAGGTACAAGAGAGCAGTGATGTTATCACGAGATTACTGATAGCATGAACTGACTGCACTTGAATTACTCTAAGAATTGCCCATGTGGAAGTTTTAAGTTTGTTAGTTGCAAAGTACTTTGAAGAATAAACGACACTAAATTCACCATGGAATGGTGACAGATAAGCACACATATGGAAAACTACTGGAGGTTTGCTAATGCCCTGCAGGTTTTCCTTACTCTTCTTCCCTTTTGCTTATCTACCACTAATCCAGAAACAGAGAGGTGAGAAACCGACTGATTAACCTCATGCAGAAGATGGATAAATAATTTCATGCTTACTAGCATACAAATGAACACCACAGTTTTCTGGAAAATTTTCTCTAAAATCTTTTTGAGGCTTCAAAAGCTCTGCAAAATCTCTATTGATGGTATGATCTTCTATGGGCATCACCTATAAAGATATTTCAAGCTCTGTCTCCTTGAAGCACTTCACTAAAAAGAAAAAAAAGATATTAGAACTAGTATTCACCTGTATCTAAAAAAAGAAATGAAATTTTATTGCAGTGATGACCTTCTGCGCAGCACAAAGTAAACTTTGCTTATGTACCTATGAATTGTAGCCTGCAGCTAACCTAATTTTTCTAATTAATTTATTTCCCATAAGGACTGCATGACTAGCAGGTAGTTCTTCACATTCTTCCAGCTGCAAGATAATGCATAGCAGGAGATCTCTGTGAGCTATGCAGCTATTCTGGACACCACAGAAGCACTGAACACCAGGGAGATCTATGTTATCCTAACTCTGTAACTAATGGGGTTTTTTTTTGTTGTGGTCTCAAGAGAAAGGTGTGTTTGTCAGTGGTTGTAACCTGTTGCTTCTGGGATTTCTCCTAATTAGAGCTTTTTAAAAGTACAGTAGTTACCTTCATTGCATGTAAGGACTGTGGGGCATGAAAACCTTCAAGAAAGGAAGATTTGTATCCTTTGTATTTTCAGTAGCCCTGTCTCTCATTAAGAAAAAAACCCACAACACAAAACCAAACAGAGTTTTGTACACACACAGGTATTGTGTTGTTTTGCCCCAAGCAGATGAACCAGTGTAATATACTGCTTGCCAGCTCCTCTGCAGAGTGCTGCTTTGGGACTCTTGAAGTTGGATAGAATGAATCAGCTGTTATGGTCAGAGATAATTATTTCCTTGGATCACATTGGCACTGCTCTCTTAAATGCAGATCCCCTGAAACATTTTTCGTGGTTGGTGGGTTCGGACAAAATCCATACTATTTCTTTCCTCTTTATAATTAAGAATTAGACTTCAAGTGGGCATCAATATTCATTGGTAACACAGGACATCTTCTGAAAACTCTTTTAATTTATCAAGCAGCAGAGGGAAATAACTGGAGACAATAGGTGGCAAAAAGTTCATAGCAATGGGTAGCTTCATGGGGTTTCTGGGGTTTTTTGAACTTTTATGACCGGTGAGAAAGACCTCTGGTGTAGAAGGATATGCATGTAAGACACTGTTTCATAGACTTTTGTCTTTTTACAAAAGCAAAAAGCCAGAATGTGTCTTGAGTGTGTGAAGAACTTGGATGTCCCCATTACTGAATACCATTCCTATTTATACCCTGTTGGATATTTGCTTAACAAGTCAGAGCTGGCAGGTTGAAAAGCTACTGTAATGTAGCTACTACATGTTCAGAAAGTAACATCAGGGATGTAAAATAAGACTATCAAAGTATTAATTTAAAGGACTTCAAGAATAAAATGAATTTAATTCTGTCTAACAATGTTTAAAGGCTAGATTATGCATTTGTAGTGGATCTAAGGGCACAGGAAAAAATATACACCCTTTATACTTCTAAGAAGGTTTTTCTAATTTAGGCCCAGGATTTCAGTCAGAAATAACAATTCTCACCCCTTCGGTCTGTCCTGTTCCATCTGTATCTGGGATTTCATTTAAGTCCTTTTTAAAACAGAACCTTTCTCTACAGTTTTGATTTAGATTCATTTTCCCATAGAACCTTTGCAAACCACTTCCCTCTTATGCCTAGTGCTGAGATCTAAGTGGCCTTGTTTCCCCTACGAAGCCAAATTACAGGCATCTGAAACAAATGGAGAGACTACAGAAGAGCATTCTTTTTTGGATACAACTTGCTCAGTTTATTTTCCATAAATGAGCTGTTGAATAAATTAAGAGGCTGTCTCTGACTTCTCAGAAGATGTAAAGAAAAAGAAATAGCAGTGAGAAAAGAGCATACGATCATACGATAATAAAATGGGCAAGCGCTACCACAGGCAACTGTTTAGTAAAATAATCCCAGTGTGGAAAGCTCAAGACAGATGAAAAGCGTATATCACACTTGAGTGATCTGCATGCCAAGTTATGTAAGGAAAATAGACCCCAGTCATTCAATCACTGCAGGCTTATTTTTAGTTGGCTTTGCTTAATAAAAAAGTTCGTTATATTTCTAAATTGCAAGATGAGCGGCCTCATTACTGGTATGTCTATTTGACCTACAATGAAATATACCTTTTGGTACCCAGCGTGGGCATCAGAAGTTCTGGGTCACAAGCCATAGTCTGAGTATGCTTTATTCTGCAAGCAAGTGACAGCTGTTGCTCTTTTGAATCACACATTTGGTATATTCCTTTACAGGTAATCAATTTGGAACATACATGATAAGAATGATTTTCACCAGCAGTGCGTGCTATTCATGTGCTACTCAGGTAGGAAAGTGTTGGCAATATACCGGAGAAATGTTGCAGAATCATCTCAAGATTAATTTCTAAGTAGTGGACCTTTCTAGAGTAGCTATGACCTATGGGTAAAATTGTATCTACTGTATTTTCAAGACCAGCATTTCTAGACATTTGCTGTGAGCTTTATATTCTTCCAAATCAGGTGGAGAATGCAAAACTGGAAAAAAAAAAAAAAAAAAAGAAAGAAAAACTGTACATGGTGAACATCAGTTCTGCTGTAATCATATAAGGTCATAAAACCTCCTTGGGAAATTCGGAATGCTTGTATCACACACCTTTTCTTGCTAATAGGGTTTGGGTAGTGCTGGAGATTATATTTTAGATTAGATTTACCTCCAGTTTCATCTAGCCTGGAAATTCCTGTGTTCCATGTTCCTATGCTTAACACGGCCTCATGAGATTAGGAGGACTTCAGCAGGTCAAAGAGAAAACAACAAAGGGAAACTTGGGACACATAGTTAAGGAAATTACTGGAAGAGGAGGAGTTACATAACTGTGTTTTTGCTAGGTTCATAATTTCACATTCATATTTTATTACTTTTTAAAAAATATATCTTTGCTGTACACTGCACAAGGAAGGCACAATCTTAAATTACTAGTTCTGGCCCATTTTGTCTTTAAAGGACTGGATTGTTGTTTCTGATTTTTTTTATATGAACATATCCAACTGCTTTTCCTTCAGTCTTTCAGCAACCTCCAGTAACAGAAATGACATTAAAATCTCATCAACATTATTTTAATATGTTTTCCTTTTTTTACTAAATCTTTTTCATCAAAATGGAAAGACTGTCAGAACAATGGATGACTGCTGCCTCTTCTGTTCCAGCCAGAATCCGTTGTATAGCAGCGGGTTATCTCATAACTATATAATCACTGATATTTCCTTGCTCCTGTGGCATATTATTATGACAAGTGCAGAAAAATAGCATCAACAACATACTGTTTCCTTGGCACACTGAAAAATACTGAACAGAAATGGAACAAAATTAACATAGACTACTAAGGCTTGGCTATCGTACCACCGAGTTCTCATCACCCTTTAGTGACTATATAGACTTATCTCCTGACACATGTTCTACCTGCTATAGCTAGCTAGATAAACATTTTTTCAAAGCAGAACCAAAATTTACTATGTGTGTGTTGCACAGCCTTTATGCTGCACTTATTAATTTCCAGGTCTTTCTATCATATTCCTTCATAGGGACAAGATATTTCAGGAAGAGCAAGATAAAGAAAGAAAGAATTACCAAAATACTCCGAAATAAGTTTTGAACATCTCATGACTACTTCCTGAATGTTCACTTTCACTGTTAGGTCTCTTCCACATTCATTGGAAAATTAGTTTTTAAGAAATCAAACTGTTTTGAAGCTTGTTTATATTACGGAAGGAGCACTTGGGGGGGAGGAGGGTGAAGATGTGTCCTTAATTCTTCAAAAAGAGCAAATTTGTGCCTTGCTCCTGTCTGAATATGCCTGCCACAAAGTATCCCATTCAAAGATTATTATAGTTGATCTAATTAAAACCCTGTCATTTAAAGAATGGTATCTCTCTCCTATGCACATGCAAGACTTAACCAAAATTAGATCTCTTAGTTCACCCTCTAGTCCAAATTTTTACTTTCAACTAGTTTCATTTTAATCCTATGTCATTAAAACCACAACCCTCTTCACATAAAGAAACGAAATCTGGTCCTCCCTGCAGATGTTTTCATACTATTTGGATACAGCAGAGATGTAACCTGGTAGGTGACTTTAATGTTTGTTCTATGTACATGTAAGATTTGGCATACTCTACGCCCTTGGCTTGCTTGAGCTACTAAGGAGATCTGGGCAAAAGCTGTTATGATTACTCAAGGCCAAAATGTCAAGATAAGGTTTTTAGCATGAATGCTTACTAGACAGCTCCATTTCTGGCTTCTCATTCTTCCAAACTTCCTCTGCCTTTAAAAATGATTTTGGTATTTTTGAAAACATGGGGTTACCTTAATTTACTGTAATTGAACACAGAAATAGAATATTGATTTGCACAGACTAATTGGACACTGCCAATCCATTTACATGAATTAATGTCTAACAGGCACATAAAATTACAGCAACTATGCTTGAATATTGGGCACTCAATTTTATTCAGCCAGGCTTCTGAAGTGATGAAAACCAAAGTCTTTGGATTGTAAATTTAAGTTTCTCCAAAATCTTTTTTTTGCTTTGCTCTATTACAATCGACAAACCATCTTTGCTTTGTTTATAATGTTCACTGAGTATACAAAGGCCTGACACATATTATACTTGAGATAGGTAAGTTACATGATAAATGGAGTTCATTTTTCTTATGTTGTTAATTTAAAGACTAGTAATGTATTGCTATTTCAAACAAGCTGCTGCGTTCTCTGAGCCTTTGACCATATATCCTTTGTACAGAGGTTATTTATTATTTCTATTGCACCACTGGCGTACATAGCTTCTTACAATTACTGATTATATGACAGAAGAAAGATTTCAGTCAATCATGGCCAAGAAGAAAAATGTTATTTTCCCACCTCTGCTGATAGCTTTATTAGCATCGAGCTAAATTCATTCCTCAGTAACATCATTGATTCCAATGGCACTAAAACAGCAATGAATTATGGGCTCATATCCCATTTATTTGTCTGCCCTTTCACAGTTAGCCACCACGGCTTATCTCTTCTATGCCCTGAAGATAGTCCAATTTTTAGAGTGCCTTATTTAAGGAACAGAAGACCTCAGTTCATTTCGCTTTGTACTAAATTACCTCAGTCAACCCTTTCAGACCTCAGCCTCAATATCAATAGGCTAAAAAGCACCTCTTCTACTCTCCATCCACTGCATATATTTTAGTTATTTCCATAAGATGAAACAGCCTCAAAAGGATGCCCTTACTCCCAGAGCACCCAAAAGCCTGCTAGGAGGGCATTCTCCTGCCGTATGGGAGATCTGGACTCAAGGCCCTGCTACAAATCAGGTCAAGTCTTTCACATTGTAGAAGAGTGAACACTTACAGTAGGCTCTTGGGTTTGATAGAGAGTACATCAGCCTCACCAAATATACTCAGCTGCCTTCTCTGCAAAGCTCCAAGACAAAACCCTGAAAAAAGCTATCAGATTGACTAACATATGGAAAAGAAACACTGGTTTGAAAAACCCATGGGGATTATTAGTGAATTATTTCTTTAGGAAGGTTGGTAGTTTCAGCAGTTACAATTTTCCTTACTTCCGTACATGTTTCCTTACTTGCATCTAAGCTCCAAGAGGTTTTTGCTGCAGAGAAGCACGTGTTTTGGGATCCCAGCAATACTTCAGTGTTCTCCCCAGACCTAAAAGCGATAGCTAGATGCTTTCACAGAAATCCACAGACTTCACTGAAGTATACGAGCAACAGTATTTGTAGACTGGAGTCATGGCTTTATTTTAACAACTTACTACAGAGGCTATTAGTTTCCCATCCAAAAATAACAAGCAACAGCCAGAAATTATTAAATAATAAAGATATCTAGGAGACAAGATCTGCTGCTTCTTTGGTCTGGTCAGAAGAGCAAAGGTCTCTTCCTTTTATTAAATCTAATACCTGTTAATCTGTAGTGATTTCAGATTAATTGCTACTTATATTTGGAATCGCTTACCTACTAAATTTGACTTGTTGATGAAACGCTTATGGGAAGCTTAGAAATCTGGATCTGGGTCAGTGAGAGCAAAAGTTCCTGCTCTTAACAGCAGCTTTTAGAATACAGAGCATTAAATCTAGTTCAGTTAGGGTTTTCCTTTTAAAGGGATGTTGTCCATCCAGCCCTTTCAGCAAGAGACATCCAGCATCTTTTCTTGAATAGCAAAGTACATCAGTATCTTTCTTACTTTATTTGATTAATGTAAATGATTTGCCTGCAGCAATCAGACTGTTTGCCGGGATAGTCATTATACAGTGTCAGAGATTAGTGAGGTACTTAATCAAAACCAGCAGTGATTGATACTCTGTCAGTTTTGGTCTTTAATCAGTGAAGCTTTCATCCAATCATCAGCCATTAAAGAGTCTCATTTATCTGATTACTTTTGGAGTATTGGACTTAAAAAAGAAATATATAAAGGTAAGCTATAGCCTTCCCGTGACATTACCCAGATATATGACTGCTTTTTCAGCTTTCTGTAGCAGGGAAAAAATAACCCAGATCAACAATTATTTATAGAGGATGGTTTGCACAGATGGTTGGGATGAGGACAGGAAATTTTTCAGTTCAGCTATAGAGCACTAGTAGAATTTAGCCTCAGGTCAACAATGACCCAAACTCATTTTCATTTTATAGCTTTTTGGTGGCCTACTGTAAATGAGTTGGTGGTCTCAGTCTGGTTTCTAGAAAGAAGCAAATCTGCCAATAAATTTGTCACTTTTCATTTCTTCTCATAATGGCTAACCTACATTATAGGATGGAGAAGCCAACTGAAATAACCAAAATTTCTTTTAGAAGGTACATATAATTTAAGATGTTACACATAGCGAGTGAGCCAGCTCCTGGACATAACTTCCTCTCAACTTTCTCTGCATGTTAGCAACATGTCTAATCACTACCAAATGGAAGATATGTTTCACAGTGTGTACCATGAAACTACATAAATCCCAACCAGTTCTTCAGGAGCTTTAAGAATCTCCCAGTTTTGATGAATTATGGTATAAACAAAGCCTAAATTGGAATGTCAGGTAGTGTAGAGTTATTAAGGAGAAAGAACTTAATGGTCAATTTTGATGTATAGAGAGGTGCAAAACCAGCTGGTGATAATTGTGCAGATGAGGTAGATCCCCTTAACAGGTAGAAAGGTAAATAAAATGAAAATAACGAAGCTGTGAGATTCCACTTCCTCCCAATAGAAAGACAAAACCCATCAATTAAATAGCTGCAAGTGTAAAAGGTACTAAAAAGACAGGATATAGACTGACCAAACTCAATCACAGAATTAGGAAAAATATTCTTGTTTCACATTCTTAGAATTGTGCATTTCTTAAAATGCACGTCAATATGTGAAATTAGCACAATGGTACTCATGGCATCTCCAAGCAATAATGATACATATTAGCATACGTACTTTTCACAAGCGGAAACCCATGGATGGCTCTAAGCCTTTAGCCAGAATAATTGATTCCTAAAAATTATACCCTCTTATGCATATGATTGGTGTAATTGCATAATAGTAAACGAATTTACACAGGTGGAAAAATCAGAGTATTCTGGAAAGCCTGGACATGCATATCAATTATCAATCAAATCTCACTAAATTAGGAGTATCGGAAGAATTCCTCAAAGCAGCTGCTTCAGCTATATACCCAGGTCCAGCAATAATTTGGCTGAGAGAACATAGTCTATTAAATACATTATCATGTTCTTACTCTTGGCTCTGTGTTAATGTAGACAAGATGTATGGGCAAGAAAGCTTGGTGCTTGAAAAAGGGAAGAAGGATGTATGTATGGCATATAAATCTGGTAGTTTAGAGATGATCATGTCGAATATTGATATTCTACAAATTATGGAATTTATTCACACCAGTTATATTTCCACTACTGGGATAGAAAAGGGGCTTTTGTTTAGAAATGAAAGCTTTATTTTTCTATCACTATAATCCTTCAAAACAACTAATATAAACTGCTTTGAAAAAACCCCACACTTTTTATTTTACTTTTGAGTTCAAAAAGGGTACACTGACTGTACATACTCCTGACATCTGGAATTAAAACCAGGCATGGTGACAAGAGGCTGTAGCAAATTGCAATGGGACAGTAAACCTACACAGTACTACTATGTTGGGTTGAATTTTAAGCAAGATAACAAAAACAAGTAGTGACTGAACATTATTTTGTCCTAGACTTATGAAACAAAACTGACAGAACTCAAGTCTACTTTCCAAACATGACATCTCTGATTCACTGAACGCCAGAGCAAACCAGGAGAAACTCCAATGAAGTTGGCAGTACACTTATGCTATAACAAAACTGGAAATCACAATACTTCAGGACTTGATTGTCAGGAGTAAAACGCTGAGGTCAATAGTTAGACTGCTTCATACAAACTACGGACCTATCCCTTCCTATGCTATTCTAAGTACAGCCTGAGGTATGCAAAAAGACTCAAGGTTTATGTCAACAACATTGAATTTTCAGATTCCTAGATCATAGAAACTCTTCCTCCCCATTTCCTCACATTATTTACACTGCAAAAGCATCCTAAAGTTCACAATGTAACAGCACTTAACATCTTACTTCATTGCACAGATGATTTAGCTAAAGAATTTTCTACTTTGTTTAAATTAATGATGATAAATTATATCATATTTCTTATACTATTCTTAAAGGATTGTTTATCATATTGTTGCTACATATGGATATAAAGAACACAAGAATCATACGGAGCCACATTCTCTAGTATTCCAATATATGACACTCAACACTGGAAGAAAACTAAAATTTGAACAAGCTGTTTGACCCAGTAAAAGAACACTTAGTTGTCATCAGGAGATGGTGTAATGTGCATGGTTAAAAATAGGCTCAGCAAATTTTCCCCTCAGCCATCCAAATACGCTGGCATTTATTATTATTGGCACAAAAATTAGGGTTACTTTCTTTATGACTCTCATTTACATTTATGTAGTTTCAACAGAATGATTCTGAAAGAGTAGAAGATTCATAACATTCAAACAACCGGTTACTAACGTATAGACTGGATGAATCATCTGCATTGGGGCCTCCTTGGAGTTGAGCTGCTACAGCTTTATAAATAGTAGCAATAACCATAACAAAATAAATCCACTTCAGCAAACAATGTAACTCTATGCTCAAATTCCTTTTTACTGAGTAACTATACAACTAGTACTGAATCCTTAAAGTTTGCTTTAAAAGTGGTGGTGACACTTCCATTGGTTTCCAAAATTACGTTAGTTTTGGCTGGTTTTGAAAATCCCATTCTTATACATACCCTTGAATACAGTTTTATTAGAGACTTAAGCGTGTGCTGAATGAAGTATCTTGCATAAATGATTACAGGACAAGGTTGCATACAACCCCAGGACATTGAATCCTGTGCGTCCCTGACAGTCATGTTTATATTAATTGAAGACGATGATCACATCACAGCTAAATAAATCCTATCAGCTTGCTTGCAAGTTGAGATACTGACTCCAGCTTGTCTTGCTATAGACGGAATGTTCTTAATTTTGAAAAGCGAGAACAAAAGACAGTGTTTCTGATGTCACAAAATGGCACGGGAAATCAACATTTCATTTCACATTTGTTTTCTTTCAAATGCCACCACGTGCCCATAGACAACATGTTAAACATCTTTGCAAATAGCCACACACTACGTATATCCGCTTCAGCGATATTTCCTTCTTCAGCCAAGGTGACAGAAATAACTGCATTGCTAACCCTAAAGACAGACATATTTACAAATTTCAGATAAGAGTATCACTGGGCAGAGAAACTCAGTGATTCTAGTACTTGATGAACAAATGATGTAGTACTGGATCTCATTAACTCTCTCTGCTAAAACAGTGGGACAAGTTTAACCTGGCAGAAGACTATAGGTTTCACTGAGTTTATGGAATTTTACTGAATTAAATTAGGTTTGCAGATATTTGCTCAAAATTAGAATAAGATGGTGACTTCTTTTTTTTAAAGTGCAATTATATCTGCAAATTCATTTCATGACTTGCAACTTGAAAGGCACTTCAAAGGAAATAAAGATGTATTAATCCATGTTTTCTGAGGTTTATTCTTCACTATATTCTGTTGAATTGTTACCCAACAGCTAAACAAAATGTACAGGTTTTATACAATATGCAATTCTGCAAAAGAAGCCAACTTAGACTGTGATCCCCCCCTGTCCCCTTGATTCAGAAACTATCTTTCAGCCTTTATACCGTATTTTAAAAGGACTAGTCCCAGCCTATTTTGCTAGATATTAAATGTGCAGATCTCAAAGGCAGAGTAAATTTTATGGAATTTCTGAGAAGAGGATAGATTCTAATCAAATGGCACATCCCTCAGGATATGATCACAAGTGTTCTTTTAAGTGGAAGAGATAAAATATAACATCTGCTAAGCTTCTTGTGACTGATTTTCTAACTTTCATGGGTCTGGTAGCAAAGAAATGAAAAAAACACTAAATTAATGCACACAACCCATGAGTTCAAATGCCAGCAACACATGGCCATCATGGACAACACATTATTAAATTCTGCTCTCCTAAAAGGGGCTATTGTGCTTAACACCCTAATGGGTTCCTAATAAAAGAAAGGGGAAAGACTTTTTCACAGTTCCATATGAATATACATTATGTTAGTAATCCAGTAAATTATTGTTTTTCCATTCACAAATATATGATATTTTTTTATTTGAGATTGCTCAATCTTGAAAAATACCAATGCAAGTCTTCCAGAAATATCTCCCGAATCTCAGTAGAGATTTTCAGTGCTAACAAAGGATTTTCACTGTGGCCTAAAGAAAAACAAAAGGCACAAACTAAGATCTCTGGCCATCACAAAATATTGCTGTATGTTACTACCACTAAAAGTATTAACTTCTCTGGGGAAATAATGTAAGTAGCTGCACAGCTGGAACTTTAGTTTTATTGATTGTTCCTCTAGATGCATTTTAAATGCAAAGGAGATTTTATTTCAGTCTAAAACTTACTATGGAAAACATCTCAAGATAACATATTGGGAACTTTAAAATATACGCATAAAAGAATGATCCTTTATAGGTTCATAGTTATTGTCATGCACATATTTTTTTAATTTAGTCTTTATAAATAGAATTCAAAATGTGGCCATTATACAAAGAAGAAGTTTCAACTTGATTTCAAAGCAAGTGGGCTCAGGCAGAAAGTATGCTAATACAAACACAGAGTCAGAGATGAAGGCTGCTTATTGTGGAAACCAAGAGCAGGTATTTCCCAGGCCTTCGAGAGAGGGACTACCAGGCTTAAAACACATTTCTTAAAAAACCTTTGAGTGCAACATCTGTAGGCGTGATCAGATCATGTTTGTTGAATAGGCTGAGCATTAAAGATAAGAAATAGAGGAAAACACTCATTTTTCGAGTGAGTTCTTAGGTTTAGCTATGAGGTTGTGAAGCAACTAGATAAGATCTCTGTTCATTTAACAATCTGAGAAGGACACTCTAAGCTGCCACTTATTCAATTGAACAGAGACTTCTTAGCTGAGATTTTGAGAAGTGATTATAAGAGCAAGAGAATCTAAAATATGGGACTGGATCTATTAAAAACAGAAGTCAGATATGTATATATAGTCACACTGACAGAATTTTGATCGGCTAGATACAATCACCTTCTACATCAAAAATTATGAGGAAGCTAGGCAAAATAAGTGATGACCTACGATCACAAGAGAGAGACTATGGCACACCCAGTGATAGAAGCTAGACTTTTCTCTGGAATTCTCACTTTTATATCACAGCTGATGTCTAGAAATAAATGTGCTAGGGAGATGCAACCAAAGACCACTCTTGGAGATTAATAGCTCTGGGGTTAAAAAAATGAACATTGAGTTCATAAAGAAACCAGACAAAAGTCTGGAGGTAACAACGGCTAGATTGAGAGGTAGTTGTAATGAACTATAATCAAGGAATTAAAGTACCATAGAATTTCAGGATATTGCTGACATTAAAGGTCCTTAAAGACCAATACAACTCGCGTGAATAGTTTAAAATCGAAGGGATGCAAAGAGTCCAAATGAACCATAACATTTATTTCATACACACTGCAGAAGAAGAATCTCCATGCTGAGATGATTAACTGAAAATCTCATAAAGCTGAACAACAAACTGCTACAAACAAGGAATATTTTGCCTGTCTGGACACAAACCAAAACTTCCAGGGAAAAATTTTTACATTTAGCAGCAGTCTGTGATGAGAACAGATTGAACATTAACATAAATCTCCTTTATATTGCCAGCCCTTTACAAAAGGGAGCTAGTGTAAATGAGAATCATATACCTTAAATCAAAGGAACAATGGACTAAGCAAAATAACTTCAGTCACATCTCAGTGAAATGTATCTGAGCACACTAATTGGAGACTCCATTTTGAAAATTAACACTCAGAGAAAGTCAGGAGTATAGGAAAAGCCCTGAAAGTGTCACAAAGCAATTTTCCCCAAAAAAGTCAATTTTACAATTATGTGGGAAATAATTAAATTAAACAAAGCAGGAAAAGTGTGGAAAAAAACCTGAATGAGATCCCTAGGCTTACACAATATGCCCTAGGCTTGTATGTTCCACAACCAACAATAAATACACTAACATTAAAAAAGGGTCAACATTTATGAATGGCCATTTGCAAAGACTAACCAAGCTTATGAAAGAGGCTTTGGGAGGGAATAAAATATTTAACAGTGAGAAGTCTGAAAGGACAACAAAATGAAGGTTAAGACATACTCATGATAGGAAGGTAGAAATCGAAGGATAATTACACACTGTTTAGAAAACTACTAGAACAATTTCCTGGCATATAAAGAATGAGATGTCAGTAAAAGAGAAAACTGACTCTTAAGAGACAGTCTGAGTAATTTATTGAGAGTACAGGATGATTCTGCTAAAATAATTAATCATTTTTATCTACACTTGCAAAAAATGATTTGTTGAAAACTGCCAAATGGATATCTCTCCCAAAGAAACAAAACTGAATTATAAAGGAGATTATCAAGAAAGACAGATCCCAATACTCACATTTGGCTATAATGCATAAGGCAAAAAACTTCACGTGCCAAGCAGAGGTGTACTTTGTCCTTTGCTGCTGGGAACTGATTACAGCCCCCTCCATGTAAAATAGCATGGTGTCTGGGCAACAATATTTATGACGGCCTCCAGGAGAAGTTAAGAAGTCATTATGACAACAAAGTGTGAGAGTGCAATACGTCCTATGTGTATCTCTTCCCTCTTTCTACTTCCTTGACAGATAAAATTAATGCAATTGATTCCGTATTGTTCCTTCTCATCTCATTTGCTATTTTTCTGCATGCCAGTGGAATTCCCAACTGGCCAGTAGAAGAAAGTTCAGGCAGCTTCATCAGATTGTAGTTGCCAGTTTGTGAAAGTATTAAAACTTTGTGTCCAAGTCCTAATTCTAAAGGAAGTTGCAGGGGCAGAAGATATTGATTTTCAAGTGTTCACGTTATTAATCTTCCTTCTTTGAGGGAGAGAAAGCACCAGTGTGGAGAAATAAAAAATACATCTTTGCTGACAGCAGACAGGTTGTATACTCATTTCTAGAGCCATCAGCCAAGACAATGCAAATTTCCAGGGCTGAATGGCATTCCAGGTGTAATGAAATAGTCACATCCATATCACAAAATATCTTCCCATTTTGGTGCAAGTTTGTCATATAGCCAAGAAAGTTATACAGGTAGAAATGCTGACAATTTTCCACCCATTTTTACCTAAGTCTATTCACGGCAGTACTTATTTATCCTAAAGGTTGTTAGCAAAGATTAGTTTGTCTACATTTGTAAGGTACTTTTGAAGAGAGAACACAATACCCAGCAGGAATGCTGAGTTCTGTTGTTCTTGCTGCATTTGAACCTCACAAAACAAACAAACAAAAAATTACCACAGAGGATTTTTTTTTAATCTTTTAAACGTGAGTAGTGTTAAATCACAAATTGCCTTTGTTAATTGTCTAAAAACTGTATATTCATGGAAGGTTTGTTCAAGAACGGTACATCAGTTCTGCTACAGTTCTTACACCTGACCTACACTTTTACTTATGCCACTGGTATATAAGCCATGCCCCCCAAAATACTTAATTGAAAGTATAGCCATTCTATCATATTGATCTCCATTCTGGCTTAAATGATTCCAGTCTTAGAAAAGATGTAACCCTGGAATAATACATGATCATAGCTTTAGATCAGGTGCTGTACAATGTATCTCAGCTCCTTACAGAAATGAAGAACCGAACCAGTTTGTACATCTGCCATGCCTTTGGGCTATAAGGAAGAACCGAAGAGGACAAGAGAGCAATATAAACAAATCTCAATTATTCAGCACTTACTGCAATGCTTTTTAGCTATAAATAGGAATAATACATGACAACTTGGGCAAGAAGTGGATTATCAGCTGTCTCAGTAATACCCAAGAGGCAACACAATCTCTGACCATCATTTATTAAAAATGAAGGTGGCTAAAGGGAAATTTCATCCACAACAAGGTTAGCGCAGATTTTGCTCCTTCAGCAAAAGGAAATTCCCGATTGATTTTTCAAGCAGCCTGACTACCTACAGACCACACAGGTCTAGCCTGAATCACAGCGATAAGGTCTGGGACAGAAGTGGACCAGATGCTCCTCCCACACCAAGCTCATTAACCACAAGGAGCACATTAAAGCCATTGGCTTCAGCAGAGTTACAGCAGTGTAAATTAGAAGTGCAACAGCTCAAACAAGTCAGGCCACCAGATGGCAGATCATTAATAGTTTAAAGCCTAGTTTGGGGTCTGGTCACCATTTCACATTCTGAAGTTTTATGAATATTAAAAGGTAGGGCTTCATTTAATAAAACAACACTAGCTTTATAGGAGAATGGACTGCTTTGAACAGAAAACCTTGGATTTCTGAAATAAATCTAAATGAAAAAAAGTCTCTTGACTGCAATTTTCTATGCAAAAATTTATGAAATACATACAGGTTTACAACTACATGTAACTGCTGTTTCTTAGCTGGCATTTGGCCATGCTGCAACCATAATCAATTTGAGACTGAGAAACAAGACCTAATTAAAAAGCTTTGTTCAGTCTTCACAGTGAAAAATTAGGCTGAGAAATACACAGTGAAGCTATATATAATATTTGGTGCAGAGTGGATACAACAGAGGTACGTCCTCCCTGCTGTCTGTCGTTAGCAGATCCACAGCTAGTTATATTTAATGTACTAAGGCTCTTACATTTCTTTACCACCTTACGGCTTTATTACTATTGGGCAAAATATTTAGTATGTGTAAATTGGAATAGCTTCATTGAATTTAACGGGGCTACAGCAATAGATGCAGGCCAGCATTCCAGTTATTATTTGTTAAACAGATTAGTAGCTTTCTTTTCTACAGTGTAGTGTGAGAAAAAGCTCAAGTAAAAAATTCTTCCCCATAGCAGCTAAGCAAAGTAGAGTACTACGCATAGTCTATCATAATTACTACTGGGTGACCAAATGGACTTTGAAGCTTCTAATTAAATCTCATCTCCAAACAGCAAGAAAGTTTCTATGACCCTTGAAGCTCCTGAAGTTTAATTTGTGTCAGCAGGAAAGCTTCCCTAGTCTATAGGTAAATCATGTTTTACTATTCTTGTTTCTCAAGTTCCAATAATCATATTTGGATTTTGGATTTTTAACAGCACAAAGAGGGCTTTGGCATAGCAGAAGAAGGAAAACGGTGTGGTAGCACTCGTATCTTATCTTTATTTCAATTCATAGGGGTAAGTCATGCCAGAATTTGGGATCTATGGCTTTCTTTTCAGCACTTAAAAAACAAAAACAAACAAACAAACAAAAACAAAAAAAAAAAGAGCTGCTGTTCCCTAAACTCTAAACTACAACCATCAGTTTCAGTGAGTTGCTACTCTCCAGGAGCTGAGGCAGCAGCAGCAAGACTTACAGAGCATGCACACCCATAAGTGGTATAGTTACAGGAGCTTATTCTCAGAGCATCCTTTCCTTTGTTGTTAGAAGCATGGGTATAAGTACTAAAATACTGTAAAGACTCCGACCTGTGACTTTCACCAAGACACTCTTTTACTTTGAATTCAGTAAGAGGCTGGAGTTAGTATTTCTAAGATCTAGACTTGTTCTCTCTCATTGGCATGTGTTTCTTTCCTCTATGCTTCAGTTTCTCTACCTGTAACATAAGGATAATGCTTATCTACCTCACCCAGAACTTGTGAAGTGTCAGCAATCAGCCAAATTCCAAATAGAAGGATATTACTGCCATTCAAAGACTGCAATAAAATGTAACAGTGTATTCATCTGAGTTGCCTTGCATTGGTGGCTGCAGGCCTAAATCTGTTCATCTCAAAAATCAAGAACATCCTTTTTGAGTCCTACAAAAGATAGATGGTCATGTTAGGGGAAATGAGGCAGGAAGATTACAGACAAAACCCTTACTATTTCACAAGCTTTTCTGAGGTTTAGTGCAAAGTCTTCATTGCCTACTAAAGCAAGGCAGGACTAGCTTTATACAAAATATACATGAAAGAAGCTGCTAGAGTTAGTGTTGAATAGTGAGATCCCTCTCTCAATTATGAGAGTGTGTGTATTGAAGCTGATACAGCTCTACCACGAAGTGGTTAAATAGTTTTTTTTTCTTGAGACATAACTGTGGTTAATTTTTCTTTCTACAGTTTGTTTCTTTCTGGAATTTCCATTTTATCAGAGTGTCCAAAGAGGGAATGGAACATCTGAATCTGCTCTAAGAGAGCTGGGGGTGTCCTGTGTTTGTAAACACAATATACTGTGCTCACATATGCAGCAATCTTATTTATTTAGGTATCAAAGTAAGATGATTTTCATCAGCCTTCACCAGAGCTGATGTTCCAGGCTGCACTTTCAAAGTCAGATTTCACAAGAAATACTTATAATGGTGCATAAGAACAGTGGTGATGGTTTTGCTCAAAAGCTCAAAATAAAAAGACCATTGAGCAACCTTTCACTGATGCAGAATTTATTTTTTCCAGGAAGCTTTTAAAACCTCTCTTATATAACTGAATCATAGCCAATCTTAGATAATGAATACACTGTAGAGTTGTAATTTTTTTGTGAGCAGCTGAGTTCATATAGATATACAATATACGTTATATGTACCATATACAGATTTGCCCTTGTGATGACATAATTCAAACCTAGAGATTAGAGTCCAGGAAAAGCATGTAATAAATTAATGAAACTTAATGAAAAAGTATATTTTGGGCTAGTTTTTTCTTTGTACTTTAATATAACTAATTTACTAGGCTTGGTTGAATGTTAGAATGTCTTTTAAGCACTGACGTATACACTCTCCGCAGCTCTGGAGACAAGGCTTTCAAGACTCGCTCTCCCACTCCATTTGAACACCAGGACTGAAATAGCAGCAGTGGATTTACAAAATCCTGACATGCCAGGCAATGAAGTAACTTTTTTTCTTGCTCCTTGAGGAAATCCAGTGGGATTAAAAGGAAAATAATTGACCGTGTTCTTATTAGGCTGGCAAGCATGAATCTCTGGAATGGGATCAGACACTGGCTGTCAAGGCTTTAGTGAAGTTGTATAATACTCCAAAACTATACAGCTGTCTCCAGGAAGGAGAATGCAATATGAAACTGTTTTTCAAAACAAAAAGCCCACAATTTTAAATCAGGATCTGACGTAAATTCAACAGGCTTCTGCTGGGTGTTAGGCGAGGAATAAAATTGGCCCTGTTACACTAACACTAAGTGGATTGCTCATTCTAAAACAACTATCATAATTTGGAGTGAAGAACACATTGTCCATAGTTGGTTAATTCTAAAATAGTTAATACTGTGCTATTCACATTAAAATTAAAATCTTGATTTGGCTAACGTTTTCAGTTATGTCGTTAATTATCAACCATTTCAGAATGGAAAAGAGTTTTCCAAAAAAGCAATCTAGCTTCATACAAATCTAAACTGAACTTATTATTGCACAGGATTTCAGCCATACCCAGTTTTATTCTCATTCCTAGTTAGATATAAAAGAACAAACAGCTTCCATGCCCTCAATAGTATTTTGAAATCAACATTGAAGCAGCTTGTTAGCATAGTGATATAACATATTCATTACATGCCAGCTGAAGTATTGCAAAGTTTGCATCTGTTGTCATGAAGATAGATGGATATCAGATAGGATTCATTACAATTTTACACCATTCTAGCCTGTATTGTCCCTGCTTTCAAGCTAAGTAAAGAGCTGTTTCCACAACAACTATGGAACAATTTATTTATACCCTTTCAGAATGCACAACATCATTACCGCTGTGCCAAAACAACCTTCTGACAGAAGGCCCTTCTAAATGATAAATTGCACATTCAAGAAATGTAGTTTAGAAGACTATGATTCCAAACTGGTTCCCTCTTGTATTCCTAACCTCTATGTGTCAATGAGCTGATGAGTTGCAATTTTAGGAACTATATTTTACTACTGGATGTACATGTCTGTTACACAAACACTTTCAATAACAGTGCACAGGTACCTTGTACATTCAGCTGCAATCAACTAATCAGCTACATCTGCATTCCCATATTTCCTTGCACCCACAGTCATGGGGAATGTACACACAACTTAAAATCATACTTTTCTGCTTGTATTTGCCAAGTTTTAAAAAATGTAGCCAAAATCGTGCAACCTAGCATAACCTAAACACTTGGCTGACCATACATACAGCCATACTTTAAAACTGCACAAACACTTCTGAATATTAATTACCACAATCAAACATCCGTGAAACTGCATGCTGCACATACAACTGAAGCTAGGGGAGTGATGAGCATTATCCATCCGATTAGCTATGCCCTTTCAAGTTTCAGATTTCCTGAATACACACGTACCCCAAGATGAATTATCAAAATCTAATTAAAAATTTATAAATCCCCCACTATTTAAGACACTCTATAGAGTAACAAACGGTGATAAAATAGAGGTTCATCAACATTTCCATTAGGAATTATATTGTTCAAATGTCTAAAAGTAATTAAACCCATAAAAAGTGCTTTAGTTATTTATTTGCATTTTTACTAGTCTCTAATACCAGAACACCATTCAACACCATAGGTGCCCTTGGCAGTCTTTTGAAGAAAGTAATAAAAGATAATAATACCTAGCTCTTATACAGTGTTTTCACTAGTAGACCTTAAAGTGCTTTACAAAGGAACTAAGTCTCTTTATAGTCTTTATTTGCAGCAAGTGAAAATCAGGTCTACACGTGTATCCATATTTTGTGTGTAACAGTGGTGCACTAGCCATATACGTTATGATTATTCTTAGAGATAGCTCAGTTTAAAAATATACCCACTCCAGTTTATTACACTCCTTAGAATTTGTTTTCCTGAAGACTGGAAGAAATGGTGAAAAATGTTGAGCGTTTCAGGACTGTCAAATGTAACACATGATGCATTCGTATTCCTGGAGGCTCATGAAAGTCAGTTAACATTCAGATGTCCATCCCCAGGCTGTCATTCCTTGGTGCCAGGTAAGAAAACAACATGAGCCTCTCTTGCCTACAGTACAGAAGTAATAATTAAGCCTCTTTAATGGATACATTGTTGCAAAATTTCAACACCTTTATAGTTCATAACTCTAATTTCTCTACTCAGAGACCCTGTGGGTGAGATTTATGCATTAAACAAGAACTGCGATCACAACATAGTAACATTTTTTGAAACATGACCAAATTAGCTTCATGGAAGAGAAAACAAATGCTTCAAAGAGGACAACATGTTCAGTAGTTGTCAAGTAGTATTTCAATTTTAAAGAGAAATAGCAAATGCACTTTGGGTCCTAGTCTATTTTTACTTCTCTGTATGTTTGCCTTGTCTCATTCAAAAGTATACCCGGTTTGAAATACATCCCCATCTGTTGAGAACTATGGGATGTTGAAACAGTGCTTTCATGATGATTGAATGACCTAATTCAGATCTCACCTAAAGACCATGATAATTACTCAGGAAACTCTAACTCCAAGTTTCTTCAACCACGTGTTAGGCTTTGGTTCACCTCCTTTCATTTACAAGAAGATATGTTAATAATGAAATTTCCCTCGTCTCAGATTAGTCTGAGGGTCACAGTGTATCAACAATGTTATATCAGTTAGTCTGATATGTACCTGTACTTTCCTCCACAACAATACTTTTGATAATAAGAGCCCTTCCTTCAAGCAACAAATTATTGATTAGTAGAAAGTAGACATGTCTTACAAATACTGAAAAATGCTAGACACACACAGCTTTCCTCTTATGGTCACCAGTACCACCATACTGGGATAATGAATTCCTACAGAAACTTCCACAGACTATCTTCCATGAAGTGTACCCTGCGAATGATGCCAGTGACACCTCCTGATGTTTGACAATTGTTTTTCTTCTTAAGACTAATTATTTTACGTCCTTAGAATCTCTTGCTTCCTGGTCAAAGGCCTCAAAAAACACACACGTACACAACTGCCTTATCTGGCAAGCCGTTTTACCTCCCAGGTGTTTTTCTTCACAAATCCAATGTAAGGTTTAAAGCAGTGATACTCCCTCCATGAATTTCTGTCACAGACCTTGGCTCCATACGCACACTGCGGTTGCTGTCAAGCATCTCATGCTCCCTACCTCCCCCGTGTTTTGAGAAAACTTCCCACCTCTGCCATCTTCCAACTCTCTCCCATGTTCCCTTCCTTCCTCTCCCACAACGGCTCCCCCTTCTCTTGTCCCCAGACACTCCCAACCAATCCTGAAGTGTCCTATCATCCACTCATACTCCTACCCTTTCCCTTTTACCATAGCAAAGACTGAGCTTTTCTGTCTTTTCCCTCTTTTGCAATACCCCCCTGTCAGTCCCTTTTCACCTGCCTCCTCTTTTCAATTACCTTTTGCTGCTCAGTGTCCCAAAATGCAACAAAAGACCTATCATATACTACATGACTCCACATGCTTTGACACACATAGTGCACCTCAAGAGGTAGTACAGGCTGTTTGGCTCATCCAGAGTTTATCATTTCCATTATGCAGCTGTTCTGTTAGACTGGATGTACACCTTGGCTGTTTGGCCAACTGGCATGAATGTATGTCCTGGTCAGTCAGACGTTTGGTTGTGGTATTGTCTGTCAGTCCTCAGGAGAAATAAAGAATGCAGGCTGCCTCTTAACTGTTGATACGCCAAGGAAATTGTCCTGCAAAGTAAATGCTGTACAAGTCTGTCACAGAGTCTCTCTCAATAACTAGGTGACGTATCAATATTTCTAGATATTTACACCGCCTCATCTGTGGTGTTCATAACATTATTACATTTCAGCTCCCCTTCTGTCACAATCATATGTGATATATCATGTTTTATTTTAAAATATGTACATGCCCTAACTTTGCTTGAGAATTCTAAGCAGGATCTGTGCAAAGCTACAGAACATATGTTTGCTTCTACTAATTGATATAAACTGTTTTCCTCTTTAGAGAGCCCTGTTCAAAATAATTCCAAAATAATTGGATTTAAACCAGAAAATAAACTGTTTCAAGGTGGAATGGATGACAGCAGCGTGCTGATTGATCGGCCCATCACAAAGGAGGGATCCAGATTAACTTGTGTCTAGTGATGGCAGTTGTTGCTCCGTCAAGATGTGACTCTAAAAGCATGATGCTTAGTTTCCCTGCCTGCACAAATGGTAATATAGGCCATTTTGTAATACGGAAATCTACTTTATTTCTTCAGCTAATGAGCATTTAAACTGTCACCATGCATGCCAGCAAACTACTGGAAATCAGCTTTTTCACCTACAGATCCCATCCCCCAAAAGATAAGGATTACTGATCTAAGTAGGATTGCCTACAAACACAACAGACGAGAAATATTTATGAAAGCGGTAAAGGCAACAGTCTGATGAATGATCAAAAGATTTCAGAGTATGCACAACACAGGAGCTGAGATTCTCACACATATGGAAATATTAGAGAAAAATGTTTTCCTGGGGATATCACCTCCAGTCATCACATAGAAATGAACATCGATAATACACTTTTCTAAGGATGATTTTGCTTTGGAGTAGGAAGAGGGTTTTAAGGTGCTTTAAATTTCTGTAAATTCATGGTCAGATTCACCACTGCTGTAATGAAACATGGTATTCTTAAAGGATGCAATGAAAAGCACCCTAAGTGCAGTGTGATTTGAAAATTACTTTGGTGTTGATTAAAATCTCACAAAAGCACACTGAAGTCCATAGTTTTTAGCATTTAATGTGTCACTGCCAAAATATTAATCCTGCTTTCATGATCACTCATTGTGAACAAAGAGTTTTATAAGAACAATATGGTGAATAACAAAATAATACAACCGCATCAAAAAAATCTCATCACAAAAAAAAAAGAATGTGAACCAGATTCTCAAAAGCAGACATAAAAATCATGCTTATGTACACTCATGCATGCAAACTTTTGAAATGCTGGCTCTAAAAAATAAAAATTACATTTAAAAATACTATTCAGTTCTATAGTTCATGGCATAAATCCAGGAAATATCTTAGATAACGGATTCACAGCCAGGAATCTTTCTCCAACTTGGCCTATGAAAGCTCAGGGGCAAGCTTCAGAAACCAGTCTTTTAAAACACAGTATCCTAAAGCTATGCACATAAACAAGCGCACTATTTTTTACTCTGGTAAGCAGGAAAGTTATTAATACAATCATTGGAAACTCCTTGTGGTGTTTCCCTTTGTTAAGCCAAGGCCAGGTATTTCAGTTCTCCTGAAAATGGGCATTATTGATGTTAGTAAGCATTCCTCGCTGAGAATTCTGATCCTGATGATCAATTTAATCAGCCCAAGAGAAGAAGATAAGTCACTGAAAAATAGATAGTAATGGTAGGAACAGAAATGGCAAACATAATGAAAAGTCACAATTGTCAAGTATGTCACTACACACAGTATGCTACCATACTCCTTGTCACCTCTGAAAATATTCATAAAATGTAACTTCTGTGCAAAACCACTGAGCTAACCAATTGTCACTATTAAGCCCTGTGTTTTCTGAGTTTTGTAGACTTAAATTTGCGAGCAGCAATTCCTTTTCTCTTCCCAAAACAATTGCTTCTGCTCTGAAAATAATTGTCTGAAACAATAAAAAGGCATTTCTGTAGTTTAAGGAGTTTCTTGACTGATGAGAAACAGCAAACACATCTGTTTGCAAATACTGCCAAGTGAGAACTTCTCCAAAAACTCCGCCTATTTGGCAAGTGTCAGGTAACTAAATGCAGCTACCAGCTTCCTCACTAACACTAGCGTAAAGAAATAATGCGATAAGTTTAGCTCAGATTTGCAACTACGTAATTTTTATCTTTTTAATGTGCTGAGATATATTTACCTACTGTACTACACATTTGTACCAAGTGTTTCCAAAAGTGTATACCTTAATTCTCTGTGGAACTCATGCATGAGAGAGCGCACGAGGTGATACCAAATCTCTGCAAATACGATTTTTTCAAGACACAACAGGATGAGCTGGATAAGCAGAACAGTTTCACAGGAGACACAGGAATAGGGTTATCCCACCTTTTGAAGTGTTTCACATAGGTGGAAAGGAAAGAAGGGTCTTGAAGGCATAAAGTAGTAATTCAAAGCCACAAAGATTGATATTCAGGTCAATAATCCTGTCCACAACTGGCACTTCCTGGTAATGCTAAATATTTCCTAGAACGAGGACCCTTAAAACACATTATCATCAGTGAGACACACGGGCATAATTTTAATCTTGGCTTGTAGCTCTTCCCTATTGATTGTATTTGAACTCCTTAATAGAGAATATGAAAATATTCTGACATATAAATACCCAGAGAAACTCAAATACGACATAAATTATTCAAAACTTTCACACCTAAACTGTAAAGCAAATTGATCTATGATGTTTTCTTAGTCCTTTCAGTGTCATTTACCAACTCAACCAAGGAAAACTGAAAGGAGTTAGGCAGGCAATGTATTTGTGTACCTGAAGCCCCAGGGAGTTCATGATAGTTATGACTTCATGTCATATCATATTATAAATTTGAGGTGATTACCATACCAATAGCTTAATTGTACTTCAAACCTGCAATGGCTTTTTACTAGGAGAGAAACCGAGGAGCTTTCCGTGATTATGCCAAGTGATAATTTCCTTATCCACCATATTTCACATATATTGCAGACCACTAATATAAAATCCAGGAGATGTGTCTTCAAGTTTCAATTTACTACAAGATGTACTGACATGGTATTCAGTTATTTTCCTAACAGAGAAAATCTTTATACATAATAAAATCTACAACAGTAAAATACTGCACTAGTATGTAATATGGTACTTTTGAAAATAAAGGAGAATGTAGAAAGACAGAAATCAGGTAGCACCACTAAGGTTAACAGCTTTTTAGACTACCCAAGTGTGTAAATAAGGGCTTGTGTATATATAATTGCAGTAGAACACATATACTGCAATGACTTGCATCCCTGCCTTGCTCACGCGTCAGTCACTCATAGGTGTTTGATTCCAAATATTACACAACTACCATACCCACAGGCAAGGCCAAGCTGCAGAATTCGGTGGAAGGAGATGGTTGCTCCTCTCTCTTGCAGGGCAGGTAAAAGCAACTTAAACAGCTCTACAGAGAACACAAAAGGCTTCTGATTCTTCTTTTACACTGTTTTATCTGTAGACATTTTACTAGTGGACCGAGTACACTAAAAAGGTTCTAGCTTTCACTATATGATTGTTTAATATGATATTTGGATAAAATAAGTGTATCTTAAAGCCTAGAGCTCTCCTTACTTGCCTGTGCAACCACTCAACTGAGTTTTGTGCTGTGTCTGTAAGAGAATCATAAGTGTAATATAGCTCAATTCCAGTAAACATTGTAGGAGTAAAAGCCGTATTACACATGCTATGCCTGTGGTATGAGTAGCTGTAGAAAACAATTCACTACTTAGAAACTAGTTCTACCTGCACACACACATACACAAACATCACCTAATGTTGACTATCTACAAAACACCAGGTTCTGTGTGGGTTAATCCCAAGTAGTGTTTTCATTAACTGATAATATTTACCAAGTTTTCTTTACGGCAAAGAGAGAGAGCTATTTAATATGCATAGTGACAACAACATTAATTTGCAGATTTTTGTGTTTGGCATTTTGAATCTATCTTTCTTAAGTTGGCTTTCTTGTAAGAAATTATCTTGATGGCCAATATTCCAGAGAGATTCAATAACTGTAGATGGATGGGGTTTAGATTTGGTTGGTTCATTGGCTTTCCTTTCTCTGGGGATGCTTTACTGTACAGCCAGTTGGGTCTCCACTAGAGTAATGCTGGAGGATCCTTACTGGGGTAGATAATGTGTCTAACAGTTACATTAATTGCACTGTAATCAGATGGCTCGCAGTACTACCCATCTTTTGCAGTTTACCTGCCTTCTCTTCTCTCAATATCTGTCTATGATCCCAAGTTGCACAGTATTTGTCATTCTGGATCCTTTGCAGCTCTGTATTCTCCCAGCTTTCCTTCCTCTCATCCACGTCAATTTTAGTGCTATGCATTTCATTCTTTTACAGTGTTTATAATTGAGCTTCCTTCAAAAATATTTTTTTCTTGGCATATTTTCCTCTGTCTTTGAGTTATCCAGATGGAATTTGCTAAGAGTTTCTCTCATTTGGAAGTATTTTTAATTAGGAGAAAAACAACTTATTTTTTCCTCATCCTATTATTTAGAATTCTTCTTTAATTAAGAACTAATGCATGAAAGGATTAAATACATTATATTAAAATGAAGATGTATTAACCAATAGCATTAACTTTCTCATGGTCTGTGGGGTAGAAGAGTGGAAAACACTCTCTGATACAGAAAATTTAAAGCTGGCACCAGGGGACATGTGCATGCTCATTGGCATTTAATTAAAAAAGTCATTGGAGAGCTGCTGAATAACTTCCATCTTAAAAAACTAAGCCTAAATAGTGACTCAGGCTTCTCTAGATCATTCATTAGAAGAAGTTCTCAGTGTCTAGGTACAATAGACTCATAATGTCAGCTGCAGAATAATGTTCATGGCATTCAGAGATACACAAGTTAAGCTATGTATCAGAAGACTACTAAAAAGTTAATTTTGTGGAAGGCACTTAATCTAGAATTGAAACACAGTTATGTCACTGGGCTGCCAAGGAGAAAGTGTACCTAATGAAAGAGTGAGGAGGAAAAAAATGAGGACAAGAGTATATTAATAAAATAGCAATACAGGTACTTAAACAGATGTGGGCTTCAGTGCCCAGGCTATAAATCTGATCTCTCTTGGCTTCAATTTCCGAACTTAGTGCTTCTGACATAAATAATTTTCAGAAGATACTAAGTCCATATAGGACAGGAATACATTTGGTCTTTAATAAGGAAACTTGAAGCATTCGCTGGTGGAGACAGAGTAAAGAAGGAAGAGTACAGCCATAACTGGTTAGCTCCGCTGGAGCAACGCTGCATGATGTGGTCACCCTTCATAAGCAGGGGCAGGGGACAAGGGCAATGATGGAACTGCCTGGGTATTTTAAAAACATAGCATTCTACAGCGATTAGAAATTAGGCTTCAGCTTAGTCTTCCATTTAAAACATTTTTATATGCATATTTACATGTCCATATAGACAAAGAAAACATTTCTGTGAGATGAGATCTCATCCTAAGGTTTTGAATTTTATCATGAAGTACAAGAACAAGCCTCCTTTCTTTCTATTTCTTCCTGAGATTGATGTAATCTCTGACTAGAAAACTACATTATAAACTGTTTTAAAGTTAATTATTGCAACATTGCCTATTGTTGGAAAGGGGTCACATATAATATGGCTTATGGCAGTGAAGGATTTAAATTATTCAAATAACTTTTTGGGGTAGTTAATAGAGTAACAAGCTCAAAAAAAAATATTATTCTTGCATTCCAAATCAGTTTCTTCACAGAAAGCAATTACATATAAAACAACTGATGCACACTTAAGAGCATTAAATTAACTTCTACCACTCAGGAAAAAGTACCATATGTCACTGTGGCCAGTTCAATGAAAAACTTCTGTTTGACACAGATAATCCATCAGAAAGATCAGAGGTGTTTAGAAAAGCATTAGGAACTGATTGAACAATAATACCCAAACCTAATGTCTCTGTATCAGCAAGCAGTATACTCCCATCTGGAGTGCTGTGGTCAGGTATGGTCCCACAATCTTAAAAAGGATACAACATGAAAAATGGATTTGGGAACAGTGAAGTGCTGCCTAAAGGAGCAATGAGATTCATGTGTGAGAAGAAATAGATGAGAATAGGATTGCTTTGCGTAGAGGATTTTTAAAAGGAGGGGGAAGAAGCGAATTGCAAGAGCAATTTGAGAGCACAGTGACAACCATCTCTGGGAACCTTGCAGGTCACTGACTTTCCATGGTGTCAGAAGGCGCTGAGGGCACGCAGACACTCCCGGACTGTAGCATTGCTTGCCCATCATTTCTCTGTGCTCTCAAGGTGAGCACAGAAAATGTTCTCCCTGTTGTTTTCTTCAAATGCTCTTTCTAGCTCGCATTGCTCTTTCAGCTTGTTTATTGCTGCTTTTACTTCATTGACTTCACTTTTTTTTGTGTTTCTGACTTGGCTCCACAGTACTATCCATCTGCTCAGCTTCAACTTTACTGCCTATAATAGCCAAAAAAACTCAGCTCTAATAAAATAACCACAGCCTTTGAGTATGTGGATATAATAAATACACTAAGCTGTTCAAATGCAATTTATCTATGAAAAATTCAAGAAACAGATTCCCAAATGAAAAATCCGGGCTCTCCCGAAAAGGTGGTTATATTTTTAGTCCTTTCACTGGGCCACATTCTCAGATGGTTTAACTATGTCATATCCATTTACTTAGATTTGTATTAATTCCCAGCACCAAAAGATACAAACTTCTTCACATAGAAATCGAATCAGATGCAGACAGTTATATGTCTGTGTATCCCACAATCAGATTCACATTCAACAAATGCAACATCACACCCGTACACAGTAACCTCTGTTACACTGGAAGCTAACACATAATTTAGAAACCACAATTTTTGAAGAAATTCCAAAAGACCTTCTTTGCTCTCACAGTACTGAGGGAGAAACAGTTCTACATGCATGATTCTGTACCTGGTAATAATTCTATACATGAAATTACTGTCACAGCTAATTACAGGGACACTCAGAGTGTCACAACCATTGAGAAGAGATGAGAAGGAGAAAGAGGGAAGGGAGAAAAAAGCAGAGCAAAGAGCCCCCCCATCCCCAGCTTTCCCATTTATAGTGAACATGACGTTACTGTTATAGAACATACCTGTGGGCCAGCCTGGGGCAGCTGCCCTGGCTCTCACTGCTAATGGCCTTGATCACCATCCCACAGCTGGCCACAAACTGAAACAAAATCTAACAGAAAAGTGATTCTATAAATTTCATCCCTGCAAAACCAGGACAGCTGACTACATCCATTTTATTATTGTTTAGGAAATAATTTTTGTTATCTTTTCTTTGTTTCTCAGATCATATAGCTATGCAATAGCTCCTCTATTTCTTCTTGGTCTGATATTCAACCTCCAAATAATAACAGGCAAACAGACCACTCTCGAAACAGAATGAGAAGGAATCAGTGGGCAATAGGGAGAATACATTTAATTAGCACAATGTACTGCTTCGAATATGCTAAGCTCTGTAAAAGAAAAAGATACTCCAAAATTAAATGCATAAGACAGAGTAATATATAGCCTCCATTAGAACATGGCTTCCATGTCAATGCCTGCCTCCTGACAACCCAACACAGAATATGAAATCCACTGTAAAAAGACATAGGTTTCATGCCCTCATTAATCTTATTGCAACACTGACTTCCGTGAAAAAAAAAAGATTTTCTTTGCCTATCTGTGTGAGAAAGAGACAGAGAGGATCCATGCAGTTCTGGTCCCAGGTGGGATTCTGCTGCTCCACCCTCCAACATAAATTACCATTACCATTGACCTAACTCACATTTACTGCTGAAAAGCTATTAAGACTGTAGGTGAACTTCCTCCTACAGATGAAGACTGATGCTCTAGTATGACTTTGATCACAAGTCACGTCTTTGCTTTCTGTATCCAGTTATTCCATCGTCAATGCCACATAATTTTAATCAATTCTGCAGAATTTCTTCTCCCAGAGAAGCTGTAAACACTGGATAAGAATTTTGGATGAGCTATGGCTCTTCCCCGCTCCCCCCCCCCCCCCCCCCCCATTTTAATTAATAAACCAAACAAACCTCAATAAACCTAATGAGAAAGGTGCAACAAGTTTGAAGTTTCACTGAAGATGACTAGTGCTAGTTTTGTACAATCCCTGGTCCCACATCAGGAAGGTCTGGGTTACTGTGAGAATCAGTAAGTCCCATCTTCAGTACAAGAAAACAGTGTTGAGCTGAGCAAAAGAAAAATACAGAAGATGAGTGAGATGTAAATGAGTGAGCTGAGAAAACGCCGAAAACAAGCTAAAAGCCAAAAGCATCCCTGGTGTAATTTCAGGGAAGTTAATGGATTGACAACAAGGATAAAATTGAGACTTGGCATCAATGTACAGAAGGTTGAAAAGGTTCTACCTTGAACAAAAATTGAGTTGCCTGAACCAAACGCTAAGAAGTCATGCAACAGTTTCTGTATGATTGAAAGCTGCCTTCTGTTGGTTTCCTGTTTTCATTTGACCCTTCATAAGAGCTATTCAGGGCCTGTCATTGTCAATGTAAAAAGCAATTCTAAGCACAAAGCTTTGACTATATGAGCAGATGGCGACCTTATCCCTGAATCTTAGTTCAGCAGGCCATACGCAGCAGGCTTTCACATTAAAATTTAATCGAGATGACCGTACAGATGTAGAACAAAGCAGTTTCAAACATGCACAAAGCAAACAAGGAATGTGTCTAAACTGGGCAGGTTTGAACGGCTGAAAACAAAATAGTTTTTGACTTGTTCTTAATAGTCACATTCAATTGTCAGAACTAAAGAAAAATTCCCTCTGGCAGTTAACAGAGCAAGCTCACTTCAACAACAGCTACTTAGATGGAGATTCACAACCAGAGTCTTCCAGCCTTTTCAAACACACATGCACAAACCCAGATTCCTAAAATGATACTGGGGCATTTCTCATGGGCATGCCAAGTGTTCCCTCATTTCAGCAGGGTTTTGCAGGTACTGATAACATTTCATACACAACTCCACATATGCACTTAGGATCCCCTGTATATCAAAACATACAAATTTACCTATGCTCCCTTCCAACTTAACAGCTTTTCCTACTTCAAAATCAACTGTGACACTGATTCAAATTCATTAATACAAAGCACGGGGTTTGATGTTTTTTATAGCTTTGTTCTAATTATACCTGTTGTGGGATGATAGGACACATGAATATGTGTTTACCCTCAACCTACATCTGAAGAGGAAGGACTTCTGGTGCTGCTAATTATTTGAAGTGCTATTTAACCTTTTCTGGTATTGACATCATTTCCTTTGGGAGTGGAACAGAGCCTGCCATAGGTTATAGCTTTTATTCAGCACAGTAGATCTCATCTAGTCTGGCAAAGGTTCTTCTCTAGCAATTAATTCCATGTTTTATTCATCCCAGAATTCTTTAAAGCTGCAAATCAAAATGCCACTCTGTGCATTGCTAACCACATTATGAACTGCCAGTATTGCAAATAAAGGTGCGTTTTGCATAGCAATCAGATTGCCTCTTTTCAGAGAAAATTAATTTAGCTCTGTATTTATCTCACTAATTGCATTCACAGCATCACAGACAAAGTATCACCCGCCTCAGATTTACATTATGCAAAACCTAATCTCCGTAAGTTACTAAACCAAAAGTGAGCCATACGTTTCCTCCCGAGACCCAGAAAACACATTGTTGGAACTGTCAATACATATGAATTGGATTTGTCGGGAAAAAAGTTTAGATACCATAAACGATAAGAGAATAATCGCCTCAGAGCATATGGGTGCTGTAAATTCACTGCTTAGGAGAAAACAGGACAGCTGACCAAGCACATGTTGCTGAATTTATGTTCCCCCAATAACCACGAAAGTGAAGAGACAGTGTCTTACTTGAGTTCAGTTCAGTTAAATTCAAGAAATAACATAACATTCAAATGGAAAGCAGTGAGTGCTCTTACAGCTATCCCTCCCAGATGCCCCCAGGGCTCCATTAAGTTTATGGGTAAGGTTAGTCGGTTTTCATTGTCCTACTGCAAGGTTGAAAAATTAAAATCATCCACAAAGAGGTATATAAATGTGCATCCCAACCAGCAAGAAAACCACGCAACACAAAGAGTTACAACTCAGGGGGCAGCATCTGCTGCTCTTATTTAGGCACAACTCCCACTGACATCAATGGGTTCTTTGCTTGAAGCTGTTCTGAGCAAAAACTGAGAGACTGAACCCCAGGTAGAAATGCTGAAGCTTAGAAAAAGTCTATAGGGTACATTATTGTAGTTAAGTATTGCCAAGGGTTTTTAAGTACTGCTTTGTACTGTAATTAGTGTTCCACCTCCTACTCTATTAGCTCTATCAGTGTGTAAAGCACTCTTCACAAATTTCTACAACAGAACAGATTGAGAGAGTACATTAGAGACAGTGTTTTCATACCATGAATTCTTTTCCATTTTTAATTCTTTGTAAAGGTCCGTGTTCACTGGAATGACTCACAAGGTTGGTGCATTATTATTCCACAGACTTTCTTTCAAATTGCCAGTGGTTTAGACTTTTGAGATGAAACCATGCCACACCAGAAGCAATGCATATCGTTTGTGAAGTCCAACTGGAGCTTTTTCAGAAGGACTTTGCATTGACGTGTATCTGTCTCATCATATTATGATACAAACATGAGAGACTGTAGGATACTAAGGAGAATCTAGTGCTTTGAATATCCGCATATACGTAAGACAAGGCAGTAAAATTGATCTGTGTTTGGACACAAAAAGAAGAATATTAAAACTAAGATAACAAAGCTAAAAGAACATAAGAATGGCAGCAAAGGCCAGACCACAGGCCCAGCACCCTGCCTCTGACTGGAGTCAACAGCAAAGGCTGAGTGAAGCTTACAGGGATATCTTCTCAAAATACCAGTTTACTGTATTTAGACTTCCTGAGTGAGAACTTGTATCTTGATATTTAATAGCTTTCAGTGGATTTTTCTTTCATCAATTTCTCCACTAATTTTTAAACCTACAATTACTTTGCCTCCAAATGTCTCCTAGCAAGGAGGACAGCTTAACTTGTATATGCAAGTGAGATTTTCCTTTGTATAAAAGCATAAACTTCTTCCACAAAGGTTTTAAAATGTGGCATCCATTATTTATTGCCATTGCAAACTTTATCACTGCTTTTCTGTGGCACTCACTAAAATGAAGAGCATCACAAACGTTAATGAATTTACTCTGAAACTTCTGAGTTAGGTAGATAAATATCTTAAGTTTGTGTTATAGTATAAAGAGACTATTTGCCTCCATATGTCAAATGCCATTGGTAGCGTGTGGCAAATGCAAGAGCAGAATCTCAGTCATCAGCTTCTCTGATTCCTAAAGTACAAGATAAGGAAGCAAAAGCACAAGAAACTGCAGAGAAGGAAAAGATCAATACCGAAGAGCTTTTCAAAGCTTAAGAATAAACTCAGATCTGACCCGAGTTAATGAAGCTGAAAGGAGTTGTAGTCATTTTTCTTATTTTTTCAGTATTTGTACTTTTTCTGGTCTCCACAGCTACTAGCTTTGCAGATGGGTAGTGTTCCATGCTCTTATAAAATATCTGTATTTTCCTCTCTACTCTTTCATAGTATGCCTCTCTTTTTAAGTAAACCATATTGCTTTTGCTTCATTATTGGCTAAATGGAGTTTTGGAACATTTCTGCTTTGGAATATTCTGCCTATGGGACAAGCCTACTGGTCAGAATCCTTTGCAGATGGTTCTCAGCAGAACAGAAGCTGCTATATGAAACCACTAATTTAAAGGTAATACTATCACTGCAGTTTGATCCTTCCTGTATGAACTACCTAAATTTTTTGTAATAGCTTATCTGCCAAATTCCATGTTTTCCCTTACACAAATTTTTCAAAAATTCTTGTAAATAATGAGTGCTAGACTGTGTCATGTAAATATGATTCAGTCTAGCTTTGGGAAAATGAAATAAAAATGCATTTGTGAACATTTTCTATTGCTTGCAAGAATAAAGCTGTAGGCAATTAATTATTTAACTTCACACATGCACACTGAAAAGATTTTATTAGTCACATAGTGCAACAGTTCTGAATGTTCACAAATATTCAGAAAATAGTGAAAGCTGTTTATTACACTTCAAAGTTCAAACAAAGACTAATTTGCATCTTAGATGACCAATTATAAATTGTGTAGGCAAACTGTGTAACTGAAAGATAAAATTTGTTGAAGTAAACTACATAGGAATGAGTCACAAACAAATTGATGATCTGTTTACAAAAGCAGAAAAAAATGCTGACTTTGTCAGGAAGATGGTGCACTGGACTGAGTTCATACAGTTCCGACTCAGTGACGACTTGCTTTGAACCGTTCTGAGATCTGTAGCACTCACTATTCTCGCCGACTGGCCACTCTCATCACCTACTAAAGTGCCAGTGGTGTGACTAATGTACGGAGTTATAACAAATGTCATAAAGCCAGAGCCAACCAAAGACAGCGCTAGTTAGTATGTGAGTGTTGTTGCCATGACTTGGTGCAGGTACAGCTTCACACAGCTCATTATATGAAACATTACTAATTTTTGCACATTCAGTAACATTTTGAAAAGAGGTATCTTCAGAAAGGCACAGTCAATTTTTCCTACACACATTTTAAAGTGTATTCAGTATTCTCAATGTTGTGTAAAAGTTTCCGTAGATGTAACTGGAAAAGGTCAAACAGGTGTGTGTCCTAGTAATCTCTATCAATTATTTTTTTCCTGGAGAACAAGCTAACAGCACTTTGGAACACGGTTTTAGTTTTGCATTAATTCCCTTATTTAAATATCATGTTTGCTAGTGATATCAACACTGCGATATGGAATTCTGGTCATTGCTGCTGGGCATTCAGCTTCCTTGCAAGAATGTGTAAAATGACCTGTGGAACTCGTCACTAACTTTAACAAGGCTTCAAAAGACGATAAAACATGAGGTTCGTTATCATTATTGAAAACCTTTTGTTAGGTTTCAGTGTGTTTGAATCAAATTTTAATGAGTAAGCAGAGCCTCTGGATAATCTTAATTCAAAAGGATACAAATTGTGAAGGCTGGCTATAACAAACTAATCACCAGCTGAAGGAAGACTCTCCCCTCCTTTCCCTACAATGTTCATGTGTGTTTCATGGATATAACACACACATACACCAGGTTAAGACTGTATTCAAAAAGCATAAAATGCCAGCAAAAAAAGATTCTTTTTACTTTAATATATTTTCCTACTATTGCTCTACTTTTTTTTTTATTTGACAGCCCAATAGCCAAGTCCCTTTATTTGTTAACTATACTCCTTATTTATCCTGAGCAACATAAATCTAATTTTCTAGTAATGTGAGGAGGAGATATATACACTATGAGTCTGTAAAAGCACCTCAGTTTACTACCACCTTCATACAAGTAAGTCTGTAACTTAGCAGGGATCCCCATTTCACCTGCTCAGATGACACTGTCCACCAAGAGGCCCACATTCTCTATATTAATCTGATGCTGGGCTAAGAGGGGAGGCTGAAGAATGCCAAATCTCTGTCTCTTTTCAAGAATATCTTCCACCACCCCCTCTTTCTCTGAACCTCGCTTCAGCTGATGTCACTTACTTTGGGCAGGGTTCCTCTGAACTGTACCACTAGCAAAGACAGACAGATTTACAGTAAAACACTTAGTCTTACTCTACATGCTGTCTCATCCGACTGGATTTTGAAAATGAGGAAATAATCTTTAACAGATATTGCTAGCAATGTCAGTGAAAGTTAAAGAGAGTCCTAAACCTGTCTGCTAGAGGGTAGATAAAAGGCATATAGCCTCTCTACCTCTTCATGCTAGTCATTCAGATGTACATTTTGACAAAGATACCAAAAGGCCTGTTCAGTGACCATCCTTTACTTGCAAAAGGAGATAGCTAACACTGCGGCAAATGTCTGGCTCAAAAGCTTATTTTCACATATTATAGATAAGACACTGCTGAATCAGGAGAGCTACAGTTTCTATTATTCTTCATCTATTTCCACACAGAAGTATACAGGATAAAGACATGTGCTCCCTTTTCCATTTTTTAGTGTCTTTTGCTTCTTCATGTGTTTGTATCCCCTCAGACACATGACTGTCCCTTTCAACTGCCAGATACAGACCAGAGCTCCCTCAAATGCATCTATGCAATGTCAAATGTCTCATCAGTGCTCAGCAAGTAATAAATAAGATGTAATAACAATTTAAAAATTATTCCTCCCATAACTTCCTTGTGAACCTTGCTTATAATTTTCTCCCATGAGAGAGAGAGAATAATACTGGATTCAAGATCTGACATGTAAATTAAGAAGTGAATTTTGGTGGAAGAGTTTGTTATTTTCTATCCAGAGACGTAAACTTGGTATAACAAAATCACTTTGAAGGTTTATATTACAGTTTTAGTAGGGCAAATAATATGTATAGTACAATGGGTCCAGCAGAAGTAAACAATAGCTATTATGCTGTTATTAAAATAAAAAAAACTCTGAAAAATTTCTTCAGTATTCAGAAACTACTTTTAAATTAATTTCATTTTGGATACAGACCCTACTGGGATAACCACAGTGATTAAAGAATCAATATAGCATAAGCTAGCCTGAGGGAATTAGGGCCTGCAAGGATACACTAGGTTCAGAGCTCACTCTGTAACGGCATGTATCAGCATAACAAATCTCACGACAACGAAGAGAAGAAAAACAGATGTGGGGAGAAATACAGAGATTACTACTACCCCATCCCCCAGACCTGCTGTTGCTGTATGTTTTGTCTTCCCTGTCCCTCATTCAGCAAAATTTTATTTTCTCCATGCCTCTCCTACCAAGTTTCCAGTTCCATTCCCTGGTACAATACATGGTACCAGAAGCTTATATTGCAGTCCTTTGGACAGAGGCTCTTCTATCCTCAGAGACTAAATAGAGAGAAAAACATGAGGCTGAAGTTTTCATAATACACCTTGAGATCCAGGATTGATCCCTCTGCTCAGCAAAACCGATGTTGATCTTCAGCCAGCTAATGTTAGTTCTGCGGCTCAGATTGAAGACATCTATTCCACACTAATGGGTTTTCCAGACATAACCCTGCTGTTGGGGTAGGATGGGATAAGCACCATGCAGATTTCCCTTTTAATCTTAGGAACACACACACATACGTGGACACAATTTCAAGGGACATCAAAGTCAAGCAGTAGAACATGCAATCTCAATTCTGCATTTTTGAGTTTCTGCATTACGAGAGAGTCTTGAATCACAACTTAATATGATACTTATTCCACATGATCCCTTCAATTTAATAAGCAGCAGAGCCAAAAGACTGTATTAAGACTACACAGATGACGAATAAACTGACATATCCCTATGCATGTTCGATGTTCCCTACATACAGGCACAACTTTGAACTGCAGCCTAAAGAATACTTCTGAAGGTGTTCTTCATGAACTGAGAAACACAAGTACTTCCAGCTAACTGAATCCAGACCATGTTACTATTAACTATGTAATATGCAACAGATTAAAAGAAAAAATCCCTAATCAAAGCTTGCAACATGCCTTAAGTTTCTCTAGTAGAGCACTAGAAATAATCCCTGAGGAATCTACTGTTTTCACTGTAAAATATTTCTGTCCAGTTTCTGCTGTGATTTTGACTTCGGAAAACTGATAAAATGACAACAGTTTTCCTGCAGCACTCATGGGATGAGAGGCTGTGAGGATTCAAATTCTCACACTGTTCATCAGCCACTGGTGCCTTTCACTGCTTGGGAAGTTGGATGATTCAAAGGCATTACATGCTGGTTGTAAGGGAAGAAGTCTTACAGAGAAATTTTTCCTGAGAGGCACAAAGAGTCAGAATTGCCTATTTCACAGTTCACCCACCTTTTACTTTAGGATCTGAAAAAATATTATCATTAATTTTATCTAACAAAACAATAGGAGAGCTACTTGGGCTGCCTGGCAAAGAATAAACAGTGTATTAAGTCCCCCATTTGGATATAAACACTGCTACTGTCAAAGCAGTCCCTGACCTTGCTTCAACAAGAACAAAGAAAACTAAACTGAACTAATTTAGCATTGGGTATTTTTTAACCTTTTAACCTTTATGTAAATTATACCACTGTAGAACTACTACCTCTTAAATTTACATCTCTTCTCTAAAACCCTGACACATAAGAGAAAGGAATATGCACCAGCAATTACAGATCAATACAGTGTTTGTTTATCACTGATGGGGTAGAGCTTTTCTCTCTCTAATGACTAAAATTCATTTTCTAATCAGACATGCATTTCCTCTATAACTATGTTTCGCTGAAGACAATCATTTGGATGATATGAGACATAACAAATCAGTCATTTTTGCCATGCCATTTTCAATGTTAACGTAGTGACTTTGAATCCAGTAAGTGCCTTGCACAGATGATGCCTATCTGGTTTCGTGCAAGTTTTGCATTCTTGCAGTTATAATGCAAAGCCAGATGGTTCAATCAATCAGCGCCTGGCAGGTGGATCCTGCTCACAAAGTCGGGGAGAATGCCAGCATTCTTGACAGCATGGATGTTCCACCATCTCCACCTCTTGGCTTGAAATTTATCAGAGGTGAGAGTGATCAGAATTACACTTGAAGTCTGCATGCGAGCGGTTTTGGCATCGCACCACACTTACAGGAAAAACAGGCAGGCTGAAGGCTTGAATTATGATCTTGCTCTTTCCCCTCCCGTCTTCCACTGCCAACTTTTTCTTAATGTCCTTTCAAAAACCTGGCATCATAACAGAATGTAAAAAAGTGGAAAGAATGATGTTCAGATTCTCTTGGATGTACATCTGTGGTTGATCCCAACCACAGTGAGCAAGCAGCCAGTAAGTTTGCCCTTGGGGTTCTCAAGCAGAGAAATAGTCTCACATCACCTTACTCTCTTTTCTTTCTTTTTCTATTCTTTTTAACAAATTAAGGTGTGATTTGTCTTTACTTTTGGTTCTGTGGGGGTTTGGATTATGAGAAATCAAAATTAGGGGAGGTTTATTTGCTGATTCAACTCAAAATGAGCCCTTTCATTTCAGCACCAGGAAGCATCATGAATTGAAAGTTAAATATATATGATTTGAAAGTTCTGGTCCACATTTGAAAAATGTAGTCACTCAAAGATTGTTCTCTAGAATATAGGCTGAGAAGATATGTCAAGAGATTATTACTTCATTACCCTGCCCCAATCCAGAATCGATTATCTGTATTGAACAGGGACTCACTTGTTTTCTTTCATTGCTTAAAGAAACAAGAGCTAAGACAGGCTATGGGAGCGCAAAAGCCAGACTCTAAACTGAGCTGAACTCTACACCACTCTCCTGCCCCCCTGGGCCAGAGGGGATGTGTTGGCCTTCACCATAGCTCCAGCTGTACAAATGGAACTTGGAAACACAGGATAATGCTGCAAACTACATATTTCAACAAATTGTTTTCAACAAGGTTTTTGACAAGAAACTCAACTTCTTCACAGCCTACTCTATGCACAGATGCTCTGATTTGGTATTGATGCCAGCCACCAACAACAGTAACCCTTGTGACAACTGTTAGCCTTTATTGTAAGCTCAGCAGAACCTCCCCTGTACCATCCCTTCGCTGCTTAGGTAAAGTACTTAGGTTACAAACTCAGATAAAGAAATGTCTGTATAGAAGCTGCACTGTAATGAATATAACCAAGACATCATGATGTATTCATCACTTGGTCAGAAATACAACTTTTTTTTTTTTTTCTTCCTTCAGCCAACTCCTGAAGAAACCAGTGTCCAAAAGCTGCTTCTGTTAAAGCTGAAATTAGACATGATTCATTAGCCATCCTAATAGAGTAGAAACAACACAATTCTTGTCAAGCACTTCAAATCCTCTAGAAGACAAAAGGCAAGTAACAGATACTACACTGATAATGAATTTATGATTTTCAAACTTACTTAGTAAAAGAAACAAGAGCAGAATTCTGTATTTCTTAGCTTTTTCCATCCTTTGGAAGCATTCACAACTGGCTGAAATTAGGCACCCAGTTTAGACATGCGAGTCAGGAAGCTGGTCTCTCTGGGATTACAGAATAATCAGTAATCAAAAACAGGCTTATTAGAATTCAGAGGACAAATTTCCACATCTTTTGGGGATCTTCTGAAATAAGCCAAGCACAATCCAAAATTTCAGTGTAATTTTTTTCTCATAGATATTTCTCTACAAAGAAGAAGCCACCCCCTCAAAGAGCGCTTCTATGAAAAAAACCTGTTAAATAGCTCCATGGAAACAATTCTACAACTAATAAAAGGCTTTCATACAATTAGCCCTCTCTCCTTCAGAGGATTTAATTTTTTACTGGCAAATATGATCCACTGTTACTTGCCTTTTGTCTTCTAGAGGATTTGAGGTGCTTGACAAGAATTTTGTTGTGCCTACTCTATTAGGACAACTAATGAATCATGTTCTAATTACTTCCCTTACTTTCTTACACACACAAGAAGAACACAGAGCAAATCTTGTGATTAGATATGGAGGGGGTTTATCTGTAATAAACTATGTATGGGATGACTAAAACATTTGCTCATCATTTTCTGCAAACAGACTTTGGTATTTATGAAGCTGTTGGTTATGCATTACTTTATTCGTAAGCATATTTCAGCCTGGCAGGGCTTGAAAAACTATTGGTTTTTAATTGATTTTATCTATTTGGTACTTTGTGAAGCTGCTTGTGAGTTACAGGGTCAGTTATTGTTTCCTCCAAACTGTAAATAAGTCATTAGCCTCTTTTTCTTAACTGCCTATATACATGCAGCCTTTCCCAGGAACTGGGATGAACAGAGGCCTATTTGCATGAGGGCACAATGAAAATAAAAAGGAAAAACTGTCTGACTGTGGTTGAACTGAGTGCATTTGAATAAATATCCATGAACACAGCTTTACAGTGTTTACTTAGCTTTACCCTTTAGCTTATTTTTTTTCCAAGGACTAGTGAGAGAGGCATATGTTCCTGCAGTATAACACAAGAGACACCAGTTCTGCCCTCTTCTAGAAATTGTATCCTCCTCCTCCCAACTTAGACTTCATAACCATTTTAGATACTGTGACCCAAAATGTCTTACTATGGCTCTAAAAGCAGAATGACAGTAAGAAGCATAAACACTTCCACTTGCAGTAATTTGAAGTGGAGCCTGTGTTTGAACACTTGTTTGTGTAGAATTTTCAAGCCAGGCCTCCAAAACCAGACTTGCCAGTCCACACTGGTCATTTTGTGTCCACCAATAAGTGCATGTGCACTAACACATCGGGATGTTCCATTTAAAATTATGCTTTTGGCTTGAGCTGTCCCTTCAGGATAAACATATTAACTCCCTAATGTTTATGTATCTGCTTGACAACTCTCTAGCCATGAGGATGGAATTCTGCCAACCAAAATTTTCTGCTTCATCCTTTATGTAAACAGTTGCTTTGAAGTGCTCCAGGTTTTGAGCAAACAAATAACTTGTTTATGTAAAATATTCAGGGAAAATTTCCACAAGACTTCAGTATATAATTGCAGTTTGCCTTCAGACTCATACAGTGTATCAACAAGTCTGGTTTTATATGTACAGAGGCTCTCCCATATAGTTCAACCTTAGAACAATGCTATTTCTGAAAGATAAAACTGAGTGAATAGGAAAAGCTGAGGAAAGCAAAGCAAGCTGTTGGCTTAAGCCAACATGTTCAAATCTAGATACCTAAGGTTAAGCACCTAAAGTCATATCTGCATACCAGTCACATAAATATTATTTTTAGAAGTAACTAGACTTTTAGAGGCATCACAAGTGGCTTTCCTGACAAAGACAGCACTGGTAAATGAGTTTATCTTGCAGTATATAATATTGATTCTTAAGAATAATGCAATGTAAATGAAGTAAATATCAACTGCGTAAGAATTATTTTACTTGTCTCTCCCTTGGGGCTGCCTCTTCCAGGACTGCTCCTCAACCACAGGTTGAAGAAAACTTCCAGCTGCAGCCACTTGTATCTATCCGCTCTCTAGTCTGGACACTTTGCAACTTTTGCACCTGACCTGTACAGCGCACAACTGGTTGTTCCAGGAAGCAACAACACAACTGTGCTGTCTATATGGTAGGTGCACTTGTATGGGTGGGGAGGGTATGTAGTATAGCGTAGGATCCTACTCACAGCTGGAGAATTGATATTCTTACCCTGCTCCTTGATTTGGTAATTCTACTTTTTAATGCATCATGTTTATGTTTACTAATTGAAAGTCAGGTTCCATTTATCCTGTTGATCAAGATAATCTCCTTTGATGGCCAAACAGCAGAAGTATATAAATCCAGTGCATGCTTTTGAAAGTTATTATGGCTTCTTTGGCTTCTAAAAATTTTCTTAATCTGGAATAACATACACAGAAATCAAAGAAGTCAAACCTATTCTGTTTTTAAAAACTCTTTTCAGTAATTTTAATCAGGTGGAACTGTATTCTTAACATGTGCATGCTTCAAAAACGTTTTTCATTCAAATATTACTAGACTGTATGAAGCACTTAGTGAACAAAGTCAGCTGCCACTGAAGTCTTAAATCCAGAGGCATTCTTGTACAAGCCTCACCTTCTAGGAGCACCACCAGTTAACCAGTTTCTGTTCCTATACATCCCATGGAAGTAGGACTGGAAAACATATTTCACTTCTGCCAGCAAGGCCAGGTTCCAGTGAGACCTGGAGTCTCTCCAGAATCTGGGAAAGAAGCCAATGGGGAGTCCCAAAAACAGGTCCCTCCCAAGCAAAAAAGACATTGGCAAGTGTCTCTATCTCCCAACAGATAAAGGTTGTGAAACCCTACCACACAGGAATACTGTCTTTGAGGACATGTTATTTGTGATTTACACACATAGTGGTTAACTTCTTCTCTAACAGAAGGTAGTTTCTAGCACTTGGGATACCAGCCACATGATAAGACTGTTCTACTGTTCTATAAATATTGTATTTTAGACCACTTTTTAAAAAATTCCCATTCACATTCTCATACAACTTGTAACTACACTAATGCATGATTAATATGCTCTATTATCTACAGTAAATACATTTATCTCATTTACTAACAATGGTGTCATGCTCATCCATGTTACATAAAGAATAATCTCAACCGGTTTAGAATCAAGAATCTGAGTTAGATTAGGCTCCTGTTCCGTATTGCTCCTGTAAGAGATATGCAGGAACTCTCTTTCTGCTGACTATATAGGAATCCAAGGGAGACTAGCTCTTAACTTCATTTTTTTAAACCAGATGCCTAATGTTAATCTGTGTGAGAACAATCATCTTACATGCTCACTTTCACCCTCACTAAATTAATTGGGTAAGAATTCTTGCTATGTTCTCTCACTTTCATGCATCAATAGCATGAGCTAGACCTGCAGCCATATATTACCCTGTAGTCTGTTTGCTTAGCATCTAGGCACCTCATTAATTAGCCACATGATGGATATAATGACAGTTGCTGCCATTAGGATGCCATTCATTCAAACATTTCAGACAGGTTTGAGAGAAGTGCTGGATAATGTTATGACCAAAAGACAACTGCATAGTCATGGAAGATTACGATCAGGAAAAACAGCATTATGGTTCAGGGCTTACTTACAGACTCCCTTATCTAAATTAGTACCTCAGCACAAACTGATGGGAGAGAACAGTAACTGATTATCTTTTTAGCTTGTTTGTCTTCCACTAAAATGTCAGGAACTGGGCAAAGCTAGAGACAGAATGTTGCTCCAGATGGATCAGTGATCCCATGCGGTACACCAAACTCAGAAATCCCGGAATCGTGTATGTTACAACTTTACTAAATAATTGTAAGTGATTTGAATACATATGTGTGAACAGCTGACTTTTTATTTCATCACTGACCTGGAAAACAATTTTTAAAGAAATTAGTTTGACACTAATTTCTCAAAGCTTCTCCCCTTTTTTTTTTTTTCCTCCAGTGAGCTAACATTTTTAGTTGACTGCAGACTTATTAAAATTTTTCATTCACCGAAATAAAACATGGTTGAAGCATTTACATTTTTATTTTCTCATTTAAAAAACTCAAATGTCTTGTTTTCAGAAGGATCATACAAATTTTTTACCAACTTCCTCCTTCTTATGCCTGCTTATCTGAAAGGTAGGCAGCAAGTTCCCATTCCTCAGAAAGATTTCATTTCTCTGCCAAGCCCTGTGTCATATTCATCTCCCCCTTCATAGCTGCAAATCTGACTTCAGTTTAAGCTGATGAAGTCAGCTTCTTATTTTTTTGATACAGACAAACTCCTCCCTCTCCCTCAACCATGAAGTTTTCTCACTGACTTTAACTTCCTCTGACTTGGCTATAAACAAATTATTCAAATAATTTGAAAAGCCAGTATCATTAAATATTTTCTATTCATCACTCTAAACTGACCTGTTTGGACATAACTGAACCATGTGTCTTTCTTTACATGAGGGAAGTGTTGCTTGGCTCTTCCTCTATGCATTTTTTTCCTCAAAATATTTGCTCTTAAACAGATTAATTGTTTTCCCCTGCCCACACTGAGTCTGTCAGGAAGGTAAATGCACAGCTAACCTTAACACACACTTCCCCAGGAAAGAGAGTAATTTATCATCACAAGAACTATAGCAGATCTAGGAGACATTAATAGCTTGCCAGCCAAGTGACCTACATATGGCAGGGTAAAGCTACAATCAGCACAAGAAATCTTATATACACAAAAGAAGCATGACTCCATCTGGTTCGAGTTGCCATCTTGCTTTTATCTCCTTTTGCTGAAAGTTTTGACTGCTTCTTTGACTGAGCATCTCTTTACGTTAGATCCTAACAAGAGAGCAATTGTTTGCAGCAACACAGCGTTCTCACACTGTTATGATTATGTGCTAGTGGGAAGGTCTGGAAAACCACTAAGGGTGTATAAACAGCAATAAATTAGTTCCACCTTCCTTAAGTGGTAGGTGTAAAAGGCATAGTGCAAATGTGTACCAACCTATTCTTGAAAAAAATAGTAAAGACCTAGTGGTCTTTTTGCACATCCATCATGCCAATAACCACTGTTCTTGTCATGTAGCAACCATGACACATTAACTATAGGCTTCTTAATCTGTACAAGGCACTGTAACACTTCAGTGTGTACCTCTCACGCGCTGTTTTGGACCTCTCTTCCTGCTGAAAAACACTCTCCATGGCAGCCGTCACCAGGTGGCACCATGGCACAGTCTGTGCCAAGCCCTCTTCCCAGTGTGTGAGCAAACGGCCATTCTTTGGAAGACATGTTGATAATGGAATTACTGGTTATATTTTTGTTATACAAAATTTTGTGTCAAAGGCAGGACAGTTTGCTATCTGCTTTGCTCTTTGATGGAAATCAATTCCTTCCAGGCAAATTTACTCCCTGGCAGTAGGATTCTGTAGAAGAGGGTGCCCATCTGCTCTTTGTGACTACTGTTCCAGGACTGATGTACGTAACAAAACAAGTTACATTTAGAATACATCCACAGTATATCACTGATTTCTCCTCCACTGGGAGGTCAACTTAGAAGGTCCCATATATGTCTACTGCTATTCAACAAAGGAAAGCCACTACTCTGAGTGAAGGGTAAGGCTTTAACTAGTCTGAAATTTCAAGTAGACTGAAATATGACTTGGATATAACCTGCACCACTGTGTCTATATTGAAAACCACACAAGTAAACAAAGCACATACACAAGACTCACTTTGAGGCACTAAGTTCATTTCTCTTAGTATTAACAGGGAAGAGTGAAAATTCACACTAAATTTGTGTGTATTTCTGCATACCTCAATGGTTAATGTAGGTTGCTTAAAATCACATTCTGCTAGATGCCCCTCCATTGGCAAGGCAAGGAAACACCCACATTTTTGAACAAGTCAAATGAACTATGTCTTGGTGTATTGTTCAATGCATGTATCTTAAAAACATTCTGTTCTATGATCTATGATCTCAAATAATGTTAACACAGCAATCCCACTGTAAGGTGTGCAGCAGGCATTAACAACTACTATACAATTGCCTTTCTCATAGGAAGAAGGGAAGAATTTGTGAAACAAGTCCAGAAAATTCCCTGGAAATGCAGAGCAGGGGCTGAAGTAATAAGCCTTATTAACCCCTAACGTTCAGAAAGCATAAGGCACACACCACTCACCACTCAAAAGTAACAATTTCCCACCGCTCTGTCACAGAACTGAGCTGCTAGAATGTTTTTCTGGTTTTTCAGAAGTGTTGACTGTGCTGTTTCTGCTGGCTACCATTGACCTTTTAACTTTCAAAACAGCAAGTGGGATCAATGCTACCCATGGAAAAGGATTGAGGCACCTTAAAAAAAAAAAAAAAAAAAAAAAAAGAGTTTTCATGGAAAACTGCAGTAGTCATGTTATCACGTTTGGTCAGATAAAACCCCGAGTTTCTATGTAAGAACATACATATATCAGTCTTGTGTACTGTGACCCTTAGATTTCCCTGAAAGTGACACTGCTTAAAAGAGCACTACCTTCAGCAGTCTATACATCAAGCAATCACTTTTCAACACCTATCAAACACTTCAACACTTAGTGTTACAGAAAGGGGACCAAAACTGTTTTCAAAACAGTAAAGTGTACAGTTAACACCTGTGATTTTGTCCTGTTGCCTTCCCTGCTTCTCCAGCCATCACCTTTGAATGTCTCCTGACTCTTCATCAGTGAACAGAGTATGAACTGCAGAAATCTAACACTGAGCACTGAGCGTTTGTGTATTTTCCTGGCATTTTCTGATTACAATAAGAACTTCAGTAAGCAGGCCAACTGCCAACAGGCCAACATCAAGCTACTCATCTTTGTGAATCAGAAATAAAAAAAGATCACAGTAGTGACCTATAAATATACCTACTCAGTTACTGAAACTTAAACTGGCTAGTACTTGTTTTCAAGACTTCCAAAGCAAATCAGGGGTTTTGCAGGACGTGTGCTTGCATTTCATTCTCTCAAAATCTACACTGAACTGAAGGTCCTAGTGGTCTATTGCATGAACTGTGAGATGTTCTGCTAGTTAACTTTTGAACCAAGTGCATTAAACATGCAGGCTATATTCATCCTCACCAGAAGGAGTTACCCATCAGGGACTCATTTGGTCCAGTACATAATAATTGCTGTGACCTTTCAGTACCTGATTTTGTCAATTGTTTCTGAATACAAACTATGTAACTGATACCATATAGCAGCTGATGGTCAGAGCACATAAAAAGACTGCTTATGCCACTGTTTCTTTGCTTTTCTTGTTTCAAAATCATTTTGATACACTACAATGGTTTTACACTTTATTTTCATAGAATCATAGAATTATTTTGGTTGGAAAGAACCTTTAAGATCATCGAGTCCAACCGTTAACTAGTTCTTCCTCAATAGCACCAGAGGTAATTGCTACAAACTAGTGCTGGTATTTATTAACAGCAGGCATAATAAGGCTGAACTCACGAGAAACAAGGTAAATGTACTGTCCAGCATTCTTTTATAAAAGGAAGTTTGGCTTTGATAAGAAACAAATGCGTATGCTTGGATAAAAGCACAGAGATGTCTAGTCCCATCCAAACTGAAAGATAACTACAAACCACATGTAAATCACCTATGAAAAACAGCTACATATCAAATGCTTGCAAATAAAGCATCAAAGTAAACCTACAACAAAAATATTGGACTGTTTCTACTTGCTAACTGTAAAGATTTTCAAGTATAATTTAGAGTTTGTACTAATTGTTGAGATGTAATACAACTAGCATTTATATAGCATATCCTGCAATAATATACTATTACAGAGAATTAAACATTACTAAAACTCAATGATTGTTTCTAGCCTGTTATCCCTAGTGTGAGTAATAATACTTGGTACTCATGAAACGTGCTAAATGAACAGACTCCCTTTACCCATAAAAGATGCATGATAGAGGCAGCCTGAGGTTTAAGCACTCCCTGCCCCTTACCAGCATGCCTCAGGGCTGACCTAGAGGTGGTTAGTTCAGCCTTCAAATTCCATTCAATCTCTGACCTCTAAGCTGAGACTGTCATCACAGGTGCCAATTAGTGGCAAAGCACTTTTGCTGGGGGATTCTGTGCCTGACCTGAGCATGAAGGGCTCTGTATCCCATTACCTCTTCCTGCACAAACCACCTCTCCTTTTTCACTCGCTCGTTACTAATCCCACTCTGATGTGCTGTAGAGATTTAATTATTTTAACTGGTCTGCATTTGTGCAGTAAAGTGACAGTTCTTTACCACACCATTGACCTGTTCGTTTCTTTACAGGTCTATAAGTAAAGCAGTGATTAACTTCAGCCATATCAAAAAGGATACCACCAGACTTTTGGAGAGGCTTTAAAAGAGTTATTTTCAGAAATATTCGCACTGGGCCACCTGCCAACTTGACCCTGAGCTCTGGGCTCATATGATGAGTTGAAGCCATTTATGATTTTAAGAAGATTACTACTGCAGCAACTATCACTGCATTTAGGGGGGATTCTGACTTAGAGTTGTCCAGTCATAATCCCGCAGACAGCAGACTTGCTTCAGTGCCTCCTCAGCCAAGCACATAGTGTCTGTCAAGATTCACAACCTGTAGTCCCTCTCGTATTGAGTAGGAGCGTGTCTTTGAAGAAGTTATCAACCAGATGGAGTCAGGCTTTTTAAAGCCATATGTAGCAGGATGATAAGAGACTGGGCATAAGCTGAAACAAGAAGGGTTTTGACTGGATATAGGGAAAAACTTTTTCACCATTAGGGAAGGAAAGCATTGGACTACTTTGCCTAGAAAGGCTGTGCAGTTTCCACCTTTGGAGATTTTCAAGACCAAACTGGAGAAAGCCCTGAGGAACCTGGTCTGTTCCCATTGCTGACTTTGCTATGAGCAAGCAGTCATACCAGAGACCTGCTGAAGCCCTTTCCAATCTGAATTATGTTATGATGGTTCTATGATTACCATGATCATCATATACAACCAGCTCGACTGCTTAAAAACATCCGAGGGTGGAGACTGCACAACCTTTCTGGGTAGCCTGTTCTGACGATTGTTTCAATTCATGCCTTTTGTCTTTTGCCCTCCTGCTACAAACTGCTGCAAAGAGTCTGGGTCTGAATTCTTGATACCTACTCACCCCGCACGTATAAGAAGATTGCTATTGGATTGCTATTAAGCCTTTCCCAGGCTAAACAAGCCACCTTCCCTCAGTGTCTTCTCTTAGCACGTGAGCTCTAGTCCTCAACCATTTTCCTAGCCCTTCACTGAACTTGCTTCAGTTTATCAATGTTTTTTTTTGTACCAGGAGACCCAAAACTGGATGCAGTATTCTAGATGTGGTCTAATGAGTGCCAAGCACTGTAGTGTAATGCATTAACAGAATTTTCATCTTGCCATGGGTACCTAAAACGTTCAATCATTAAGGTTTTGGAAAGAAGGTAACAATGAACCTCCTTCTGTTTGTGTACACAGAAATTCACCAAAGACAAGGTCTGAAGCAATTAATTTTGTACCCTAAATATTTAGCAAAATGAAGAATATTTTGAAAAAATTAAGATATTGTTTCCCTTTAGGTCTGTCTGTTATGGTGCAGCATGTTTGGGAAGTGATTAAGATGGGTAAATGGATACCTCTTTATGAGGGAGCAGCATATTTTAGTGTAGTTTATTTTTTTATATATATACACACATACACAATATATACCTGTGTGTGTATATATATATATATATCATGTTCGTTCCCACATATTTCAAGTGCATTTGGAGGACCCTCCTCCTAGACGTGCTAGGGATGCCATGGGTAAACAGCACAATTATCACAAAATGCGGCAATAATGGCATTTTACTGTGCCGTGGCTTTCAGCAATTATTTCCAACAGACATGTACGACCTCCATAATTTCTTCAGTGTACTCTGTGTCAAATATATTCCCTGCTTTTCTTCTACTGCATACTAACACAACTACTCAGTTGCCCTTACCAGCAAGTAATTCAAACAAATTTGGCCCATATGACCAAAATATGGGCAAGTTTCAGTAAGAAAATGGGAAGGCTGATGTGACTTTGCTGTCATCTTCAAAGTCAAATCCACGGACTCATGCTGCTAGAGTTACATTTTTGACCGACATCAAAAGCAATTGTTCAAAATCAAACCCATTCAGTCTTTTAGCTTTAGCTGATCTTTATAGTGACTGCAAAAAAACAGGTGCACACCTACTCTCCAGGATACAGCTAGGAACTAGACTGTTCTAGAAACTAATGTCCTAGCTCTATTTTAGTGCAGGTAATCAGATTCATTCTACTAAATTCATCCTGCAAGATCATTTAAATACACAAGAATCTTCTTCATTTTCCCTCAAAAATATTGCACAGACTGTTAGAAGATTTTTAACTTGTTTTTGAGAAGCATCATTGGAAGTGCTGAGTAAAATGCGTGCTAGTTATGATTTACACAGCCCAAAGCTTGTCTTTGAATAGTTGAGTTTTGTTTTACATTCATCACAAAGTGACATTGGAAACACCCCAGTAACACCCCCTCATTTATAACCAGACATAAGGATGGCATCCTGCATCCGTGAATAGCAATTACTGATAAAAATCTGGCTTTTGGAAGGTAAAGACAGTATATCACTTCAAGTAGGTATTTAAGGGACTTTCAGCATAAGATCCAACATACAACAGCAAGTTACACCACTATATTTGTTACAAAGTGAAGCAGTAGAGCTGCAGATGTTTAACTTATTAACTATACTCCAGATAGAAGTCTTGTAGCTAAAGTACCGATGCCAGTGCCATAACTACTACACCTGAGAACACAGTACATTTGAGGCGTCTGCAACACTGCAAGCTGACTTTTCACATTGTTTCTAACTGCTTATATGATCTATTTTTTGGCTTTTGAAACACATTTCCTAACCTCTTTGATTTGTGGTCGATTTTATTGTTTTTCTTTTTGGGTTCTAGAAACTCTGTATCTATGAAAAAGCTATATTCACAAAGCCCAGCAACATATACTTCTGTATAATAAATAATCTTCTGCATTTTACAATGAGCATATTTGCTTTGCTAATCATAGATGCAGAAGAGACTTACACAGTCCTGGAATGTTCAGAGGATGGGAAATCAGGGAACTCCCTTTTCTGGTAAGGGTTCGACTCCAGCCTAGGTTATTCTTGCAGAAAAGCCATTAACAGTGGATAACTTTTGTCTGGCCTCTTGTCTTGGCAATTGGCAATACTGCTGACTGGCCCATAGCCCATCTGTATTTATATTGTATCAGGCTCAGCAAAGCTCAAGCAAATTGAAAGGGCTTGAGGGCTGCAGCCTTCCAGATTGTAACGAGGCTATTGGGTCTTAACTGAATGAGGGTTATAGCTCTGTATGAGTCTCTGTATGAGCAATAACCACTGTTACTAATCCAAGCTTTCTGCAATTGTTAAAAACATGAGATTCATGACTAAAATATGATCTCGTGTTTCAGGGCTATCCAGCTTACATTTTGAAGCTTTAATCCATGAATTCCAGAACACTATTTTTTTTAATGGCATCTATGGTTCTTACATGATCACACAACTCCAGCAGCTACATATTTAAGGAAAAAATTACTGTAAAATTAGTGCTATCATAATAATTCACAACACTGTACATCTAAATGTTAAAGTCAACTTCATCTGCAATGTTACATTCTTGCATTTCATCAAGCAACACTAGTATCTTGCAAATTAACATTTACCCCACCGTGACAGCTTTTGTAATGGCGTAACAGTTTAATAATGGCTACAATGGTATTGCGGTAATCCTTATATTATAACTTCATGGACTAGAATTCCTCTCTGGCTAGAGGGGTATAGCCATTAGAAGAAAAGTAGGTTTAGGCAACAGCTAGGTCTAGAGAGGTAAATTGAATTGGACTAACATCTACATATCCAGTCACTTAAAAGCATTGCCACAACCATCTACTGACTGAAGGACTTCCTGGAGCGATCCTAGGCACCGACGGAATATACAAGGGTGCCAAGTTGTACAAGGATTCCCTTGACTGCTTGCAGTCACAGTACGTGAAAGTGTTTCAATGGCTGGTGAACTGCAGGTCTGCTTTTATCACACGTAGAAGTCAAAGGACTTTGTCCTGCAAGGATAGTAATTCCCATACAAGATGCTAAACTGAAAGCCAAAGTCACAAATTCCTTATCCAGGAGAGTCACTTCTACTAGCAAGACCTTTCTTTTATGCTTTCACTTGTTCAGGACACTGCTGCTTATGCAGAATGCTCTTTTGTATCCATAACCTGTGTGCTGTCACGCACAAGAAATAGGCTATTGCTGGAGTTCAGCACCCCCGCAGTCATCGGAAATCCTGGTCAATTCGCATATAATACCCTTATTCCCTCACCTAGTTCACTTAAGTTATTCAACTAATCTCCCCCAGTCTAACAAGAATACCACATGAATGGGATGGGGGACACTGCGGGGGACAACACGACACTGTGAAACACCACTAGAGTTCAGTAGAAAGATGTAAATAACAGCACAGATTGATTGAATAAGGAACTGATATGTTATGCTGAGCTGTGAATCAGCTTGTAGCTGTAATCCAATTGCACAGCTAGCCACCCTGCTGGAAACAATCAGCCTCCAGGTCATACTCCATGACAGGACGGACACTTTGAGTCTGAAGTAGTATGTAATAGGAGTGAGAAATGTTTTCATGCTAGCGGGAGTCAGAATAGGATAAGAACCAAGTTCAGCATCGCTGCATTAAGACCCTAGCACAATCTGAAAAATTACTAGTCTGTTATATCTGCCAACTCAAGAAAAAAATGTCTGTTTGGTGGCTGTTTCTTATTTGTCTCTAACCTTACTAGAGTTAGAAATTTTGAAAGTGACATTTACAGCGCAAAACAAACACTCATGGTTTGTTTCAAAAAGCCTGCCTTCAGGTGTTGAAGTCACAAGAATATTCTTTTTCTGTATTTCATTGTCAAAACATTTTCTATAAAAATCATCATCTTGTAGGTATATATATATGTGTGTATATATATATATATATAATTTTACAGATTTGTAACAATATTCCTAAGTAACCCAAAGAGCCTACACAAAGTTTGCTGTAGAGTGTATGAAGTGTAGGAATAATCATATTTACAGCTTGTACATCCTCCAAAATCATTCCTTAGAAGTTGAAAGAACAGAATTATTTCAATGAAGAGTGCTTAGTCTAAAACATCTCTCTCGCCCCAGGAACCTGCTGTAGTAAGTGCAGTTGAATGCCAACGCATGGCTGCATCAATCTAAATTCTTCCTTATGGACAGTGTCCAAGACCGTGGCATCTTGGATATGAGACTTTCAGGCCAAGCCTAAGCTTTCAATTTCTTACAATGATGCCAAGCGGAAATCATCCCAGCAGAGAGAGCCCAAGGAATGCTTTCTGCATCATTAATCCCTGAAACAGGGATTTAAAATAGCTTTAGGTCCATGTGTGAGTCCTCTGTTGTGGTGAATTACGTTTCCATGCATAGTCTCTCTTCAGTTCATTTCACTATCAGCAAAGCAACGTGTTAGTGAAGAGAATAATGTGTGAAGTTTAAAAATAAAACATCAAGTCTATTTTAATGATGAATTTTACTACAAATCCAAAGATTTCACTATTGCCAGGTTCAGGATTTTGAATTTTTTTTTTTTTTTAAATCGGTATATAAAAAACCCAATCAGAATATGCCTTTGTCTATGGACTTGGCTTTTGGATTTCAAGCAGCTCAGTGATTATGCAGTGCAGGCCCATATTTTATACATATATGTGTGTATATATAGTTACACACATGTATGTGTGTGTGTGCTGATCAGCAATGGTCATACGTCTCTGGCAAGTAACCAGTGAAAACATTCTGGATGTTCCTGTTTTATGCTGACAACAGAATCCTCATGACAGTCTGTCTGTCTTGGGGCCGTGCTTACCACTGACAAGCAATGAACACTGAATTTGATTTCACTGCTTCTACAGGGGAAAAACAAAAACTGCAGAAAGAAAACAAGTTATATTGCAGCCTACGCTTGAATTACATTATAAAAATAGAACAAAGCTACACGTCTCATGTTTCAATTCTGACTACAGCAATCTTGAGATCTGAAAAAAACAGAAGAATGCCCAAATGATGAGAAATAAGTACCATTGAAAGACAAAGGTATTTGTGCAGTATCTGCCAGAATTATTTTTCTATAACCATTAATGAAAATATTTTTTAATCAAAAGAAAGTTCTCCAGCACAGTCATTAAAAGACAACAGGTTAAAGGAAAATAATGAAGACCAAGAGACAAAGGAAGTTAACAGCAGCTTGGGTCCTAAATTACTTTTATTTGCATTTTAACCTGATGAGAGCATTTCTTGACATTAGTAGATACTAGTCAGAATGACATGCTTCCTCTGATCTTTGATTAGGGTGAAAGCCTCAGATTTCATACTTAACTGAGTGTTGTTTGCAGACATTAAAAATTCACACTAGCGTGAACAAGTGAGAAAAAATTTGAGATCAGTCTTATTTAGAATAGTTCTGGCTGATTTTTCATACTGCAGGGGAAATTATTTGGAGAACTATCATGAGAGAAATTAGAATAATTATTGCACAGAAAATATTCCCAGTCAGGTAACCCTACATTGTTTGTGTCTCACACAAATGCAGACATGTGTTCAGAAATTTGGTTAATAAACTAAATAAAAAGACTCACTGCATTAAAGATCAATGTGGAATGCTGCACCTTTTTTTAACTCAGGCAAATTTTATCCCATCACAGATTTGTATTCTACAGACTTTAACACAGATTCTGGTGCAGATATGACACATTAACATGACAAAGATTTCATTACACATACTCTACCTGAGTTTAAGTACTGCAAGCAGCTCAGCTGCTACATCCATGGTACCAACTATTGCACAGTCAGCAAAAGTCATCTGAAACACTAGGCAAATTCTTAACAGTTGGTGTGTATAAGCAATACTCCTACCTAGGCACTTTAAAACTGGATTCAGTAACCCCTTGAGAGCTGCAGTTACATTTTGGTTACTACATAGGCATACTCATTTACTTTACTCATACGGAGGAGTATCTTACTCTGTAAGGAGTCTCAAATAAAAGAATGAGATCATTTGTGGAGTAAAATGTGGTATGATAGTGGCTCTTAATTACAGAACAGCGAGAACTAGTGTAATCACAATAGAATACGTGCTTTAAAATTAAATTTGAGGAGATCTGGAGAATCAATGAACAGTACATTAAAGCCTCTAGGAAATACAAAGAAGGTCCTTACACAAAATGTATGAAAGGACAGAATGGAACATATAGAAAATAGGAAAAGTGAAAGGCAACTAGATATGGGTCTATCCAGTGACACAAAGTAAATCTGTCGAGAAAGGAAAAGCAAAGCAGGAAGTTTTGAATCAGACACAAAAAAGCAATACTCCTTTTCCATCCCTCTCACAAACAGAAATTTTTAAATAGTAAATTTTAAACTTCAGAGGTTGAAAGGCAAACTTCAACTAACAGTGGATTACATGATTCCTAGAATAATACAGAATACAGATCACTTCTCGTGCTTCAGTGTTCTGGGTAAGAAGCCATGTCTGCTCATCTTCATAAATATTATGAAAACTTGCTACCTACACAAGGTCTCCTCCAAACATCATAAATTATTTTCTCGGTTAAAAGCTTCCTCATTATTGTTAAATTAGATTACACTGAGATTCTGAAGTGCTTTTGTCATTTCTCTTTTAAAAGTACACTTAATGAATAACGTTTTTCTGTTTTTACTGTGCAAACATCAGAACAAAAGATATCAACATAGTATATTTAATAGACTGTATCTCTGAGAACAAACTGTTAATTAGAGTACCAGCTGCATCCAGCTCCATCCTTTGAGTGTAATGAGCAAATCAGTTAGGCATTTAAAAATCTATTTAAACTTGATTTAAATGTTTTGACGGAGACAAGTGAAGTGTGAATTCCAAAAATGTTAATTTTGTTAAACAATTGGCTAAAACTTGAAAAGAATCATAGACCGTCGTGCAACAACAAACAGATCTCATCATACTACATTAGTGGGAGAAATAGCCAAGTTCAAGTGAACAGTAGGTGGCAAGAGAAGTTAATGACAACAAGCCAAGTTTGACCATAAGTCACTTTGGATCTATGCATTCATTTTTAAAAGAGCTATCGCCCTCATATCAGCAAAAATAACGTATATGGCTTTTGTTTTCTCTTCTTTAACCTCGAGACCTGGTCCCACGGTTGTCTTGGAACTGACATGCCATAGATTGCTAGAACCAATAAAGTGTGATCTGTGTTTTCTTTGGGTCTTTGTAGCCATGAAAATAAGACAAGCTGACAGTGTCTGCAGAAGTCATGGCCTCTCTGTAGGTCAGTTGTTCAAAAGACATGTGTATCATTTGCTTCCTTGGAAAGGTGAACACACCAAGTGAAAATAAACCAAACCGTGGTTGGTGAATTTCAAAGGCCATTGTTTAGGTGACTGAACTGGTTAAAAGAATTACATGCTTTTTGTGTTCAAATTTCAGCTGATTCTGTCCCTTCTCCCCTATTTTCTGATAATGTGTTCTGTATTAAGTAACAAAAACCCTGGCAGCTTGCTAAGTGCTGTACCTCAGCAATGCCCTGGGCCCCCCCAACAGTCATCTTTTGACAGCAGACAGGAGCAAACTCATTAGTTAATGGTCAGAAGAAAAAAAACCAAAAGGAGTAGCCAATGTACTGAGAAGCCTGTCATTAACAGCAGTCATGTCCATTCCTGTGATTGCAGCAGTAATACACCGTATTCAGTGGATTTATAATCACAGTGATCTACTAGACAGCTAAGTACTGTTGGGTGAGGGGAATATGGAACTGCACAAAGTTTCATCTGACATCACATAGGTAAATGATCTATTTTCCTCTCTCAACGTAGGGTAATAACTTTTCATAATTTAATAATTAAGATACAGGTAGCTTAAAATTCCTTTTTTTTTTTTTTTTTTAGAATTAGAGCACTGTACTCTTACACAACCTATAGGTGAGATTCCCTACTGAAAAATATAACTGCCCCCAGTCTGAAAGTGAGGAGTTCCTAACCACTACAAGAGCTGCCCTTGAAATCAAGCCTCTTGTCAATAACTCTTTCAGTTTGTCCTCATTAATTGAGCAGATTCTAATGGATTGAATAGTCACGTCGTATCTTGCCACAATGGAATTAAAAATCATCTGGGGAGAAGGAGGACTGCATAAACCTTAACAACACAGGTTATATTGTCAAAGTCTCCCAAAGGCTTTGCACCATTTTAATAGCTATTTAGACCTAAAAATCTTGTTGACAAGTTGCAAAATCTGAGTCCGTTAGAGAGATCTTATAAACTCCAAATATTGATTAATTCTGGAGGGTAAAGGAGAATGAAGGTGTATGTCTGGAATCACATTTGCAATAACTTATTAACAGGTTATAGAGCAAGCGATTATCCCAACCTAAGAAAAAATACCATACAAGATGAAATACTTTTTAGGGATTAACATACAAAGAATAACATACTAGTCCCTTTATGTCAAGTTTTCTACTTACCTGGCTTCCCTATGAGTTATATATCAATATAAACCGGTATTTTCTTACCTTCTAATCTCAGCAATAGAAATATAACTGTCAGCAGCTTCTTTGACTCTATCAATTCAGCATATTTTCCCCCATCTGTCAGCAAACAGCAGTGCAGTAAACAGAGACACAACAGCCTAACTTAGCTATGAATATATAACAAAGTAAATCACCCATATCAATCTAAGTTAAATTGTTATGGTTGGCAAAAAAAAAAAAGACCTATATTAGGCAACTGCTAGATTTGACTTGAACAACTGATCTGCCATAGCAGCATGAAAACAATGTCCCTCATTCCCTAGAGTTTTGGACCTAACAGCATGACATCCCGTTAGGTATGCAAGTAATGATCATCTTGGGAACAGTAACAGCTTAAACAGCACTAACTGGGTCCTCAGCAATGCAACAGGTGCTGGCACTTTGGAGATCACTATTCTGGGTAACTTCTGATTTCAGCTGTAACTAACTTATGTAAAAGGAAGCTAAAAACCAACCCATTATAGCTTTCTGGCCTGAGTGTACGGGAAGCATTAATATCAGTTCATGTTTGGCATATAATAAAGCAGCCTAAGGCTTCTGTAACCTTTCACTATCTGGTACCTGAGTAACCACACTAACTCAAAGAGCTGTTTTGCAGGAGATAAGGTGTAATTGCCAACCACACCATCTCCTTTGGAAGGACTTACAAAAGTTGACCTATTCCCATTTTCAGATCATCTGACGCAGGATAGTTTTCAGAACTGTGGACCTCGTTCACAAAGAGAAGCTTCTGTCATGTCCAGAAAGAGTACACAAGTCCTGCTTCAGAAGCATATATAACCTTTCTTGCATGTCTTATTAACTAGATTTTTTTACTACTTGAGCTGCTAGGCAGATGCTTAAGGCAGCCTGGCTAAAGATAGATCTAGAAAGCCTTTTGCAGACATCAGAAAGCAAATCCTACTTGCACCAGAGACAAACTAAATATGAACTTGCTCTGAAAAAGAAGTCATGTAGGCACAACTAAAAGAGGGCAAGCTTATTAATTAAAGCACCATGACTGCAGCTGATGGTTAGAACTAACTCAAACCTGGACAGCTTACATCACAGAGTAAAGTTGCATCTGTTTGCAAAAGTGTGTGCAGACATACCCTAAGTACATACCCAGCTACACTGGGCAGATGGACATCCAAGATCTTGCTGCAAAGCCTGGAGTTCCAGCACATAATGTCCCTTCATGATTTATCCTTGGTTTCCCCATATCCTGGGTGTCCATCAGTACAGATATGATGATAATATTTACCTCCTACAGACATGGCTTTTATGTTCAATACATTTAAATTTCCAAAGCATTTCGGGAGTTTTCTTTACATTCCTCCCCATTTCCCCTCTCTCTTCAATTAACACTGTGCCTTTCTCTGTAAAATATCCCACTGTTTGCTCTGCTTTTCTCTCCACCCAGTCTTTCCCAAAAACACTGAAGGCAAGAGCAGAACTTTCCAGTCCACAGTGTTTGGAATGGTTCGTAATTAGGCAAAATGTGCTCACCGACACCTCTAGCAATTGCTCATTATGAAGAAGCTGAGAAAACAAATGAAGGAAAAGGAATTAAGGAGGTCACTAACTATGGAGCCATTTGAGATTTACAGGCGTAACGAACAGCCTTCTGGAACAAGAGAGCTCGGGCCACACAGACTGCCGCCTTTGGTGAACTGTTGAAACAGTTTATTTCTGTCATTCCTCTTGACCAAAACCAGGTAAACTAATGGCTTCCAAAAGGTGGAAATATCTTACATGTTTCAGTTAAAAGGACTATTTAAACATGAAATGGGTGGCCTGGGCAGACTGTCAAGACGGGCACCTCTTGCAAACTTTCCCCTGACGTGATTCTACCTAAGGACATATGCTTTCATGTGGATCGTGTGGGGTTTTTTTTTAAGGGCATAGCCAAAGTTTGGAGTGCAGAAAAGTTTCAAATCCTATAGTTAAGGAATCCTTTTGAGAGAGTAACACATGACGTTCATTTGGCTTCGCTTTTCCAGAAAGCAAGCACAGTGAGTCTGAGCAAAGGAGAATAGAGTGGAAAAACATAACTACAGTATGGAGCTGCATTCTATCATAAAACTTTACATAGACATCATAAAAGTTTACATACAGACAAGAAACAAAATCTTGCATCAGAGCCAAATTACAGTTAAAGCAGTGCAAAATGAAATGACTGGAACAAACACATTCCAGCATGTACCAATTAATATCAGTATTTTACAAAGGAGAAGGTAGGAGGTGTGGAGAGTAGAAGTAGCCTCAAATTTTATCTTTTCCTTTCCAAAACAAAAAACTTTACTCATGTCTTGTGTTCTGTCAGGGCTCAGCCCTTCAGAACACTGAGCAACCACAGCTCTCAGAGAAGTCCAGGACACTTGATGGCTTTCAGCACATTGCAGAACAAAAATATACTATTGTACTGCATTTATGAACACAAACACTCGCTTTTCAAATCAGTGAACCAACACAGCAGGTTTTTTTTGAGTGAGGTGTACAACATACAGGCTGTGGAAACTGAATCTGACCCAAAGTCAATGGAATGATTCCTATCAGTTTCCCTGGGACTGGGATCAGGCATTTAAGTGTTTTTGAAAGAGGCCAGATTGACAGCCCTGGAGACCACAGGTTCTGTTTATCCACATAATAAGCACAGTACAGGCAGGAGCATGTGATCTTAACCCACACTGAGTCCCCGGAGAGGGGGCCTCAATCGTTCATTGGAAGAACAGCTTTTTTAGGTGAAAAGGGAATTTACTCTGGGTAGTACTCTCTGCTGAAGCTGCCAATTACTGTCAAATTTTGGCAGCTTATTTCTCCTTCCCCAAACTATTGCCACCTCCGGTGGTGCAGATTTAATTGAAATGCTTTTGCCACAGGTTGAAAAGAGGATTTGTAACTTACTCCAGCCGCAGCTACAGCTAACTAGAGCAACTGGCTTTGCAGACTTATTTATTATGTTATCTTACAAAATCAACCAGAACTGTCAACAACCTTGAGAAAGCCCTGACCTTGAAACGAAGGTAGTACCCACTCCTTAAGTTTGCATTTATTTGTACGTACAGCATGACAGTGAGAACAGTCATTGCTGACATCTTTGGCTTGGACAAGGGGATTAATTCTTGTGCAAAAGGCCAGCACAAGCACCAACAAATTCCTCAGCAGAGGGGTACCTTACAGCCCTGTTCTGCCAGCTACTCACTGAAAAGTTTCAGTCACACTAAATTTATCTTCTTAAAGGAAATAAATGAAACAAGGCATTTCAAATATGTCAACATAAAAATAATCTCTGCTAATCTGCTATATTTTTCCATCTAGAAATTATTTCACTTTCTGATGCATATGTATTTCCCACCCTGCGAATTTCAGGCAAGACTTCAATCATAGAAAAAATCTAAACAAACCAGGCTTTACTGAAAGTTAACTGTTATATAGATGCAACTCCAAAAACCTACAGAAATTTGATGTGGAGTGGGAACACTCTGCATTAATTTTTTTAAAAAGAACAAAACTTCACCATATTGAACTCTCCAAAAGGAACAGTATTGTTTAATTCAATTCTACAGCGTTTACTGAAAGGGCACTAAAACTAATTTTCTTTCAGTTCTTTCATCATCTAAGTAAGTGTTTCAAATAATACCATTCCTGCTGAAGAACAAGTTTCTCTCATTTCCTCATTTATCCACCCCCAACCTTCAGCACGGTTCCACCTGCCCTGTCCCACATGGTTGCAAACCACCAGCTCAGAGGTGAAGAATGCAGGTCTTGTCTGTGTAACCCACAATGGAGTCGACAGAGCTCACCTGAGGTGTGTGAGAGTCATGTTCCCCAGCTCCGAGGGGCTTTTGGGCAACTGACATGAAAATCAGCACTGCACAAGGGTGTAAGTGGTTTCAAGAGAAGGTCTCTGGTAATTTTCAGGATGTCAACTAGCTCTCTAAACACTTACCTCATGCTATCCAGCCTTTTACCACCTAGCTTTGACACAATGCACACACACACAGAGAAAGCTTTGCAGCTCAAGAAACTCTTCAGCACATACAGAGGAAGTCAGTCCAAATAGTTTTCCCTGCTCTAACTCCATCCTGGGGCTAAATCGTTCTCTCCTTTAAGCAAGCTACAGAAGGGAAAAATGCCCATTTGGAAAGTAAGAGAGGTGCAAAAAAGTTCCAGTCTATCCTCTCCTCAGTTTACAGACATGCCAGGCTCTTGAGAACAAAAGCCAGGAGAATTTCATAACGTGGAAGGGTCTGGTTCAGCTCAGGATCCTTCCAGAAGCTTCCCATGATGTCATTGCTCCACTATTAGCAGCCTTGCCACTTTGCACTTTCCCTTCCCTTTCCACACTGGCACACAGCAGAGGAGGCAAAGGAGAACTTAACTATGTCTAAAGTAGTCTTGACACCCGAGCATAATACTGTTTGCAAAACTGTCAGATCACAGTAGCACATACTGCAGAGATTGCCTTGCATTTCTCCATTCCTAAAAATTGTGATACTACAAAAGTCACACATGGACTTCAGGTCTTAAAATACATGAACGTGACCAGTGCACAAAATCCCGACACCCTTCATCATGTTTATCCTCAATGCTTCTGCACGGCAGGACAGTGCTTCCGTCCCCATTTTACAAAAAGAGAAGTATAGCCCAGAGATTTGTGCTCAGTCCAGACAAAACTGCTTATGTGTCTGACTCGTGCTGAAATCAGGGGCATGTGAACCAGGGGCACTGAACATATAGGTCTCTAAGGTTATTTGCATTAACTCTCATGGGAGGTCTGCAGCAGAGTCATAACAACTTCCACTCTCTCACACCCCTTGCTTCAGCCCCCATTTGCCTGCCTACTGCTTTAACAACATTTTTATGACCTCAGCTAGTCTCATCTGGGTGGTTCTGAAAGAAAATATCACCGTTTAAAAAAGAAAAATATATTTCCCACCTCTTTCAATTCTTTACATTTCCCAAATTTGTTGCCCTCCTCTGGGAGATAAAGCTGAGCTCTGCCCCCTGACATCTTTATGGAAAATACATAGTGTTAATATATATTAATATATAATATAGCCTTTTCATTATTACTTTTTAAATGTAGAATGAATTTCCAAGCTGACAAAAAGTAGGTCTGCAAATACTTACTGAAATCCAAACTGAGTTTTCTTTGCTTGTCTGCACCACTGTGAAATTGGAATTACCGTGCTGCGGGAGCACCCAACTGAAATCCAAATAGATTCCCACTTTCCTCTCAGGATACTCAAATTTTCCAGCATCCCTGACTAATTTCAGGATTAACAGATTTTTGGGATCATGGCCCAATGTAAGGAGGGGACCCAACATCTAAGCCGGGCGCAGCAGGCAGCTGTGTGTCAGTCTAGAGCAGAAGGGAAACTGTAGCTGGCATTCCTCAGAGCTGATAGCTGCTGGCTGGAGGCCTAATGTTAAGGAACTATAATTAGGACCTGAAGGGCTATAGAAGGAGACTCATAGCACCATCCCAGAGTCTGCATCACTTTGACCTGTGGGAAAGGGAGAAGCTGAAAATATCCCACTTGCGGGATGCAAGGTGGCTAGCTATTACAGAAGAGCCAAAGAAATGAAGCCAAAACCAGCACCTTTGTGCTCACAATGCCAAGTCATGTGCAGCTTGTAAAAGACTGAAAGCAATATGCTGTGACATCTAGGTGACTATCACATGCCTTCACCAGGCTGAAAACCCATACCTTCCTGCAGTCTCATGTAAAAGCACATAGATCAGGAATAATTTCTTCAAAATTAATGACATTATATTCTCATAGAAAGCAAGGGGTTCAGAATGAGGCTCAGCACTTCTGAGGATGAACGGGTTCACTCCAAGATGACTGGCCTTCAACACAAGCACATTATCAGTACCAGACAAGGAAAGAATAAGTAATCCTACTTACAGTTCATCCCTAGGTTGATAACTGCCAGCTGAGGAGAGAAAGATGTCCTTCTAATTTAGATAGGAGAAATAGACTGGTCAGGCCTCTCTGGATGTGGTGACCATATGCAGGGACTTGTTGCCACTGAACTGCATTTGGCATAATTACAGAAGTCAGTGATTTTGATGGAATTGTCTAATCTCTGTTTCCTGTTCCTGGAGTCCCCTAATAAAAAGTCCTGTTTGCACATCAACTCCTTTCTACACATAATAGCCTTTTGATCACAACGGTATTTAAAAATCTGGTGTATTTTGTCAAACATAATTTAGATTAAACTCTTCAGGTGACATGCCTCTGTTACCTATGCAAAAGCAAGCATTTGAAAACTCCCTCCAAAAGAAGGGCACATGTACAAAGTTCACAGTAGGTCCCCAGCCTCTGGCTTGTCTAAAAAGATACCTAGAAAAGAGTCTGAACACAACAACTGCACATCTCCAGACAGATCTGCAGTGCCTCTAACTTTGGCTTTTATCCTTCTACTGGATGTCATTCAATCACTTCCTCTCCAAGGGGAAACACTCAGCTATAGCACAGCTGTATACAACATGGCTGACACTAAACTACATCATGGGACAGAAAAGGTGACACAGAAGTGACCTTTTGGCTCAATGAAATCCCAAACAGCTCAGTCAGCAGAGAGAATTTAGACAAACATGCAGAGGTCTGATACCTTCCATCCAATAGAGACCTACAAATGCAAGCACAAGTCAAAACACTGCAATGACACGGTTGCCTTGGTGCAACAGTAAATTCCAAATATTTCTGCATTGCCTCAGGACACAGCTCCATTAATCCTCTGTCACTATCCTTCTGGTTTTTGGCAACGGATCTTTTTACTGCTTCATGTCTGAAACTTGTGTTCTTAAAGCTACAATGAGTCCCAGTGCATATACTCTAAAAACAGCAGGAGAAATCAGAGGTTGAAATATATCTTTCATACCAGAAAATATATTTGGATTGTACTTCAACCCAAGATCACTGGACTAAACAATACTCTTTACATATGTCAGTCAGCATGAGCAAAAGACAAAAGAAATAAAAAACCCCTTTGATCAGAGAGTAAATCATGCAGGATTCTGGATTTGGTCTGACCCTTGGTTTTGAACCCTTATTTTCAAACTCTCTCCCCAGCAACACTCTCACTGGAACCAGGGTCAAATATAGTAGAAGAGCTCTCAAGATGCCAGTGGGATTTTAATTATCTGAAACCTGTCGTTTTTTCAATGCAAAGACAGAATGGCTGAGCTTAGCACTGCAAAAAAAATTATTCAGGATACCTGTTCTAAAGAGAACCACCAGCATAGGCTGTATTGCTTTCTTTCCTGGCATAGTCACTGCCCTTCAGCACAATACAGGACACCAAACTCTAAGTAGTCTGCAGATCATCAGAACAGTGCTGGCTCAGGATTCTCTTCGTGTCATTATCTCCTTGCTCTATGCAAGCCTGAGAAACTTCTGTAACAGCAGTTCCCAAGTTGTGGTCTACAGGGAGCTGCCTTGCTCTCCTCCTCATTTCCACAGAAGTCCTTAGAAAGAAAGAATATGCACCAGCTTAGCTCTTGCAACATAATAAGGTGAGGAGATCAGCCAGCTGGAAGCTTCCCCTAGAGATTAAGCAAGAAATGAAAGTAAGTTCAATAAGCACCAACTTGAGGTCTGAAGCTGCCAGCCATAAATAAGAAGCAACAGCCTTCAAGTGGAGAAAGAAACAAGACAGCCAACTGGCCAGTCATCAGGGCAAAGAACAGAGAATAAAGTGAAATAAATGGAGGACAAACAAACTCACACAATTTATTTTCTCACTTCAAAGATCTGACTGTACAGAAACAAAACTATCACCCTCCACAATTGTTGCAGGCATGTTCACAATGAAAGAGAAGGGGGTGTCCACATGGCATTTAAGAATAGCTTCCCCCAAAAAAATCACTGAACTGAGCTTTAGAACAAAGGTTGAATAAAAGAGGTAAGTAAAGATAGAGGGATTATGGGAATGAGATAAAATACAACGCGGATTTAGCAATCTAGTATCTTTTTCCTAAGGTAACTGATGGTCTAAGGAAATACAGCAGAAAAACACAGAAGACCTAATCTAGCAAAACTTTAAGGGATCATTTGATAAAATGCCATATCAGAAATATCTTATTACTAAAGATAGCAAAGATGGAGATTAATTAGACTGGTGAGGAGCTGCCTAAAAAAAGCTTGATTTGTGTTCACAAAAGCTCCAGTTTTGGACTGGCCATTTCATATTTTCATTAACATTCACAGCAGAAGAGCAAGGAAGGAAACAACAGAACCTGCTGATGACAAAAAGTTGGAAGGCCTCATTAATAAGACGACCAGGGTATCATACAGGAAGAAGTCAGTAACTTGTGACTGGAATGACAGAACTAGGATGTAAAGTATCTTGAATCAGTTATTTATTAAATCTGCCATGGATTTTCATAGAAACAACTTTCAAGTGGTAGACCTAAATAAATGAAAAATGATTAGGACAGATTTTCTTTTTCAGCTTCCCTGGCAGCTTAGTGCAGACCCCGTGAATCAAAAACATCTAATGGTTTAGTTTAAATCTTATGATGCAACAAACAAAACGTTTGCAGAAATGTAAGTTACATGATAGCACAAAAGCACAAACTTGATTTTACAGCACAGAGTATATAGAACAAGGTTTTGCATTTCCTTCCACCCTAGACATAAACGTAGCCATCCTGAAGCTCTGCACTGCAGAACTAAATTCCAATAGATATGTATGTGTTGCCCTGTACATGCTACACTTGTGTTCAGCTACCCCTGAAGTATGGAGAACTGCCTTGAAAATGGAGCTAGCATGGGTTGAAATCAGCTTGTGAAACATCTAAGTTTAGGCAACAGATCCAACAAGGCTTCAACCCTTGAGGTACAACTGTGAAATCCAAAATGCCACGAAGTTAGCTTGCAATAGCATGAAAAGACTTTTGAAGTACAGGGGAGGATGGGGGAGAAGCAACGTGACAGTGAATGCAGACAGATAACTCTAAGCATTGTAGGTATCGAAGCCATGGGTAGGTCTTGTTTTCTTTTAGAGGTTTCTTTGAGTTTCACCTTTTTCATGTCTGTGGAGACATCACAGAAACTGGCAGAAGAAATGATACCACCCACACAGGATTTCCATTTTTCACAGGGGCAGAAATGCCAAGATATCTTTCACAATTTCAATATCAACTGCAGTAAAATTTTCTTTAGTCTAGCAACAAGATTAAAAATAACTGTTCCACTATTAAATTTCAGTTTTATTTTCAACACAAAAACACTACCATTTTAAATCCAAGATATTGTGGTATAGAACTGATAAACTACGATTTCTTATCACCAGCAAAAAGGTAAAGATGAAAAAATGTTCTATGAAACTGCTTTTCAAAATACTATACTTCAAGAAGGAAAAAAAAGAAAAACAACCTCCATATGGCCTCATTCTCCTCTGTGGATCTGAGTTTAGCGCAGACTATGTTTACTACATTGCATCTGCCATCCCTCTGACTGAGCTTCCATGTGCATCACAGGAATCGCATATCATAGAAAACTAAGTCCAATTACAGTTCACTCGTTCACAGAGATGACTGGAATGTGTAGTATTTAAATTAAAATTTGTAGGAAAAACCACAGTGAAAATGCAAACCTAGTTTTAGGGGAATATCTGGTGATCTTTGACAAAAAAGCCAACACTGTAGACAGAAGGTGGGTCCTCTGATCAGTCAGAAAAACAGTTTCCTGGCTGTTGATGGGAAATGTTTGAGGAAGAAGCCTTGTTAATTCTGGTTTCAGACACCTTTAATGAATATTTTCTCTGCTGAGTATTCCTCAAAGAGAAGACTTAACATATATGGTGTTTAAGGCCTTGATTCTGTAAATACTCATGCACAAGAACAGTTTTATGTATACAAACGGCAGCCTCTCGTTAAATGGGATGTTCAGTTGTGTGAACTAAAGCTACGAGACCTGGAGGAATGATGTGTATTTAAGAACTTGAGCACACTATCTTTTTTTCTGAAAAAAATTATTCATTCACATCATGTTCTGTGACGAGTTCTTTGAACTACATGTTTTGTTGAACTCATGCCTGCTTCTGGATTCTTCCCCCACCATCTGTTCTATTTTCTGCTATTCACTTTCACTATGGGACTGGTCATCCAAATCACTGTTACTTTGGCTGTTTAGTTGAATGACTAGGCTTTTAAAACAGGGAAAAAAAAAAAAAAAAGATATTTCAAGATGGCTGTGTACTGTTTCTGAATGGAATGCATTGACATGCATGTCTGGGAGGCACACTCAACCTAAAAACTGGGAATAAAAATTTTATTAAAAGAATTTTTATTCAGAAAATTAATTTGAAGACATCACAGCATTGTTTCTCTCTTCAGAGTTAAATTTTCCTTTTTTAAAAATGTAATTCCCCAAAATACTAACAAAACAAAGCTCTGTCCATTAGATGAAGGTTTCTGAAACTAGCTCTAATTTAGTGAACGTTTTCCTAAACAATAGCTTGAATGCACACACAAGAACTGAAAACAACTTATTTGGCTTAGCATGAGTATCTGTGCATGCTCACATTTTGCTCTTTTGTTTCACATTATTTATTTAAAAAACTGCATCACTTTATAAGGATATATTCAGCCCTGTGGCACTTGTAAACAAACCATGGTCTCCAGAGAAAGAGCAGAAAAAGGAAGAGACTTCTCCCTTTCCCAGTCACCCTGAGCCTCAGAACATTCACACTGAAGTCTGTCATATGCATCGTATGGCCAAACTGCAGTTGCTCTGAGAAACACGGTAGTGAATCGTAAAGATTCACAAAAACAGACAAGTGCAAAGGGATAAAAATATGACAGAAAAATATTTTCCAAATAATGTCTATGGAAACGTAGTAGTGATCCTCCAAACAAGGAACAGAAGGAATGTCATATGGTTCCACTGCATCTCCTGAATGTTCCCAACTAATAACATGGCCTCACTGAATAAATTGAAATGACTGATATGTCTGAGACCATGAATGAAGTAGTTACAGTGTATTACCTGTTTAGCATTACTTAAAATGTTAATACAAATCAGAATATTCTAAACTCTTACTAAATTCCTAGTGGAACTACAAACATCCATCACAGCATTCAGGAATCTTTGCTGAAGGATCACACAAAGAATCCTTTGCTGAATAGACAAGGGGGAAAAATAGTCTCTAGAGAATTCTGTCTGGTTTGCTTCAAATATTCTCCCTGCAATTCTCCATCTCTGGAAGACAAAGGAGGGAGAATCTTCTCCCTGATGCTAGTGTGAATTTAGCTTGTGTCTTTGTGTCTCCATGGAGACAATGTAAACACATCTGTTTTCTTTTTGCCCTTGTGATGGAAGCATTCTACACAGAATTCATCATTGAGCGGAATGAAAACATTATCTCAGGGCACAAACAGGGAGAATTCTTCACCACGGTGACCGATGCAGACCTAGTTCAGTTAATTTCCATCAATGATCAGTGTCACCAGAAGAAAAGACCAGTGAGTGTAAAGTCATAGCTGGAAGCTCAGGGCCTGTGTCTCTTGATACTTGAATTTAATGTTTAGTAAAATAATAGATATTAAGCTCATCTTGCAAGGGGAGACAAAGAAATTTAAATGCAGGATATTCAAGACCATCAGGTGAAATGCAAGGTTCTAGACTTCTGAAATGCCAATGTGATATCATAATGTTGCCACAGCTGTTATACATTGTTGCCCCTTTTGTAGCCACTACAAATGAATAATTCCCAAGACCTTACAACAAGGCTTCATTGTAAAAACTATTTTGTATATACATTATTTGTAACTTTATTTTACATTTCTCCCAACATTTATTCATTGCCAGTTAATAATAGGAAAACACATTGCACTGCAACTGTGTCAAAGTTATTTGTTCATCTCATTAAACACATTCCAACTCCAGAACTGGCAAAGGAAAGCAAAAGTTTAAACCAGCGCTTATTGTTTCAATAGCTGCATGCTCATTCAGCACCTGAAGCATGCTAAGCTGGTTTTTACTGCTCATAAGAATGTCCCATGTTAATACATTAATATAATGGAGTATATCACACTCAAACATCACTCTCTGCAAAAGGAGTAAATATGAAATCAAGATACTCTACCAGAATTCTAGTGTTTTTTACTAAATCAAACCATTGATTTTAGAAAACATACCACATTTACCACAACCTCACAACCTTCAATATACGTTCCTAATATTCCAGCATTTTATTCATCATTCCCGCTTGTGAAATCTTTAGCCTTCAATATGGAATAGTTCCATGACACACTAACTGGTTTTTGGCTGTGACTTCAAGCCTAAAAATAATAAGTTCTTTCTGTAAAGTACCTTCTCTTAAATAGAAGTGATTACTCTTTGCCACACAAAGCAGAAACGTTGTTTTAAAGATATATTGGAAATTGCAAATAACAAATCTTTTTGTTATGGACTAGTAAAGTACTAGCAGTTTGCTTAAAAAAAAAAAAATTAATGCATATGCTTTATAGGGGGAAAGTACTGAGAATATGACAAATGTGGAAAGCAATTAATTTGTACATTTAATAGCTTATCATTTTTAAGGCCCTTGAGACAGGTCTATGTGATAAGCAATATAATGTTATCCTTCTAACGCTCATGATATAGTATTCAGAGCTCCAGAGTCTGATAACTACGGTCCACCTTGAGCTTTTCCAAAACAGTAACTGAAGATGGGATTTTTGATATCTTTGCTTTGTGCTACCAAATAACTACCATTTCCCAGACCTTTGGGACTGAAAGAAATGTATAGATGCAGCCCCTGCGTATAACAGTGTATTCCTTCATATATGAAAGCTTTAGGTCCTTTCATTAAAAGCATAAGTACATTTAAATAAATCATATTCATTTGTGTTTAACTAAATACTTGCTTCTCAGATAAGCACCAAAAAATAGAGCAGGCATCCATTTATTCTGTGCAAGTCTCTAAATGAATGACACTACCTGACAGTATTTTGCAATGTTTAACATTTTGGCTGTTATTTTCTTCCCTACTAAAGAAAGCTACACAATTATGAAAATAAAATTATGCAAAACTACTTTCGTAGCACTGAAATGAGAGAAATAATTCCCTTATCATGGAAGTCTCTCTGCTTTGCAAGACAAGTGGCAGAGTTCAACATGCAAGAGGGAATAAATCATTCAAACCCTTGGAGGCCTTCCCCCCACTTTTCTCCACCCCAACCTTCTTTCTGTTCATATCATGAAATTAAGAAAATAAAACATCTCATATGACAGAGTAGAGAGGACTATAACAATAAAGATATAACAAATTTAGAAAACAGTATTAGGTAGCTACCCTAGGTTAGTTATCTACAGTACAAAAGTCACTTCCCTAGAGAGCTTCCACCTGTAGCTTTTTAAGCTCTTGCTGTTCTCAGGGTGTACGTTTTTTTATGTTCACACACATTTGAAAGAAGGTGTTCCACATCATGATTCAGGATCCACATCAGGGAAGTAAACACAAAGAACCCGAATGCAGAGAAGTATACTTGAACACTCTCTAGTTGAACAGGACAACAGGTTGTTGTAAACCTGTTCTGCTCCCAAGTAAAACAAACCGACAACATCTCTATTTACTTCAATGGACAATACACTTTGCACATGCAAAAGGACAATTCTTGGAATTTAATTTATTTTGTTAGTATCCTCCTTTGAAAAACCCTGTAGGTATGTAAAGTCTATTTCCGAAATCTAATGAAAATCTGATGAAAATGAAATAAAGTCTTCCATTAACATGGGTGGCTACTGAATCATACCCTCAACCATTACCATAAACACCTGCAAATGCAATAATTAGATATTTATTGTTCTGCATTTTAATTTTTGAACAATTATAATCTGCGATACACGGATTACTACAGTTCTTTCCTCAGAATTCTGTTTTATTGTGTTCATTTCATAATGTTTGTTCTCCCCTTAGTGACAGTGTTTATTGAATGATTTATTCTGATTTATATCTAGCTCCATTTCCTACTAAGCTTGTTAAGTGCTTCATTCAATAAACTGTATAGACAGCTCCCTAAAAATAAACATATGTTTACTTCTGAGATGTCACCTTTAAAGGATTTAAATTCATCTCCCAGAGAAGAAAAGAAGTAATTGCAGATAACAGCTCAAACTTAGGTTTTGTCCCTTGCAAACTCAATACTTGAAATTGTCCAGAAACTCACATGAGATTGGGGTCTGGGCACAAGAGACATCTGTCCAACCTTCATCCACAACTAATACTGAACAGATATGCATTCTAGGGAAGGATTATGCCTTCCTGGCAAAATAACTACCAGCATCACGAGGAAGAATTAAAGTAATCACATGAAAGAAAACAAGCTTAAGCATAAACTTTCTTTAAGATAATAATAAAAATAGTGTTATTTATAGCTGTCTGCAAAACACTACATAAGTTTAAAACACATGGCTTGGAGCCATTTTGGTGACAGGCACAAATAAAGAGAAGGCATGAAATAGTCATGTGAAGTGCAGTGCCCTTACATTCATAAAGAAACATCCTTTTTTGTATTTTTGGTTCTAGCATAAATCCCTCTCTACCTCTGCCCTACCCAAAAACCAGTCTTGCCTAAGTCTTACTTCCTTTCACAAGTCACAGATAGAGCACACCCCCCTGGCTTCCTACGCTGAAGGTGAAACTACTCATATCATGCCAATTTATGTTTCCAATGAACAGCACCTTACATTTCAGTTTTATACAAAACCTATTGCAATTAACATGAAAAGGTCTTTGACATCAGTGAACTTTGAATCAGTCTTCAAACTCCAAGCCCAGCATGCAAGTGATGTGGGAGCAGAATAAATACCTTATATCCAGGGGCAGGCAACAAGAAAATCAAGTGTCTAGAATTAGACAGCACTGAGGCTAATGAGGAGAACTCCTTCTGTTCAGGTGAGAAAGAAGTATCAGGTTCATTGTTTGCTAGTTTTCTGATATTCAGGCAGGTTTCTAAAAATAAGCTATTATTTCACTGATATTCAGGCAGGTTTCTAAAAATAAGCTATTATTTCAATTTGCTTTGAATTTCCTGAAAAGAAGAATTTTAAATCATATTACAAAGGTTTGGAAATTAGCTTCTGCGAGCAGCAGAAGCCTGAACAGCATTCAGCTATCTCATTAGCTGAGGAAAAAACTGGGAGGTGAGATTTTGCTAGTCCAACCTTAACATATAAAAGACTCTTCCTTTCTAGGACAATAAAAGACACTTTGTGAAGAATTCATACTTTTGTTTTAGTGTTGGGCTTATCCCTTTAAACGTTGCACATTTATTAGCTTTGCAGCTGCCATTTCAATGCTAGTTAAACATCCCAACTTTCAATATTTATTTTAGAAAGGTATCAGCTACCTCACAATAGGAACCCCCCAGGCAGGCAGAGATACTAGCATTCATATTGCAATTTAAACTCTTTAATTGCTAACTACATATGCATGATGTCCCAAAGATGTGTCACAGAAAAGACGCACAGCAAGTCATGTTCTCTCAAAGGACAGGTCAGATGATTAAAGCTGAAGCCATTAGTCATTTCACAGCTTGTTTGAGTTGGCTGTGATTTTTTTATGCCTTTCAGAATACTTAGCTAAGGAATTTCATGACATGGCAATATTTAAAGTGAAAAGGGCACAGTAATCAGTTCAAAGCATGAAAGGAATTTGATTTTATAATGTCAATTTTTTTGACTGCATAATGCATAATAAAAGGAGCTTGTGAGGTTTTGTTTCACAAAACCACAAAATTATCCTCGGAGGTGATGTGAAAAGTTTCCCTTAAGTTTTTGCAGAGTAAGATAGAAGTCAAAATGCCTGAGCTTCTTTTCAATAAAATAAACATTTCTTATTGTCAAATATAAGGCTGTGGATTGTCATCCCAGAGTAGAAGTCATTAGTCAGTATTTACTAACGATACTCTTCTTCAGCTACGGCTGCCCAGCCTGGGTCTGACAGAGCCCAGCTCTGGGCACGCACCCAGCTGGCACTCTTGAATCACAGTAGCTCTTGTCCCTTTTTCAACTTTGCTGGCAAAGCATCAGCACAGATCCCAGGGATGAATTAATCTACTGTATAAATACATACTGTGGAATCTTCCCTTGGGAAAAGAGTACATGTTCACAGAGAACTGTCATTCTAATTGAAAGTTTCATTGACGTAGGAAGTGGTACTTAGTTACAATTTAAGACACTTATAAATTTATTCTATAGCTTTTACAGAAGGATGTTTGCTAGAAATGGCTTCTAAATACCAATAAAGAACACAGAATGTATATTTTCTTGATAGATTTACAAAAACATTGAAGTGTTGAAATGTTTTATTTCATTCTTTCAAAAGGTCAAAGTAGTCTTTATTTGGAGGAAATTCTAGAATTAAAAAAAAGAGGTAAAAGGACCAAGAAAACTTTTGGGCAATGTGATTTCTTCCTTTTCTCCTCATTCCCCAGTTTTCAAACAGAAACAACTAATATATTCTCTATTTACAGATTTCTAAAACAGCAAACAAGTCTACCAAAGCGACTTGACTCTCCTTCTTCCTACCCAGACAAAGTATCAATAGCTTTTCATTTATAAATAGGAAAATTGACATAGAAAGTGGAAAGAATACAGCAGGTCTAGAAAAAGAACTCAGAATTCTTAACCATTCTAGCTCAAATCCGTTACACCAAGTGACACTGCTGCCCATTAACTTCAGACTCACAGAATGGAAAATTCAGATTGCACATCTTGTTTACTAAAGGAGTGCTCTTGCTGGGCAGCACTACACAATTAGGTATAACAGTAGTAATAATTTGAAGAGTCTGTCTGTGTAATACTTGACCGGAATTCTGAATTACTTTTCTTTTCTAATCACAGTGAAAAATGATGAAACACGTATGTGAAGTGTGAAATCCATGATTTCCTAACAGACATTTGTCACAATGGCTATTCTCCCCTACCGAAATACAGAACAGCCACACATTTTTCATCTCCCTCCTTCAAATGTGAGCACTTTAAAACAATGGAATGAGCACATATTTGGGAAGTCAGTTTTTCTCTTGACTTACCACAGAAGACATGCAGCAGAACACAAGAAAACATTTAGACAGAGATAAAATTAACCAAGTATTAATACTGAGTGTCCAAAGCCACAGAACAAAAGAGAGAGTGCTCTGATCAGGGAAAAGAACATCAGTGTCAGGGCCCTGAGCACATCCTCCCCACTCCTGGAGGTTTGGTTGCCTAGGCTGAGGGCTGCCTGTGTCTCTGAAGATATAAGCCACAAATTCTGTGCTCAGAGCTGGAGGTTCAACAGTACATAGGACTTTTCAAACTACAAAGCCTGTTTCTGTGAAGCAGGATCAGATGTTCTTGATTGAAGAGCTATGACAGAGAATGCAGAACAGAAGTCATTTACTGGACCTTGCTAAGATTCAAGTGTGAAAAAGCAGGAAGTTTTAGACACAACAACTGGTGGTATCCCACCATGGATGATTTCTATTAGATCCATGCCAAAGCATTTCTGTCTTTTTTAAAAGATCTTGTCATTGCAATAAAGGGTATGCACCAAATCCTAAGGACATTAATGTCAGCTGACCTAAGTCTTTCTAAATGTTACCAGTACGGTAAGTGGATACGTATTATGGATTTTCACAAAACAAACAGCCACCTTATTTAAGACGATTCCTGTCATCTTGTTGATAGAAATATATCTTATCTTGTTACTTATAGTGATACTTAAAATGGCCCATCATGCCTTCAAAGACAACTAGCCTCTGCCCAAAAAAAAGCATGTTATAATTAAACATACAAGAATCTATTGCTGAGCAAGAATATAATGTTTTAAAAGACTTCCCTTTTCTTCCAAATAGGTCCTGCACAAAATCAGCATCCAGTTAATAACAAAATGTGGTAAATATTTCTGATCCACGTGGAACAGAAGTCAGTTTTGCACCGAGAGCTGAACACTGTGTGTACTCTTCTGCAGAGCTGGTTGCACAGCTGCATCTCACCAGCTGCTGTCTGTAGGAAACCTTCCCAATGTGACTTTCTAGCAAACGCTTTGCAATTTGGTACCCATCTGGCAATCAGCACTATATTGTCGTCAACTCCTCCTACTCTGAGACAGTTTTCTCTTTGAATTCAAAGTCATCACTGTAGTATCATTAATTTTAAAAAAATGGATCTCCAAACCTCTGGAGAAAAGGTTCAAGTAATTTTTTTTTGTAACAGGCCTCTGCTGAACTTCACTCACAAAACAATCGGGTACAGCTTCACTGCTTAGAACAGAAGCCAGAGCAATGAAACCGTATGTTCCATTAATGTAAATCAGCACAGTGATTTAGATTACTGTGGATCTGGCCAGTACAACTCTAGTTTATACTAAATCTAAGTTTCGATGATGAACGTGACCCAGAGTCTAAGCAATCAAATGCAACACACAATTAGTATGAACAAATAACCAATTTGGCCTTTTGTGTACATAATTAATTCAGATATTTAGTTGCATAAGTAAATATCTTTTACATCCATTTAGCTTACTGTGTAATAAAAAACCCATCCATCATATAATTAACTAAGCACTTCAGAAATATGAGAACGATGCATAGCTCTTATACAGCCGTTACCTGAACCTCAGGCTTTCAGAAATCAAGGGCTAATGTCTTTTAGGGTAAAAAGTAAGAGAGAACTCTAAAATGGCATTTTAGAACAGTTAATCAATTTTAGATTCTTTATTCTTGGAGATTCCATGTAAATAACTGTTTCCAACAGCTAAGACTGCAAGTAAAACTCCATATGTACCAAGAGCAAGCCAGGAAGGAGATATGTGATCACATAAAAAGGAGAGCTAACCACTGGGAAGTGTCAGTTAGAGCAAACAACAGGGATATCAATATGTAGTTATTGTTACGAACTCTGCAAGCCATAATTCACTACTTACATCATCCATATATAAAATAAGTAAAACATCACCACCACTCTGGTTCCTCATAGAAGAATTTAATGGAATTAATCGTTGCTGTAAAACTCTGTAGAATTTATTTCTGAAAGAAAAAAAGTATTTCTTCTAGTTTAGAGAAGAAATAAGTAGCTGAGAACTGCAACAAGAAAGAAACTCTTCATCTATGAAAGCTGAAGGCTAGAAATAAAGCAAGAATTCCCTTGGTTTGAATTCTGTTGCATCCCTTAAAATTAGAATCCATAGCTTTCCTCAGGGCTCAGTTTGCTAGGCCTTGCATGTTTCTCATGTTTAGCAAATATGGGTACTGAACCCTGCTGTGCCCCTGTGATTCATTCACATTGCACTCTTCCGTATTATTACCCTCTTTACATTTGATATGAAGAACAAAAGAGAAGAGCCAGCGCCTTGGCTGGTTTCCTAATACAAGGGTATGCTGACACAGAGTGAAGGCACAAGCCTGCTGTTTTGAAACTTGAAACTGCAACCACAGAAACTGACTCAGCTGGGTGTTTTCACCTGTACTACAAATACCTTGGATTATCCTCATCTCTTCAGAAACACTTGAACAAATGTACTGATATAGTGCACACCTTGGGTAAATTACAATAGAAAAAGAAGTAGAGGCATATAGCGTAAGAGTAGAAGGAGCAGGCAACGGGAAATCAGGACACAAATGGCTGCCAAGAGAAGCTGGCTTTTGGGGAGCACAGGCAGGAGGGCATCAAGGAAAAGAGAGCCATGGAATAAACTGCCCACACATACACATTACACCTACTCTGCTACTGAACTGCAGGCAGCTTGATGGTTCTTTCTGTCTCTCTCCTCTCTCTCTCCCCTTACTTTGTGAAAACACTGTATTTTTCATATACAAAACAGGAAAGAATATATTTGGCTATTCTAGATAAATATCTGACTGTTCAGTTGAAGAGTAGCTCATCTATAATAGGAACCATAACATTACATAAATCAAGAATAGCATAAACAGTGAAGATAAGATATGCTTTACTAATTCCAGTGAAGAGTATTTCTGCTGTGTGCCCCAAGAGTTCCTAGCTAATGCAGAAATTTTACCAAGATGGATGATCTTCTGTAATCTTAGAATTACTACTGATGGTACAACATTCTGCATTACAAGCATGTGAAAAAAAAGCCCGTACCATTCAATGATGTACCTGTGGCATAGTTCACAGACTGAAGCAATACAAAACCACCTAGGGATTAAGCTTTGCTTAGCTCTGAAGCACTGTCGTATTAAGAGATAAATGCTAAAGGACTGGTACATGTCATCCATGGAAATCGCAGAAGGAGGATATATAACCTGCTGAGAAATGTTCCTCTGTCAAACAGTGGAAATATTTTAACTGGGATCCTTTGCGTGGTGTTGTTCTAAACTCAATTTAAAAAAAATAAATTCAAAATCATCTTGACAGGTTGGAGAGAATCTAAACACATCAAAGTTAAATTCAATAAAGATAAGTGTAAAATGCTATACACTTAGGAAATGCACAAAAGCAAAAGGGGGACCAGCTGGCAAGGCAGCAGTTCAGCAGAAAAACATCTAAAGCTTATGGTGAATCAATAACATGATGCTCAAATAAAAAAGGCTAATCTTATCCTGGGAGGCATTGTTACAGGAGTCATATGTAAGGCACAGAGGCAATCTATTCCACTCCATTTGAGAAATGAGGATAGTGTTTCCAGTTTGGGGAACCAGATAAGAAAAAAGTAGAAGAATTGGAGAGATTCTAGAAGAGCAGGGCCAGCAAGAGACACGGACACAACTTGCAGAGAAAATAAATATAGAACTGCCTAGAATGTCCTGTAACAAAGAGAGTCAAGACTTAAGTAAAAGATGCCCCAGCAAAAGAGATTTCACAATAGAAACGAATCTTATTTAAGGACAGATAGTCAGCAGATCTTTTATCCTGACTGGCAGAGCAAAAATTAGTTATGTGTATAAAAGGTTACTACCTTTAACTCAACACAAAAACTAATTGAACTTCAGGACAAGGCAGCCAATGTTTTCCCTAGTAAAAGTATAAAAATAAAATTGCCCTTAAAGAAAGAACCCCTACACTTTGCAAAGCCTGGTTATTACATACTGCAATATTTTCAGAGAGCAGGCAATTTAATAGAAGAGAATGAGGTACCCATAAATTGCTAATAATCAAAACCAGGACTGTTCATATTTGTGGCGATTCCAAGGTTACTGTTATCCAACACTGTCTGACATTTTATTTCCTTTTTGTAATTTAGAGAATGGCTTTTCCCCCATTGTTGTGGTTAACATTTCTTCAGTCTCAGTGAAATCAGCCTCTTATTCTCATGTTGGCTTTTAAACAGGAAATGTAAATAAGCAAATAACGGCACTGGGGGTATTGGGCAGTGCTGCAATTAACATTACAGGGAGAGTGCCTGCTGCATTAGGGAATGCTAATGCAAGAGCTATGGTCCCTGTACCTCCTGGTTAGGTCTGTGCCTAATTATGAACAAATCATACAGACACATTAGGAGTCATCTAATCCTTTTAACTAAACAAACACAGAATGCCAGGCCTAGCTCAATATACTTACTGTTATGCCAGCAGCTTTCTTAAATACAAAAAAAACCATTTAAAACTCTGCAAGCTATATATAAGTATTCCAGCCAGTTATATTATCATCAATTGGTCAGTTTAATCTTTTTTTTTGGAATCCTGGATAAACCAGTCTGTTTCCACAGGCAAACCAGTTACATTAACTGGTGTTAAGCTATCTTTTCATTTCATTCCATTTCTGCTTTGATCATTTTAGGGGAAAAGCATCCATTGATCTCATCAGGGGAAACAGAGCCCAATAACTCACTGAAACTTTTCACAGTTGGTAATGGTGACCAGCACTGAAATCCAACTCTTTCTGGTTAGCACAGGGACCTGGGGAAAAAGGGAATTGTATACACTGATGCGTATTTTTTGACAGCAGAAAAATAGATTATTGCTCTTCCACTGCAAGTGGATTATTATCTTCCTGTGAATTTACAATATTCAAACAATGACCAAGGAAATATTAGAGATGTTTATGAGAATATAAATCCAGTGAAAAATGTGCTCCATTTCATTGCTAGGATCCAGAATACACTCCCCCACAATGATTCAGCATTAGAAAGAAGTTCCTCTATCTTCATTTTTCTCTGTGATACATCCACTCGCTTCCATATTGTGTGTTTTATCATCTGAGTTTTACTTTTCCAATGTCTTCCAGTGCATTTGTGACAATGAATGACAATACAGCAAAAATATGATTTGCTTAGCATCATACATAAGAGGCAAATGTTTCTCTGCTCCAAATCAGCACATCACCAACAATAAATTATCCTGCTACTGTGTGTACTATAAGGGGGGAGGGAATTATTAAGAATCAGTCAAAACCTCCGTTTAAGACCCTTTTCCACTCCACGCACCCACTTATTCTGTCCACTGGGAAAATAACTTACTAAAAGCCGAGGGGATTCTCTCAGGTAACAGGGACAGACTTCACTCTTAATTTTCTCTGCAGCAACAATGAAGATTTAAATTAACTTTAGTATGTACAAATATTATTCCTGTGATTCTCTGGGAGAAGCACACCCAACATCCCCTGAAAACTGCACTCCCAAAATTCAAAATGTAATTCATAGCACAACACCTGCTTCAGGACAAAATGCCAGACTCCTGGAAGTCTTAGCATTCTCTCTGCTCTGCTGCTGAAGGATTGCTATTCCTAGAAGAATTCAGCTCTGTAAGATAAGTGTTAATACATTATTTCTTTAGGTCTCCAGGGCCTGAAGTTTGAATTTAATGTGAACTGAAAGAAATCATTTGCTTTTTATCAGCATGGTCCATGAACCATGGTTTGAGGCCAATATGTGACTCTAAGGAAAATGAGTTTAGCTTCAAGTCCCTAATCCCTGGGTAAGATCATAAAATCACCACACATCACTCAGTACTGTTTAGCAAGAAATGCCTGCCTCTGTAGTAATAATAAAAAAACTGAATTACAGTCACTGGCTCCTCAAAGATGATGGCTCTTGCAGGTTCAGGTGAAGTACATGATTGTGTATGAAGAGGATGGAGTGCAGCCAATACAGCACAATAACCTCTACTCAGAACTCTGCTTTTAAAAAGGAACTATCCTCTTGCACGCTCTTACTCTCTTAAATACACACACTTTTATGCATAATAATTCTGAGTCAAACTCATGCTCTGCTGTAGGTATAATTCCAGAATAAACATGGGATGAACTCCTGATGCAGACTGTTGTAGTAACAAATTTAGTTATGATTTATTCAGCTTATTCACATGCAAACATGGAAACTCAAATGTAGAGACAGTTGCTGAAACAATTAGCGTTTTCCATAAAATTCATAGAACTACATATGCTAGAGAAGGAAAAGACTCAAATATGTAACAGCCAAGGTGTACTAGTTCATTCACTGTTATTTCAAATATTGGTGCCACCTCTCTTGATTACATGCAACTAATTTCACTAAATATATAATAACCTGATTTGTGTGCTTACAATGCATTTGGCATGCCAGCGTTACATGTTTCTGGAAGGTAGAAACCAGAGAAACCGATCAGAAAACCCTTGGCCATCAGCTTCTGCTGTGTGTCCAGTGAAGATTTGTAAGTGGAACAAGACTAATAGAGAAAATAATACACACTGCAAACAAGTGGTATTGCATGGTTACTAAACATTTACTGTTTTACCACAGTTGCCCTAACTGTCCAGGCACAATTCCAAATTCCTATTTGGTTTCCACTAAGGCTTGGTCACACAAAATTTTCCTCTTTTTTTTTTTTTTTTCTCTTCACAGTTAGATAGCTGTTATGAATTAAGGCGGTTCCAGGAATTTAGATGAATTGATCACGTTTAAGGTACACGTTCCATTACTGAACTTATGAAATAAAAGATTCCAAACAGATACACATTGATTGCCTCCAAAAAAAAGCATGTATTAACACACATTTTTAGGAAAGACTCAGACTAGCAGTATCTACATGGCTGGAAGGTGATACAAAAAATGAGTAACAGATGAAGGAATTGTTGCAGTTAATGTAGCTTTATAACACAAGAAAATACAATTTTTTAAGATTGTTTTTAGTAGATTTAACCTGATATGTTTATTCCAGTTATCTTAGACAAGAGGCAAGGATAACTATTTACAGTATTTCTTTCAAGGGAGGGGCTTCTTGAATGTAAAGGATTTTTGTAAAGTTAACATAGACTTTGGGTTTGTTGGGCAGAAGCCTATTTAACCATAGCTGTGGTGGCAAATACACAGGAAAGGCAATTTACTTGTGAAATGGTAATTGTCTGGTTTCACTAATTGGTGTACTGGGTAAGAAATCCCGTGAAAAATATATGGAATACATTTGGTTTATTTCTATGATATATAAAATGAAGTGTGCTTTGACTACATTGACTAGGTAAAGGAGTATGGAATTTGTAAGAGAAAATGTGAAGTCGTCATTAGTTTCATGGTAGAATATTGGTGTAAGATTAAATGAATAATAAAGTTAGCATGATTTAATGTTGCTGTGACACATATGTTAATGAAACTATGGTAATCAACAGATTTACCCTGAGTTTACTGTGAGATTATGTATGCCCAACATATAATTAATGAATATGTAAATCAGCACAAAGAGAACACGGATTCTAAAGAATGACTTTTTACAGCTGTTCCCTATGGGCATGCTGCAATGCCTGCTCTATATCCTGTTTTAGGCAAATCGTAGCGGGAGCTGGAAAGCTTCTGTCTTTTGATCCTTTCAGTAAGCATTACTCCTGTCTATCTGGATTTTGCAAAAACTATTTCCCTATAATAATTTATGCAATACTGTTCAGAGGGACAAACCATCTAACATTATTCACAGCCACAGGAAATACAAAAGTTACAATTAAAGACAACTGGCGTAGTGAAGTACAATGTTTGAAGCACTGTATTCAGTTACAGCCTGATCCAAAGGTTCCTGAGGCTGAATTGATCTTTTATTTTGCAGTAGTAGCACCCAATGTTTCTTCACCTCCCACTAAGTGGACTGATGGACAAAATGTAGGTAACACTTAGAAAATTACCTCCAACTTAGATGGGGTGAAATTAAACTTAGTAACTGCAACATACACTGTCTCTGAGTTCAATGGCTTAGGCCCCTACTGCTCCGTAACAACATGGTAAGAGCAAATTACCAGATGTACCACAGTGACAAACGTCTGCTCATTAGCAAGGTTACTATTTTGCCAGGGAAGACAACCACTTAAAAAGAAGCATTCTTCATGCTGGAAGACTGAGAACCACAGCAGCATTGTGCTTTCTTAGATCTCCAAATTAGTACACATTTTTGTCATGTCAGGGCTCTACATCTGTTTAAATGTTGCGAACATTTATGAATATTAATTACCATTTGTTCCAGAAGAGCTGTAAATCAGTTAATTAAGAACCTGTAATCATGTTTATACTGTCTAAAGGAAAATCCAAACCACAACAGAATATGAAATTAAGCTAAAATTTAGTCTACAATCACCATTCATAAATACATAAATTGGTGCATGCAGAGCCTTCACATAACATGGTGATTTTTTTTTTTCCTACTGGTCATATTTTGATCTAATAAATAAATACAAGAGCTGAAAGATGTATTGTGATAACATTCCATTAACAGTTATGCAAAGCACAGATCAAATGGGCCAGTTTTGGACTCTCAGCTGAAAGAGACCAGCAACTCAGAAGGTGCTCAATTCAACAACCTGAGAATTACAGAGAATGAACCCCTAAAATCAGCAATAAAAATAAATTATCCCTAAATAAATGATATACTGACAAATAATGAAGGCTCAACTGGTAAATATTTAACATTGGAACTTTTCTTCCTATACACCTTCTTCTAATACTTACTAAGCTAATCATTTCAGTGTTTTATGAATGCAAATTGTTTTTTCTCCATAGTTAGTTAATTTTGTCTCTAAATAATGAAGTCTCTTCACTGATTCACGTCGCTTACACTGTGGATCATTCATATACCCCAGCCAGCAATACTTATGATTTACATTCTTCTCTCACAGCTTGGGGAGAATATAGCATATATAAACTGGCAGCACAAGCGTAACAAAAGGTCCTCTGAAATATTTGCCAGACTTTGGCCCTTCTGTAAATCTCATGTATTAAAAAGAGGCTCTGCAGAAAGACTCAGCTATACCCAAATGTTGTTTTTGTTAATATTCTAAGATCCAGAAGTCTTACCTGTGAACCAGTCCCCTTCTAGGTTTTAAGATTTCTCACTGAAGAAAGTACATAATTTAAGTCTCTTAATAGGTGCAAAAAAATTAGCAGTGCCTTTACTAAGTAGCAGTCTTAGACTGTTAACACTGGCTCAGTAATGTTATTTCAGCGCACAGGAGGAAATGACTTATATGAGGGACAAACATGTAACTGTCTAATACTTAAATGCAAACCTCTCCAATATGGAGAGCGGTGAAGGAGACAAAGCCAGCCACCAAGAAGAAATATATTTCTCTACACAATCTTCCCAGTGTAGGTGGCTTTTTGACTTTAAATGACTTTTGATGGATATTCATTCACTCCTTTTCTATTCATTTTCAATTAAAACTTGTATGCATTAAATTTCAACATTATCAGAAAAGCCAGCAAACACTTCCAAAGCTTCCATGCAGCTGACAGCTAATACATAAATGCCTAAAATTTTACGTTGCTTCATGAGAAGTATCTGCATGTAAATTTTACATCTTTTTTTCACTTTCATGCGAATGAAATAGTGTAGGGCATGTAGGTTAATTCCCTTTGTCACACATTTTACCCCTTTTACGACTATTATGACTTATGTGCAACAGAAAAAGTATAGGGTGTTTCCCCATGAGTTAAAGCCCAGTTGAAGTTAATTACTGCTTTCTCTTTTTTGGGGCCATCAAGTCTCAGCTCAGTGGTCATCAGCCCCCAGGAAATGCCTGATTCCTGAAATCATTATTGCTTAATTGAAAGGATAGCAACCAAAACAGTAGAAAACATATAGCCTTCTACTGGGAATGTATGAAGTACAGGCTCACATTGAGGAACTCTTTTTTCCATATGCTCAGATCAGAAGTTGAGAACAACCTGGGAGGGGAAATAAATCTGAGGATACAAAGAGCATCAGCAACAAACCAGCAGGTCATAAATAAAATCCCCCCACAAATGCCAAGCGGTTTTTCTTTTTTCTCTCTCTCTCTTTTTTAAAATCATTATTCACCCTGACATGAATCCTAATTAAAATTTTACACAGTGTGTCTTTTAATTAGCCATGGCTGGAGTGGTGAAAGCTATCAATATTTAGCAGGATAATTGCACGAAATGACTTTTCAAAAACGAACAGCAGGCATGAATCCACTCAACAGCAGGGGGTTATTCAGACACACACTGTGCAAGATGGGGTGCCTCAGATAATGTGTGAGAGATAATAATGCACACAGGGAGTGACACATGCTGCCATATTTTGTACTTCATTGGTTTTCTGCAAACAGCATTTGGCTCTTGTTGCACTCAGGACATCAGGGTTCACACAAGCTTCAAGCTGGTGATTTTTATCTTTATGTTGTTGATTTATTTTATCTTAAATAGAAGGATGTGTTTAATAACACTGCACATGACCAAAAGACTGAGACACAGCTCCATGTATGACTTAGTTTGATTATACTTCTCAGAAGCTAACAATGAACAAGATCAAGAACAGAGGCTTGCTTGCTTTCTTCTTTTTACCAAAAAGAAAACGAAGAAGCTTTGCCCATCCTGGCAGAATACAAAGCAGTAAATTAATGTCTGTTTTGCAAATGCATGGAGGAAATATACTCATCTTTATTTTGAAATAGCTTTGTAACAGTTCACTTCTCACATAATCTTTCTCTCCTTTCTTTCACGAAAGAACTGGGATAGGCAAGTTGCAACGTAACGTGCTTGCTATAGCACAGCAAAAAAAAAAAAGCAGGAAACACCTGCAAATGTTTCCCACATGCACCAAGGAAACGTTCAGTAACATCACAGAAAATGGGGTTCTGAGGCAGTTATTCACAGTGAAAGCAGTCTGTGGGACAAAGTCCTTGAGGAACTATGTATTCAAGAGTAAGAACACAAATCCCAACACACAAATTCCCTACACAGACAGATATAAAGCCCAGATGAGAGTAGCAGTGTGCACGTTCAGGTGAAATGTATGCAAGAACCAGCTGTTCAGTTTTAGATGTGAATAAGCATGTTTCTACCAGTTGCCTGCAGAAAATCTCTTGCTTTACCATCATGGGAAAGAGGATTCCCTCAGCTTCAAGTGATTCCCTCAGCTTCAAGTGATTCCCTCAGCTTCAAGTGATTCCCTCAGCTTCAAGTGATTCCCTCAGCTTCAAGTGATTCCCTCAGCTTCAAGTGATTCCCTCAGCTTCAAGTGATTCCCTCAGCTTCAAGTGATTCCCTCAGCTTCAAGTGATTCCCTCAGCTCCTGCAACTAGGCAGGTAGAGCAGAACACCAGTGTATGTCCAAGGCCCTTAATAATACTAGAATTAAATGTAAAGGGCCTAACTGGTACTGAAATTTCTGCTCATCAGTAAGGCAGCAGATTGATGACTGAAAACTGCAAGGATTCTGTACAAGATGATGGTACCTGTATGATTTCAACACACAGAACCACCACAGTGCAACAGACCTCTAAAATACACATAATTTCAGTATACTCTGGCTTTCTCTTTTTTTCTTCCCCTTTCATAGCACGAGATGAATAGAAATAGCCTGGGCCCGCAATGCAGTATATGAGCAGAAATAGTAACTATAACTTAGATATGGCACATAATGCAGCATCAACTGCACCCAAATCTTTCCCATAATTCATTACAGCCAAATCAGCTATAAAACTGAGACCTAGACACGTAGCCACATTGTATATCATCTCAATGCACTGCATACCAGCAACAGAACAATTATGAAGTTGCTAATGGAATTAGATTGACAGAAACATGAGAGGTTTACACAGCAACGCCACTAGGAAAGACTTTTTTTCACAACTCAACAGAAGTGCAAAGCACTAAGGTTTACAGCACAGCAGCCATTTGCAGTGCTATACCACTGATGAATTACCCCGTCACGGGCTCTGATCTAAAGCCCTGTGAAGCTACAGGAGTCCCTTCACTGAGTTCAATGACTACTGGAATGGGCTCCCAAATTAAATTTGTGTGCAAGCCTGGGAATCCAAAGTCTCGTTCTCAATACCGTAAGAGATTTGTTGAGTGACTTCATCCAGCTCATTTCACCCTTCTGTGCCTTAGTTTCAATTTAAACTGAGAATCACAGTTTTTACAACCTCCATTGAGTAACAGTTGTAAATCTCTCTCAAATTCCTGGGAGGTGGTACGCTGGTGCTAAGTATTTTTAACACTAAACACATTACCACATACAAAGTTGGAACTTAATGGTTAAGCAGGAAAGAGGAGAGGCACAAAACACCCAGAGAAGTAGAAACCACACATCAAAGTATCCTAAAGTTTAAAAAAAAAAAAAAATCAAATACATTTAAAACCCAAGACAACTGATTTACCCAACTAACTACTTTAAAACAGTTCTATATAAATACAAGAGTTTACACTTCTCTAAACACAAATCAGATCACAATCAGAATTTGTTTTGTCAAAAAAAAAAAAAAAAGGACAAAATATGAACTTTGGGAATTTCAGTTAATTTTTCAAAGTCTATTATGTGGCATAGTATTTCAACAAAAGCTCTTTCCTTTATCTTCACATAAGCTGAACTGATTCTTATTTTTTAAATAAAGAGCTACATGTGGGTGTTTATTATTACCTTGCGCTATTAATTTCAGAAAAAACAGAACCTCTCAAAGAAGACTGAATTATTACATTCTGTTTTTAAGACAATCTAACCTGAGCCTGCAAAATCTGCAGGTAGGAATGAAAATAATCCACTTTTTAAACTTCTACTGACTGTTCTAACAATACTTTCATTTGCAAATTTATATTCTGTATGAAATGCACATATTGAAGACAGCTAATTGAGAGCTGTGTAATACAGTAGATAAAGAACGAAATGTGTCTCCTGTCAATAGTGACTCCAGAATGGAAAAAAGAAATGCTGTGACAGAAAAGCATCAAGCTGCACAAAGAGAGGCAGCATAGTTTTAATTCATTTCATATAAAAACAATTCATCCATTTTATATTGCGTAAGAGGAGGGAAAAGGTTGTGCAAGCAAAAGAAAGGCTTCCTGATGAATATGATGGATACAATGAATTTACAAAAAGCAGTTTGACATATGTTTAATAGTGAAAGAGTATTGGGTGGGGTTATTGCATTAAAATGACACCACCAACTATTTTGGCTTTCAGACAACAGGAGAACATCAGCAGTAACTTAACGTAACACACAATGGAATGACTACAACTGACAGAAGGGTAGTAACAAGAAAGTCAATAAGTACAGGAAGACTGAGTGGTACAGCAGCTATAATAAAAGAACTAGTTTCATGGTTATATAGAGTATGAGCATCAAGGAATGACCAAGGTTAGCATCACCAGCAGGCTGATGTTTGCCAAGTGTTTTAGAGATGGGAAGCTCCGGCTGAGAACTGGAGCCGGGGTGGGGGCACTGGCATCAGAAGCTTGGTCCTTCAGTTAACATAACTCAGCAAAGGAATGAAGTTCTCTGTCATATCTATTACATACCTCAAGGGGCAGAGCCTGGTTCAACACTGGTTGCACACTCTTGTCCCCTGGAGCTCCTACAAACCATCACCCTGACTCTTCCAACTCCCAGACAAATAAATTAGAAAAATAATTACATGCAATAATCTATGTAGAGCCAGCAGCATCTGGATTGGGTGAGTAACCCCAGAGACCTTGTTACACATTCACATCATTCACAATACATTAATCTTGCTGCCAGTAAAAGTAATTGCTTAAGAATTAACTTGGGTATTTATAAAGGCACCTTACCCTTCATATAAATGAAAGCTCTGTCATTTAGTGTGCCTTACGAAAGATACCATAACTAAAGGGATGCTTGGATTAACCAAGAAAATAGTGTTGGATCCTAAGGGAATGAATCTGCCATAAGTAAAAAAAAAAAAAAGATCTAAACATAAAGTACTACAGTAATTTATAAACTGAGTGGTTGTCTCTCCACAATGTTAATAGGTAACGAACACCAAAATCTTAGATGTTTTGAAAAAAAGTTACTAAATAATAAGGCCTAGATTTCAGACACATTAAATATGTAGCCCTGGTAATCCATGCCTAGAACAGAAGGTTTAACAGGCAGAAATAGACTCAACTATTCTACTACTGAGATATGTTTCTCAGAAGGATAATGTGTGACTACAATACTGCAATAAAAAAGTCATTTAGTTGGGTATAACAGCTGTCTGAAACGTTGGCAAGTTTGCCATGCGTTATATAACGCAGGGCTTTCAATTTAGCTTTGCTTCCATCCAGAACTGGTGAATGGTGTTGATGTTATGAATGAAATGAACAGAGATTTATTTCTCCTTGGGTTTTTTTTTTAAATACCAATGTACGTCATTATCCCTGGCACGACCATCAACATCTTGTGCTGTGATATGTACCCTTGGTCTTTTAATAAGAAGCAAATGTGTTACAAATATTCCAAGCACAACTTACAGACCTTTAGTCTAGGAAATAGGAGAGAGAAAGGAAAGTGAATTAACAGTTATGTCAGTTCCCCTTCTCACCTGTTTGCATAAATGCTCAGAGGGCACTGCAGGCCTGATTTCAAGGGGTAAGATGGTTGGACAGGCAGGCAGTTGTCTGTGAAAGCAAACATGAGACAGGGATGGGAAAGCCATCCAGTGGGAATAGAAGGGAGGTGAAATCACTGATGTGTAAGTAACCTGGAGCAATCACTGGGGAACCAAGAATCACCATGGGCGAGCTGAAAACTATGAAGAACTGACAAAACCAGGATAATCTTAACCAAAAAGGAAGAGAAGCTTTGAAAGCTTGAAAAAGAAAACAAGTTGTCCCTGCAGCTTTTGTTGTATATAGAACAAGTTTATAAACTTCTTTTCTTGCATTCCTGGAGCCATTTCAGATCCTTAAGTAAGAAGTAAGCAGCTAGAGGAAGTGATATCTCCTGGCCCTTGCCAGTCTAGGGAACGAAGGGCACTATGTTCAGTGAGTGTGCAGCTGCCACTTAAGTAGAACACATGGAACTTACGGATTTGAAAGACTCACCTTTGGAGAAAGGCAACATAATTCTGCATGCACAGATGGATAGACAACCTCTTTGCTGCTAGCAGGAGAGTATGTCCATATCCAAATGCATCAAGCCTCTTTTATTTTTGAAATCTAGGACCAGGCTTTACTGCAAGCTTTGTGCCTTGACCCCATTTTATTACAAACTGAACCACTGCTGGGCAAGAAATAGTTTAAGGTCAGTCTGTGGATTATTACCAGTAGGAGATGACAAACTTAAAAAGTTCTGATGAGACTAACTCTTCAATTTGTCCAATATTCTGTTTTTGACCATATCAGTTTTAATCATAATCAGTTACCATAATAGACTTTAAAACATCGTTAAGTCGCTTGGGAATTCTTCCGTCTAAGGAATGGGTGGGAGACGTGCAGGAACAACTCTTGGGACTATTAGATTAAACTAAGCAACAATCAAGAAAGAGACTGCCTTTATTTTTAGAATATTCAAAAATCTCTATGATATTACAAGCGAAGCCAAGACAGCTGCACTAAAACACATATACAGCTGAGTGCCAAAAAAATCCAGAAAGTGTTACCAAAACTGCATCGGAGGGATTCCTAAACAAACATTGATTTCCAACACTGAACAGAAAAATCAAAGCTGGGTTTTACTTTACAAAAACTACCTGTGATAAAATTCCAAATAATGAATGAATATAACAATGTGCAACTACCTGTTCGGCATACAGAAGAGCTTCGCATGTAAACTGTTGAAAATTCTTCCTGCTAACTACAACCAAATATATGACTCAACTTTTTTCTTTAAATCAAATCTTATGGAAAACTGTTTCACAACATAAGCGCCCCTGTCAAAATCCTCAAAAGAATCAATAAGGATCATAATTAAAGTCATTATTTGTAGATTGACACTTGAAAAATTTCAAGAACATCTGTTTTACTGTTGGATTAACTAAGGTGGAGAAGCAGTTAATATAAAATCAAAGTCAGTCAATGGAAGACTCCTAAGTGACTTCTTCATGACCTAAGGGCTATATGAGTCATTAGCGCTCATTCCTTTCCCAGCAGTAAATTATTCCTCAAAGGGCAGAAAGTTAACTTTAAGCTGTCATGTCCCTGACAAGAGTAATATCCTTTATATAACCTCTTCTATTTGCCTATCTGTGCCAAAAGTGCTGCATGCACCACTGAAGTCTTTAAAGAGCAGGAATCCACTGAAGGGCAAGACCTAAATGACTTATTTCCTTTCAGCCTGTAGATACAGGAGAGCAAGTTTTCTCAGCACAAGCTTAACAGTGAGCCCTTTAACATTTCTCCTTCATATCAAAACCAATATCAATTTATAGCTGGGACACAAAGATGAAAGCAAATCAAGAAATATTTCAAGCATCTCCAGGAAAGAAGAAATTTCTTCTTCGAATGTGTTTAATTTCTCAAACAACTGTCATCAAAATATAAAGTCATGGAGGAAAAACATTAAACTATTGTAAGAAGTCAGTTAAAAACAAGATTATGAAAGTGTAATATTTGACCAGGTGAAAATATTGTCTAACACCTTAATAAGAGCTTCAACCGGTTTCTAAAGATCCCACAGAAAAATCTTTATGAAAAAATGCAGCTAAAACTGAGCAAGTAGTGACAACTTTAATTTATAAAGTATTTTTAGTACCTCCAGAATAATTTTTTATTTGTACTTCGGTCCAGAATTTCCATGCCAAATAATCTGAGAAATAAGAACTTCCATGCTTTCACAGACATGTGAGGGATAACTAAGATGCAGAATGTTTTCTTTATAATAATTTTCATTAAAATGTTATTAGCTATTCTGTTGCAGAGGAGCTCCGAAGCTTAACACATATGTCTGTTTTTTAATTTGAAGCAAATAATAACTTTTTTGCTTCCAAATTAATATTGGAGCTTTAAGCAAAATTCTGCATTAACTTTCTTTTCTGAAAGCTTTGCCATGATCTATCCAAGAACAGGATCAGAACTACAGTCCCTGCTCCAATAAATTTATATGTATTAACACTAAGCTGTCTGCGTAGCAGTTAGAACAACTACATTAAAAATTGTATTTCAGCCATATCAGGTGAAACTCACTCTGGAAGACCTCAATGACACCAGCCCTCTAAGGCAGAGGTGAGTTTTACCCTCTTACAAGTCCCAGGTGATTTGCAGCGCTGTAGGTTTCTTTTTTTTTTTTATTTCAAAGTGATTTTAGTACTTGATATCTTCTAGGTGATTGGTTAAAGCTACTTGCTTCACAAAGCAAGAACACCGTGGAGAGGTAGCTGAGGAACTTCATTAGAGCCCACTCAGCAAAGACCAGAAAACTTGTGTACCAATTCAAATAATTTAACTGGAGTTTCAGCGCCTAACTGAAACAGGTATGGAAAGAGGGTGTAGGGTGGAGATGACAGCCAGAAAAGCGTAAACTGTTGAAAGGCCTATGAAGAACCAGTAAGTAACAAGTAAAATAGTGACTGCAAAGGGCTGTGCATATGATTAAGACAGAGAGACAGATTCCAAATGTTGAGTCCACTACCAGACATTGACCAACTGGCAACAGCAACAGTGTAAATGCAAACTTTCTCACTAACTTCAAAAGAAACTGTATCAGACTCCGTAAGAGTTCACCAAGGAGTCAGATCTTCTGCCGTCTGCTTGAGTTATTCATTATAAGATTAATATCTGCCCTGATATTTAAATAAAAAAAAAAGAGTTGAAATATGCTGAACATCATTTTGCTTTAAAGTGTTAGTGACACTTTTCCCAAAAAGTATTAAGGATTGGACATTGCTTTTTTATCTCAGAATAAATGTTCTCTTAAGCAAGAAATAAGGCAGGTGCAAATGGGACAAGGGAAGACAGTAACTAAAGACTTTCAGAATTCTGAAAGAGGCTGATCACAGGTAACAAGGGATCTGAATTAAATCACACTTGTTTTAGCATTTAAACATAAGTATAGATGAGCTGTCATTCTACCAGCTGGAGATTTTATTTCCTAAAACAGCTTCTCAAATGGAAACACTTAAAATCCACTTTGAACACACAGCTGAGTCATGAGTGTGTTTATTCTTGTTATTTCTCTCATAATGTACCTTAAATTTGAAAAATGCTTATTGAAATATTTGTACTGGGATAGAAATAAAGAAATGGCTTTTTTTGTTGCTGTTCTTCTTATTCCCTCTGGTGACCAGCATATCCCAATTTTGCCCTGAAATCCCTTCTGCTAATTTATCAGTATTGTCTCTTTCTAAATGAAACTTGTTACTTGTCTTCCTGGGGGCAATTAATTTTTTTCTCGTTTGGTCTGTGTTTAAATAAGCTATTGATTTTATTTTCAAGTTAATTTAAGGTGGGAATACAGTTCTTATTTGATAACTACCAGCCTAATGTGCTTTAAGTAAACAAGTGTTATGGTTTCAATTTGTTATTTTTGCCATCAAAATCGACCAAGCAGCAACGACTACTCATGTGGTTGGATTTGGAGACTAAATGGTGTGTGAAGCCATAAGTAACATTAATAATTCAGTAAAGTGTTACCCATGGCTAAATAATTACAAGAGATGGGACATAACACACTATAGTGGTACAAGAAGCTTATCATTAAAATATACCCTAAAGCAGGTGACAACAGGGTAGCTGCATAAATAAAATTAAATACCAAAGGTTTTTAGAGGCCATACTTCTATTACATGAGACTCATTTCTGCTACAGGTGTTGTCTGAGGATGTCCACTTGAATGACATGGTAATGTTGCCATCAGCTGCTGGATTGCTCAGAAATCAGAAACAGTTTGTACAGGCTGTTCTTTCCAGCACCTGAAGTTAGTCACACCCAAAAAAGGGTGGAGACAGAGATAAACTATCACTATGCACATTTTTAACCTCCATCTTTTCTACAAGTTTAGAAGCCTAAGCTGTTCACATTTTCTTAATAAGTACTCCCAATATCCGTGTCTGTATGTAAAGCACATTTTAAAAATGTATTACTGGTTCTAGGATAGGTCTCAAACTGCCTGAAGCTTTTACATATCGTAGAATGAAAATTAACACCACCACCCCCCATACCAGACTTTCATTTTGAAAAACAGTAGCAGCTCTTTAGTCCATCTTTAACAACACGTTGCTCAGTTTTTCAAGGGAAAACAATATAATCCTGTATTTCTTGACACTAAAGCCTGGACTAAAACCCCACCAGTAAGCATTTTCAAACGCTATGCTCCTATTTTAAATATCCTCTCATAAAATCATATTCCAAATATTCATAATTTAGAACTAAAGCATCCACAGTAATAGTTTGTATTTTTTCAGTGTAAACTGTTGAAAGGCCTATGAAGAACCAGTAGGCAACAAGTAAAATAGTGACTGCAAAGGGTTGAGCATATGATTAAGACCGAGAACCAAATTCATGGCTTAGGAGTAGATAGCGGAGTAACTTTCAGGAAGACTTGACAACTTTCAACAGGAAAAAACAATAGGAAAAATGTATCTTTGGCAAAAAGAAACAGTGACAAATTGCAGCCTGAGCCATCTATTAACAGCAATAATGAATTAGTACTTACTATTCAGGTACACCGCTTCATTTCCTTTAAAGATCAACATGTCACTGCATATCTTTTTCAACTGTTTTCCTATTCTGTGTTACACAAAAGAAAAGGACCTTGAGAACAGAAATCTTAAACAAGACCAACTAGATCTTGAAAATATTATTGCAATGCATTAATAGTACATGATTCCCTTTCTGTTATGAAGCACACAATCAAGTCTGCATTTGTCTAAATGTAAAACCACAAACTATCCAGAGGTTGACAGCAAAAGAAAGGAAGAGATAAGGCTTGTTTTCAATGTTGAATGTAATTGAGCCTCTATTGCTAAAAAGGTTATTTGGCAAATTGGCCAGGGCAGGGGGAGGGCATAGGGAGGAAAGTCAGTTGCTAAAATATAAATATTTGAATTGTGCAGCACCTAGAAAATGCCACAGGAATCAAATCCTGCTTTCAGTGCCAGCTACTGGAAATAACTCCCATGGAGTTTGATTTTTGTAGCTCTTATTAAGAAAACATCAATTGTTTCAACCAGATTTAAACACCACACTAGTTCAAGAGCTACCACAGACTCTGGGAAAGACAGGGCCTATCAGTTATTGTTCTCATATTACAAGCCTGTCCTCAAGGTCTACTACTGGCTAAAAGCCTGCATGTTATTGCATCAAAAGCCTGGAAGGAAAAGTGTACGAGCAGCTCCCTTTTCTTTGTCCTCATGCCTTTAAATAACATAACGAACACAGGCCAGACTCCTCTGCCCAATCGTTCTATGCTCTTCCAGAGTGTTTCAAGCTTATTACACCATAGCAGGTTAATACCATATTTCTGAGAGTCTCAGTTCTTAGATTCATGCAATTACTGAAAGTCTCCCAGCTTTTTAAAACTATCCTTCCCAAAAAAGCATGAGGAAGATCCCAAATATTTAATTCCTAAAAAGCAAATTAAAAATTCTAACTTCGCTTGTTTTTTAAATCTCATGGTTTTGGGGAGAGAACGAGTGGGCATACTCATGAATTTTCAAGATTTGAATTCAGCAATACTGCTACTTTCACTTTAGTTTAGTGTTTCATACTCAACTCCTCACACATTTAAAAAATGAAAAAGCTGTTTCAAAAAAGAATATCCTTTGCAGCAAAATCCCAAACTTTTGAAATAAAAAGGACATTATATTGCAAACTAATTACTGCATTCTGATATTGCATTGTGACTAGTTAGCAGCTTAAAATATGACATTATTGTAAATAAATGCATAAAAATGTCAGTTGAGAAACACAGTTGGTTACAAATCTGAAAGAGGTAATGAAAAGGAAATGAAAAATGATGAATCATAATGAGGAGAAATTTGGCAATTAGGCAAAATTCTAAAGCTGCATTAAAATTCACTCTGCCAACAAGCTTAGATGAAAGTGACCTCCAAGGATTATAAGAGTCTCCCCTCAGCTGCTTGACATTCATCAACAGGTGAGAATTTCTCATGCTGAAAAGAATGTAGTCATTATGGCTGCTTTTTAAAGAAAAATGGAAGGAATTTGCCACTTTATGTGGAAAGGAAAATATTTAAAAAGTTGCAAAGCACAAGAAGAATGCAAACTCTTCAGATGAAGGACAGAGTTTCAATAAAAAAGAAATACCCATGATACAGCTGTTGTATGCCAGGTCACTTGAACTTGCTAAATTGAAACATTCAGGTGACATAACTCAGCTGACTATGTCCGAATTGGAGGCAAGTGGTCCCACAGTGCAGTTCGTAAAAAAACCTGAGTTTTGTAAAAAAGTCTTTCAGGTGAAGATGTCTTTCTATGTATGGACAAAGAGACCTGCCATTTTATTTAGATGTTGCCTTCAAGTTTATAGGTCCAGATAGTCACAGAAGCTGGCAACAGAGACAGGTTGAAGGACACCAAACACTGGGTTTATGGAGATGCAGTGTTTCCAATACAGTAAAACAAGCCGTAATAGACATGACTTTGCTGAACCTCAGTCAGAGCAGGCAGCTTTTATTAAATAAACTGAAAAGAAAAAAAAAAAAAAAATTTCTAAAGCAGTAGTTGTGCGCTTTGTTGTCCTTCAATAAAAAAAAAAAAATAACTGAGATGACAAAAACTTTGATTTCATGGAGACTGATCTTATCTTCCTACCCGACGCTTGTCTGGAAGAGTAAAACACCTGAAACACAAGTAAATCCACACACTTAATTGTGCCTACTTTCAGGAGAAAATTCTGTTTCCTCCCAACATTTCTTCCTTCTATTTGGTAACAAAAAAAAACAGTGAAATTTTATAATCATACATTAAAATTTTAGAACCATTTCAATAACTAGTTATGCATTTAAAAAAAATGAAGCCTTCAGTAGAGTCACTGACATTTAATGAATTATGAAGTGGTTCTTTCAGAGCATCCCAATCTGGTTATCTTGCTAGCCTCATTAAGATTTTTCCATTTAGAATACCAACTCTTTGATAATATCTGCTTAGTCTTGTTTTCCATCTGACAGCTGTCACAGAGGAATGAATGGAATATTTTAAGATCTTTACTGAAGACAATTTTCTTCTCATCGTTTTGGTGACATTACATGATATGTTGGGTAAATCCTTTGCTCACTAGGTTCTTTAAGAGATACCCTCATCCAATGTAGTCACGGTAAGCGTGCCATGAATGAGCTAATGTAATTATTCTACAGTGGTTTTGAAGACCAGATCTTTTGCCTAACGCTGTATACTGCACACTGTTCATCATCAGGCATAAAACTGGAATCATTCGTTACGTACTAAGCTGCCACCAGACTGTAGTTAGTCCCCCAGAGCATTTTATTGAGTTTGACTTATTCGTTATCCTTATATGTAAATATAATATAAAAGTTAGAATATAGATGGATAGCTAAGCTCACAGTACATGGCAAGAACACCGAAACATCCTGCTCACAAAAACATCTACAGCCATCAAATCATACTTTGCTGTAATCCACAGCTCAACCCCCATCAGTCCTAGGCACACAGATCTATGTAACAGTGTTTCATGAAAACAGCTGCCAATTTACTAAAAGTAAGGCCATCAGGAGTCACAGGTACATCTTCCACAAATATTCTCACTCCAAACATCTACAATAATTTTGTAAATTCCATCAACATAAAAGGATTCATCTTTGTACACATACGTACATACAAGCATTGCATACATTCGCACATCCCAAACTCACACTTTCTAGTTAAAGTGCAGCTGCTCTACCTGAAACCTGCAAGTCCAAATCAGTTTACAGTAAAACTGCAAGAATTATGTATTTCTGCATTAATTTGCAGAAATTATGCCAAATTGCAGCTGGTATGCTAAAGAGTTGAACAATATCATCATGCCTCAAAGAGACAGGGGAAAGCACTGTGTGAACCTAGAAAACAGTGGGGAAGAAAATCGAGACAACTGTGGATGATGGTTTCCTTCCAGCACACAGGTTTCAACAACAGAAAAAGGCTTGGTTTAAACTGCAGTTTGCTAGGAATTCTGCTTAAATAAGAAAGTGTTGGCTGAGGTTCTTCTATCATGGAATGTGTAAACACTGCACAGAAGAAAAAATCCAGTCCCTTCAAATAACATCAAAGAATGAACTGAGTGGAATGTTACAAAGGCAATTCTTTTAAAAAGCTATACTTTGAAAGGAAGACTTTCAAAATTGTTCAGCGCTGATCTGCCCTTGATTTCATGAAGTATCAGTTCAGTTTGGATGAAATAAAGCCCACTGACCACTTCTGAACATTTCAGACTGATTTTCTTAAAAGCAAGGCTTTTCTGTTAACTGTCAAATAGAGTTCCTGTAGTTCTAACGTTACAGTATAGTCTTCATTATTTCTGGAATTCTATGTGCATGCTTTTAACATTTCTCTGATACACAAGTGCATACTCTTTCATTTATTATTTGTAGATATTTTAAACTATCATAAAGAGATGAGGAAAGACCACAACCTATGGCTGACTATTTTACAAAGGAATACACTGGTTGTGGAGTACCAAAGATAAAACTACAATTACAATGTGAATAATGCAGTCTTGAAAAGGTTGTTCAGACATAGCCGTTCTTAGCCAGGATACTTGCAAGACAGTTAAAGTCACTGTAAAGGCAACTAACAGCATCAGGCAGTTCTGTCTTTATCTATATTATCCTCCTAACATGCTTTAGTAGAAAGAAGTAAGCAAAGGACAAACAGCAAACCTACTGTACAAAGTCTAGCTAGGCATAGTTAACTTTAGGTATTCAAAACCATAAGCTCCACCTACTGGTACAGCGGAATTACGAGATACAGATAATGGTCCCAGGTCTGGTAGTTTTAGCTCTAGCACATAACACTATTGCTTCTGCATTGTAACAGACAACATTAACTTTTCACTTTTACAGTATTCTTTTAATTCCAGTAATAAAAAAAAAAAGAGTCATGCAAGCTCATGCAAATTTTAAATCTATTTCCTTAAAATACCCATAAATCTTCAGCATTTGAGAGCTATTATTTTAAAAAACAACGTTTATTCCTAAAACTCTACAATGTTTTTTCAATTGCTAGTTTTGAATTGGGCAAAAACCAGTAATGCTTGACACTGATAAGACAGGTTTTTGTTATTAACAGTACTCTTGAAAACCAGAATCTCATCCAAATATGCCATAGTACAAGCTGATAAAGGGTAGCATATGTGATTAATTCAGGTCATTAAAGTTGTTGAAACATTAGTCAAGCCAAAGGGCAAAAGTACCAATTAAAATAATCTGTAAAAAGCTCAGGCAGAATCTTACACACATAAGTGTATGTTGTGCAATGATCAGTCAACCTTAAATCAAGTTTTTCTCCAAACTTTGCCCCCTACAGCCAGTCAAGCAATTCATTCACACAGAGGAGGAAAAAAAACCTCACACTTTTAAAAAAAATAACTTCTTGCAGTACTTTCTGCCAAATATTCTATATTTTTACCTGTAAGTGAAGTAGCCTAGTCCACTTTTCCTAGCCTTACATTTTCAAAAGCATTTCTAAACTTATCTTCTACGCCATAAAATAAGAGGTGCAAAGGCTATAGGATGTTTGATTCTCAAATTTATGCCTGGAGTCTTTTGGGAACTAACGTGAATGATCACACAAAAAGAGGTATGTCCAGTTTGTATAGGATACTCATACTCATTTGATCAACTATCTTGTTTTCTACATGTAGACCAAAGAACAGTAACTGAAGATCTCATTCTTTAAAAACAACTGAAAATTTCACTTTGCTACGAATTAGCTGGACTGTACAGAATGCCAGTTCTCCTTCTAAAGATTAAATCTCCAGATGCAATAATAATTGTATCCCAAAAAGTATCTTAAAGCATCTTTACAAGTTAGACAGGGAATGGCAGGTCTACCATATTGTAACTCATAAATCAAGACACCAGTACAAGCATCATATCAGGCATCCATACAAGCATGAGTCAGGGTGACTATATTTGTGCTACGTGAGCTGCAAATCGAGAGTCAAATGCACACGAGCTATTGTCTGGTATGCCAGACCAGGAATAGCAGGGAGTTTTTGTAGACATGGATCAGGTCTGGCTTTGTTTTTTTCCACCTGTTTTGACATGCCAGAGCTGGGACCATTTTGAGTAGATTTCTCTTCTATAAAACCCTCCAGCAATGTCATTTTGACTTCACTGTGATCTCTACACAGCTCCTGTCTGGGAGCCCATTAAATGGAAAGAAGTTCAATAATCCATTCTCAAACTAGCAAAAGCACAATTAAGTGTTTAACCTCAGGATGTGAAAGGCGAGGCTCCTACCTAGTAGCGTGTGCTCAGTGATGAAATGCAAGTCTGGAAAAAACACCAGAAGATATTTATTGAGATCTGAATGAGATCATCTCAACAGGCTTCACTCAAGTGAAATTTGCTAGTGAGAATTTTTTCAAAGCAATGCAATTTTGTCTGTTCAAAATGCCCTTCGGATATCCCTTGCACAGCACAGGCACAACACATGAGCATCAGGAGTGCTGCAGCATAGGAAGTGGTAAGAACACTGCCATTTTATATATCAATGAAAACTAGCTCTGCAAGATCTGAACATACTACCTGAAAAGCACTACTCACAGATGAAACATGAACAAGATAGTGCTTTGGCCCTCAAATGCCCGTATATGATTTGACAATTATCACAATACATTTCAAAAAGCAGTGGAGCTGAACAGAATTAAGCTTCCGTACAGTCAGAGGCAAGTGAAAAGCAATTATCTAGAGTTCTGGCACCAACTGAAGTCAGTTTTGCAGCTCTTCCAAACCTCTCCTGAGCAGCACACCTGACATCCAAAGGCCCCACTTCACAACACAACAGACAAAAAGAAAAAGTCTAGAAAAGCAGGAGACAGCAACAAGTTTATGTGGAGGATATAATAGCCATTCCAGATGCAGCAGGACACGACTTGCTATCAGTGCTCAGAAAACCTCCCACAGACCACACACAAGCAAGAGCTAAAATATAGCAAAGCATTCTTTAGGAAAGCATAAAGGAAGCATTCAGATCCTTCAGCAAACACATACACACATTGCTTCCCATGGCTTTATGACACAGCCTGATTACAGGACTTCAGCGATGAGTACTGCCCCGCAACAGCGTTCTCTGCTGAGGTGGTTTTCATACAAAGTGAATTCTTTCCAGAGCCCACAAAAGAATGGCTAGGAGGGGCTTGCCTGACACTACAGCAGTATTTAACATCATGTTGAAGACCACTAAATACCTTATCGTGTGTGAAACTATTACATTTTGAATAGTTACTTTATTCACTAGAAAAATAATTTATGAAATATAGCTCATCTTAGAAGTGATTTCCTAAATACTGATTTTTGAGATTTTTTTTTTTTTTTTTTACACACAAAATCTTTCCCATTCTAATTTGGATCCCTTTGTGACATGCTAGCTAGAGGTTATGGTCATGTCCTAAGCTTCCATCTGAAAGAGAGATCAAGTCCAATCATTTTTTTTTTTCTTAAAGATAATGATAAGTAGGATTTGCACATGTGTAATCACTGGTTACAAGCATTTCTTTACACAGGAGATTTGCCTGCTTGGGCATCACAGTAACAAAAGACCCACACAACACTTTCCTCCGGGTTGTAGTATGAAAATGACAAGGAGTGTTCACCACATGCCTCTGTGATAATGAATTCAATTTTAGCATAGAAAGGCAAAGCATTTAAAGGTGAAATGACTTTTCCAAGATTGCACAGCAAATCACTAGCATAACTAGAATTAAGACCGAGAAGAAATTTTTCACTCCTAACCCTCCGGACCACACGTTTTTGTGGTAAATGGTGTGAATCTACAGCTTCATAGCTCACTGCTAATGTAACAATCTTCATTTATATGCAGCTTTACTGGCAGGAAGAGGCAGAGACTATGCATCTGCAGCTCATTTCACTCGACTTTGCAAATAGGCAAATAAAAATATAGTAATTTTATCTGCTTTGAAAATTAAATTCTTAGACAATCAGTATTCATGTATTTTGAGAGCCTAACAGTATATTTTTAAGCAACTCCAACTAATGCTAACATTATTGCATAAGATGTTCTGTCTATAATTTACTAAAATTTACAATTTTAGATACAAAAATTACCTAAACAGAACACCCCCCCCCCCCCCCCAAAAAAAAAAACAAAAAACTTTCAGGCAAATACGACTCTAGCAGCCTTTCTACTCTCAAGAAATTCTACTTCAATCATATTGGAGTAGCTGCACAAAAGGATCTACCTGCCACTTAATGCCACTGCGTGTGATCTGTATATCTAGAAGCACACAGATAGAAAAATTACATTAGGTTGGTTATTAACCTGTTCAGATTTTCTGCTTATTGCGTGCATCTCGGCTCCTCAACAGGCCACCAAAGACAGGTGGGGAAACAGGCACCATAACATTTACAGAATATAACAGCTCTAATTTCTTTTGTTTTTAAACTTCACAATAGTTTTAAATTATTTCTACACTTTAGTACTGATGTACTCTTTCTCCACATTCAGACTCTGTACCCTGTAGCTTTCTCCAGACTACATGTGGTACAATCTATCTTTTATTAACATGCAAAACAACAGTACATGCCAGAACTTTGATGGGGCAGTTGTAAGTATCAGTTCAGCCTAGTGCCTGGAGGTTTCATAGTCCAGTGCCAGCATGAACCGACACAAAAAACACAACTACTTCCAGAAAGACAGACAAAAAGATGAAAAAGAGATAAAAGAAATTACTGAATTAAAGCAAGCAAGGAAGACAGAAAGAAAGGAGATAGAAATAGTAAAATCCTGAAGTCTACACACTAAATTTTCTTGAGTCTTCTGTACATTGTGATCTGTGCTTAAGAGTTCAGAATGTTATAATTTAGAGTGTTATGACATACAGATTGGTGTTTGCTATATATGTTGACATTACTTCAAGAAACATTACATGAAAAAACTTCTCTTCACTTTTTCTTCACTAAAGAAAACATGCCATATTACCAACAGGACTTGATTACAATAAGATGGAGTTTGTTATCTGATAAGAATGCATTTCTTTTTTTTTTTCCCCTCAGAGATAACAGAATTCTTGGGCTTCCTATTGATAATGACAAACTGCACAACATCTATGTCTAATTACCAGTCTAACATGATTTTTCACTTTCTTCTTCCTTTAGATCACAGAATCACAGATACAACAAAGTTCTTTTGAAACAAGTCAGTTTGAAAAGGTATCCTAGCAGATGTGAATTTGACAAAAAAATTGTAAAAGGAAAAAATCCCTAAGTCTGTTTTCAATTTCCAAATCTTCCATATCAATATCACTGTTATGTCTATGGTAAATATGGCTTCATTTGCAAAATTATATTTGCTCAAATGTTGCAGAACTGCACAAAGCTGAAGTGTTCTGAAGTTGCACAATTTCTAGGAATCTACCTGCTTTGAGTTACAGTTTAACTCTTACTCCATGTGTCTTTTCCCCAACGTCTCCTTCACAAGACTAAAAAAGCCTGGTAACTCAGGTGGTTTTGCTTTATTTTCTACTTAAAATGTTAAACTAATTGCACTGTGAAACTAGTGATTTTTATACGAGTTTTCAGAATTCTAGCATACTTCATATTCAAAGGCTTCCTTCTACTGTGCATGAAATCCAAGATAAAAATACATTTTAGCAGGAGTGCCTCATAAAACCAGCCATTTTAGTCAAGAGGCAGGAATGTGTGGAAATTTTACAGTTTTAATAGGCCATAACTTCAGGTAGCATATACTACCTTAGTTCCACTGGCTGCACTACAATGTTATCAATTTACACCTCCAAAGACTGTAGCCTAGTACTTTAATCACTAGCAACTGAAGGATGCAAGGAAGCAAGACTGACGAAAGAACTAGTGCTTCACTAAGAGTGAAAGCCATCTAAAAAAAAAAATAAGGAAAGCTACAAATGCTTTGTTACACTCTTGCATGTTCTATCTTTAAGACACTTTTCTTCTCCCATTAAACATCCTGGTCCTCTATGCTATTCAAAGTGATTTACTCTGGAAAAAAAACAAACATGAAAACTGATTTAAAGTTGTCATCAATCAGCCCCACGAGAAATGGTGCCAAATGTCTACCTAACAAGTAATCGTGCAACCCGTGCTTTTTGGCATAATTGGAATGATAGTTGCAGATCTAAGGAAGAATTAACATAAACCTCCGATACAAAACAGCTGCTGGTACCCATCAGTATCTCTCAGCATCCTTCCCATCTCACTGTATGTGTATTGTTGCCTTAGGACAAATCACTTATCATTGTCTGGCAACAGAAGACCTTTAATAAACTAGAGCTAATGAGGACTAAGTATGCACAAATCCTTTACACCATTTGAAATGGACCTCAGGAAAACAAAAAAAAGTGTGCAGCATTAAATATGCTTTTCCTGTCTTTCAAACTTATTCACTTGACTTCCTATAGCTCAGCAGTCCCACATCTCTAGAGGCAATTCTAAATATGTGACACACATCTCTCTAAGTAACTCCTGACTCATGAACCCAAGATCAAACACATTGTATGACTACCAAAAACTGCAGCATTTACCTTTAAAGTCCCTGGCTGTAGTCCTTTCATAACATGTTTCACTTATACCTAAACAAATCAAAAAATCTCCATAAGATGATGCAGGCTTGTTTTTCCTGTTAACATGTGATAATGTCAAATCTTTAGAAAATTAAAACATGGAAAAATAAAGCCAGTTTTCAGTTCCTGTCTCTGACAAAGAGAGATTCTGTCTGTTGCTGGCCAACTTACTTGAATCACTTATGCTCTCTGAAATAATAATTTCATGTACCCTACTTTTTGTTGGCCTCATTTACTGAGATAACACATTCATTTCAGTAAGATCTTTCCTAACCAGCTGTCCACACTGAGTCTAGCACAACAGAGCCATAACATTCTGAGGTACCACATACTATTATACTATTCTTTGTATTGAGTTACCTCATATTGCATTTCCCATGTGGAAGACTGTAAAAGCTACCACACATATTAGTTTAAAACTAGTATGTGCAACTCAACAAGTAATTTACCAGGTTTTATACACTGTGACTACTATCCCTTCCAGTCACTTTGATACCCTGCAGCTACCTTTTAAATTTTCTATTTTCTTGCTGTGATTAGGCAGAACTCACAGGCTTAGCTGGATATAGCAACTATATCCAATCACTTGTAGATCACCTGTAGAACACTGTTTTGGTTACAAATGCAAATCTTCCTAAGCTACAGTAGCAATCACCATTGCTTACTCTCTAAAACACAGATCGAAGCACCTCAAGTAAACAGGGTATCTTTCTAAATATCACAGCTAGAGCCACAGCTAAAGCAAGTCCTTAGCACCAACAGATAGATTTGCTCAGACTTTAATTAAGGACCTAGCTCATGACATCTCGCAAATAATTTGCTCAGTGATACAATGCATTTTAAAACTCAGGCTGCATATCTGAAACTGACTTTTGACACACGATAATCACAAGACTTTCTACAGTTTCTGTGGTCCTCTCAAACACTAAAAATGTCAGACAAATGGAGAATAAATGCTATAGTTACAAAAAGAAATCTGAAAGAAAAAGGCATATAATCAGCAGCCTTAATGATGACAACCATATCTTTTGGGAATCAAAACCAGAGCTCCTATACATACCCTCGTCACTTTTCCAACCAAGAACCTGAGGCTGTGGTTTAAACAGCAACATTGCCTAGAGGATACTTATGTGAAACAAAGATCACTGGCATTCTCTAGGGAAAAGAAAATACTGCATTAACTCTCTTTGGTAATGACACACAGACTGATGTGTCAAATAGACACTGCTCCCTCATTTACTTCACAGTGTAAAAGTGTCTCTGTTTAGCCCACATTCAGGGCTAAACAATAACCAGCTGTTCTATCACCCAATGAGCCCTCCCCAGCTGAGAAAGGGAATTGGGAAAAGGAGGGAGACTCATGGGTTGAAATGGAAACAGATTTAATAAAATACGAAAACCAATATTAATACTAATGCTAATATAAAATACACAGAGTTATACTCAGCCCATATAGTGGTCACAAGCTGTGTGCTCCCAGCAGTGAATGCCAGATGTCAAACACTGCGAGCACCACAGCTCCAGCAAAAGCACGACAGTCACAATGAACAGAGAGCAGGCCTCGGGAGCAGAATGACAAGCCAGACCATCTGGGGACAGCAACCATTGAGAAGAGAGGACCATCCCCAGCAAAACTGCCAATTTATAGCTAACATGACATTTATGGTATGGAATACACCTGTGGGCCAGCTGCCCTGGGTTTCGCTCCTCCTAGCTTAAGCACCTGGCTAACTCAAAACTGCTGACAGCCTTGCTCACCATGGAAACCTGCATACCATGGCTGGCCATGAACTAAAACAGTGTGTCTTACCAACTTTGTTCCCACCATATCGGGTGCTGCAGTCTTCTCCAAAGTGCAGCTTTTTCTGAAGAGAAAGTTGATTCTATCCCAGCAAAACCAGGACGGTCAGTAATACATATTTTGTTATAGTTGCACATATTACCTCTATTTTAGTAAAATCTTACATTTAATAATATTATGATGAAAGTTGTGACCTCATTATACTAGACAATATAAAGGGCAAAAAATAGCCTGTGTCAGAATTTTCACAACACTGTACACCAGTTCCCTCACATGCCTTAAATCATGACTGAGAACATTACTTGAATCCTACAAGAAAAACTGTTTTTAGTTTCACAACAAAACGCCTTCCTGAATGTATGTCACTGTAATACAATGCACAACTCTGCAGAAATGCTTGAATGAGCTCAGGTGCTATAGCTAGCAACATTGCACTCCATACAGATTAATTACTTCTACTGAAAAGATGAAAAAATATCTGATTTGTCCAGTATCAGCCAAATATGACAGCAGTCTCCAATATGTTAACTATTCCCAGACATATCAAGTGAAAAAAACAGGCACTGAGCAAGGAGAATATCATGTTACATAGGTGACACCACTTTATTGCTATGACAAAGCCAATGATGTATGCAAAATGTAAAATCAATTGTATTTTAGCAGTAACATCATTTTCTTCAGAGTTTAAACTGTGCTGTATAAGCCTATAGAGCAAATCTAGTGTACAACAGCTTAAGGAGGCCATAAAAGAGCCTGCTACTTCAGAAGACATTTTGAAAGTCATTAAGACTATAAACTAAAAATATTTAAGAAAAAACAAAAAGCAACATAGCACTTTTGACAGCCCTGCTGACTGCCCCAGCTAAAGCTTTACCCTCAAAATGAAAAGAATAAACTTGTGCAAGACTTTCAGATGCCACGCATTTTCAAATCAATTAACATAATATGATGTGTCACTGATACAATGAAAATACCTTAGCCTAGTAATGAAACTGTTATTTCTTGAACTATGAGAACTTGTAACAGCAGGTTACCTATGAGGGACAGAACTTGTGTTATTTTCCAGCTTTTTAGCAGAAAGCAAAGAAGGAATTTTGGGTGAGACAGCTACATCTCAGCCACTGAAACAGAAAGGGGCAGAAATACCAGCATTTGATTCTGAGTAGGACAAAACATTTAACTGCATTGGCTAATATTTATCAGTTAACAACAGCAAAAGACAAGCAGTTCTTCAAAGCTTACTCTTCTGATCATACATCACAACAAATTAAGCTGTAGTATGAAGTACAGTTTGAGAGTATTACCCCGAGTTTTTCAATCTACCTCTTGATTCAGGGAATTAATCTGTCCAATGTACTACATATATACACAGCACTGTCTATAAACTTTATGATAAAAGCAAATGTTAAAGACACTAAAACTTCAGCTGCAGAAACAGACATACATTTTCTTCTTTTTTTGCTACAGGTTTCAATGTGATTCAACAGCATACAAAACAATAGGACAAATCTCAGCACTCACAAAGATCATTCCAAAGAGGTGAATGATACCGATCAACAAAAACCGGCTTAGACAGCACACAGTTTTGTGCAGGACACCTGTCAGTAGGCAACATTGACTTTGTGGTAATACATGAGCAAGAAAACTCTGATTATGGGTAAATAAATGGAAGTTTCACGTCCTCTGAAATGAAAAATTAAAATAATAAAGAAGCAGCTGTAACTGCGAGAGTGCTAGTAACCTACTGGGTATGTATTCTGCAAAGGTAGCACCTTGCAGTCACTCAAACTTTTTTTTGAAAGGCAGCAGAAACATCAGCAAAATTACTTTGGGGGGGGGGGGAGGGTGGTGGCATATGGAGAGACATTGCCCATTCATTAAAGACCAAGAAGCACATTTTTAGCAAAGCTACAGCTTGGCATGCCAGGTGTCTTGTTGTCATCAGCCAAGATCCAGTTTCTTCTCGCCTTAAACTATACCATTGCCATCATGAATTCTGTGCTCTGGGCCATGTAAAGTTATAAACAAGATACTACGTTTGGAGTTTTTTTGCTGGGAGATATAGGTTGTGATCCATGTTTCCTCTTTTCACATAGAAAAAGATGAACAGACAAAAAAAAACAAATTCAACACATTATCTGAGCAGAATGGTATGCAGCTGGTATTATGCTGATTATTATACAGGCATATATCAACACAAGATTCTTGGTCCAAGAAGATAACAATCAAGTAGAGAAATTAACAATATAGTTTGAATATGTGGTAACTTACTCAGGTGTTGAGGCCAAATTGGAAGAGCCAATCCTGAAGTTCTCAGGTTTGTTTTGTTTTCAAAATTATAAACAATTTTCATCCTAAAGTCCGACATTATTTTATGGCAACAATCCAAAATGTTACAGTTTAATTTCCGAGTACTGCACACATCTGGGATGATTGCTGGAACACATTGTCACGATTCGAGGGGGATGGGAGATAAAGAGGTTAGATCTGAGGGATTTGATTTAAAGGCTAGTGAAAGGAATGAGGAGCAAACAACAGATCAAGGAAAATAATTCATGTTTCTTTTCAATACTGCTTAAACTTTTTAAGTTACAAACCATAATTTTAGTCATAATATTTCTGCTTATGTTAGTAAAGTGTTAAATTGTAATTTAATGTTATAAACTGAAGCAAATCATCTGACATAAAAAAATCTGTCAAAAAAAATAACACTACAGAAAATGGATCCTTTGAAATAAATTCCAGAAGAGTTTCAAGCTACATAACATCATATCTGGCAATTTCTTTCTAGACATTTAACTATCTTCTCAATAAGATTCAGATCCTAACATTCCTTTCATGTGAGAAAATATGCTTACAGGCTCCTTTTCCCTGGGTTAAACTGTCTTCTTTGCATTTTGAAGTTAATTTCAAACATTAGATTGATAAATGCCTCTGCACTAAGTCAGTAGAACGGCAACAACAAAGCCAACAATTAAACCACAGTTATTTGGCCTTGAACTGCTAACGAAACAGCAAAACTCAGCACATTTTTAAAGAAATTTGAAAAAGTGCAAATATAATCAAATAAACCTGAAACCTGTTCAGCATTCATCATCTTTTCTATCCTTTGATGTTTTCACGCAAAGGTATAAAGCCTCATTTCTCAAAATCTTTTCCAGTACAATGATGTCATCCACTCCTCTTGCAGCTCTTGGACTGCATTAGCTGCTTTTTAAACTTGCATAGAGATTTTAACAAAAGCATATACACACATGCCATACACACAAGGTTTCATTTGTGCTTTGTATCGTTCCTATTATGAAGCTGGTGGATAACTTACAAACAAATGTTATAAATCTAAATATTTGGAGAAACTGAAAATCTGCCTTGGACTTGTCTGGGACAAACACTTACAACAAAGTAATTACAAATGTAAATACATATTTGCCCAATAAAAACTGATATGTGATCAGCAAATAAATATTCCTGCACTCTTCTGTATCAAGCATACCAAATACATACTCTCATTATGGATTTTTAAGAACTGAATTTATGATTCTACTTAAACACGTACTTTTTTTGAAATGGATTCATATTCCATATACCAAATCCAATTAGTATATATGTTGTCTGCTGAACAACATTTTGGCCATTGTGAACACTGGAGTTCAGTAGGCTCTAGCTACATCCCTGACATATGTTCTATTTCAAAGGAAAACCAATGCAAGAAGTGCAGAGAGAGCTTGGTTCAGCTCTTTAGTATATAGTAATTTTCCCATTAGTTTGTTTCCCAAAGATGACCAAATAGTAACAATCATCAGATACAAACAACTTGCGTCAAACTGATTTGATCCTACAGCCTCATATGAACAATTCCATATCTCATTCCCAGCCTCTTGACCCACATATTGGGATTTTTTTTTTTAATCCAACACAGATGATCTGTAGGGAGTATTAATCCAAAAATTCAATCTCTCCCTTTCATTTTCATTTCTTCTCAATCAAAGACTTTGCAAAGGGAATATAACAGGCTTCTGGCTGTGTAATTGCAAAGAATAACACACAGAATATAAACACTTGACAAAGATGAAATGCACAGTGGAGTTACCCTTCTGGGTCCATTAGACAACATTTTAAACTATTTTAATCACAAAGAGGACCATTTGGCTGGAATGCTAATGATAAATGTTTTAATGGATTGGGACTTTTAAAATCACCTTAAAACTACAAAGACATCTTTCATTCAAAAGACTGGCAGGAGATATTAAAGAGTAGGTCATGTCTTTATGTGAAAGACAGAATGCAGTATAAAGAAAAAACATTGCCCCCCTTTTTTTCTACAGGTTTTGACTGGTTAATTAGAAGTAGTTTATCTATACCCACAATTAATATGTAATGATTTTTAAAATTTGGATCAGTACAAAAAACTATTAAGATAAACTACAAACATACCTGTAGTGAACACTAAGAAGCCTTCCATTAAGTAGCTGGAAGTGGGCCATATTAGCTTTAGCTACGGTGTCTCCGTTTAGCCCACACCCAGGGCTAAACAATAACCAGCTGTGCTATCACCCATGACCCCTCCGCAGCCGAGAAAGGGAATTCCGAAAAGGAGGGAGACTCATGGGTTGAAACTGAAACAGATTTAATAAAACAAGAAAACCAATATCAATACTAATACAAAAAAGCAAAAGTTATACTTAGCCCATATAGTGGTGATGAGACCCTCCAGGGATGGCAGCCACCAAGGAGAGAGGAGAGCAAGAGCCATCCCCACCAAACTTTCCAATTTTTAGTGAATGTGACATTTCTGGTATGGAATACACCTGTGGGCCAGCCTGGGTCAGCTGCCCTGGCTTTGGCTCCTCATAGCTTTATCACCTGGCTAACTCGAAACTGCTAATAGCCTTGATCACCATGGAAACCTGCATACCATGGCTGGCCATGAACTAAACCAAAATGTTACAGAAAATTGATTCTATGATTTTATCCCAGAGACATCAAGACGTAAGGTTACAAGGACTTCCCTGCATAAAGTATTGTCCAGGATAATGGCAGAATACGTTTGTTTCTGTACTTGGAAATAATTATCAAAGTTCTAAAACACTATATAACAAGTCCTCCATAGCTCTGCTACAAAATTGTTTCAGACTGACATCTCAAAGATTTTTATCCTCCACAACACCCAGATTTGGTCCTTGGCAGTTTGGGTTTCACTTAACATGACATTAAGGATAAGATGCCTCAGGGATTGGTAAGAAGGGGAGAAATTTTTCACATCTGTTACCAGAATACATCAAAGCCCAAATCATAATCAATAACATTACCAGTGTCTGAATTTAAGGTGGAATAGAAAATAAATACAACATAGATCAGGAAAAAAAGTATGTTATATACATGGAGCTACATCAACATTCAGGAGCTGAGGATCTGGCCCAAACATCTCATGGTATCATATGCCACAACCTTTCTACCTTTCACAGTAGATGCATCTACAGAACAAATTAGTTTATCCATGTTACAACATAATAAAATCATAAGATATTTACGGAACATAAGACACTAATATGCGAATCCATTCTCAACTCTGGCCAGACTAGCCATCAGGGAGCAAGAAGTGTAATTAAACAGCTCAGCTGGGGATACTGAGAGATTAGTGGTAAACCACTAACCTACAATCTAGGATAGAGTACAGTAGTGCCATGGGCTCAACTCTGAAAGAAAAAGCTGGTAATTCCAAGTTAAATTATTTGAACTGTAATGTATCTCTACCATACCTGCACTGACCAAATTTATATCTAGTGCTACCACAGTGCCAATGCTGTACGGTCAGGAAAATTCTTAGTGTGGTTCTAATACATTGACGCAGAGTCACTACTGAACAGCCCCATGGAGGTGAAGCAGCACTCACCAGGATGGTGAGTGAAACCTGGAGGCTATTTAAAATGTTTTTGATTGTTTGTTTGGGGTTTTTTGTTTGGCTTTGTTTTGTTTTGGTTTTTTTCCTCTCTGAGGAACATATTAGCCTAGTAAATAAGTGTAGTTTAGAAAACCGGTTTAGAGCGCTCTTATTTGGGGGTCACCTAAGGTTGGGAATTCTGTCCATTGCTATCTCCTTGCTGGAGGGACACAGGTTTACACTTACAAAGGAGACATCTTTCACAACATCTGGTACTTGAAAATGCCATCTCCAAAATGTCTTCTCAATCTCAATGACAAACACACACAAACACTTGAAATTCTCAAACTTGTTACCTGCAGTAACCTAACAGTCACATAACAGTTTGCCTGCACATACTCAGATCAACAGCCGCTGGTAAAATAAAAGTGCTCAATATTTGTCAGGTTCAAAATATCAAAGAATTTTTAAAACAAAACCATATGTACTGCAAAATAACAAACAATTAAGTTCTTTATGTCAAACCAGAAAGTAATTATAAAGGATAAATTACATACTATTATGTAACTGGTTGTTGCAATCTTTTACACATTATCTGTTGTAATGATGACTTCCTTTACGTATAGCGTAGTAAACTCACACACTCCAATGTGCTTTCAGCTCCTTACATAAGATATTAGTAATACAAGTGAAAGCTTTGCTATTTAGGTTTTTCAAACAAAGCTCTTTAGTTTAGGTATATGATCCAGAAGCGCATAAAACTGACAAAACCCAAAGATGTTAAGATTATTATTTTGTGTCTTTGTGGGCTCAGATACCATGTTATGGGTTCAAAATAGAGGAATTTGAATTTGTCATTAGATTCTTACTTTAAAAAAAAACAAAACAAAACAAACTACTTACTCTTCATTGTGTCTGAATCAACATTTTGTAATAGACTACAGTTATTATGAATAAAATATTAATATGGATAGGGCTTGGAAAAGGAACTGTAAACAAGTTTCTACCTGGAATCAGCATGAATTTTTCCCCAAGGAAATGTACCCAGTTTCTTCATAGCAATAGTCAAACATTCACATAAAGAGAGAAACAACTCTTCACAAAAAGAAAAGATAGATACTCTAAAGAAATTTAACCTATTAAATGCTGCAAGAGTCATTTTACATGCACAGCATACAAATACATGCTTAGGACATATGCACAGGGAGAAGAGGAGCCATGAAGATTCAGACTTAGGTAAAAAAAATAGTGCAAGTCTCTTGTGCTTCTATGGGAAGTTCAGTTTTGAAGGACAATATTCCAGATCTCTTTCTTAGTACTAGTTCGCACAGATGGAAGCCAAGGTGGCTGTAAGCCAGCTCTACCTCAGCCAGGGATTCCCTCTTGCAGGAGAAATCTCAGCTGCCAACTCAGGAAAGCTTTATGGATCCATTTAGTGCAAAGGAATCAGTACACAGTCCAGGATACAACTTAATAATTTTTTTTTCCTACTAAAGTCAGTTTTATGGCAGTTAGTACATATAGAAGACCCTTGCCAAAAATCAGGCTGGTAAAAGATTGAGTCCCATATTCAGTAATTTATCTGGAGCTTAATTTTCCACCACCAATTCCATGTAAGAAGAAATGTTATCATTTAACTCTTCATTCACAGTTTGCAGTGACCTTGCATAAATGTAGGTAACGGTAGGAAAGGAATAAGCAAATTTAAAGATTCTATTTCTTTTAACAGACTTTTTTTTTTTTGTCCCCATTATTCATATTTTGTTCTTCTTTTGTCCTCCCATGCCATTCTTTTCATACTGAGTCTTGTATTCTATGCTTTTTCACTGTCTCTCAAACCAACAGGTGCCTATTAAGGTTAGAATGAATGAGTAAAATGGAACATGCAATGTCCAAAGAAATCCACTGAAAGTCAGATCATCCCTACTCCAGAGAAAATGTGCCTAAACTCTTTTAAAGCATCAGAAAGTGATGTCTCCAGGGAAGACCTAAAGGAGTCTGATGATTTTTTACAGGCAACAAATAAAACATACTTCGATTTCTCTGATTACGATGCTAGCCTACGTGTTTATTGTTTATACAGCAGCATAAATTTTTGAACAACAAAAGGATCCTGTTGCATAATGGGGATAAAAAAAAACTTGGGGAGGCAAGAGAAAGAAATGGAAATCCTGCACAAAATTTTATTCTAAAATAGAAGAACATACACAAGTTCTCCAGCAGAAGATCCCAGTTGTCTTTAGTACAACTGGGCTTTCTCCTTTAACCTTATCTGAGATATAAAAACCATTACTTTATTATAAGGAATAAACAAGATGGAAATTAAACAAAGAGAGCTTGTCTTGGATTGACCAAGTCCTAAATGTCATTGCAAAATTAAGGAAAAGCTGCTAGAAATTTCTGGCAGTTAGTTATATTGAGCTTTTTGTTACTATCAAAAGACTATATTCAGATAAATACATAAATCACAAAGCTGCAAATAACAGAGTAACTGGAAGCTAAGACATACAAACTCTAGAGTGAAGTGGACTTAAAACCAACAGTCAGTACTGCTATCTGTGTTGCTCTGTTCCAGAAAATCCAAAGTGTCATCTGTCAAAACTTTTAGATTATGCTTCAAATGTATTACTCTGTATTACTCAACATTAAAAGGGCATCCCACATGTTGCACAAAAAACAGAGGGACTGACTTTTAGATTCATTTTTTCAAATAATAAGAGAGAGTAATCTAAAAATGCATATGCAACCAGACATAATCCATATTTTCCAGTTTTACAGCTAGGTCAGCTGACCGCAGTGCTTAGAAACCCCCACTGCAGCCCCACTTTAACAGCAGTTGATAAAAATGGAGAGCAGACTTTTGAGTTTTACAAACAGAAGGAAATATAGAACAGGTGATTTATTTGTACGTGCCTATTCTTCTTTGTCCACAGTAATTTTTGTCTGTTGCAATCACAAAGTGAGAAACACAATAGATGCAACTAAAAATAATGTAATATAATTTATAAGCACTTCTCCTTCATACTCAGTTCTCTCATGCATTGTGCTAAGAAATAGGTTAAAAAAAAACATAACCAGTGTGCTCAGGCAGTGGGATGAAAGTTCAAATGATAACTAGCTCTCAGCAGGACTAAAATACAAAACGGACTGGGAATTTTATTTTTAATTATGTTTTCCTACATACAATTTTCCTGCAAAATTATCTGTCACAAATGAAAATGTTTCATTTAGGAAGTATTATGATTTATTGTTTATGCTAAGAAAATGTCAAGAATGCATCACAAACATGTCACAACTCAGAAAAATCAAACCCAGAAATGAATCCACCCACCCAAGAGCAGGAATTAATTTGAATTTTCTTTCTAAATCCTTACTCCTTTAGATAATGTTACTCTTCGCAATCCCTTTGCACTGCATTTGCTCATTGTCTTCTATGATTCAGTAGCCAGGACACCACGATTTATGTATTTTAGGGCCAAACTTGAATGTGTGGATTTCAAAGCTCTTGTCTTGTGAGGGCTCAGTTCCCATACAGATTTAGGTTGCAAACAGCATGCGACATTTTTATATTTTCTGCAGTTATTCTTAGTTATACCATCACAGCATAGAAATAAATATGATTTGTAATAATTATAAATGTTTACATTTACATTCTGCCTGTAAAGGTCATGATCCTTACAGCTGCTGTGCTAGGCATATTAAACTAATTTTTGGGGATATAAGAATACTATTTGGTATACTGTATAACACCATATATTGAAAAAGGAGCCTATCTGGTAAAATCAGCTTAATAAAAAAGACCTCTGCTTCCATGGATTTTCCATACAGAATTTTGATCCTCTTGCAAAAACCAAAACATGTTTTTTCACTCTAGGAAACTTCAGCCTACTTTGGTAGGATTTCATCTGAGTGAGGAATGGGTTAAAAACCAAACAATAGCCTGGGCATTTATCCCACAATGTAGTTTCTTTCATAAGAACCATATAATGAAAACCGCTGGGTGGGATTCTCATTTGCTGCTCCTGCTTCCTAGAAGCTGCACAGCTCAGTCCCTTCCCCCTTCATATACCCATTCAGATTTCTCTACTCTGCCAATACATAATTAAAAGACAAAACCTGAGGATTTGTACAATTAGGGGTTGCAGCATGTGATGTCACTGTCATGGTAGCAAAAATTTCTTTAATCAGATTTTCTTTATATAAGAAAACAACTACGGAAATAGTTTATTACTTCTGATGCTTTATAGCAGCATGCCAAGCAGCAAGAAGAGCATAGCATGGGACTGTATACCTGCTTTCTTCCTGAAGATAGGGTACGTGCAAAAAAGGATGTGTTATTGTGATGTCTCATTTGTGCCAAATATCTGTTTTACGCTTGGCAATCCAACTTATCTCTAAAGCTGTTTGACTTCAGTCCAACGCTTGCCCATCCTTCAATGAAGGACGTGTTTATACAGACACACATTGTGGCAGGAAAACTGTTACCTGTATACAAATTTACAACATAAAGACAGTATATATAGGTATACATTCAGTACATATATTTGAGAAGAGTAAAATCCAAGAGAAATGTCACTTTTGCATATACTCTCTGTTCCCTAGCATAATCAAATGCCTTCAAGTCAACTACCCTTGAGATTCCTAATGTGGCTTCATACGTATTGAGATGGATCTCAGACACGCAGGTCTAGTTTGAGTCCAGCTATTAAGATGAAAAAGGAAAATGGCAGTTCTGTTAAAGATTTTTAAGTAGTAAAGGCTAGCAGCTAAATCCAGGTGTGACTGTGGTTCAAACTGCATGGCCCAAAGGTCAAAGAGTGCCTGATTTTAAGGTTCAATACATAGAAACACTCATGGCATATATAAGTAAGATATTGCCTAACAGTATCTGTGGTATGGAAGACTTATCATAGTAGAGACAGTGGTAACCAGTGAAGCCCAAAACCTAGATGCCAGAAGATCAAATTAAGCGATCACAATGGTTCCTGCTTTTCTTAATATCTACAAACCTATGCTTGTGCAGCCTAGTGTATAGCTATACTGTTTATTATATCTTAGATCTCAAACAGAAAGCATGAAGAAAATATTTAAATAAAGCTTGCGAATTAACCTGTGTGATTAAAGACAGTAATAGACCAGTGCTTGCTGCTGGCGAGGAGTGAAACTGAGAACTGGCTTAAAGTCTTAAAGAGTACATACCTTTCTGTTCTTCATCTGCAAATTACAGATCTGCTGGTCAATATACAAGTATGCCTGCAGTAGCACTGTATATGTGAAATACAGCTTCAGGTACCATAAGAAAAAATTCCCAGTGATCACCATGTTCAATTCCTCAAGCATTTTTTAAGAACATAGAAATTGCATTTGTGTTGATTGATATTACTTTAGAAACATACAAATAATAGGAAACACTTTCTTCGTTTAGCCTGCACCCAGGGCTAAACAATAATAGTTTTTCCTCTCACCCAATGTCCCTTCCCCAACTGAGAAAGGAAATTGGAAAAAAGAGGGAGACTCAGGGGTTAAAATTAAACAGATTAAATAAAACAAAGAAACCAATATAAATTATAACACAAAACACACAAAAGTATACTTAGCTATAGAGTTGTAGCAAGTTGTCCAGGGATACCAATCATTAACAATAAGAAAACGGGAAGTGAAGAGAGCAAAACCAGCCCCACCTCTCCCCAGCAAGCCCTCCCTTTTACAGTGAACTTGATTGTTAATGATATAGAATACACCTGTGGCCAGCCTGGGTCAGCTGCCCTGGATTTAGTTGCTAATGGCCCTGATCACCATGGCTGGCCACAAACTGAAGCAAAATCCCAGTGAAAACAGGATAAAGATCCACGAACTTGTAACCAGAAAAGATGCCACATGCATGTTCAACCTATACCAAATATAAGTATTAGATCTATGCATAAATCTGTATATGCAACAGTAAGTAATTTCACAGATTCCCTGTGCTCTCAGTCTCATTTTTAATTTGCCTTGTTCAAAATGAAATCATCAATCATGAGACCTGTAGCATATTTTATGGAATTATTTGATCTTCCCCATTAAAAATACGATTAAGGCATGTCACTCCTCCATACACGTTGCATATGTATGCCCAGGCATGATCTATTGGTACAATCACAACTTTCTGACTTCGGTGAAATTGCAAAGCTTCATTAGAAAGGAAGAGACGGAGGGCCCTGGCAGTTTTGAGATCTTTAGGGGGTCATTTATTGTTGTAATAAATTTCATTTTTCCATCTGAAGGGTAGAGTCTAAACACTGTAATAGAGTAATATTGAGGTATTTATTTTACCTCATTTTTTCTTCAGCTGAAATGCTAGCAAGGGAGTGTTTTTCAGCTTGGCAGGCAGCCAGCTATTCCTCAGTAAATAATGTGAACCCTGTCCTGCAGTGTAAAGCTGTACATCTTTTCAAAAATGTTCAGTCCCCTGCTAGAGTCCAAGGAATCTTTGCTTACAAAGTGTGTCTGCAGAAGTTTCTACAGCAAGCAATGTGGCAGAGATTTCTAAACTATATAAAGTTCTTTCTTCCTCTGTCTCTTTTTCCCCACTGAAAGGACTTCATGTATTCCTCCTCCTTAAGATGCTTTTCCTCAGCATACTGGAGACAGGAAAAAAAAATACCTTCTATAGTCTAGCTAAGGTGTCTCAGGCTCTGTCTTCCATCCAAAACCTGAAAAAATCTGCACTGTAACACCTAGTGCCAGATTCACTACTGTATCAAAGCAGACATGCAAAATATGCAATTGCTCAGACAGTAACATTGGCAGGGCTCCATTATAACTATGTATACTTGAAGTACATAATGAGTGTACTATGCATTTCAAATTAAGAAATGTGGTTTAGTTGCCAGTAGCTGATTCTGTAAACAGGCTCTTAAACCGGTAACTTTTGGATACGTATCATTCAGTTCACTCAGGCTACCAGCTGACAAAGGCAGGATCAGTGTTCTTAGACAGAAGCTGTAGAAGGTACAAAGCCAGGGTCCCATTCTTACCTAAAGTGAAGGCCGTCAGCGCAAGTGAATGCATCCAGGCAGATGTATCTTGATGAATTGAACTGAAAAGGGAAACTCCACATTACAAAGGGATTGTGACTAAAATTAAATCCATTTTAGGTTAAACGTAGAAGCCAATACAATAAGTCTTGCTTTTGCACACATGGAAAGGCAGAAAAGAGAAGTAATTTGTGAGCATGTGTGGGTAGCAGAAAGAACTTGATGACCGTGATCCTTGTGTCAGCACAGTAACCTGCCTTTATGTGTAACACATCAAAGAGGAAACCTAACTTGTGGATGGAGATAATGAGGGTTTTTTTACCTCTATGTATCACCTGGCACCTCAAGAAAGGAGAAGATTTACAGCCACTGTTAAACATTCTCCTTGTAGCTGCCCAAACGGCATGCCTTCAGCAGCTATCACTCCAGTATTGCCCCTCTGCACGTGCTCACTCATCCGACCCCACAGCACAGTTCAGGCTTTAAAAGCCATAACAAAGCTCAACTGTTTAGTGGAAGGATTGCATGCTTCCCCAGAACAGAGCACAGAACAGATTAATTAATCAGTGTTTGCAAAGCCCTTTGAAACAGAAAAGTGCTCTAGAAGCTACAGATTGTTATTGCTGAACACTTCCCTGTTAGCACTGGAGTTATATTCCATTTCCCTTAATGTATTCTGAATAAGGTGATAGGAAACATGAGACTGCAGTTACCAATTACCACAGTTATCAAAGAACATGCAAAAACTCACAGTTTTGATAGCTGTCTTCACACAGAAAGTCTAATCTTGGAGTCAAATAGACAACTGTCCTAATCTTCTGAAGTTTAGACGGCTGTTTCTTTATGTAGTTGTTGTACTTTTTGTTGCTATTGTTGTTTTTCTTTTTTTCCCCTTCCCCTAACAGATCAGTTGTTTGCCAGCAGAAGACACGGCCCTGTGGGGTAGGAACATAACATTTTACTTACCATCCACTGGCATTTTCAGTGGTTAGCACTGTCCATCCGTGTTTTGTTTTCTCAGTAGTGTCAGAACCTAAGCGACGTTCCAACTGGTTTCGGTTCTGCAGCTTCTGAGATTAATTTGGTTTTTTTAGGTAAATATGCTACACTACCTAAATCTAGGGTAGGTCTTGCAAAATTTGAAATAGCACATTTATTTTCATAACAGTTCCTGAGTCATGACTGGCACATAACCAAAATAAAACAACCCCCAGCTTTCGACAGTGTATAAAAAGTGGCAACATTCCCACAAATCTGCTTTGTCTTTATAACAAAGCAACTTCTTTATGACTAAGGCTCTAAGGTATGTTTCTGATTAGTTTATTCAATTCTGAGGGGTTTTTTTCCACTGGGAACTTAAGATATTTCACATGGAAAAAAAAAGGGGTGTTAAAATTCAAACTTTGTCTTTGCACTCACATGCTGAGTTCCACTCTCATGGTTTTGGCTGGTTCACTTCAGAGAATAGCCTGCTGCAAGATCTGGAACTGAATCAGTGGCCCAAGTTTGCACTGTTTGGATCTTAGGGTTTGTTGTTACGTTCATGCTAGTATTTAATTACTGATGCTATTAATGTAACTTGATATATCTTTATTTGGAAAGGGGCAGTTGGAAAGCATAATCAGATGTGTTGGATTGATTAAGGTTAATGGATCTTCTAAGACACTAGGGATTTAAAAAATGTGATTATTGCAGCTAATTCATATCAATATTTTTAACTTTACTGAAAGCATCAGCCTAATAGATCATATTTTGCTCAAGTTTGCATAAAGAAAAGATGTGGGAAGAAATTTACAGGGTAACTATATGTAACATGCATACACAATCTCTCGTTGGAAGTAACTTGAAAGCACCCCCTAAAACCAAAATTCTTAGTGCAAACATGTAGTGTAGGAATGGCAAGAGATGTTTTCTGAGCGTACCGTGGTGATGAACACCTGCTGCACATGGAAACCACACCAAAATACTTTTTGAATAGTTTTCTTGGAGGTACCAGACCCTCGTCTCATTGAACTCTTATAATTAGGCACTGCAATCTTTTTTCATGAAGAAAACATAAAGCTTTTCAATGCTCTTTATCATGAACTCTGCGGAAAACTGTTCATTCTCCCTGTCTTTGGTCTCCTGAAAACTATAATTGCTTGCAGCTTTACCTCTGCACACACTGTTAATGCACTGCTTGACCAACTAGAAAAATAGGCTTATTCTCTAAAAGACTTTCACACAGGATCTTTGATGATTTTAAGATGTTTGCTATGATATTTGACAAAAAATGCTGCCTAGTTTTTAAAATTCATGTTAAGCACTATAGACTGCCAAGTATATGCTGCTTAGAATGAAGCAGGAGAAAATACTGTTATCATGGATAACGATTGGATGCCTATATTCAAAGATGTTATTTACTAGTTCATTTGTTACAGATAAATAAATTCACAAAATATTGTTAATAATAAAGTGCACTTCTTCAAGTATGACTATCCCAGATCTCACAGATGAAAAAATGATTCACACACAAGTTCAACAAATTGCCCAAGGTCATATACCAAGGCAGCAGCAAGTAAAAATACAGAAGAAAACGCCTGAATTGATGGCAAGTTGCTGGTCTATTTGAATATTGCTCTAATCACATCCATGACATACACGATATAGATGATGTATGCATGCAGAATTTGTCATCTTTTTAATCTATACAAATAAGTAATAAAAACTGTAATGAGGCAGGGGAAAGAACACATTTTAAAAAAGGTAAGCAACTGCCTCTGCAGTAGTCATTTCGCTTGTGAAATAAAAGACTTCATAGAGAAACATTATTTTGAGACTTAAGGCGTAGTTTTTTATATTTAACAGCAGTGTTTATTACAGCAGTGGACTGAGACACCACTTACCTGCATATGCTTTTGGATTCTGCCAAGGTTTCTTGTACAACTGAACAAGTTAGTTATATTTTCACTGTTTCAGAGGCCAGCTGTTTGTCTACAGATTGTTCTATTTCCAATCATCCTTTGTTTGACTTCTATATATGATGACAGCATGCAAAGGACTCAGGCGAAGGGCATCTTTTTATGCATATATTTGGTACCTAGGACAATTCGTTTAAGATGTTAGATGGAATTTCTATGTATGAATAAAATCAATAATAACAATATTCTTAGAGTAGTAAGACAAAACCTTGTAGTAATGTTAGAAACAATACCTCACAAAATTAGTATGATGAGCCTTGATTAGAATATATGTGGGAATAACTTAGGCTTGAGAATAGCTTTGTAAGATTAATGGAAGATTCACTATCTAATTTGTCAGTCTAGTAATTATGACTATATAGAAACCATTCCTTAAAAATATCTTCTAATGACAAATTCTCCCTTCAGATTTATAGGCATGCTACACACATACATGAGGGCAAGATTTCATCCATCTGGAGTCTCATAAGAAAAATCCAAATAATTTGAGTATTTTTGGGACTTTTTTGTAATAATAAGATAAATCTCAGCTGTGTTGAGATCCTTGAATGCAAAGACAAAGCCTTTCCAGTGGGTAAGAAACATAACCCATCTTTGAAAGTGTCAATTTGGAGTAACACATTGTACCATTTACAAGCCATTTTATAACAGCATGGGTATGGAATACAGGTGGTTGACTTTATTTCCAGAAATCATATATTTTTTATAATAAAAGGAAAGGACCTATGATTAATTTAATTACAAGACTATCCATCTATGGATAACATACATGCCAAAGAGAAAAGATAACCTTAAAATTTGCATAATAATATATCTCAAATCCTGCAAGTCCTGCAAATCATAACTGGTCCATATTCTGGTTTTAAACCCACAATTTAATGATACTGCTCTGGTGAGAAATAAGAATCTGACAGTTTCAAAAAATGACAAAAATCCATTTAGAACTTGGCGTTAATACATGCAACAAATGTACACTTTTTTCTTTCCACAGCATGCATCTCAAGACTGTTTTGTTAACTTAAAGTTGTTGAAAGTTGAAAAGAATTTGCATCATTTTTTTGACACATCTTCACAAAAATATTGCCCTAGAACCTGTTGGAATAAAGTTAGCTTCTCATTCCCTGGATTTTCTGTGGAGAATCAACTGAAAATGTAGGGACCTGATTAAAGGGAACGTTTATGCATGCACTGCAAACTTCTAAACTATCACCTGGCATGGAGATAGGGACCCAAAATGAGGGACCTTGCGCGTAGGCTGTCCTCATGTTCGTGGAAAAAACTTCAAATTAGGAATGTGAAAGGCTAAAACTAAAAACCATTAAATAGCGAAAGAGACTTTTGACTCTTTTGGAACAGCTTCTCCACAGGAGATGTCTAAGAAGTCTAAACACAGATCTTAGCCCTGCTTTATGCCCATTGAAGCAGTATGAGGCACATTTCTCTGTGCAAGACCACTGCCGGCCTCCTGCCACCCCATGTGGAGAGCCCCCATTATTAAGTGGGAAGTACAGAAGTTTTATCAGATCAGGACTTTATCCCCACCACCCTGAGGAGGATTAGACCCCACATGCACTTCTTTTTCCCTGACTAACCCCACTTCCCTCCTCACACACACCCTCGCTGCCCCACCTGGCACTCCTAACGGGGGGCTGCCTGGGGCGGTGCCGCAGCGCTCTGAGGGCACCCCCAGCCGCGTTCCTCTTCCCTCACCCCACAGCGGCGGCGGTTCTGGCGGGAAGGCGCCCACCCGTCAGGGAGGGAGTTGAGGGTCCTGTGAGGGGAAAGGGGCGGAAGGCGCGAAGAGGAGCGCGCTGAGGTGAGGGGCGCCGGCCCTGAGGGGCGGAGGGAGGGGGGCGGCGATCCTGAGGGGAGCGGGGGAGGGGAGGCGGGTAACAGCCGCGGCCCCTGAGGGTGCGGAGGGCCAAGAGCTCCTCGGGAGGAGCCTAAAGCTTTCTCCTGGCTCCCCACCTCCTCGGCGGGGTGCTTGGGCGGGAGCCCCCGGCAAGGGAGGCGGCAGCGCTTGGAGGAGGCGCCTCGCAACAGATGGTTAAAGCCGGCTCCTCGCCGCGGCCTGCATTGGCCGGCGGCGCGAGCCGGGCGGGAGGAAGGGCGGGAGGGAGCCGGCCCCGCGCAGGGAGGGCGACAGCAGCGGCCGGAGCTGCGCGGCCCCGCGGCGGGGAGCCGAGCGCCCCCACCCCAGTTCGCTCGCTTCCCGCGCGGGTGCTGAGGCGACCGACTTCCTGGGGCGGAGGTCGCCCCGCAGCCCTTGATCGCCGGCGGCTCCGGGCCACCTGTGAGTTTTCCGCCCGGCGGGTGCTGTAAGTAACGCCGCCTCCGTGCGCAGCCGGGCTGGGGCTGCCGGGAGGGTTCGGGCTGTGGGGGCGGGAGGCCCGGAGGGCTCGGCTGCTGCGTGCGCTTGGGGCGGGCGAACCGGAGGTGCCGGCTTCTGCTCCGGTTTAACCCGTATAATAGGGAAATAGGGGAAGTGTGGGGGGAGATTCTCCCCCGGGCGGGAGGCTGAATCAGTGTCGGGGAGATTTTTATCACCTGTAAGTGAGGAAGCCCCCACTCCCATTAGGCACACCCCCCCCCCCCGCTTCTCTTCCAGCTTCGCCGGTGCAGGGTCGCCTGTGGTGAATAATTACTGGGTTTTCGTCCTCGGTGCTCTGCGGAGAGGGAGGCTGTCAGGTGGGGAGCTGGGATGCGGGGGAAGTGACTTGCCCAAGGTCACGCAGGGAGGCAGTGGCTGAGCTGGAAAATAACGTGCGCTATGCTAAAAACTTCTGGTTCCTAGTTCTGTGCTGGGCTGTTGAACAGCACTGCAAAGGCTGCAGGGCTCCAGGCATAGACATGGTAGAGTTGTAGGTAGGTCTCTAATTAGCTTTTTTTTTTTGGTTCTTCTTTGAAGCATTATGTGCGGATGTGAAACCGTGCAGAGGTGCAGTGTCCGTGTCCTCTCCCTTGCTTTCTCCATCCTGCAAACATGCGAATGAATGCATATATGCTCTTGCTTTTCTGTGAGTCATGTTGAGTTAAATAGATTTAAAGCAGAAATTGCTGGTGAAAATATGATGTTTTTTCTTCATTTTTACATTGGTAACAAGTAATGTCTTTGCTACTAATGGTGAATGTCTTCTTATGCCATCAGACACCAGTTGTGAAAAGCCCCTTAATTGATTAGGTGTCAGCTGCATTCCAAAATTAATCTGCAGTGCAATAGCTTTTGTGCTCAATGCATGTGAGAGATGTAAAGCATGGTGGGCCATGCTTTAAGAACTTATGCACTAGAGTATAATGTGATTAATAGTTCTCCAAAGGATGCAGCTGGAGTAATTTAGTGCTAGCCAAATGCATAACAATTCTCTCCCCTTCCCTCTCTCCTCTCCAAATATAATTTTAATAAGTTTACGTAAAGGTATTCTTCTGTAGATTGTCCCTGCTAATGTTCAGTGTTTCTATTGAGTTTCTCATTATGTGGAAGTAAAACTGACACGTGTAAGGATGTTGTTTTGATTAAACATATTATGAGAGTCCTCTGAGTCAATCCTCTTCATAGAATTTGATCGATCCTTGCATCTCATGAGATGTCCTGCAGCAGTGACACTTAAAAGTTTAAGTGTGCTGTTCAAAAACTAAACTAACCCCCCTATTGTCTTTCTAAATTTTCCCTTAACTATTCTGCTTGGGTTTGGGGGGTGAGTAAATGGAATATGAGAGAGGCTTAGGAAAACACTCAAAATATTTTTGTAAATAGGACAGCTTTGTTTTTAATCTGTGTTAGGGAGTGCAGGTGAACTCTGAACTCTCCTCAGCACAAATCATGGAATTCAAGGCATCGTTCCTGGCATGGTGGGGTTTTCCTACTGTAGGTGTTTTGTGGTTTGAATGTAGAGGGGTTTGTGTGTGTTTTAATCTGATTCGGGAAATATAGTGTTATTCTCAAAGTATTTAACGGACTTATTTTTTCTTCCTGGACTTTGATATTTGAAAAAAAACCCCTCTTTTTGTTGTGCTTGTGTTTTAGCTACATAGCACTTTTTTTGCTGCTTTAGATTCCTTGCAAGGAGTCTTATTTCAGGTAATTTCTAGCTGAAAGTGTTTGCCCTTGCTGTATAAGATGATCTTGATTAGTCTGGTCTTTTGGTACCATATCCTCCATCATTTCTTCTAAATGGATAAGAAAATGTCTGTAGTTTTTCTGCCAAAGTAGCTAATATTATTTCATTAAACAAAATGTTAAGTTGGAATAGATGATACTTCGCTATGGGTCAGTATGTTTTGTTTTTTAGCAAGTCTATGTATTCCGCTGTTGTGCCTTCCTTTCAAACATCTCTGTTATGAGGATCCCAGTTGAGAATAATTACGGCTGCTCATCTACAAAAATATAAATTGAAACGGACTTGGTGATAATCAAATTTGCAAATATGACTGATTAAGGTATATGAGTAAGACCCTTCTCTTTTGCAAATGAGAAAGAAGGTGATGGAATAAAACAAATACTTTTGCTTTGTAGTAATGGATGTGTATTTTTGAGATGCTAGATTTAACATCTAATATCTCAAAGAACTCCACAACTTGGAAAGGGTGTGAATTTATATTTTATTTTCCCTTCAAAATTATTTTTAGAAGTAATTTGAATTCTAGACAGCTCTAACTCTTGCTCTGTACATAGCATAGAACGATTAAAATATTTTCCAAATAATTGTACCACCTCAGAGAAACACAAAATTTTTTTTTCTCCTTTTTCCTCTCAACATCCTTTCCTCATCCATCTGAAGATGTAGCCTCGCTGTGAAGTTCAGAATAGACTAAAAGTAAGATCAAGAACTGCTACAAACCCATCAGAGAGTTTTGGTTGAAGATGTTGCTGAGATCATACTTCTATGAAGAATGCTCCATGCCTTTGCCTATTTGCATGAACCATAGCTAAGACATGCCTTTCAGATTGTCCCTTGCAGTATCCTTGACAGAACACATTCTCATTTTTATCAGTATGCTGGGCCAGTTTCTCAGGCTGGAGTGCATATTTTGGAGAATGAGATATAGGCCTACATTTCCAATATAAAAATGAATGTTCCAGTATGCTCATGTTTTTGAGAATGTCTTGGGTTCGTTCCAGTATGAGCTATGATTTAATTTGAAACCTGAAAAGCTGTAATGAGTGGAGTTTATTTTGTTATTGGTTTGTTTTTTTTTTTTTAATTTTGCTTTGTTCCTCTCCCTCTCCATTAGTATTAGTCTCTAATAGACTTGGATTTTTGTTTAACTTTTGGAAGTTGTCTGAATTTCTCAATATAGTTTGTTTCTGGTTAACTGCCTCTTCTCTGCCCATCCCCACCATCCTACCCCTCACCCAAATGGTGCATGGGGAGAAATTCTGGAATGATAATGGAAGTTTGACAAGGGAGGATTTCAACTAATTAGCAGCTGACCTCTGTAGGAGGAGAAAAGATATGTAACATTTCTGAATTCCATAAAAATGTTACCTTGGATTTGTCTCAATACTAGATACAAGTATGCCTTTCTACAAATACAGATTCTGTCTTTTATGTGGTTGAAGTGCTACTATGAAGTTTTTTATGCATCCTTCTTTATAGTGTAATCCCTGCGTGTTACCCCAGAGTTACTGCCAGTCAGTGAAGGAGAAGAGCACAGGTCAAAAAGACAGAAGGGTGTTTTAGGGTGGGTTTTTTGTTGTTTTGTTTTTATAGCTTTGATATAAGAACCCTCACCCAACACACTTTACTTCTGTGACTGTACAAGGAGTAAGAGTATGCAGTCTTCGAAATTGCAGCTTTCTTCTGAGGAAGGTTGAAGTACCGAAACCATAAAGCTCAATGCACACCTAAGAACTAAAATTCTGATCCTTCTCCCACACCAAATACTTGGTAGGACTCTTAAAAAATGATGGATGTAAGATCAGATGATCTTCACAGAGCTTTATATTCAGTTTCCTTTCTTACTTTGCTACTACTCCTTTTTTGTCTTAGTTAAAAGTAATAACAAGTTTATGTTGTGTAGTTATAATAGTGTTAATTTTCAACCGGGGTGTGAAGTTACTTATGCTAAAAGTAATAATGAAAAGTATGGATCTTCTCTTTTTTAAAATACAATGACAAGATCCTGTCATCTGAATTTAAGTTTAGGAGTAGTGAACAAGGTAGTATTAAATGTCCCTATCTGTCTTGTCTAGTAATTGGAAGGAAAATCTTTGTGCTCTTCTTATAAGTTGTATACCTGCAACCCCCAGTGACTTTGTAGAGGACTGCTGTTAAGGAGTATGAGTGGTCATCTTTATTTGTCTCCTACTGGTGTTTAAATGGGCACTTCAGTACATGGTTGTGTATAGTATCCTCCTTCTTCCACTTTTAGGAAATCTGGGGACTGAATCTCTTTAATCCTAAAATAACTTCTGACAAATCTAGAAACATATAGTTTACATTACCGAACTTGATCCAGGAAATAATATTACTGTATTGGGGAAAAAATGCATATTGGTTGGTATAAAAAAAGTAAAACTTAAAAATGGATCTACTTTGAAAACTTAGGGCTTTGTTCTTGCTCTAACTTGTTGATTTTGCCTAAATTATCTTAAGGACCTGAGGAACTATCTTGAGTATTTGAGAAAGCTGGGATTGTATGTATTAAGCTTCTTGTATGTATTATGTATATGTATACATATCCATGTATATGTATGTATTAAGAGCTTCTTATGGTGCAGACTGTTTCTAGCTTGTGCTGTGTCAGGAGCATTATTCTTTTATTATGCTGGGATTTGAAATCCTTTTAATACTGTAGACTTCCAAATCTCACTGTGCCAGGCATGTGGTAGGTGCCTTGAGTGTCAGTTGTTGGGAATATGAGTGTTTCTAGAGATTCATTACTTTGAGAGAGAGAAAGGTGTCAGAGAAACGTGCGTGATAAGAAAAAACTAGTACAAAACTAAATGGGTTACCTGATGGACTGTTTGCTTTCTTTGGCTCAGACATCAGTTTAGGGTGTTCTGACAAGGCTGTTCAAGTTACTATCTTGTGATATTGATGTATTTGAATTAAGAGATTTCACTGTGGTTTGTATGTATTAAAAAAATTAAAGCTATACTGGGTCTACTTAGGTGAGCAAACCAGGGTGAAATCTAATAAAATTGTCTCTGCAATGTTGAGGTATTCAGTCAGCTTGGTCAGATAAGAGTTCAAACAAGTTTAGTGAGGCAAGTTCAGAATGTACATCTAGAAATACCATGATGCAATAGTTTCTGTGATCCACTTGCATCCTTTTCTGACTGCTCCAAATCCTAGAACACTGATAAAAGTGGAGGCAGCTGTAAGGGTGTAGATAAGTGAGTTCCAATTAGTGCCTCTAAATTTCTATCAAATGATCTGTCTTTAATCACACTTGTCTGGTAGTCTAACTACAGAATCAAAACAATCTTTGAAAATTTTATTAAATTTCCTTGCATGTGATATTTGCATGGGTTATCTTCTCGGTGCTGTCAGACTTGTAACGAGTAGAGCTTAGCTATGATACAAGACCCTGTAGGTTCTGTAGCAGTTCACAGTGTGATATTAATGGCGTTAAATTAGCAACATCAGTAGCATTAACTAATTTCTTCATTCAGACTGTGACATTTGTTTGGTAAAAGGATCATTAAACATATGCAAACATCCTATGTGCAGTAAGAGGTCTTTGGGCCCTGACAAATGACAAATGAGAAAATTACAGGTTGTAGGAAAATGTAAATATCATTCTTTGGAAGTCTGTCCTCAGACAAGACAAAAATATTCCCCTCTAAGCAATGAAATATTCATTATATTCTTTTCACATCCGTAAAGAATGCTGGAGACTATTTTACATACTTAACACATATCTTGATGCCTCTTCTTTTCTTTCAGGCGCTGTTGGATTGGGATTTGTCCTGGTTTTGTTAAGCAAGTACTCTAGCAGTGCACTGTAGAAAAGTGCTGTAGCCTCAATTCACTCCTCCTATAATCTTCTGGACAATTTTGAATGTTTTTCTTGTCAACAGCTTTAGGTCACTTTTTTTAATCAGCTGTTATGCAAGAGATTAAACTAGAAGCTCACATAGTAAGTTCCTTTCCATCAGATGACTGCCTGTAGTACAAACTTGCATGTTAACTGATGAATGCGTTTACTGTTCCTTTAGGGAAAGGATTAATCTAGTTTCAGATGATCTTTGTGACTTTCTTACTCTTCCTCTCTGTAGCTGTATAAGGATTTGTAGTGTCAGGTTAGACTACTAACATCACCAGCTTCAGAACATAAAAGCTTCAACAATATGATGCATTTGCAGTAGCTTATTACCTAGTGCAATTCATGAGTAAATTTTCTAGCTTCTGCACCAATGTTCTAAAGTGTGACTGAGTACAGTACTTCAGCCACTGCTGTTTATCTCATTAAAGCTATGGCTGAAGTTGCTGTGCTATCAAACAATAAAACTAAATTGTGAGTTCATCCTGCTTTTATCTTGCAATATCACTGCAGTTTAAAAAGAACCAGGCAGACTTGATAGTTACTGTCATTTTCAAAACGACAAAAATAATTTTCAGAGACTTCAAAACTTTTTGCCAATCTTGCAAGAATGGAGATGTTACAAGCAATCAAAATAACAGTTCTATTAAATTTTAAGAACTTAAAAGTGGCTGAAAGATTTACTTCTGATTAGCTAGCAACAGTATCTTTCTTCCCTTCCTCTGGAAGCTAGATTTGGAAATAGCAACCCTATAAGATTCTTAAAGACCAATTTAAAAACAAAAACCATTCAAAAACAAAAAAAAACAAAGCAGACTTCAATTTTTTTCAGAATTGGACTGATCAATTCCATTGACCAGGATGTCTAATATCTCTGGTTTTGAATGTGGATTCTTGCTAATTTTTTCTAGGTTATGACTCCCAAGCTAATAAGGCATGTAATTTGATGTATGCTAAGATAACTAATAGCCAAGCACAATCTGATACGTTCATGGTTATTTGGATGCATTTGAGATGTACCACCATATACTAAACTTTGTAAGTCTGATTCAGAAACAAGTGTTTTAAGCAAGAAAATGTTCTCCAGCACAGCAGAATGTTCAAAAAAGTGAAGAGACTGATTTTTAAACAGATACCTGCTGAACTGTGGGAAGGGCGAAGAGGGAATAGGAATAGAGCCTGAGTTTGGCAAGTTTTGTACAGGAAAGCGTCATATATACCCCATGATATTTTGGTACCAGAAGAGGAACAGAGCACCTTGGCACCAGTAATGCTTAAAAGCTGAACCTGAAATTAAACACTTCCCTCATTTAAGTCGTTGGCTATATTTGTAGGGATTGAGGATCTGGTTTTCATCCTATATTGTTGGGTGCTGTCAAATATCAACATTTTTTCCTCTTAAGGATCTATCTTGAGAACATAACACAGTAACCCCCTGGGAGGACTCTAGAGGAAAGGAGTAAAATGATCTATGATCTAAAATAATTATTACCCCAGTAAGGGAGGCATGAATTAGTTGGTTTCCTTAATTTAGAGAATATAAGGTCGCCCAAAACAGGTCAGCTTTGTGTATACTGTGGATAAGACAAGGTAGAGCAAAATTGTAGCTGACTGAGGTTTTTGGGAAAGTGTGGGGCATTTTGAGATAAAATTCTGGACATTCAACTTGTTGAGAGAGGTTGAAAGAAAACTATCCCAGTTGGCAGGTAGTGTTTTGTAATGGCTTTTTACCCTATGCTTTCATGCATCATGGCTTTTACTAGTTGTTTGCTGGGACTATGTTTTTGTTCCCTTTGATGCATAACTCTGCTTCTGTTGGACTTTCCGCCACTCTTTCATGGAGGTGAAATCTTGAGCACTGGAGGGTGGGCAGAGGACTTGGATACTTGTTTTAAAGGTAGATCGCACTCATGCTTTTGCATAAACTGACTGCCAGATTGGAGACTGAGAGAATACTGCTTCCATGTCGGTTGGCACAGACTGTGGACAAAAGGGTGACACTTAAAGGCTCTGGTGAGCTTCAGCTCACTGCTTTTATGGATGCAGAACTGTTGCCAGGAAGATTCCAGTTCAGCTGGGTACAAATCTTCCAACATAGAAGCCTCTAACTTACATAGGGTGAAATGGAGCTTAAATACACAGACACCTGAAGGATAAGCATGAGTATGCTCTTTGCAAGGAGTTCTTTGATTCTGTTTTCAGTTAAATATCAGGTAGTTTAGCATTGTTCACTTTCCAAAACCGCTTGCCACAGGTGAAGCCAACACTACCAAAGACAAAGAAAGGGAATATCTCCAGATTGTGTTTGGTGAAGTTTATTTCTTTGGAAGAATCCAGCATAATGTCAGTTTTCTTAGTTTCATCTATGAGCAGAGGGTAATATTTACACTCGGTCACATATCTGATTTGCAGACAGGATGACCTCTGCCCATCAGATATCAACATGAATTCCATTATGAATTGGGACTCAAAACTTCTAGAGTTCTAGGGTAGACTTGCATTGCATCTACTGTGCTGTGAGGCATTTGTTTCTGAGCACTGACTGTTTTAAGCCTCATGCTGAACAGCAAGTCTTTTTCCTCCTCTTCCTGTCACTGATACTTCTAGTTGTATTTGTTAGGATGGGTTCAGAGCCAGCAGCAGAACTTCACTGAATTAAGTGACAAGCGTCCGATTCTTGGATTTTCTATTATTCAAATACTTCTAAAATAATTACCTCCAGGCCAGATGCTTGGCTATTTCTAGTCCTTTGCCATTTTATTTTGCGTTAAGGCTAGAAACGAGGAGTTCCCTTGCATAGAAAAATTTCCAGCATAGATATAATGCAGCATCCCCATGTGGGGTCTACCGCCTCAAATCCTGTTTCCGGATTTGCCACAAATGCGTTGGAGAATCTTGCAGAAGGGACAAAAATACTGTGTGTTTTGGTGATGCTGACTGCTAAAAAGGCCAGTTAATGGAAAGGAGGATATCAGCACCATTTTCAGTTGTAATGTGTCCCCCTGGTATTTTTTTGTGCTCCCCTTCTCCCCCACTATTGCTTGGATACTCCTGGGAATCTAGCCTTGGATACTCAGATACTCTTACCCATCTAGCCTGTGGATCAGCAGAGATACAGCTGCTCTGCATAATGCAGTACAACTAAGCTAGCTCCAGATGAGATTCCTTGAGTACTGGAAGCAGTGTACCGATGTTAGTGACCTGGGCAGAGCTCTGTGTTTACGTTGTTTGGCAGACCTTGGTGCTAATGTGGTTAAATTACTTTGAGCTAGTTTGGGTATCTCTAAACTGAGCTATGGTCTACGGAGACAGGTAGTCTGGATTTTGCAGATTCTCCACACTCTTGGAATTAGCTCTTATACAGCAGGTTGATGTGTTTTTGTACACTTAATAAATACATTTAGACATCTCTGCTTAAATTTTTGAGGGGAGTTGAAATATCAGTGAGGTTGTATTGATTTCACTGGAAGCAGAGTGCTCTACAAATTGGACCAATTAGGTGTCCAAATGGAATTTCAGAATGAAGCTACCTTCAAATTAGTATCTTTATTTTCTTCTCTCCAACCTGATGCATCATCTACCAGAGTAATTTTTTTTTTTCAATTGATGTCTGTGAAGACTTTTGAAGATAACCAAATAAAAAATATAATGTCCATAGTGTTCTGAAAAAATAAAACACCGTGAGGCTACTGACTTGAAACTGATTTATTTTAAAATTTGTCTTCAGATAACTAAAGAGAAAATAGGTCTTTTCTGCCACTGTAATAAAACAGAAAACATTTTTTTTGGGGTGTATAATGTAGTGTTGCAGTTGTTAACTGTTGACCCTGCCTTTACACTACAGGAATTTTTGGAACTATGAGTGAGCAGTCAAGCAGAAGCCAAGCTGAAGCAACAACTCTGATGAATGACATCTCAAAGCAGAAAGAATGTTTTTTAATAACTTAAGGCATTGCCTGTAGAAGGGGAAAACAAAGGATTTGCAGTCTATTCATAATCTTAATTTCTCAAAAGGGGAGTGTGTGTGTGTGTGTATTAGAGGTTTAAAGTTACTTAGAGAACCCAGAGAGAAAAGATGGTGAAGTTTAAACTTCCAGCACTTCTCATGTTTTCTGTGACTACTGTGGTGCATAAGCTAGTTTACTCCCTTGCTTTAATGGCATGTGTGAAGAAATTTAATGGAGACTGTGCCTATGTGGCAAGGGAACTTTGTATCAAAAGCAGACAAATTATTAACACTAAATTTGAGCTCTTGATTTACATATTAGCATATATGCTAAGCTGCTTCATCCTTCATCAGCTAACGTGTAGTTAAATGCTCTTCTGCATTACTAAATAACACAATATAAGCAGCCCTGCAGAGCAAGATAGTTGGTGCTGAGCACCTGACATCCATGCTATGTGTTTTGTGGTCTTTTTCTTTATACCAGTTCTAGTCTGGTCCTTTCAGCTGAATTTGAGTTAACATTTATAGTAGGTTTTAAATGGGCCTCTAAGGTACATCTTCCAGCTTACTTTCAGCCAAAAAGTGTCCTGTTTGTGTGCTTTGAGATGGCTTCGCAGCATAAGCCAAAACACAGTAAGTGGCAGCAGCTGGGAAGTTTGTTGTGCATGGCAGATATATATTCAACTGAGTTATTTAAGAATTTCCACTGAAATAAATCACATTTTTCGTATATTTTATTTTGCACTGGAAGCATTCCAGAATAGGAGCAGTAAAATCAAACCAGAAATACTAACTGCTAGAAGAATGTGACTTCTTTAATTTCTTCATCAGCTTTGAGATGACAATAGCTGCTCATATGTTGAAAGAAGGAATAGCAGAATAACTTTTTTCCCTTACTCTGGTGGTGTGGGACCGTTTCTGCACACGTGGTGACATGGTTTAAGTAACAAGAATGCTCAACTGCCATGAAAAATATCACCTATGAGGAAAGACTAAAAACTGGTGGTTAGTCTAGGAAGGACAAGATGGAGGGTAGACATTGGTTTTCAGATGCATCAAATGTTGTTGTAAAAAGGAAGGGAATAATCTTTTCCTTATGCATTGGATACAGGACATGAAATAATGGCCTTAAGTTTCACTAGAGGTTAAGGCTGCATAGTTAGAAGAGCTTCTTGTTTGCAAATACGGAATAGATTTTTTGAAAGAGGTTTGAAACCTTTGGAGGTTTAAAGAATAGGTAACAAATGGGCTCAGTGTAGCTGGGCATGCCTGGGAGAGCTAGATGGATTGGACAGTTTCTTGAGGAAACCCATCTAGATCTAATCAATGATGGGTAATAAAACATCAGTGTGTCTTCTGTGAACAGTGATCCATGCTTTTAGTTCTTGATATGCAGTGTGCAATAGAAACACGGTGTGACTAAAATCTTGAAGAAAGACAAGCTACAATTAGGGTTCAGTCTAGTGAACTAACAAGCTGATTCCTTTTTCTATATCTGGCAGACTCCAAACTCTTGGAAAGTGATGTTGATTTAAACCAAACCTAAACCAAGGTCCAAATTTTCCAGCATGCTGGTTGTCCTTATGGACATGTGTTTATCAGCCGTATAAATTTAATTATCTTGTTGACACTGGTGTCTAGCACATACTATACCACGTAACTTCTGCATTGCTTAGGATTTGTGATGTTTTAAGTGAATTTCTAGTAGCACTTTTGAATTAAAAAAAAACAACAAAACCCACACCAAAGACAGTTAAATGGCCTTCAAACATCTGGTCTATTTTAAAATATATTCCAGAAGTTGATTTTAAAAAATCCACTCTGTGGATTTCTCTTGGTGACTCAGTTTATTTGACTGTTGATCACACTTCTGATTTTTTTTTGCTGATGAGATAGTCTCAGTTAGAATTAGCTAAACCAATTTGCAGATCAGGATTTAAAAACACTGAACCACAATATGCCAGTTTCTATGCTCTTTGATTTCTCCTATTCCTCATCCCTTCCTTATATGCTAGGAGAAAATGATCTGTCTAGTTTTGATTTGTTTTGTACAACACAAACTAAGCTTGTTAAGTCCAAGTCAATTATAATGAAATGTTTGAGCATATGTCAGCTTCCCAGAAAATTGTATTGTGTAATCCAGCACTTCACTATTCTGACAACCCGAAGAAATGTTTCCAGTAGAGGAATCAATTGGAAGAAATGAATCATCATCTGTGGGGAAAGGAGAAAAAAAAAAAGGCAAAAGTATTGTCCTATATGAATTGCATTTAATTTACTTTTGAGTGAACTCAGGCTACCTCTAGAAGGGTTATAACCTTGAATAGCCCATGACATTGCAAAACGGTGTTCAAGTTGTTTCTTGTATTCACCTTCTGTATTTGGCTGACACAGAGGGAAAGATCAGCAGCTGAGGAAGTAACTTCCTCTGAACCTTTGATCCCAGATTCTGTTGCTGCTGCTCAGTTTTGGCAGGAGTTATCTCACTTTCTCTTACAGTAGCCTTAGGAAGAGTAACTGTCAGACTTCTCTTGCTTAAATGTATTGTTAATGTTGCATCGTGTTCTGAAGGAAATAATCCAAACTTACTTGTTCCATTATATTATCTCTTGTTGAAGGAAAAATGTTGAACTTCTTCTATATTATCCTCCTTCCTTTGTAAGCATGTGTTCTGTAGAAACCACTGATACAAAAGTTATTGCACTTAAAGTGGAAACCTCTGAAGATGATGTCAGCTGTTCTTTGTGGTAGGAGCCTTAAATAGAGTTCCAAAGTGAAACTATTTACTGCAGATATGAACTTGTAATTTTATTTCTAAAGTAGGATTTGATCACTAGATTACAGTAATCAGTTGTGGAAAATGTGAGGCTGAGATCAAAGTCACTTTCAATACAATGTAGTTCACTGTGAGTTCTTCTATGTCAATGTCTAGACTTCTACTTGAGTAACTTCATTTGCCTTTTGCTTCTTTAGAATAACTTGTTGTGTGGCAATGTCTAAGTAATTGGTCTCTTTAAATGATAGTAAAAGAAGAGAGGTAGATAGGAAAGTGGCTACTGCAGCATGCTGTGTTCATATCTACGTAGCTGGGGATGCGAGGGGAATATTATCCATTTCTGCCTTACTAAATAGGGCAGTGATGTTGCGTAACTCTTTCAAGACTTTCTGTTTTGGGGTGGTTTTATAAGCAGTGCTATCATGCATATATTGAAGGTGGTGATAACATAATTTGAACAACAGAGTACCTCAGTTTGTTTCAACATATACTGGAAAATAACTTGTCATGTATTTTAATGGTCAACTGTAAAATATCTGTTTAGGAATCTCAAAAGTAAAAATAGTACTGTGGATGCTGAAGATAAATAAACTCTGGTCTAATCCAGTATTCTCATTCTGTCAGCAAGGCAGTCACAAAGATCTGTCAAGCCTAGTGTTTTATCTCTGGTTGCAGCCAACAATAGACACTTAAGTGTGTAAGAACACCACAAACAGAGGTAAGCTATTGAGAAGTCCCTCTGGCTCAGCAAGTTGTACTGTGCCCACACTGTGCAATTAATAAACCTTGATCAATTTTCTTTGCCTATAAATGTATCTCTTCACTAAATTGAACCTGTTTTATCGTTTTAACAAGTTTTGAGCATTTGTGTTTTGGACTGTGCTTTTCACAACGGCTCCTGAAGCTTTCTTCTGGGTGGTAGTTTGTAGTTCTGAGCCCTTCATTGAGTATGGATCAGTAAGGTGATATGAAGGGAAGGGAACTAACTCCAAGATAGTTGAGTAACTGTGATTAGGGTAAGATTGTTTAGGAAAACAAAAAGATAGCAGCTGAAAAAGAGAGGAAATTCTTTGTTAGTCAGAAGTGGCAGGTCGAAAGATAACATTTCTGATCAAGGAAGAATCTTGAAGATTCTCTGTGACTTAATTTAAAAAAAAAGAAGACTTGTTAATTTAAAACTATATTCCAAGTCCCATGTGAACTTTGTATTCAGAAGAAGCAGCAATTAAAATTGCTTATCTGTTGACCTGCGAACGTGTTTGGTATATTGTGAAGATGATTTTGTTCAAGGTGGAATATGGTAAGGACTCTTTGATTCTTAGTAGGAAAAGAACAGAAGCAGTTCATAAACTCATTTCCCAGAAAGCCTTTTTGTAAACTTAGTTTTACGGGTTGATTTACTACTGTATTATAAAAAGGTGGCTCAGAAACATCATATGATTTAGTTGGCTATAGATTTATTATTGAACATGCCACGTCATCTGTTGGAGGAGGGGGAAAAACAAACTGCAAACAATGACACTAAAGCAATGACACTAACTTATGGTGTGGAAACCCTATTGTATAGGGTGATTTGGTTAGGGGAACTTCTGACGTCTAAATGCTATTACATTTCATGTCATTTGCTCTAGAGAGCCTGTGCTGGAGAAATTGTATATTTGTGTCATCATGAAGCTAGAATGGATAGCACTACGGAACTTAGTTTAGTTAAACACCGATTTTATTGTTTGGTTTTTTTTTTTTTTTTAATTAGGATTTTGATACAAGTTTCAGCAGGAGAACTACTGAGCCCTTTTGCTGTAGCACTGCAAGAAGTGGAGGAGGAAAATGTTAGGTTTACAAGCTCCTAATGCAGGTGCTATATGTCTCTGAATTCTGGGGAAGCTTCATGCTTATAGTAAGCTTTAAAAAATTAAAAAAAAAAAAGCCTTGAAGTTCTTGCTTTGGTTTTGTTTATTTGTTTATTCCATCTCATCCTATTCCAAGATCTTAAGATCAACCTACTTAAAAAACCAAACCAAACCAATACATTTAGTTTGAAATAGATTATACTTAAGTGCAAAACCAATAGTGTTGTTTTGCTTTTGTTCTTTGAGCTGTTTAGGTACGGATTTTTGAGCTTTTCTACAGTTGTGCAAGACAGGGTAAAGTGATTTACGGTGTCAGGTTTTTACGTCTTAGCTAATTTCTAGCAGGTGGGGCTTTAAGAAAATCACCAAACAGCAATGCAGGCTACATTTGCAATGATGTGCAAACCTCTCTGACACAAAGTATGGCCGCTGTCTAATACTCGACTGTTGCTTGACAGCTTTATTTTTATGAGCAGTGGGTTGTTAATATGTTAGCTGTGCAGACGTTTTGTGCAAAGCATGATCTCGTATCCATGTACAGGCAGGTTTTTTCTCTAGCAAATTGCACCTTTTGCTCTTTGCCTTCCAGTGTATACATCTTAGTGTTCTATTCATGGCCATACAAAGCTTTAAATAGAACTTTCTGTTTGTGTCTCATGAATCATGCATTCATCAGCATGTGTTATACATTATTAATCTTTAATCTGAGGATTCAGATGTTGTCACTGAAAACATGCATCTTAGCCTATTTTAATATTACCAAGACAGGAAAAAAATACCAAAATCATTCACTACACTTGTTTTTCTTGTGAGTGGTTTAGATGAAAATCAAATTGCTCTGTTTATACTTAAGAAAACCTATATACTGGGACACAGGTGGAAAAAGAATATTTAAGGAGGGAGGTGGGATACACAGTTAACTTGGTTTCAGCATTGTTCTGTCTGTAAGAACCACCTGCATTACTCAGACCATGAAGTGCACCTTTTGTTTCTCGAAGTGTATTGTAAGCAATGCCAACTGTAGAAGGAGGAAAGATTGTTTAGATTTTGTGAAGCTTCAGTAGAACATGTTATGGTGTAGTGAACTGTAATACTGTCTTCTGAATTTAATGTGATTTTTGTTGAGGGCAAAGATATGGAAAATAAATGCCAAAATCTACAAAATGTCTACAAAACTTCCAAGAAATTGTCCAGACCCTTTCTAACGCTGATCTTTAGTGTAGTTTACTAATCTAAGGCAATGAGTTAAAGAGAAATAGAGATTAGTTTGTTTCATTATGAAGTTATATGTGGCCACTTGGACTTTTTGTCCAAAGAGGTTTTTCTCTTCCCCCTCTTCAACTGACACCTCCTGAACAAGAGAAGATCTTGTGTTTATGTACAAAAATGCCTTATTTGAACAAATGGAATTGTTGCTTTCTCATTCTGTAATTCAGGTCTTGATTAATTATATGCAATTCTAAAAATGCAATTTAGTTGAAGCTACAATATTCAAGAATTGTTGAATTCTGAAAAGTCATTCTTGGTAAAGAAATACTTGCCCTGTGATTTTCTGATGCACTTTAAATTATTTGCTGGGTGCTGGGGTCACGAGATACTGGCCTGCCTCAAAATACAGTACCTGTGTTGCTAAACTTACTCTCAAGTCTAGCACTGATTTAATTTTGACTTATTTTTCACTTTAACTTTGTATTTTAGATTGCGTAGGAGTTTGTTGGCACTGGATCCTTATACCTGCTTGTTACCTTTTTTGAAAAGGTAGTATTTCAGATTGAGATGGCCTCTTTGAAGGAAAGCAATCAGTTCATCTCTGCTTGAAGTTTTAGTGCCACATGTTATACCTGTAATTTTGTTCCGCGCACGCCCACCATTCAGCTACTTTTGCTTGTTTTCTATGTGTAATTACTAGTGCATCTTGTCTGGAACCACTTCTGTGTTTTTCTTACACAGCAATAAAAGAGGAGAAAGTGTTAAGAACAGGAGACTAGCTACAAATGTACTAGGAGCCATGGAAGTTAAGGCAGTTCTAGTACTCCTAACAGACTTGAGTTGGTAGTCTCTTAATTAAACCTGATGTAACTACAGCTTTCTTGAGAATTCATGCAGTCTTTCTGAACCCTCTTTAGTGCAGATTTTCCTAAAATGATGTAAATCTATTGGATACAAACTGGTCCTAAATGTTTAATCTATTTAATATTGCCAATTCTTGCAGTGTTTGGGCTATTGGGCTCCTCCTGTTGCAGCGATTGAGGTATTTAGCTTGTAAAAGACTGTATTGAGGCAAAATACTTAAGTATGTGTTATTTAGGTCTTGATCAAACTCATTAAAACATAATGTTCTGGGCTTTTTCTTAACCCACGTAACATTTTTTAGACTTGTGTATTTATTGCTTCCTTGCCAGCCCTGTTTTGGAAGGGAAAGCTTACTTAAATATATTCCAGTGTTGGAGAAAAAAAGGGTGGGGGACAAAAAAGCAGACTGTATACAATGTTAAATATTCTGTATTTGTGTGTGTTTGCATACTTACATTCAGAACCATTTAAATTGTATGCATGTGTGTGTATACACTGTACTTTGTTTCATCAAAAGAATGTGAAATTAGTTACAAGTAGTATGAATCATAATGACAGACTTGGTGCCTTGGTATCCAAGATACGTTAACATGCTGATAAGTTACTCGTTTTCCTGCTGTGAGAACTGGTTGCTGTATTTGATTCTTTAGCTGAATACAAACTAAATTAAATCTGCAGTGACCTGTATTGTGCTCTAGCTAATGACCCAGTTAACCTCTGGTTAATTTTCTGTCTCTTGGTGTCCTGGGAACAGGGACATGTTTACTTCAGTTGCCACAAATCTTTAGAAATGTGCCACTGGCATTTATTATTCCGGAGCTGTGTGCTTTAATAGAAATTAGCTAATGGGCCATGGGGGTCTGCAGAAGTTGTAGAATGCCAATGAGGAGTTTTCTTTCATGTTTCCTCCACCCTGATTTACATGACTAAGCTTTTAGCTTTTCTTGGTTTTGTTTTTGTTTCTTGAGTATTGATCTGTCTCCTGTGGAGGAAACAAACTATTTGCTTAACGTGCAGGAGGACATTATTGTTGGCAGCTTCCCAGAGACTCCCCTTTTTTGTATACTTTCTAGAACCACTACAAACATTTGTAGGGAAGTTTGCAGCTAACACAATTTTATTATTGCATGGCTATGTTATGCAAATAAATATGAATATAACCATAAAATAATAATAGTGATGATCTTGTCTAAGGGCAGATCTGAATACCACTTTTCTGATGCGAATAGGATTCTCTGGCAACTGGGTGGGCTCATCTATGGAGTATGTGTTCTTTTTCAGGAAATGAAGTTATACTGATAGAAGAAGGGGCAGAGCAAGGTGGAATGATTATCCACACCCATTGGTAGTAACAGTCCATATTGTCTGTCACAGATCTGTTAGGTAATGCATAGTCTAAACCAACCTGAACCTTTTCTGATATGTGGAACATCTAGTGCTTACAGGTTGGGGCCTTGAGAAACAGCTGTTCTAGAGCCAATCCTTTCTGCTCTGCCTGTTCCTTGAAATTTTTACCACAGATTTCCTTTGGAGATTAAATTTTTCCTTATTTTTTGTTTTGCCTGTGGCAGCAACAAGAAGAGGTAGAAACAGCTTACTGAGTGCTCAGCCTTATGCTGTAGTATAGCTGCTCTGCAAAGAGCAGATGGAAACAGTTCTACAGCAATCCTGAGTCCTGTGTTGGCCATGTAAACAGATGGGTGTGGAGGGGGAGTAGTGGGGAAGCTTGGGCTGTTTTGCTGAGCTGTAGGACACTTGTTCAGACACTTGTTGGTTTTATTTTGGGACTTTTTGTGACCTAAGCGTCACTGCTTGATGATGATATGTTAAAAATATGCAACGCTGAGAGGGAGAGGAGAATTTTCCATGAACAGATTCTTGGGAACTTGCTCTGTACAGCCAGGTGGCTTAGAGCACCACACAAAATAAGCAGTGTCTGTGCTGTGTGTGTGCCTTGGGTATATTCTGCAATTTTGCTAGAGACCAGCTACCTTCACCAGCTGAGGAGACTGCATTCTCTTTTTATTTGTCCTCATTTCCTTGTTACCTGTGAAAAACATTAAACATGGAAAAAACATTCCTGAAATGACTGTACAAGCTTTGCCACTTGCTATGAAACCACTGCCATCCAAATAGGACTTTGCATGTGTTCTACCTGGTGGTTAAACCAATTTGTTCCTCTTGTCTAAAAGCCTGTCTATAAAGGATCCACCACATCGTATCCTGCTGGGCATTGCAACCCTTCTTCTCTTTATTGTAAGAGGAGGAAAAAATTATGTGACACTAGAAATAACACTGAAGTTGTGTTTTGTTATGTTGTTACAATTGGCTTTGTGCCTGAACTTAAATGATTAAAAAGTGTCCTGTATTCTTCTGGGTTTGTTTGTTTGTGATGGAGAAAGAAGCAAAATATCAGCCTCTGTGGTGTTTTGTTTTTCTTGAAAACTAAGTCTAAACAAATGGGTTTTTAAGTTGCAAGGTATTAAGTCCGTCCCTCTTTACCAACTGGAGCATCCTGAAAATGAAAACTTTTTCTGTCAGTCGTCAGAGTGTACAGGGAATTCTATGTACAAAAGGAGCTACAGTGCACCACAGCTTAGTCCCTAGTCTCTTCTGTTTATGAGCTTATTCTGTCAGGGTCTGTTAGTTTTGGTATTGTTCGCAGTTTAACAGGATTTCAGACTTGGTGGTGGTCTCTGTGGGTCCTTTCCCTGTTTCACCTCTGAGTATTCCTACTGCTAGAGGAAAAAAGCAACTGTGACTGAGAAGATTGGAATTACACTGTGTATAATTCCCTTATTCATAAATTTATAAGGGGATTGCTTCTCCTGGTTAGTGGTTGAGAGCAACCAAATCACAAGCTTTTGTAACAGAGGGTATATACTTTTCAGATGTTTCAAATCCTAAGCTCAATGATATCTCTTTATTGTCTTCTCTTATATTTAAAAATAAATCAATAGGAGAAGTTATTCCTGTGTAGATGTATATGATGTTTCTATTAATTTGTACAAATCTGCAGTCAGTGCTATTGAGCCAGTATGAGGAGAAGAACTTGTTCAGATTGAAAGTCTAACCTGAGTTCCTTCAAGACCAGGTAAGAAAAATATATTGAGTATATTATACTGTGCTCTGGATAATGTTCTCATGTGGTATGTGTTCGGATTAAGTTTTGTGATTAAAAATAGTTTTGCCCTCTTGTTGAAGGGGCAATCTGACATCATGTATTCATCTATCACAAGTAGTTTCTGAATACCTTACAATGCAATGCAATGAATTGTGATCAACTTCTGAAGATGAAGGTATGGAAGCATAAGAAAGATGGACAAAAAAAGCTAAAACATTTTTGAAATAGAATTTCAAAAAGAAATTTCAGAAAAGCTGTTCACTGAATATGACTTCCTTTGCACGTCTATTTGCAAAGAGGATAAAGATTTTTTTAAAAAATATTTTGAATGATCACAAGAGATTTCATATAATACTTGATGAATATCATAATAAATAATCTCTCTGAGCTGCTTTTGTTATAGGAAAGAAATTACCTTCCTAATGGTTCTTTGTTTCAAATACTTAACTGAACTCTTCAGAGCTTCTACTCTTGTGTTTGATTCCCTTCTTCAGTGCACTTTTACATTGACACCTACAGGAAACTTAACTGATACTGCCTACAGTGTGGACACTTAAGGAGAATTTAGATACTACCTCTCAAGATACTTGTCTCTAAGGACTGAAAATACTTTGCATAAGTATTCTGTAGCATAGGTATGGTATGAAGAAGCTCATCTCACATATTTGTGCTTGAAAATGGTTCTTTTTGAAGTGTATACACTGTAATAGAAAAACAGTACGTTATTTTGGGACTGATTTTTTATTTAAAGACAACTGTGTAAAAAAAAAACAAAAACAAAAACAAACTAAAAAAACAAAAAAAACACAACAAAAAAACACAAAAAAAACCCCAAAAAACACACACAAAAAAAAAAAACAACTGAGTTTTGATCTTGCAAACACAAATGTAAGTAGCCTGTTAATGACATTCATGAATCTACTTGTTTAGCCTGATGGATATAATTTGCAAAACCTTCTTCCCAAAAGTTAAAATGTAAATTGCCATATAGCTCTAGGGGTAAGGAATACAGGATGTTAGTGCTGTCTGTTTATGGATACTGATTCCATCACTATCTCCAAGATTTAAATACCTATGTAGTGTATTGAAATCTATCCTGTTACAGTTTACTTTTCTTTTTAAACAATATACCTAAAAACTCTGAAACAAAATACAAAGCTTTTAATTACCATCTGCCTTTTTTCCTCTTCTTTCTTCTTGGTGCTCTCTAATTATCATGAGCAGGACAACAGTTCATTTGCCAAGTAGTTTTCAACAGGGAGTGCAGAATTGAAGTAACTTCTGTTAAGCCACTTTTCTTAAGGCAGAATTTACAAAGACATTATGCCCTCTCCAGGTAGTGCAGATGCTCAAGATAACACTGATTAAGGAAACTTATCTCAAACTATAGTGCTTTCCTAAACCATGGCAATGCAAAAGCAATACCTTACTCGGAATGTTTACAGAAAGAATAAAGCATGACTGTGTCAAATTTTGTCGAATTAGTTTTCATAGTTTCAGTCCTTGAATATATATAGAATAATTTGAATGTTTTTCTCCATCCAGCTGACTTGAAGCCTGCAGATGTCACTTTTCCATAACACCTGGCTGTCAGAGTAAAACTCAGCAAATGGAAAAGAAGATATATGGAAAAATATTATTTGTTTGGAAGGTAGGGGCGAAGGTAGCTGATAAATCCATGAGTTTAACACCAGATTTAGTCTCTCATTTATGCCATATTCTATTCTTGCCCTGGTATTAACTTGGAGTCAAGTGACTTCAGTACAGTTGCACTAGGATACTTCAATATGAAGAGAAGAGGCACTTACTCTTACCTCTTTAGACCATTTCTCTTTGAAGATGTCTTTTTTTACTATTCAGGAAAAAAGTTGGCATTTAGGCAGATACACTCTTGTATTTGTTGTTGATGCTTGTACCACAGGTACACTCTTCCTATGTGTGTTTGTGTGGGGTCCTTTGGAGTTTTGTTTATTTCACATTTATTAGAACTCAAGAGGGGTAATGAAGGGAACAAAAACTTTTTTTTTTTAATTCAAACCATGAGTCGTGAATCATCTGATAAGGGCAAATATGGCATGTGTCCAGCCACATGGGCTATGTAGGAGCTATGCTGAAAGGCCTCTGCTGTTGGACTATGCAGCCTTCTAAAGGGGCACCTAGTAGATCCAGGAGGTGCGCTGCTCCCTTGCTAATGCACAGTGCTGTGGCTTCTTTTGTTCTCAGATGCTGTGTTTCAGATGCAGCTGGTGAATTTTCTGAAGAACTTAGGAAAGAGAGACCATGATGTACTATAAAGGTGAGGTCTGGGAAGCCTTTGCTTTTAGCTCTATAGCCACTGAATCGGGATGCTTGACTGAGCCACAAGTGAATGTATGCGTGTGTTCCTGGCATTTAACCAAGGCATGCTTAGTGGAGGGAACAGCCTTGTCAGTCTTCCAGTGTTGCTCTAGCTGTCATCATTTGTCCAAGGGATCCGTGTGTTTCAATGTGACGATATGTGTGTTATGGAAATTTGGAATTCATTATTTCTAATTTACTGTGAAGTGTTATTAAACAAGTGCACAAAGCCCATAAACAATTAAAATGCAAATGCTGATCATTCACTTGCACATTGAACTTCCAAGTTTTAACTCTAACTTCTTTATTCTGCATCTTTTTTCAATGTTGGCTGCAAATAGAACTTGAAGAGATTTCCAGAATTTTGGAAACATTTTTAGACTTGTGGCTTTAGGAACTTCCCCAGTGCTTACTTTCAGATATGACCTTGCCATGCTTGAGGTATGAGATACACTCTGATAGAGAGAAAAGAGTTCCACGTTCAATATAAATGTAAAAAGGCTTTAGACGCTGCTGATTATCGGTCGCTTTGCATGAATAACTACAGCAGCTTGCAAATACATAGGATCTGGCAAAGAGACCAAAATTGCAAATCCTTTGCAATAGCACTGCGCTCAGATTAAGTTCCTGTGAAATCTTCCCTCAGTCACTAATTTCACACTCTAGGGATGGAACCGTGAACAGTTTATACCTTATAAATCTTGTTTTAATAACAGCTTCTTTGAACTTTAAAATGTTTTTAGGAATTGTTGCTTTTGATAAGGAAATAGTATATAATGTCTTTGTAGTAATTATTGTAGGTTGTTAGATGTTTTATTTTATAGTTGTAGCATCCATGACAATTTAGAGAATGCTGAGAGAGTGAGGCCCAAAACATATTATTCTAACGGTGCAAATTCTATTTACTGTGGCGGTTATGAGTGAGAATAACACTTACAGTAGCTTATTAACATCTGCTTTGTCTTTATTTGGAAAATAAAACTTGATTTTGCATCATCATTTTATATGCAACAGGAAAAGGAAGTAAAATGAGTAAAGCAGTTTGTGAAAACTTTTACACAAAAATATTATACATCAAAAATTGGTATTTGTCATAGGAGCCTTCTGCATCCTTCTGTTTGAAAAGGAGGTTCTTGGTGGTAGGATAGAACACCTGCCTATAAACCCTATGTCCCTTATCTCCCGCTACTTGGGCTGGAGCTGTAGATGTGAGAAGTAAACAGTACTTAAGCTTCTAGTAGTATATAGCTACTAGGAGAGACTGGTGAGGTTATGACACCAAACTGGCTCATAATCTTGCAAGTTTCAGGCTGAGGAATTGAAAAAGCGGCATAATGGAACTGAATCATCTGGACTGTCTTTATTTACCGTTTCTGAACAATGTTTAATTTAGCTTTTAATTTCTGTTTATGGGCTGCTTTCTTCAGCCTTTCTTTTGCCTTTTTATTTTTTGCTTTTGTGCTGAACATTTATTTTAGGAAAATGTTGTCTCTAAATCAGCTGAAAAACTGGCAGTAGACTTCAGCTCGCACTTCTGTGGGTTGCAGGACCATGATCTCTTTTCTGATGTGGTGCATGGCTGATAAATTTTAATGTTACTTCTGTTAGCAGATGTTAGATGGGGAGGGATCTTGTAGGGAACGATCTTGTAGGGAACTAAATGTTGAAGTAGATATGCTGTTAATGTTAATGGCCAGCCATAAATGACTTGTCTATGAAACAAATACTTCTCAGTCTGCCTTTATTTATTTATTTGGATTTTAAATAGAGGGAAAAAAATTTTTTTTTGGCTTTGTTTAGTCTGAGCATTTAATGTTAGAAAGTGATGAGATGTCTAAGAATGAGGAAATAAATATAGGACTAGACTTTCTGACATGGTACTTCTTGCTGTGTTACTTTGCTAATACTATTGGGAATATGTGGGGGGGTGGTTGTGAGTTTTTTTGGTGTGTTTTTGTTTTTTTTTTTATACCAACTGTTTCCTGTCCCCCCCCAATATATACTAATGGATGTGTGGTTTTCATTACATGTTTATTGCTGGGTAGATCACTCTGACTTAAAATACCTTAACTGTACAAAGATTGCCTTACTACATTTTCTTCAAGCATTCATGTTCATTGCAAATATGAAATCTAAGACATTTGCATGGCATATTTAGAAATGTGCTCCAGCTGTTTGTCTCCTAGTATAGGCTCTACCTACATATATTTGGTTAAAAACAAAGATGAAACAGATCAACAGAGTAATGACAGCAAGGAATACAACTTGTTATAAAATAAGTAAAAAGGCTTAAGTTACTTTGTATATTACATATTGCCAGGCAAATGCCTGGCAGAGGGTGAGATTCTGTACATTGAATTAGGTTATTCATCATACATGGGATGCCATAGAGAAGATGTATTGATTTTTATTTATTATTTTGTATCATATGGCTTTTAAACCTCCTCTTTTTTAAAATTAGTATTGCAGATGCACACTGTATGTATGATAGTGCTGCAGCTTAAAATGTCCAAAATACAAATATGCTTTTAAGACAATTCTGTTTAAATCTGTTACTTTAAATGGACCGAGCATCAATATTTTTATGCAGAGATGAATGCCAATTTAATCTATATATGCTGCAGATGATGTTACCTTCCTTATATCTCAAAATGCAGTAGACAGTTTGATCACTTGATATGAAATTATGTCTTGCAAAGTTACCATAATTGTGACTGCATTTGTGACGCTTATTCATATGTGAGGCTGTGCTGATCACAAAGTTCAGGTGTTGTGCTTGGTTGAAGTATGGCTAGAAAGTTGTTAGTCTGCAGCAGTAGCTGTGATTGAGTTTTGTGCTGCCAATGTAGCCCCCAATTAAAAAGCAAGAATGTTTCAGTTTTAACATATCTCTTCCAACCAGGGATTTTTTTTTCAGTTGTTTCATCTGATCAGGCTGTGACAGTTTAGATTCAACTTTTTACTTGTGCTATAGTCGGAATGGCTATATAGAAATACAGAGTTTCATCTTTCGTAAGAAGCTATGACATGCTGGTTTCTATTTTCAACCAAATTCTTAAGAGGAACAGTATTTATTTCTTAGTAAAAGCCTGAAGCAAATTCCATCTGTAAGTTTGTGATGCCACTTTATAGTAAAGGAAGCTGCAGTGACATGTCTGTGCCAGAGTTCTGTTCTTTTTAATGCTAATTCTTAATGTTTCTCCAGACCTTGCCTAATGTATGTCATGTATGATGAATTATGAGAGTCTGAATGAACTATGCTTCAAATTTAAGGTGTGTTTAACTGCATAAAAAGGTAAGAAATTGGAGAAGTCTTGGACACCAGATCTCTTCAGAATTCCTTCTGAGCATTCTTGTAATGTTATAGCAATTGTTTGAAAATCAGTGACAATTAATAGCTTTGTTTGGAAATTAGATGCACTAGATTCTGCTTTGTGTAGCTTTACATGCACAAAATACTTGGGCTGTACATACCAACACCAACAACAAAACTTTCTGTGATTTTATGGTAAGCTGAAATCTTATATGGTACTTTTTGGCTATACTACTCTATCACAGAATAATTTAGGCTAGAAGAGGCCTGTGGAGGTCATTTCGTTGAATTTTTTCCAAGCAGGAGTTGACTTCAAAATTAAATTGTAATTTATTGCTCCTGTCTTTTGCTTAAATATGGACTGTCTCCTTCCAAGTGAGGTGCTGCTGAAGTAGTGTTATGTCTGACCTATTAATTCCATCCAGTCTGTCTCTGTTATGAAGATGGGCATCCCTGATGTCTCTGATATCTCTGCTAGTGAAGAGTGCAGCAGAGATACCCGACTGCAACAGAGAGGTGCCTTCATTACACGTAAGTTGGAGAAGTTACTAGGGAAAATCTGGAGTACTTCTTGTACAACACAGTTCTCCACATGACAAGTCTAGAATATGCTGCAAATACTATCTACTCACCAAAGCGTGTGCCGAAGAGAATGAGGACATGATGTGGCTTACGTGGAGATCTGTGCTGTTACAGCTAGTTTATTGTTACAGGATCATTGTGTTGCTCCTCTAGCAGAGGTGGCCTGTGTAATGGCCTAATATAGGACAGAGTCAGTTTCTGTAAGTCATCACCCAACCTGAAAAGAGAGAGGAAGCTGAACTAAATGCAATATAGGATACAAAGCAGGGGTACTGCAAGCTCTTAGGTTTGTTGTGGCTGCATGGTAGTTATTTCCTAGTTGAGGGGATCAAACTGAGTCATCCTGTCATCTATAACTGGAAGGAAGATGCTTAAGGTGGTTTTCGCTGTCTGAGTCAATGGTAGTGATTAGAGTAGGGTTACCCAAAGGCTGCAGGCTATTTTATCCACTTTGTCCTTGCTTGAACTTATGTGCTGTTTCCTTGATAGCTCCCGTTCTCCTCCGCTAGCATTGCTTCAACTTTTGCTGGGTTCAGCGAAGCCTGTTCTTATTGGGACTTTATTTTGTACTTAGCTAATTTAGCCATCAAACATATTTCATCCTGGTGGCTAAAAAAGGAGTTATAGCTAAAAATTGTTGGCAGGGGTCAGAGATTAAAGAAGACCAGAATAATGTCTTTTCGATTCAGTTGTTCGTATAGAAGGGATGTGATGATTGGAATGAAGATGTGTGTGTGTCAAGTTTGTGCATTGTATTTTATCGATTATCCTTACTGGTCCTGATGTATAGGCCTAGATTATACTTTTGTTCTTTCTTATTTAAATAAAATGGCAAATTTTTTTTCATGGTAATAATGAAAATGAGAAACTACAAATGATCTGTTCTGCCTGGTATTAGGATCTTTGAAGCTAGAATCCTTTTTTTCTTGTTCTTTTATCTGTGTTCTTTGTTGCAGTTTCTTGCTACCACCATTAGATTTGAAAGTAGCTGCCTTTCACTGGCAGCTTATTGCAGAGAATACTGTATTCCAGGTAGTTTCCAAAATGTTTACAAAAATATGGTTGATAACACAATTCACTGTCTTATTTTCTTCAAATGTAATATTATCTAGGCCATAGAATAAAATAGCCATGTAAAGAAGTTCACATGAAGCTTTTGGGAGCTTGGTTCTTAATATAAGTACATTCTAGTTTAAACTGAAACTTTGCAATAACAAATTAATGACAAATATCAGACAGTGTTCTATAGAAAAAATACCTCTAGCTCCTCTTCTGTTTTGGAAGACAAATGTCTGCTTAAGTTGTAACAACAACTACTGTTGTTACAACTTGTGGAAAATATGATAGACATTTGTTAATGTCCACAGAATAATGCTCATTTTTTTTTTTTTTTCCCCAAATGAACCTTTTTTCTTAAAGGATTTTTAACAATAAAAATGTTATACTCCATAATACACATTTATATCAAAATCAATATGCAAAGCATGTGATTAAAAGACAAGCACAGCTGGCATTTGAACATCAGTTTTAATTGAGGCTGTTCCTACATTCTGTACACTTCAAGGAAATTAATGGCAGTGTTGCAGTCCTTCAAGAAAAATTAATTATCCCTGCTGATTCCCAGTTCCCATGCTTCCTTCTTAACCCTGTTTTCTGATAGCCCAGCAGGTTTGGAGAGCCACTGTTTATTTATACAGAATATTTCATTGCTTTGAGGGCAGGGTGTGGGCATTTAAAAATATACCAGCTGTTTCAGGTCACTTACAGCTTAAGCAGCGCTTTCGTTTTGAATGATTTATTTAGTTGGCCTCTCATTGAGTTGTCAGCAGTTTGCAGAGACTGTACCCATGTGAAGAAAAGATCCTAATTTGTCAGCTCGAGAGAAAGGGGAGTTGTTTGTAGTCAGAGAGGAAAAAGGAATTAGTTCATTTTGTGGGTCTGACATATTGACTATCCCCAGATGCAGTACTGAAAGGAAGGTGGCTGTCAGCCATGCATTTGTGATTAGAGATTAAAAAGAGAAGAAGGGGTGAGTGTGTGAGGTTAAAGGAAGTAGCAGAGATTGGGAATAGGATATTTCTTCTGAAGATGTGAACGTACATGTGTGCACGTTTTATGCCTCAAAGGGAAAACTAGAGGGAGTTGTCAGAACAAGGAGCTGAGCTTTCCCCCAGCTTGAGAATAAGATAGCACATGACATTAAAAAGAAATAACTGTAGAATGTTAAATAAGATATGTCTGTGAAGTATATACCTCCTAACTGACTCGTCTGCTATGGCAGTTCATGACAGTAGGAAGTTTGTCAGATGTATGACACACTTGCTTAAAAAACAAAACAAAACTAAAAAAAAAACAAAACCAAAAAAACCAGTTTGATAGTAATGCTGAAATAATTTGAAGCAAGCCTCATGCTGCAGATGTAAATTGGTGATTTCTAGAAATCGAAAAAGAATGATGCATGTAATTGTGTAAATTGGCATGCTTTGGCTGAACATGTATTATTAGGGTGATAATGGGTTTCACCTTTTTCTGAAATATCACATCTTTGCACTTGGAAGTAATAGGACAAGGGTGGGATTAGAAGATGATGATCCCACTGACGTAATACTTTTTAAATACATTTCCAGAAACTGGTTACATTTCAAGTTGGTGGTGTTGGTCCCAATGGATAACAGTAGGTATTGTTGGCATAATTGCAGAACCTGATTTAAGCAATGTTGTTGATACATACCTGTAGTTACTATTTGTATAAAATTATATTTAATAATGCTAGTGTTCCTTAATTATATTATTGACCCAATCAAAAATCTCTTCATGTCTGCTTTTCTTGCACCTACAAGTGCTTTATATAGAATCAATTTAGCACTAATAATGCAGACCATGTTCTGGAAAACCACATTTTAAAACCAAACTCTTTACTGTCTGTTTACTCTTGCATTATGGGAAGATGCTGAGATTTCTGAACTCATCCTTTGAGTCTGTTGTAACCACAACTAACTCAATGCCAGAAGGTTCAGGTTCTTTTCTCCATGGACTTTTACTAAGTTCTCAGAATTTGTGTTGTGTATTTTGTGGATGTTGTGTACATGGCAGACAATTATTGGTAGAGGTAAATGGTATTGAGACTCTAGAATGGGCATAGATCTAATCTGTCAGATACCTGTTGTGTGTATGTGTTATGTATTTTACATATTTTTTTTAATAGATTGACTTACCATAGTAACAGATGAAAAACAGGACTTTCAGGGATTTTTTTTCTTTAGATGTGTTTAACTTTGTCTTTCTGTGCTCATTGTACATTGATCTCTATTAATGGGTGTTTGTTATGGATATTGGCAACTTCATATACAGTATTTAAAATGATTGGTATTAGTGATATTTGCATAGCTATTTGTTTATAGCCTACTTAAGTGAGTGAATCTGTATTTAAGACATGTGGAGGTTAGGCTTGGCTTATAATTTTTGACAACTTCAAATACCCAGTCGCTAAAATGAGTCTAGCAGGGTTGTTCTGTATTAGATGTGCAAGAACGGTATTCTTGGTTGCTTTGCTTGACTAAACATTCTGTTAGTCCTTGATATGTTTTGTATTTTGGTCTCTTTAGATGTCTCCCTTTTGTTCTTTTTCAGTCTGTTTAATGTTTTTTCTGCACAACTCTGCCCTGCTTGCAAAATGCAAGAGTTTCAAACTGAGAGAGACCCTTTAGGCCAGAATTAATTGGTATTTTGTTGGCTTGTAACAGAAAGATTTATAGCAAATATTATATTCCTTGCAGTTATATGCTAACTACAGTGGTAATATATACAATTGCGCTCCATCAGAGTGACTGAAAGCTTAGAAAGATGTTTTCCTTTGCCTGTAAATAGCATGTGAGAAACACCATCAGTCACTATGAGAAATTTGTACATCATACACGCCTCCGAATGCTTGCTTTCTTGGGTGCCTAAGAACTGGATGGCGTTTCGTTCATGAGTTGTTTTTCTTTATATTTTTGTACAAGGTCATATTTCTTACACGATTATAGGTGATAGTACAGGAGACAAAGACAAAACAAAAACCTCAGCTTTTGTGAATGATGGCACATGTCACAATATACAGAAAGGACAAGGAAGGGAAAATAAACCAGTGTGCAGAAAGATAAGTTGAAAACATCACCAATTAAATATTGTTTCATCTCTGAAAATATTCTAATATCAGGGTTTTTTTAAGAAAATGCAGCAGTCCTCAGATATATGTAGTATTTGTTGCACCAGAAACAATTTTTTAGTAGTATGGCTAAACTAAATTTGTTGAAATAGCCAAAATACAATGGATGTAAATAGCTTTCTTCAGTGTTGCGATGACACATGGAAGTTTCAGTTAGTTTTAGTGTAGACTCCAGCTCAAAGCATTTTCAGTAAAAGGAGAATCTAGAAGAAAATGTATACTCTTTTAACAAGTGAAAAATAAGTGATAGCTTTATTGTTTCTAAAGGAAGGTATTTTTGAAATCAAAATATAGCACGAGTGTCAAGGGTTGTCTATACGTAGGCCTGATGTGAGCCTTTCTCAACAGAATGCAGTGAAGAATTTTGTTTCCAGCAGGACTTTCTTGTATAAATGAAAAGGAATCAGAGTTTCCTTTTAATACATATTAAAAATGAAATTCAGCCTGTACAGAGCAATGGATAGTATTAGACTCTGTGTATATAAATAATAGTGCTTACTTTAAGTCTCTAGTGGAGTTACAGTGCACATTCTGAAATGTGCACAGATATCTCTAGCTCTTGGGACTAAATTCTGCAGTGCTGTGGTGGTGTAACACCTGCATCTGTGGAAGTAATGGCTTTGTTAAGGAAGTGCTGACTCTGTTGTTCTCTTGGCTCTGTGTTAAACTACTGTATTACTGTTCTTGGAGTAATGGAGTGTTTTGTTCTGATTAGATGTGCTGTTATCCCTTTTCTCTTAATGTCCTACTAAGATTTTCTTCTTTGATTAGGGGCTTATATATTTGCTTGTGCATTCTTTTCCATTTTCAAGTATAATTTTTCTGTCTTCGTTCTTTCATCTCTTTCCTCCTCTCAGCCCTCCTGTTCCAAAAAGTAAAGTAAATTAAAGCTTGTTAATTTTCCTGTTCCCTTTCAGTGCCAGGTTGTGTGCTCAGCCGCTGTTCTTTCCTGACTAGATTCACAGCCACAATCCGTGTCTACTTGATGTACTCAGACTGAGTCTGCTTTCAAGGAACTGCTTAACCAACAGCCTTTGCTTCACAGAAGTGGAGGGGGAAAGTGGGAACAGTAGCAAGGTTTCAAACTTTCTACTTGCTGCATCTGTTCTTGAAATTTGCAATGGTACCTGACAGGTTAGTAAGGGAAAAGAAACATCTTTGTTCCATTCCATCCTCCTTAAAAAATAGTCTTTCCAAGGGATCACTTGATGGAGTTGTTTCCCAGGTGATGGTTATCTTAGATTTCACATACTGTATATATATATTTCAGTAAATAGTTTAAAGTTTGTTATATACAATATAGGTGTGACACTCTTCTTACTAGTGTAACTGTTTAGATTGCAAGAAAAGTACTTCTAACCTTGCATCAGGACAAATGAAAGGGAGTTTGACTCTTATATCCAGAAACTGAAGAATCTTAAGGTTCTCCTTTCTTTTCTATTGCTACCATGCATGAAACCCACCAATAAGTGTTTCTTTCCCTAAATAGAGGATTGGTACCCCTTTGGCAATGTATTACTGTACAGTGTCAAACCTTGGGGAGGTTATGAAGGCAAGATTGTAGCTTCTCCATAATTTTTGTAATCTAATAAAAATGTAATTTTAGAAGGACAGAGGTATCAGCTGTAAATGTGTATGTTTTTGGAAACTGGTGGCTGAGTGGGTCAGATAAATGGCTTGTTTCATGGAAAAGCTTGAGCTGAACAATTTTCTGTTAGCCAGTTTTTGTCAGTCTGTGTATGTATTAATCAGTTGGTGCAAACAGCTGGAATCAGGTGTAATACTTCTTGCTCTAGTTATAATTTGAGGAAATTTACATGGAGATGGGACTAGAGCTGAAGAAGAGTGACTTGTTGCAGAGGGCCATTTATCAAAGGAAAGGAGAGAAAGGGGTTGTGTTTAGATGTAACAGGGAAATCCACATGTAAATGAAGTTAGTTAATTTAATGACTTACAAAAGAAGTCTTTTTGTAATAGAACTTTAAGACCATAAGATGTAAATCCCATAATATAAAGGTACAGTTTTGTTATTCTAATCTCATAGTAGGTTAAACAGCAGATAAAATGGAGAAATCTCATATTTTGAGAATTTGCTACTTTTTCAAATATAATACCTGAACTGCTTAAGTGCTAAACATGTACACAGCACTGGCTTTGCAAACACAACATCATGATTCAAGATAAGTGATTAAATTCTGTCACATCACACATTTCCAAACTAACTTTGTAAAAGATCCCCTCATTGTTAGTGTGAATGAGTGAATTTCTTCTGCTGTGTCTGGCATAATGGAAAAGTGGAGTCATGTAGAGATGCATCAAGCTACCATTCTGCAAAGAAGACTGTTAAAACATCAGGAGGTAATAACCCTAAACCTGGTAATGGGTGATCACAATAGTCTAGATACAGCCAGCCATTCATAACTGATGTGGGCAACCGTTCCATTCCAACCATATGGCAAATAATAATCCATTACAGGAACAGTAGGAAATAGCAACGTGCATACATAGATGTTATCAGTTCTTCAGGTATACCACATGTCTAATTGTAGAATGAATTATGAATGTAATAATTATAACTTAACAATTTTTGTAGTTGTGTGTCCATTGTGTTGCTGTGAATATATCCTGGCTTGTAAAGAAGAAAAACATTCACATGCCTCTCTTCTCTTCCTTGAGGTTTTTCTTATATGTGTATAATAGTGCTGTGACTTGTTATCATATGAGCATTCTATGATGAAATTCTAGGGTAAAGACACTTACCAGATATATAAAGTAACAAATGAAAGTTGCTGAGACATAATCCTGAGGTGAATATGTACAGACAATGATTCAGATTTGAATTTCAAATCTGAAAATATTTTTCATTTGTGGCCACGTGAATGACAAGTATTTGTCACATCTCTGCCTTATCTCTATGCAAACTAATCACGGAAGATATGAAGGGAAGTATGCATTTAATTACTTCTTTCAGCCAAGTCTTCTGTAAAAGATAGTTTGTAACCTCAACATTATCAGCCAGTTGCTGGGAAGTGTTTGCTTACTTGCCAGAGGATCCCTGATGATACAAATAAATAAAAATGATCAAGGGTTCTACGGGAAAAACAGAATTTGAGTTCCCTAGTGCTGCACCCATTACTCTGGTGAGAAGATTTAATCAAACCTTATCCAAGTTGTAAACGTCAGTAGCATGTTTCCTTTTGATCATAAATGTGATCGGCATAAACAATTTCTAGTGTGCTGTATAGAATCAATCTTTGGAATTAGTATGCCATACAAAGTAATTCTGGGGCAATCAACTACAGTAGTTCAATTACTGGCTGTTGAGTTTTTCTTATTTTCTCAAATCTTAGCCATATATATAAACTTTATTTCTCAAATTCCATAGATAAGACATTTAACTGTGGGTATGCAGAATGATGTACAGTTTCATGGGAATTAAAGAAAGATGGCTTGTAAAAGAAAAAAAAAAAACAAACCACCCCCAACAAATTTAGACTTGTCAACAAATACAATAAAACTCTATTCCCTTAAGGGAAAAAAGTGGATACTGGTATTTTATCTGAAAGGCTTTCATCATCTTCCTTGTTTTCAGAATTATGTAGGACTTGGCTGTGGAAATGTTAGCCATTTTGCAGGTTTCATGGTATTTCAGTAAAGCCTGGGTTTTGTCTATTTATTCTCCCATAGCCTTCAGTTTCATCAAGTTTTTACAGGATTGTAAAAAGGTGAAGGACAGAAAGTGATTCTCAGTGCTAGATGAATCCTGACTTTCCAATGTTATGTACATTTCTGATAAAAAGATTGTCTGAAAGAAAAAAAAAATGTTTCTTAATAATCTGGGCTATAGTATTTTTACTAGACAGAGCTTTTAACTGTGGTGTCATAGATGGGAAGAAGTAGGATTCCTGAGGTGCCTGGCTGGTTGACAACTTTAGATGGCATGGCAGAAAGTAGGAATTACTTTTCTTCCATAAAGAGGGAAGGGGTGATCTTCAAACCAACTAGAAGGCAGAAGTCTTGTGGCAAATATTTCAATTATTTAATACATAGCATCAAAAAGCTATGTTGCTTCTGGGTCACAAGGAAACTGATAGGATGCTTTTGAAGTTGGGCTGTTTTGGCACCAATCTGCTACAGCACTAAAGTTTTGAATGAACGTTGTCATTTTGACAGGATATTTAATGACAGCTTATTTCACATCATGAAGGGCCATTTAAGAAACAATTCTTTGGAACTTCCAATTTGTAATGCTTCCTCTTCCTCCTCACCAGGACTATGGGGATCACAGAGGGCAAGCAAATAAAGAAATGCTAGCAGATCGTCTAGGAGATGGCTTATATTTTTTTTCATCTAGTCTTTTTTGTGTGGTATGTGTAGTGTGACTACTTAAGACTAAGGTATCAAGCAAAATTAGTAAATTCTAATTAAGTTTGTCTAATCTCTGAGTCATCTGAAGGTTAATAGGAAGGACAATGGTTCAGTGCTATTAGAGCTACAGAAGTGGAGGAGATCTGGGTATTTATAATGCAAAGCAACATTTTTTGAGATTGATGTCAGTGTGGGCTGTCAAACTGAAAAAAATATTGCTGAACGAATACAAAATTCTAGCAGCACGCTTGAATTTGAATTTCCTGTGATTACTCAAGGGCATGGTAAATCTATTTCGTGAAGATTACAATGGTCCTGTGCTGTGGTTAGTAAAATGTACAAGAATCTTAATCCACAATAGAAACCAGTTTTCTGAGCTCCTGGAAAATAGAAAGTATGCAAAGGATGTAAGCCTTGTTTCATTTATGTGTGTGTGTGTCTATACGCCTATATATAGATGCACACACATATGTGTGTATATAAACAAAGATAAATGTGCGCTCGGGGAGGGGGGTGTGTACATATATCTACATATACATTTACACTTTGAAATATTTAAAAAAAAAATTTCTTTCCACCTTTCTTCCCATGCTTAGTAGAAGAGGTTTCATCTCTTAATACTTTCAGGGACTGTTGTGCACTCTGTCAGTCTGGGGACAGAAGTTAAGATCCGGGTCTCTGCCTGTCTACATGTCTGCCAAGCCATTTCGGCATACTCCCATCCTGAGTGTTGCATCAGCAGTAAGTTCTTCAGTACTGTTGAGGTATACAAGATGACTAAACAGTAGCTGATGGAAAGAAGCCTTGTGAATGGGAGGGCGTTCCTCATGTATTGCACTTGGACTCCATTTCTTTGCTGTATGAAGAGCCCAGAGTAAAAACTGACTAATAATTGAATGATCTTCTAGTGAAATTTATTTTGGAATCCTATAATAACTACGTTTGAAGTTAGAAAAAGTGAAGTACTTATAATGCTTGTACTACAGTGCATAGCTTCTGCCCACATGGAGTGAAACTGAAATGTTCAAAAGTTTGCCTCAAAGTCAAGAAGGACTGATCATTGTGGAAGAATATCGTTTTCTGGTTGTAAGTGATCACAGTGAAAGAGGTGCACAACGGGTTTGAATAGGGAATTTACAATAACTTTTTGAAGTTTTGTTTAAAATCCCCTACAGCAAAAGTCTGGCTGTGATGCCTCAGAAAGAAGATAATTACAGACCTAGTGTTTTCTCCCCTACCACAAACCTGAAGATAGCTACTGAAAGGGTGTAGGAAAGGAATGACAAGAAATAGTTTGCATTTTGGCTAAGCAAATTGTTGGAGTACCTACTCAGTATGTTTCAAATGCATTTGACCTTCTTTTGCATTTAAATATTTTAAATAATACAGCTTTTATGTAGTAGTTTTCTCTAGTCTCCATTATTAAAGGCATTGTTATTCTGCTTTATTATCAAAATTCTTTTTTCAGTTTATTAATTGATACTACTCGTGATCAATTTAATGTACGACAAGCTTGAGTTCTGATCAGTCTGTGATGTGTCTTCTATAACTCTTGGAAGTACAGCCTAAAACCTTAGATGGAAAATTTCACTTTAATACAAAAGCACCTTCTTATGCATCTTCAAAGATGCAAAAGAAAACAGCTCTCTAAAGACTCATGAAACAAGAGGAGGTTTAGAACTGAACTTAATTAACACTGTTTGAATGTTAATAGTTGCCATCTTCAGATCTCACCTTGTCCTGTGATAAAGAATATTGTTGGAGAATAAAGATCACAGGAAGCCTCACTTTTATTATGAACTGTTTAATTTTTTTAAGCTGTTAACTGTTTAATTTCTGTATCTTACAGAATACAAACTAAAATCTAGTTAATAAAATTTTTGTTTGTATCTAATTCTAAATTATCATTAGGAGAAATTCTTGTTTTCTGCTGGAATGATTTAGCCTTCTTGGCTTGTATACAATAGATTGTGTGCAATTTTCTCAGCTATTTTTTTTCCTTTCCCCAAAACAGTTATTAATCCGAGAAGTCTATCCTTTTTCATCTTGTCCCAGACTAGCTGCAGTTTCTGTAGATAAGACCAGTGATGTGCAGTACGATCAGTCTTAGCTCTCATGGATCATGTGCAATATTTGCTTTTATCAGAGATGTCTCAGGTGCAGGGATAACTAGAGAGTCTTACTGAGAAATAAAACACCAAAAAAGAAAAACGGCTACTCTTCTTAGTGTTTCACTTGTGAATTATTTTCTTTGACCTACGCTGCTGAATCAAAGAATATGTACTCGTTACGCACTGTATTCCTTAGGGTGTTTTGGACATGGATTTGAGAATTTATAGTAATTCTGAAATTCTACACAAAATACTTACTCTTAATTCTCTAGGTGAGTGTTTCTCCTGATGTGAAGTTTGTTTACCTCTTTCTTTGTTTTCTAACTTTGTCTCATTACATGTATAGTTATAGGAGATCTAGAATGTCAAGACTTAAGACTAAATATACTTCCTACAAAGTGTTCTAAACATTATAATTCAAATATCATGTCCGTATCTGTAGGTTTCTGTACTGAAAGGTTTGGAAATATTATCTGTTGTAGGAGGAAGATCTGCTTGGAAAGCCATGCTTATCCCTGAATTGAGACATGAGTTATGTGTATAAGTTAAGAATATGTGTCATGGGGAAAGAAAGAAAATATGCATAGCCACCTCATTTTGTTTGCCAGTACCCTTTCGGATACTGCGTTATGGTTCAGTGCTAATGGTGCTACCCCAGAGCTCCATAAGAGTAATAAGCCTTTTGACCCCTGAGCTGAAAAGTCTACAGATAATAAAACTGAGAAAACAGTGGTGGCAAAGCTCACGTGCTCTCTTCATGAGTATAATGTAGCACACGAATGACCTATCTCATATTCCGTTTGAGGAGTAATTCAAGGGAAACATTTGGGAATCTTGGATTTTGCAAAGAAAGCCATCAAATCTGTAAGAAACAGGACATTACATTAATCTTGCCAGTTTACGATGCCATCCCTCTTGATTCTGAAATGATACCACAGCTGTGCAATGATACAACTACAAGCATTGTGTCATTCTAACTCTGAGTCAGATTCTTGATTCTCTGAGGTATCTTAGCTTTTCTCCTGGTGCTGAGGGACTAATAATAGCCTTGAGAATGTCCTGGGAGAAAGGAAGATGAAAGATGTAAAATTGCCTGGTAAAAATGCAGCTCTACAAGCTTTTGAGAACTGTAAACAAATGCATTTGGTTTTATCGTATTTCTGAGAAAGCAGGGTTTTTTCCCTACCTATCTTCTGTTCTCTGTTTCCAGAATGTCACCTTGTGAGGGATGAAGGCTGACCTCTGCTACTTGATTATTTTCTGCTGGACAGTTTTGCATGTTACCTTTTAAATCTCTTCTGGATTTGAAATTTGGAATCCAGAGTTATAGCAATATGATTTACTTTGTACTAGCCCTATTTGCAAAGTGTGCAGAAACTCAAAATGCTGTGTGAATATATGCAAAAGCTACTTGGCTTATCTGAAGCTGCATAAATTTTAAAACAAGTAATAGTCAGGGCTTTCTTGCGTGTGACTAAAAAAGAAATTGCTTCTTATAACAAGCCCAGTTCTCTCTCAGGATATGGAAGAGATCATAATTTACTTAGTGTTCACCTCACTGTCATGCAAGAGGTGCTTACTGTTGAACTTAAATTCTATTATGACATTAATGCAACTGTGCTTTTATTATCAAATTTTTTTTTTATTATCAAATTAATGAACTAGTATTTTCATTGTCCAGGTGTAAAACTTCCACCCCTTTTTTCTTGGGCACCATATTCCTCCATGTAAACTGATCATGAGCTGTTCCCTGCTCCAAGAAGTTTAAAAGTGTAGGTGATGCAGGGTAAGACAACGGCAAATCAGTTTGTCAAACTGTATATGCTTAAAATATTGTGATCTACATCACACCTGGTAATTTTTAAATGAAATGTATTTCTAAAACTGGTGACTTTTCAATGTTCCGAAAAACAAACATGATATGAGTCAGTGCAAAATATGTTTTCAAGCAGTATGAGTTCTGTTTGCCAGCATCAGTGCTAAAAATGAGATTCTTACTTTATTCTCAGGACTTTTAGTACCCTCTACCCTGAAGTGCCTAAAGTTTTATTTTAGTGAGCTTTGCCACTAACATGATGGAGCAATTCCCCTGCAGTGTTGCAGAATCCAGCAGTGAAGAGTTGAGAAGTACCAGAATAGAGATTACTGCATGCTGTCTGAGCAGGTTACTTAATACAGATTTCTTGTAGAAATTTTTCATCATTCCTATCAAATAGCACTGTAATACTTCACAAGAATTAATAATTTTCCTAGCGCACATTTTGAATGGAAAAGGTTATAGTTGCACTTTACAAGTGATGAATTGAGACAGAGATACAAGTCAAAAGTATCCTTTGTACATTTTTGTTGCTGCTGCTTTGGCAGTTGGAGTTAGTTTATTCTCATACAGCCTTTTCTGCACTGCAAAAACACTCGCTTCAGCCACAGTTCTAAGTTCTCAGCGACTTTGCAGAAGTCCCAGCTCAATCCTCCCCTTCCCCTTGCCTCTGTAGAGAAAATTAGGAGCACACAGTCATCAACTGTGAAAAGTTTACAGTTGGATTAATTAGCCCTGCTCAGATTCAGGGCTCATTAATTGTGTTTAGCAGTGCATTAGCATACTCATTGTGCATTCGTTTCGGAAGGTAGCTTATTGCTGCACTTGCATTGCCATCTAAACACATCAACCCAATCAGACGTACCATGTTGTACCAACGAAGCAGCCATGTCACTTAGCTCCTCCGAAGACATTTTTGCTGTTGAGCAGCAGAACTAGTGAGTTGTCATCCTCTCTTAGAACCAGCATTATACGAGGATGAAATGCACATATTGCTACGAAGTCTGTCACGTGTTTGCTGACAAGGAAATGGTGAGTCTCAGGAAGCACAGGTTTGTTCTTTCCTTTTCTCTTGGGACATTTCAGCAGCAGACTATCCAAATGTAATGTAGTATCTTGTGTTTGCCTCCTGCAATGATTTACTACAGTAACAGCTGTGTAAATAGTGAGATACATTACTGGTGGACAAAAACTGTAAACAGAATTTATGGGCTAATCAATGTATTACATGTTTTGTAATACTGCAAGAAAATAGCCAGGTACCGTTTACTGTATTGCTCATAAAAAGCTGTAAGTAGGCATAATAAAACCAAGAGTACAAGTACTATGGAAACTGGAATGTGGCTGTGAACTGTTTAGATCTTCCTTTGATTGTTGAGGAAAGTTACTTAGCACATTATTTAATTATTTATGGTTTTCAGTTATGCTGATTCAACTTGTGATCTTAAGACACACGAGGTAACAGATTTATCAGTATAATGCTGTGGTTGTACACTCTAGAAAGAACTGCTTTTGGGAGACACGGTGGATGTCAGAGGTCTTGCCTACTTAGGATCTTCTGGTATTTGTCACTAGGATAGGACAAATTGCAGCGAAGCTCAACAAAATTTTATATAATTTTTTTTTACCTCTGAAGCTTTTGTTAGTATTTACTGAAATATTTGGTGTTGCTTTCTGCAGAAGTCGTGGTAGACATTAGTTTCAGTCCTTACCAGAAGAACACAACTGCAAATTATTTGGGTTATTTTAAGATGCCAGTTCTTCGTAAATTACTGTTTTTCTGAGGTTTTTCTTCTTTCTATGGACACATTATTACTAATGACATAATAAAATGAGTTAACAGTGTATTTCTTATTTTATTAGGAAACAGGAGTTGAGTCTAAAGATCCAGGCTGAGTAGTTCCCTACTTAGAGGGTTTATGCTTTGAAACACAAAGCAGCAGTGGCAGTGGGTGACTGTGCAGGTGCAACATGGCTTAATCGGGATGAAAAAATACGATTTATACAGGAAGCATGCTATTTTTGGATACTTATGTTGACACAAATCCCTTGTGAATTAAACCATTTAATATATGAAATGGAAAAAGTCCTTCTAATCTTCCTTTTGAATGAGCCGTGAAATAGGATCCGTAAAGAGCCTGAAGTGTGAAGAGGTTACTATGGCTTCGTTCCAATATTTTTGGTAAGATATTGAAAGATTTGCACTAGCCAGGAGCTTAAAGAGAACTTATAATCTCTTATAAAATAATGCAATATGTATCTGAAAATATGTCCATTTTTCATGGCAAAAGCTTTCGATACTCTTTCTGAAAGTGATTTTGACACTTCCTAACAAATGCAGAATGTATTCAACTACAAGGTGTCACTTTCTAGTAGAAAGTAGTTAAATAACTGTGTTCACTGTCTATAGTTGCACCTCTTTTTCAGGAAAAAACAATGCTCGTATTTCATGTCTGCTGTAACAGACACTAGGGTGACTACAGTTAAGAGATTTATATGTAGTCAATTTTGTTTAAAAAAATTATTTATAGTAAGTAACTTTTGGTTAAAAGTCCTAAGCTTGTGGTACAAGCTTCAAGACACCTGAATAGGTGGGATTTGTATCATAGTAAACTATTTTTGTAATGCATTGATTTCTTAACATGGTGCCAATTTTTAAGCCTTCTTTCCCTTCAAGCAGCATGTTTTGTCTGACACTAAGCTGTCGATTCTGGTGTGCAAATTAATAATGTTGGCTGAATGGTAACTTTTTAAACTTTTCTTAATACGTGTTATTAAAAAAATGTTAAATCTTCCTCTTCACATGAGTAACCTATTCTTAACCTTATCCTGCTCGCCTGGCAGTACTGATGCTGCAGTGCCCTAGCGGGGCCTATTTTTGCTTTCCTCAGGTTTATACATGCAGCACTATAACTAGTATCATCAGAAATAAAACTCCCTATATTTTTGTCTGTAACTTCAGTGATTGAGAATTCTATGTACGTAGCAGATCTGGAGGTTATCCTGATATGAAAGAGAGTCATAAGGAATACGAAATGTGTTAGGAGCAGACTTCTTGACTTAAAGAAATTGTGCTGTTGACATGTGTCAGAGTCGCAGCCTGCAAGACTGCACATGCCCAGCAGACAGTGCAGACTGTCCTGGTGAAGAATCTTTGTTTCTCGTATTAGTAATAACAAGTTCAGCAAGATTTGAATTCTTTTTGGGATCTCTAAGTACAATCACTACTAAATATAATGCCCATTCAGCATCAGTGATAGAAGAACTTGGAAGTGAGCAGAGTAGCATATCAGTCCTTGTTTAATGCTAATAGGACAACTGTACATGGAAAGTGTGGCAGGAAACTAGCTAGTACTGTATACCAGGGAAAAAAAAACCACTTTGGTATATTGAAGGAGAAAAGAATGCCTGAGAGGCCAAAGTTGTGAGCAGCGTTTTCTACAACAGGAAAATAAGAGTGCTGTATGGATAGCTTTGCAAAATGGTGTAGTTTCTGTGGTGGTGGTGATGGTGTTCTCATCTTTGCCTGATGCTTCGTGCAAAGAAATCGGTCATATCAGTATTTACTTAATGCTAGTTAATGGGTGCATGGCAGTCCTTCCCGCAGGTGTTGTACAGAGTGCTGTTAGTAGCTTAATGGGTACAGTTTTTCATGTCCTGAATAAATCAGTACCTTAGAAGGGGGGATGTAGCAATGCTGTTACGCTCTCTCTTTGGAGGAAACCTCAAACTAAGGTATTTGTCATGTATTCCTGAAGTGTGATTGAATGAGTGGACTCCTTTAGTTATATGTGTAAATGAAAGCAAAATTGTGCACGCTAGTGAATCACTTACCAGTTTGTTCATGGTGATATTTTACAGCTGCTGATACTGGAAAGCTTGATTACTTGCCTCAGTGTTCCTCTGAAGACCGATTGCTGACCTCGTGAGTGTAAAACCCTCTTGTACGATGTTAATTGCCTAGTCTCTGTGGCATTTAAAATTTATGCATACATTCCATGAGGAGATGTGTAGACATGTTCAAAGTTTATTTGCTGATGAGTCATTTTGCGTATGGAATAAAGCTCAAAGTTTCCTTAAAATAATGTAATTTTCAGTTTCTAGGAAATCTCTTTCGCCACATAATGGAAAGCAAATATTTTCCTGACAGTTGAAAAATTGTCAAGTATTTTTCTGATGGTTGATCTTTACAGAAAGTGCTGCTTTTCTAGAAAACTTGAAAAAAGTAAGCATTATTGTAAATCAGCGTAGTTGTATTAAGCTTAATAGATGTATTGATTTCTGATAATTGATCTGGTGTGGGCAGGAGGGATTTAAAATTCTGAATGTAGTTCATTGATACTGTGGCTTCTCAGTCACGTAGTACTGAAATACACTCTGGACTCCATGAAGCTATCAGGTTTGTGGTTCCAATGTTCTAAATTGCTAAGATATAATTTTTTAAACATGTCACATTTGCTGTGTATTGAAGGAAGTCTGTCCTGTGTCTGTTATTCTACATGGAATGCTGTATCTTTTTCATGTACTTTCAGACAATTATCTGTCCCTCTTCAGCTTAAGACCTATAGTCCAAATCTGAAACCAAGGCTGTGAGAGTCTGGTGGCACGTACCAGCACAGTGTGATGGAAATACAGTCCATCTTTCTCTTCTCTGATCTTTGCTATTTGCACTAGATGCTTTTCTTCTTACATACCTTTCTCTGGGAGTTAGTCTTGCTGTTAGATGTGGGACTCATGGAAGGATGTTACAAGAATGTCTATTATGAATAAGATTGTTGCAATACATTGGTCCTAAATGCTGGTCTTCACAATAAATTCAGATGACAGATTGGTGTAATTAATACTTACTGAGCTCTTGGCCAGGCTGGAATCTTGAAAGCATGTCCTATTTAAAGATCAGTTCATTTACCTTTTATTGGAGCAGGAAAGCAAACATCTGTGCTGCTTTTTTGCTAATTACCTCTGATGTTTCTGTTTAGACAAGCTGTTCATAGTCCTTCTCCTCTGTACTGCTTGATTTCTCTCTTGCATTTTGAGACATCTCTTTTGTCTTTGTCACTCCCTTCTCATTCTTTTCTGAATACTCTAAAATTCAATTTAGTGTGTCTTCTCTTTCTGCCCTTTGCCTTCTCTTTCCACCCTTCGCCCTGTTATTTTGCAATTACAGTTTTAAGCAAGGACCTACTACTTGCCTGCAATGCTAATGTAAATGAACAAGGTGCAGGGTAAATGCATGTAAGGAGGTAAAGGGGAGTAACCTCCAGTGCGTGGAAGTAACTTGGTGGGTTTTGCCATTGCCAGTCTGAAAATTTGGTCTCCCATTTTTTCGTGTGTGAAAGTGTTCTGTGATTGATAGTCCTCACAGAAGGAGGAGCAGCAGCTTTCTTAAGTGACTAGATGAACTGCTCAGTATGCATTTCTGTCCCTTCTTCACAACAAACCCAAAGAGGTTTTGGACTGTACTCACAAAACTATTCCAATGATATTTTTTTTTTAATATATTTCACTCCATAGCAGCATATATCTGTAAAGGGCAAAATATGCCCAAATTGAAATGCAGCCAGTCATTAATATTAGGGAATTTGGACTTTCTCAAATATGAGAGGGTAGGTTTTTATTCCTCCGTTGTTGCCATTGTATGTGTCTTTGCCCCTCGTACAGAGGACTTTTGGCATAGAAAGTTTCATGTTATGGTTCTGTTCAGGGCATGACTGAGAAATTACTTACAATATTGATTAATTTAGGTTTAGTGTCAGTTTCAGGTTTCTATAATTTTGTTTCAGCTGAATGTGTGGTGTTAGCAATGCATCCTTATTCATCTATTGCAGAGTGTCTTCTATGTCGTTTTATAAAGAACAAATCTCTTGCCTAATATTCAATATAAACAGTTGTGGAGTATGTTGGCAGTTGGATTTGTGTGCATGATTTTCTTTGGTTAATATTTTTTAACAAACCCTGTGATAGGGTCATAAAAATTGAGCAACTCTTTCTACTATTTAAAAAAAAAAAAAAAGTTCTCCACTGCAAGAAGTGGAATAAAGATGAGCAAACTTTACCTTTCAAAGCTTTCAGGTTTCACTGTGAATATTTGTACAGCTTGAGTTGTTATGTTGTAGACCAAGGAAGTAATTGCACAGCCATTGAGCCTGATTGTACAAAAGCTCTCTAATTGAAATAAAATTATTTACAGCACCAGCAGCTGCTAGTTGTAGTGGCTGCAAACTTCTTTATAGCTGTTCCAATCTTAGGAATTTGGAGCATGTAGGATTTAGCTTTGCTACAATTCAGGCTTTTGGCAGTGACGTAGAGGCTATGCTCAACCCTTCAGAAGTTAAAGAAATACAACAAAGTAGATTTAAGGGGCTTTTTAGGTTTTGTGGGTTTTTTTCTTTCTTATATAAAGCAGTGTTAGGCATTTTCTTTGGTTGACATACTTACTGCTGTGCCTAGTATGCTAGAGCAAGAGAAGAAGAAAAAAATTGCTTAGCAGTTCACATGTGAGCTACTAGAGAAACCTATTATAAGCTTAATTCTAAATCATACAGAGACACTACTCTGCTGACCTTGCTATTGTGTGTGGCTTTCAGTAGAGCTACATCTTTATTATGATGTTTTCTTCCATTGTCCTAGGAATCTGGCTTTGTCTCCCTTTTTAACAGGGAGTTTAACAGAAAGCAGTGGTATATTTGGCTCCCATCCTTGACTTTTCTGCAGCCAATAATCTTGCTAGTAAGAGTTACTCATGGAGAAATGTGCTGCTCTTGCATGCACGCACAGATTCAATTCCATTTCACTTGTGTATTCTCCTTGACTGTTACAGCAGAGTGTACGGTCCTCAAAAGCTGTAACTTTGTCTCTGCTCACTGGAGAATTAAGGGGTAGGAGAGTGAAAACTGATTGTCACTGAAGAAAGGTTGATGGAAGGGAGATGAATGTCTTTATGTGTGAGTTGCAGTTTTGAATTTCAACTGCTTGTGAATGAGCATCACAACTGTTTTAACAGCTGAAGTTCTGCTCTAATTAAATACTTAAACACGCACCCAACCCCTTTTTTATGCTTGTAAAGTTGAGCACTCGAGTGTTCTTTTGGTTTGGTCCCTTGCACAAGTATATTGTCATTGTGACCATGTCATAAAGGTTTGTTTTTTGTTTTCCCTCATTCAATATGCAGGACAGATGGAGCTTACTTCATTAGATAACTGCAGTAAGTTTTTAGATGTAATGCAGATGAAACTGCAGTTTCTTTGTACTGTCCCGATGCCTGGCCTATCAGGCACTATATAATAGTGAACCTGAAAGCAGAATGATTAACTACTTTGGTTCTTTCACAGTGACTATCGACGTAATATCTAAATACTTTGTGATTATTAGAGTAATTTCAAATCAGGTATCATTACTGCCACCATTTCAGACAAAGGGAAGGTAGACACAACACAATTTAGGTTAAAATTTTGTGATTAGTTTAGGACTATGGGGGATTGATTTATCTGGATGACTTTGTGTTTTTATAGCATTTTACAGTGTAATTGTCATAAGCACATCTTTGGCTTCATTTGCAGTTTAGCACATGCAATGCTTCTGAGATACTCAGTAACGCCCAGGAAATGGTGACCGTTGTAACCTAAGCTGTCAACTGTGGAAAAGCCTTGCTTTATTCTCAGACATTTAACAGAAGTCATTCATAGTTAAATGTTAGTGTAATCATTACAGGTAAACATGCTTTTTGTGGTGGAGGGTTGTTTGGTTACTGCTTGGGATTTCTTGGTTTTGTTTTGTTTGCTTTTGCTGTCATGTGGAAGACTACTGCAGGCCAGTCTGTGAGAAGGGTGATGGAAATCTGCAGGTTCATACCATTGTGTACTACTTGATGAGTGTAGTAAGTGTTGTAGTAACACTACACTGAGGTGCATCTTGTGAGCAACCTAAATAGCTTTTTGCCAAAAGAAAGGGGGCTTCAGCAACTGGAGGCTTCTGGGTTTACTTTCAAGTTCCAGAGGGGGAGGTATGCAGGTGTAGCTGAAGGACACTGAATTCTGTTCCACCCTACCTGTCTGTTGCTATCACCCTTTCACCTTTTTGGCTGTTAGAAGTAATTAACAGAAAATGAGTGCCTCAGCTCTAATAGGAGAGAGGAAACAGGTTAAAGAAATGTGACATGTTGGCTCTGTGCCAGTAAATTTATGGAGCATTTTAGATGAGTTCTGAGGATAGCATATAAGAATATAGTTCACTAGAGACTAGTTAAAGATGTGTACTATTTCAAAGGTTCATTAGTAGGCACTTGGAAGTTGAATGATGATAGATGCATTGCAAGCCACAATAAGTTTTGCTTTTCATTCTATCTTCTGTTTAGTGATCCCATATGTTAAAAAACAGCACTGTGTTTAAAGAGAAAAGATCAATCAAAGATGACTGGGACAAATTACACTGTCTGTGACACTCGTACAAGTAAATTTATTTGGTTGTTTAACAGGGTGCATATTTGTTGCATAAGAATTATGGTTATTGCTGTGCTTGAGGGCAATCATTTTAATGTTTTTGTACCCTATGAAATATAGTACTTAACACAGATACCGAATTATGTCCTGGATCTTTAGTCCCATTCAGTTACAACACTGCACCCAGGAAGGGTTGAATAGTCATCAAGTAATCTGCAATAGCATTATGTTTTGGTGAACTCCAAGTATGTTATACCCAGTATAAACAGTTTGCTACTGAGATAGCAGGCAAGTTAGCCGTTGGACTTCATGGCTTTCTAACCTTGATGATGTTGAACCTTTCATCTTTGGAAAGGGGAATTACGATTTTGTCCAAAACTGACATTTGTATTATATTTTTAACGGATTTTGACTCACTGAGAGTAGAAAACATTCTAGTACAGTGGGAGACTCTACCAGATAAATTGAGTGGATTATACTGTGCATAGTTAGATGCATCTACATACTGGTTGTAGGCTGTCTCAATGCCTCCATGTCCTTTGGAAAGAGATGAACAGGCCAATGTGCTTGAGGAGGATCATTAGACTATGGCGTGATGCGCTGGGCCAGAAAGATATTTGGCTTTGGAAGAGAAGTGGAAGCAACTGGCACAAGGAGCTTTATGGTTTTGATGAGGTAGATTGAAGGTAATAAGAGATGACAGTAAAGACAGAGGGACTGAACTTAACAGGACTGTGGATCAAAGTAAGCTATACTGAGTCAAACACTGGAATATGATTTGTGAAGCATCCCTAATACTGGCAAAGTAATGAACTGAATAATAATCTAATATGGGACAAAGACAGTTCATAGTTATACCCCTCATTTTGAGCTGTCTGTAGAGCTGAGTAGAGATCAGTAATAAATATCTTTTTGTTTTTTCTGCGTAATTTTGTTTGTACCTGTGAGATTTGCGAATGTGTTTTAATAAAAAGCTGAAGTTCATCTATGCGTTGTCTCAGGCTTTAGGCAGGGAACTGGAATGTTTATGCCACAATCAAATACTACCTCAAAGATGTTATTCATGTATTTCTCAGAGTATCTGTGTAGCAGTATAGGCCTTGCCCTGTTGAAGAAGTGTAGAACCTCTATCTTTGCTAATTTTAGGTCAATTTTTCCCTTCCAAAGTATCTGAGTATCTCCATAAAGCTCTGTCTGTGAAGCTGTAATTAATTGTCAGAGCCCTGCCGGTGAAGTCCACTCTGTTGCAGAACATAAAAATGAGCTGTTTGTTACCTGTAATGTCATGACTTGTTTCCTTGAACAGTAATTGATGTCAATTGTAGATGATGTCTATGAACTTGAAATTGTGTTGTTTATCTGCTAGGGACCTTGAGAGTGTGATCTTCTAACTCAGTCACAGTGGTATAGATTACATCTGTAGTGCAAGAATTGTCTAGGGACATAAATTACAGCAATTAAAATTAGCTAAAGGAGAGAGAATGATGCATTATTAATTGGCATAGTCATTAAAGGGCTGCAAAGAACCAAAAAGAGATACAATGTCAATACGCAAGCACTAAAAGTGACAGGCAGTGTGCAAAGACCAATGATTGTATTCAAAGCCTGAAGTCATTAAGACATGGGCAATTATGTGGAATTTTATGACTGCGGGTTAAGATCACTCCAACATACTAACAATATGTTAAAATGGAATTTTTTGAGAATGATCAGTCTTCAGAGTAGTCATCTGAATGTTGAGTAGTGCAATTAATTTCTACCTAAAGAATGTGTAGCATTTTAATTTAAAGAAGTTGGAAACAACAAAGAATTGTAAGGAAATCCCATCAGCAATCTGGTGAATTTAAGCAGAAAAAGAACATTTTTCACCATTAAATAAAATAATCTGAGCTCATATAAAGAAAGATAAATCTTAGTACACTGAAGAATGAAGATTTAATTAAGAGTCTCTTTATACTACAGAAACAGTCTTGCCTTTGTCATTTTGAGAAATATGGGAATCTGAATAAGAGGCTCATGGTAATGCAGCTGTATATCAGCTACTTAATTATTCATAAACCTTCTTGTCACTGAGTTTCAGTGATTTACCTGTCTCAGCTAATTTGCCTTATTGGAAATCACAGAATCACAGAATGTTAGGGGTTGGAAGGGACCTCGAAAGATCATCTAGTCCAATCCCCCTGCCAGAGCAGGATTGCCTAGACCATCTCACACAGGAACGCGTCCAGGCGGGTTTTGAATGTCTCCAGAGAAGGAGACTCCACAACCTCTCTGGGCAGCCTGTTCCAGTGTTCAGTCACCCTCACCGTAAAGAAGTTTTTCCTCATATTTAAGTGGAACCTCCTGTGTTCCAGCTTGCACCCATTGCCCCTTTTCCTGTCAATGGATGTCACTGAGAAGAGCCTGGCTCCATCCTCATGCACTTGCCCAAAAGAAGTTCCTCATATTTAAGTGGAACCTCCTGTGTTCCAGCTTGCACCCATTGCCCCTTTTCCTGTCAATGGATGTCACTGAGAAGAGCCTGGCTCCATCCTCATGACACTTGCCCTTTACATATTTATAAACATTAATGAGGTCACCCCCCTCAGTCTCCTCTTCCCCAAGCTTAAGAGACCCAGCTCCCTCAGCCTCTCCTCATAAGGGAGATGTTCCACTCCCTTAATCATCTTCGTGGCTCTGCGCTGGACTCTCTCTAGCAGTTCCCTGTCCTTCTTGAACTGAGGGGCCCAGAACTGGACACAATACTCCAGATGCGGCCTCACCAGGGCAGAGTAGAGGGGGAGGAGAACCTCTCTTGACCTGCTAACCACACCCCTTCTAATACACCCCAGGATGCCATTGGCCTTCTTGGCCACAAGGGCACACTGCTGGCTCATGGTCATCCTGCTGTCCACTAGGACCCCCAGGTCCCTTTCCCCTACGCTGGTCTCCAACAGCTCTGTCCCCAACTTGTACTGGTACATGGGGTTGTTCTTGCCCAGATGCAGGACTCTACACTTGCCCTTGTTATATTTCATTAAATTTCTCCCCGCCCAACTCTCCAGCCTGTCCAGGTCTCTCTCAATGGCTGCGCAGCCTTCCGGCGCGTCAGCCCCTCCTCCCAGCTTTGTGTCATCAGCGAACTTGCTGACAGTGCACTCTAATCCCTCATCCAAGTCATTAATGAATATATTGAATAGCACTGGTCCCAGTACCGACCCTTGAGGGACTCCGCTAGACACAGGCCTCCAACTGGACTCTGTCCCATTGACCACCACTCTCTGGCTTCTTTCCTTCAGCCACTTCACAATCCACCTCACTACCCGATCATCCAGACCACACTTCCTCAGTTTAGCTGTGAGGATGCTGTGGGAGACTGTGTCAAATGCTTTACTGAAGTACTACTTGTTTTATAAAATAGTTCATTTATAGTGCTATAAATGAGGAGTAAATGCTGTACAGAAAGTGTCTTTCATGAGAGAGAAGTTTTAATAATTGATTCGCAAAGCAAAGTAAACTTTATAAATACTGGAGGTATTAGGACAGCAATGTATTTGTTTTGACAACTAATAGAAGAATGTATGTCTACTGGGCAGAGAGTGAAAACTCCAAAGCAAACATTTCATTTTTTTTTCTCATCTAAGGGATTCTTGGTAAGTTTTGGCTTTTTAAAACTTACCAATGCTTTCCTATTCTACTTGCTGAGAATTCAGATTTCTAATTCATCTCACTGTCTACCCCAAAGTTTAAACACTGAATGTGATTAACTTTGCTGTGCAGATGCCGAATTGAATGGCCTCTGTTGATTCAGAGAAGCTGAGCAGTGTCAGAGTTCAGTTACTATGCTTTCAGGAAGGCCTCCTGTTGCCAAAATGAGCTTTCTTTTTTCTTTTTCCAAGCTGCATGCCAGAGTCTGCATCAGCATGCAACTGGACTCAAGAAAAGCATGTATGTACAGCCACTGAAAGAGCAATACAAATGCACACTACATCTTCTCTAAGGGCAGCCACCCACACGTTAGTTGCTCCATTAGTAAGTTAGGGGGCTGTCTGCCTGTATTAGATATGTACCTGTTTGCTTAAATGAATGTTTTTGACCGGTTGGTATCCTTCTGGGCACTGAGAACCAGATATGGCATGACTCTGGCGTGATTCAGTGTTTGAACTATGGTTAAAAACTATCGTGTAAGATAGCCTTTCTTCTGCTCTCTCTGAGGTTATCTCTGTGTTCAGTGGAGTACAAGAGTTTATTTATTCCAAGTATAACGATTCAGCATTATCACACTGTGTCTGCGTTACTATATCCAGCACTTTATTATTCTGCCTTTAGATACTTTGCTTATGTGTTACATCCTCAAAACTCTGCACTGGTTTGAATTAGCTGCTTAGTAGTCAGAGCAGGTGTCGTATGATGCAGTGTACTTCATCATCGGTTTTGTTCTCTCTGGATGTTTCTATGATTCAATGCACAATGCCAACCAGGAACTGTGGAATTCAAGGTCTCTGGGGTCTAAGTAACTAACAAGCTTCCATTATTCCATTCCTGGCTTCCATTAATTTTGCTGCTGCTCTTTTCAGACTTCTAGGCTGTGTGGGGAGCTCATTGCTGGGAGCTATAATCATGTCAGTCATTAGAATTGAACCAGAATGTTGAATATTCATTTTAAGTCATATAGGCAAATAGGTTTGGCTCTTGTGTTCAAACTATGTTTGATGTTGAATGAAAGAAGTTAAGGAGATAAGCAACAGGGAAACAAAGAACTGTGTCAGACAATTGTGAAGAGCGTTTTTCTGGAGTGTAGCAGTTCCAGAGGCTCAGTGAAGCACTATTTGTGTGTTCAGCCACTGTGCGGAGATTGGCAATGTAGGATAATGATGTAAAAAAAGTGGCGGTGACAGGTTATTTGCCCTAGGACAGCAAGCAACAGACCATAAACCTAACCGCTTTTGTTTGCTTAAAGCAGCATAACGCTGTTCCTCTGTGTGAGTTGACCACCTTTCCCTCTAGCAGACAGTAGTGGGCCGATTTGAGAAAATCTAGGGGTTGTCTTGGGATCATGAAGACGAGCAGTGCTGTGCGTAACTGATACTTGCCAGTGTTTTCAACAGTGCGAGTGCTGGGCAGTTTCTGTTGTCTGAGCCATGTTATGAAAGTGTAATCACAAAGCAATTGTCAGATACCTTGGCTGTGCTCAGGAGGCTAGTGACAGCTTTGCTGAGGTTCCTGATTGGCATTTGATGAGTCACATATGTCCATCCTATATGTCACTGGGATGGCAGTGGTCTGGTCTTACTGAAAAGATAAAGTGTCACCCATTCAAAAAGGAAACACGTGCCCACCATCTCAGCCACGTTTTACCCTGCTCCTTTGGCTCAGATTTTCTGCAATGCAACATAAAACTAAATCAATTGCACAAAACCCAACCAACTAAAAGGCTTTACTATTTATATATTAAAAAATAACATTTTTTAATACGAAATAGCAGTCCAGATTAAACTGGTTTTACTGATATTTACTGCTGCTGATTAGTGTGAGCATTGAGCATTTTGCTTCAACTTACTCAAATTATTGAATATAATAGGGAAATAATTGTGTTCTGTTATTGCAGTGTAGTGTACTCCACAACATCTGGGTGCAATAAAGTGGCAGTACTTTGCCACATGGATTAGAAAAGTAGTTATTGTAAGCAATGGCTCAGTTTGCTTCCAGTGCTGTTTTTTCTGCTAGTGGGAACTGAAAATCAGACAGAACATGAATTGATAGGATATTGAGATGAAGACACTTGTATTTTAAAAATGAAATATATAAATGTTACAAATGTGCTGTAGTGATTAGCGAGAAACATTTCTATTATTTATATTCTTTTTTTTTAAACTAGGAATGAGGGAGGAATAATGAAAAATCATACAGAACTGTCTTTTCTCAGTCAGTATTTGGTGAACAGTATCCTTTTGATCAGGTTGCATACAGCTGTGGACCCAGTTGTTACTTTTCTGCCATTTGCTCAGAACTCCTGCATTGAAGTTGGTCACAGCATTGCTTTGAGTTAGTCTGACTATGCAGACAAATTAAGAGAGCTCATGAAATGACTTGATTGAAGTAAGGTTGGAAAACGCTGCTGAACTTCTTTGTGATGCCTGTCAGAATGGTTGCTTATCACAGGTATGTGGCACCATATGTTTCCATTTGAGTAAACAGGAGGCCCTACTGCTCAGAATTGCTGTAAATAATGATAATACTTAGGAAGAAAGAAATATCGCATAAATTCTTTGTACTGTCAATGAAACCTATCTTTTTAAAATGCTTTGAAAGCACAATTCTGATAACAATTATAGGACACTGTCTTAGAGTTCTCTTAATGACAGACCACAGGAAGCAGAACACACCTTCTTGCTACAGAAGGAATGGGTAATATCCCCTATAATTGCTCGCTCTGCCTGACCTTGTAAGAGCTTTGCAATATGTTAAGGTCTCTTTGGACTTTTTCTGGCAGTTTGACATTGTTGGATTTTGAGGGAAGTCTTTACAATTGCTTTCTAGGAAAAAAAATGTTAAGAAAACATTTGCTTTTTCTTATTTCCTTTTTTTATTAGTGTGTTAAAAACTGTATTCATGGAACTCAGTTTGGCTTGAGGAAATTGTGGGAACAGTATTTTTGATTTAATAGTCTTGCTCAAATCATGAAAACTAACAAAATTTGATTATATGATCAGTAGTTTTGTTCCCAAGTCTGGCAGCTCTCTTGGGGGGGGGGGAACCAAACCCCTGTCAATATTCTAACTTAATTTTTCTCTTATTTTTACTTTCTGACCAATTAGTTTTTGCTTGTGCTGTCCTTAGAGTGACTGGACATGATTTATCCCAGCAAATGGGAGTTTAGAAGGCCTTTCTACCAATTGTTCTTCTGATCTGACAACACACTAAACACCCTCAAAAACAGATACCTTCTACTTTGTTGTTGTACTGTCTATGCTGAAGCACATGTGTAAATATTTTTTTAATCATACAATTAAAGTGAGCATGCTACACATGAATTACAGTGTAGGAACAATAGTATTTCCTAAATTTGATTGTTTTCACTCTATACTTTTACCTTCTTTTTTGAAAGGGTTTTGATATAAGAGCTTGTAAATTTTATCGATGTTCGTGGATTAGCAACACTGTAATTTTATTTTCCTGTGTTATAAGGTTACATGTTAATGCAGCAGGTTGTGAGAAACTGGCAATGCAGAGAACTTGGAGATATAACTAGGTGCGCTTTGAAAAATCTTCTAGTAATTTGTGTATATACTACAGTCTGAAATAATAGATTTCAAATTTCTTCCAAAGGACCCTCTCTTCTTGAGAGTATCTTTTGCCACATACATGAAAATCTGGCCAGGCAAGTTACGCCACGCTGTTTGCACATATGCAGCCTTATGTGTACTATGTTTAAAGATTCATTGTTATTGATTTTCCTTTCTTGAGCTTCTTGTGTCATTTATCACATTTTAAAAGATCAACTTCACTTTCATAGACAGTTTATCTATTATCTCCATTCAATTAACATAGCCAGGGAACGATAGTTCCCCTGCAATAGTACCACCTTGCATACCAGAACTACTTTTCCTGAATTCTTTGAGCCGAACTGAAGTCATGCTGTGGATGATACACCTTGCATATTCCCATTTCACATGACAAAGTAAGTAATATTAGAAAGTTTGCAGTGACCTTTGCCAAAATATATTGTTCTAATCACTAGTTGGAGATAGTAGAGTGGTCACTGGCATGTGACCTGAACCACTATCCTGCAGACTAACCATAGCTTGAACAGTTACTGACAGGTAAGTGGTGTGGGTGTAGGGTATATGACTGAGACTTTGTGGGTGCAAAGCAATGACTTCCACTTCTTGCCTGTAACAAGAAGTAATTTTTTTAGCCTTAAGAATAAGGGTTTTTTAATATACTTTTATATACTAACAATGGTTACTGTCCTATTCCCCCCTTCCACCTCAGTCCATTTATGGCAATTAGGCATGAAAGATGTGAGATCTGAACTAGTGAGGTGCTCAACAAAGAGGGGAATTTTACTGGACCACGTATTTTGGTCTCAAGAATATCTTTTGCCAGTGTGTTACACATTTTAATAATGCAATATGTGGAAAAAATTACTTTGTCTTAAACATATTGCTTGATAATTTCACTCTGTTTCCTTTGGTTCTTATAAATGGTGAAAAATCATTCCCTCTTCACCTTCTCCATGCTTTTATAGATTTTTATCATATACCCCATTATATTTGCTATCTTCTACCCCATCTTCACAAAATCCTGGTTTATGTCCTCCTACACAAGACATTCCTTATCTTTGGTTATCTTTTTTTTTTTCTCTGTACTCTTTCTAGTGGTAAAATGTTTTGAGATGGGAGGAGAACAGAACTGCATACAGTATTTAGGATGTGAGCAAATTAAGGACCAATATGGTGACATAGTTATGCTTTCTGTTTTGTTCTGTAGTCCATTCCTGTAATATTTTATGTTGTCTTGTTCATCATTGCTGGGCATCGAGATTGCTTTTTCACAATACTGTCTGTCACAACTGAAAGTCTGTCTTGAAAGTCAGTATCTACTTTAGATTTCACTAAAGTATATGAATAGTTAATCTTGGTTTTCTCCATATACATTAATTTACAAGTATTGACTTTGAATTTCACCTGTTACTTTGTTGCCAATTACTCAATGTTACGAAATTCTTTTGCAATTTTCTGTTAAACTTAACCTGCCCTGAATAATTGTTGTGTGAACAAACACCATCTCAGTTCTTCATTTGTTCCTAGGATGTCCATTAATATGTTTTATGGTGTGGGTCCCAACACACATTCCTACAGGCCCATTCCGAAGGTCTTCTCCACCGTGTAAACTAACAATCTGTTTTGATGTTTCCTTTCCTGTTTCAACCACTTAAGTCACGTGCTAGGACTCCTGTTCATCCCATGTCAGCTTAGTTACTTTAAAAACCTATAGTTGAAGGAATTTTGTCAAGAACTTTTTGGGAAAGAAATATGCTTTGTTAATGAGTTAATTTTAAGCACTATGTCCACTGACTGCTTCAAATGATTTTAATAAACTTGTGGGGCAGTGACTCCTGGCTTACTACAGGCATGTGGACTGCCTTCCCATATATACTGTTTGTCTGTGTACTAACTGTGGTGTTTTCTAGCTTCTGTGTTCATTGCTTTAGTCACCATAGCAGTGAAGAATGAGTCTCAGTGTTTGTGCTCTGTTTTACCAAGCAGAGAGCAGAAGCAGAACTGAGAGAAGACAAAACAAAATAGATATCAAAGAGGGAAAAAAATGGAAAATAGCATCATATCTCTAAAAGAAAAATGAGATGGGGTAGTACTTTGCTGTAAAAGAGCAGGTGCATGTTGAAAGTCCTTCAGGTGTTTTTGACCATCACAGCTTTGTTTAAATCACATCACTGAAACAATGACACTTCATTCCAGCCAAGTATCTGTCTTCTGGGTGTTTGGGATGGCTTTAGCTGTTTCTTTCTCTCCTCTTCCTCCTATCCACACGTCTCTATTCTTCCTTAACTTTTGCTGATGATGCTACGTGTGGCAGAGGTGTGGGGAATAGAATTCTACTATTGTTGTAATGTTCAGTTCTAAGGTAGCATCTTGTATATGTGCCAAAAATTAATCCATTAAATAGTAGTCCTCTCTCTTTTTCGGATAACAGAAAAAATCTGAGTGAAAGACACTAGCCTAACTTTTGGAAGTGCTCAGCACGTATGGTTTCAATTATGTTCGCTGAAGTGCTCAGTATTTCTGAAATTTTGTCCTTTAATACCCCAAACCAAGAGGACGAAGTTGATATTAGTGGAAAATTAATTTTGAACTGTGCTTCCAAGCGAAGATCTTTTAACAAAAAGTCCATTAATTATTAACAAAATTATTCAACTTCCAAAATACTTAATTTTTCTCATGCATGTTGTGGTGATCATCTTGCTGTTATGTTTTGTATGGGCAATGGGATCTTTCAGAATCAGCTCACGTTGTCAAAGATTCAGAAGCTTGCCACAGGAGGGAAAATATTTAAATAGCTAAATCCATTCTTTTGAGTTTAAGTCGTTTAGAAACTGTGGCTGAGAATAAGAGCAGGGATACCATTATGTGCAATTAGGGTTAGCTGACTCTTGTCCTAGGTAACGTGTGTGCGCTACAGCTCAGAAAAGAGCTATGAGCATGAGTAACCTTGTTCAAGAACTTGCCATAATTCCATTCAGGTATCTCGTTTGAGCCAAGATCTGTAAAATAAGAAATTCACTCAGGCTTGTTTGTTGCAATGGCTTCTTTTTCACAGCAGTTCTGAGTTGTCTGTGATGAAGTTTATGGAATGTGATTGCATGTACATGACTATGGATATCTGAAATGCAGGATAATCAGTTGGGATCTTATTGTAAAATGTGAAGTTAATACAGGTGATGTACATTTACATTAGTAGGTGATGGATGATGTCTTTCAAGAGAAACCGTGTGGACAGGTTGCTTTAATGCTAGCAGGAGAAGCCAGCATGACTTGCACTAGTGGACTGTTACTATGAACAGACCTGTGCTTATTTATCTTACTGTGACTACTGTGTAACAAGCCAAGGTTTCTTTTTTTTGTTTCAGGAAAAGGGTTTATAAGCAACTGAGAATATACTTCAGCTAAATTACATTATCTGACACTTCTGTAACAGAATACAGCTTTGCAGTTTTCTTTTTGTGGGAATTTGAAGTTGTAGATCTTCCTGCTTAATCTTAGTCGTCTTTTTCCCAGAAATGTGTTTTGCTAGACAGAGGAGTGCTTTGTACTATGCGGTCTCCTGGGGGTATCCACTTTAATTTTCAGTTTATTATAATTTGCTTTCTTTGTTGACTCTTAATTTCATTTCATCATAACTTGGCATGTTGTTTAGCTGCTATTTCCCAAGTTCTGCAGCTCCCCTGCCCTGGTCATGTCACTTTTGATTAAGCAGTCGCAAAGCCCTTTACCCAGCTTCTAAAGGGTAAAAGTCAAAAATCAATAATGTGCCAGTCCTCCCCAAGTGCAGTAGCAGTCAGAGGTAAATGAATGATTAAACATGATGAATAACAGTGTAATGGAAGACGCAAAGTAGGGAAAAGTGCTCACTTTAGCCTAAACTCTGAGATTTATTGCTGAGTACTACAAATAATGGAATCATCAATCTTCCAAGGACTAAAAAAGGCATCCGCTGCAGCCGGTTTAAAACGCAGTGAAAGAAATCTTACCTCCTCATCATAGCCTGTTGTGGCCCAGTTATTCTGGAGTATCAAGTACATGCTGCATAAGGAAATCAGTATGTAAACTTTATAGTTAAAATTGGGTGCTTCTTATGCACTTTAAAGTTGTTAAGACTGTTTGGCAGAGAAGAAAAAGTAGCCAGTGTCAATTACTATGAATGTGCATCCAAGGGTGCCAGTATTCAAATGTTTAAATGGTACCAAATGAGTGACATAGGTTAGTTTTGTAAGATGGGACCGAGATGGTAATTATACTTACTAGAACAGGGCAAAAAAGGGAATATTACTTAAAGAGTGAAAACAGAAACTTTTCAAGGATATAAAGAAAAGAAGATAACTTAAAAGTTAGAGCTTCTACAGGATAATGGGAATAATTTAATCATAGATGCTCAACAATGCCTAGTGTTTCTAAGCTAATTCTTTGCTTGGCCATTGACAAAGAAGAAGACTAGCTAGAGACAGAACAGTTTTCCTTACCTTGATCACCAAAGAAGAGGAAAATATACAGAAACTGAGAGTGTGTCAGTATTACATAATTAGAAAAGGTTTGTTGGCTGTTTGTATCTGTAGCCTCTCCGAGTTAGAAGTGCTCCATATCGGAGAAGAAAACCTTCCAGGACAACCCAGGTCCTGCAGGAAACAGCGCTATGGATTTTGGTTGAAATCCTAATATTTTAAGAGTTTTAAATTTGCAACGGGGCAATAAGTAATGTCTAAGGTATCTCTCAGCCATCCCTACCTGCTGAAGTACATCTGCGTTGCTAAAAGTGCATGGGTGTGAACAAGCTCAGGGAAGCATAGAAGTCTTTTCCTGGCGCAGGCGTAGTAGCAGGAAGTCCCTAAGGACTGTGTGGTGCAGCACAGGGCAGCATCTCCATAAATGTGGGGCTGCAGCCACCTCTTTCTGTGACGAAATCTCTTCTGGCAAACTAAAGACGTTTAAAGGCTCTTCATTCAGTAGGAAAAATAAAGCAGTGGTGAAACTTCTGGTTTTTCTTTCTACCTTTGAATAAAGTAAAACTTGGTGTTAGGACTTGTTCTGTCTTTAGTATGAGAAGTCTTGGGTAACTTAAACTATTTTGAATTCAGGAACTCATCATTATCTTAGTTTTCAGTACCAGCTTCTCACACAGTTGCATTCTAGATGCTTAAATTAATCCTGTGGTTTTTAATGGGATGCGTCATCACTATTCTGTTTCATTCTCACCATCATGTCTCTTGTGTAGGCTTCCTTGCTTCTTCCCTCTAAAAAAATCCTTTAACTTTGAGATCTCTTCACTCCTTGTTTCCCATGACCTATTAGCTCTTCAGAGAAATTCCTACTCTGATCTGTTACTCTTTTGTACACTCCTCACCCCAAGTACTTATGTGGAATCCACTTATCTTATACGTATGTATGTCTTCCATAAATAGATGGAATCCACTTATTTATACAGCTCTCTTCTGGAGTACTTGTGTCTTCTCTGTGGAACTTGAGAGATGCTGTACATACAATTTCATCTAGTGGTTCTGAGATTTAATTCACTTTCACAGTGAGGTCAGGAAGCTGCTACAGAATGGCCTGCAGCCATCTTGGATCCCTAGATCCCCTGCCCAGTGACACTTCTCAGCAGTCTGGCAGCAACCTCTTTTCATTTATTACAAATACTATTAATTTGCTGTGGGGTCTGGTATTGATCTTTCAGTCCCATTAAAATCAGCTCTTTTAATTTTAACCCTTTTTCCTTGGAAGAACTTGTATCCTGAGGTGTTTCCCAATTACTGTCAAGTAGTTAATCCACTGTTTTTTCTTTAACATTCTTGACTGAACTACAGTGCAAGAAATAAGAAGCTTTCTTGAAGAGCTTGCAAAAGCACTGTCAGAAGCTGTATTCTACCAGTAAAAAGAAGGAAGACAGTGCAAACAAAGACTGTGACTGATTTGATTCCTAATCCTGCTGAGTGGGGTGTTCTCTATGTTCCTGGGCAGTTCATTTATGTTTGATATGATCAGTCAGGCTGCATCATTAAACTCCTAGGTCCATTTGAATGGAACTGCACTGTACTAAGTTTTATTACGTGCAGTCTGTTGTTTCTTGTTGGCTTTCATTCTGTGCCTGATTCTTTCTTTCTCATCTTTTCTGGTTTTTGCTGCCTTTTGGAGCTATTTTAGAGGAAGGGATCTAAACAAATGGATTTATTTACTGCCTGTAAAGGACAGTGTAGATTTATTTGATGCATCTTAATTATTCCTGTCTTTCTGCCAGTTTGGAATGTAGCCGGGACAAATATGTTTCTGGCAGAAACGTTCTTGGGTTGACCTTTTCTCAGTCGGTGAACTAACACCAGCGATACTTTTGATGTAAGATTATTTAAAAAACAAAACAAAACACCACCACAAAATTAAAACCAAATTTAGATTTTTAGATTTCTAATCTCAGAAACCAAAATGTGCATATCCTGCTGTAGTGTAGCTCAGCACTCTTTCCTTATAGGTGTGGAATTTGGAGGTAGACCAGTGCTCTTGCTAGAGGCTCTGGGACTATGGCCCATGCTGTGGCTCAGGCCATCAAATTTATTTCTGCCTTTAGCAGTGGAATAAATTGCCAGCTGAACTTCTCTCAACGTTTTGTCTTTTAACCTTTGTTCGTTTTAGTGAGTAGTGACTTCTTATATGAGCTTCCACCACTTTTCTTCTGAGGTGAAGAGTGACTAGAGAATTCTTGCTCCTCATTCCATTTGGTGCATCACCTCTATGCCTCACTGCAGCAGCAGAGAAGATGGGAAAGCACAGAGCTAAGTCAGAAGTCTCTGGGCACTGTTGATACATACTTTTAGGTTGGACATGTGGAATTCCTCCAGTCTCCTGAGCACTGCAGCTCCATTCTGTGAGGCTTAACCTGGATGTGAAGATTCTCACAGAGAGACTTCCCTAAAGCAAAGATAAGTGTTGTGATGTTGGGGCCTGCAAAGACAGACCAGTGCTACCAAGCAAGTGACATAAAAATTGGACAGAGGATTCTATCTTCCTATCACGAGGAAAGTTTTTGTGGCTTTTCTTCTCACAGCAGATCTTTCAGTGTTCTGCATTAGGCTCTGCCGCAAATCTCCTTTCTCACAAATGCTTGGACCGCTTGTAGATCCCAGTATTGCAGTCTTAACAGAAGCGTCTGACTTGCTCTCCACAGTCCATCACTTTGAGGACTTAGTCTGACCAGGCAAAAGGAATGTGTCTGTCTTTCCTCTCAATGTGCTTCATCTGTATTAAAGTATAAAGAGTGTTCGGGCAATCTGTGACCAAATGAAAGGCATATGAACTCTTCGCTCCCTATGCAGCTGAATCATCAGGGAATTAGACATAGAATCATGGAATGGTTTGGGTTGGAAGGGACCTTAAAGACCATCTAGTTCCAGCCCTGCTGCTGTGGGCAGGGACACCTTTCCACTAGACCGGGTTGCTCCAAGCCCCATCCAACCTGGCCTTGAACACTGCCCGAGGAGGGCGCAGCCACAGCTTCTCTGGGCAACCTGGGCCAGGGTCTCACTACTCTCACAGTAAAGAATTTCTTCCTAATATCTAATCTAAATCTACCCTCCTTCACTTCTCATGTTTTAAAGTGACTCTGATTTATCAGGTCTCAGGTGAATAGCATACCACCTCCCTGTCTGAAACTAGCCAGGGAGAATCCTGCACACTGCCACGAAGGGGGTACACCCCTGCCCAGTTCTTTCTGGAAAGGCTGTCAGTGCCTTCTGAGGAACTGCTTAAAATGTAGCATCTTTTCCCTCAAGCATTATAAAAGAAAAGGTTTCTTATTCAAACTCCCTTTGAGGATCCCACAATAGCTAAATGAAAATTTATAGTTTAAAAAAAGTTTTATTAAAAAATATATCTTACTTTCCAAGTATGAGAAACAGCAAAAATATGGGTTTTCTTTTCCTGAGGTCGCACACTGATTCTGTACAAACTGTCCTTTCTTTCACAGACACTGAATAACAATCACCACTTTACGAGTTGAGACAGAGAGGAAGAGAGTGGATTAAAGAACTTTAATCCTCTAACTCTCATTCCTGCTCTGTGGTGCTGGTGTTTGTGTTTTTAGTACAGGACCACAGGTTGTCTTTAACCCTCTGACTCTGAATGTCAGGTGTGGGCAGCTGGAGAGCCTGTGACACTCCACAAGGCACACTGTGCTCATCTCTGCCAACATGTGTCTGTTATATGATATGATGCGCTGGGAGGGAAAGAGACCTTTTTCACCTTTATCCTGAGGCTGCTTCTACCCCTTTTTATGCAGGTGAATTCAGAGGAGTTCAGGGAAGTATTAGCTAAAAAGACAGGCAGAGCTCAGCCTTCAGTATCAAAGGCAGCATCGTGTGTTGCCTGTCTGTGCTCACACTGAGGAGCATTGTGATGAAGCCAGCGTTTTATAGGGAGGTCAGTCTTGATATCTAGCAGCTATGGTAAATAGTAGCAGTAACAACTGGGTCCTATTAACCTTCTCTGTCATGAATAATTGCATATCTACAATTAAGCATCTTAGAAACATAGGCATAGGTTTTCCTTGTGTTACTTGGGCAAACACATGATTAAGTCTCAGGTGCTGGTAAGTCCACTTACTTAATTGTAGATAAACTATACCAAACGTTGTGATTATCATTACTTGTGAAACTTGAATTTGATTCTTTTCCCTGCTCATGAAGTATATTGTGTCTTTTGTCTGCAGCAAAAGTTGCTGCTATCACAGCTTTTTCTTTCCTCAAGGCAAGTTCTTTCTGTGCATACTGGGAAATAGTTTCTACATCATGTTAGAACCCTTACTGCTTATTTGGAAGGATTGGCTTCGTGAATCTCAACTCAAACAATATGGTAACCATGCCAATCATATCCTGTTCATCTTACTCCTCTCAAAATGACTCATGGTCTCAAAATTGCTGCAAGCAAGATATTAAAATCACTTAGCAGTTGGCATACAGGATATCAGGGAAATTTCTTACATATGAAACAAATTTCCTTCCTCAAAATCCCCTCCTGACATTCCTGGAAAAAGCATGAGAAACGTGTGATGTGAAAGCAAGTTAAAATTTGTTTGTGCTGGCATTGTTTGTGTGGGAAGTTGCTACGAGATCAATTCTGGCATCGTTTTAAACAGTCTAAACTTCTGTTTTATATGAAAGATATTGCTACACACAAAAGAAAATTCTAACAGAAAATTTGTCAGATAAGAAATTTCTCCCTCTTTAAACATTGTTGGTCAGCTCATCTGGAATAAAACTTCTGGAACTTCTGATTGACAAAGGTTTGTATTAATGTACTTCTCTGTGGAGCAGAATGAGCATTTGATCAGTTTATGCTGTTCTGTCCTCCTAGGCAATAACATTTTTTTTTTTTACTCAATACCAATTTATTTATCTCATCTTACTAGAAGAGTCACATTCTGTGTACTCTTTATAAGCCAACTTAATTTCAGTTCATTAAATATAATAATAGTTTTACTGATTTTTCACACACCTTCAAAACCAGGCAGAGGTACAGTTCCAAGCTTGATGCCTTTTGCTGTTGAATGTCACCTGCATTTTCACTACTGTTTGTCTCTCAGGTGCTGCTTCAGGAGTTCCTGGTGTTCAGTTGACATCTTTCAGTGCTGACCTCAGCTGCATTAAAAACATGTTGGAACAGACATTGTTTCCGAAATCCTTAATGATAACAGCACCTTTTCACAAATGCAGCGTCCATTAATCACACAATGGACATTATTTCAACTCCAAAGGCTAGAAGAGGGTGGCCATACATCTTCTCTGTTGCTTATCTGTCACTGTCAGTGCACCAATATCAATGGTTTTTACTCAGTATGCAACAGTAGGAACTGTATCAGGATGGGCAAACTGTTCCTAGGAATCTTTGTTATTCTCATGGTTATTCTCAAAGTTAGCTTGTCAGGTCCCTTATTTATTTAAAAAGACTGTAGGGGTTCTTATTCTTTGAGCATTATTTAGTGAATGCTCAATTCATGTTAAGATTTTTCTTTTTAAATCTTCTGAAGCCTTAAATAATTAAGAAAAATCATTTTAACATGTACCTATTGACTTTCTAGCTACTACCAAATGACTTGAAATAAATAAATCATGAAAACAGCCTGATACTTCACAGACAAAAGTGTGCATTGATGAGGAATGAAGGAGTTGATTCAGTTAGGGTAGCAGTGAATGCTGTTGGAAATGACAGGTACGTGCAAAAATGCAACCCTGGCATATCAGACTCCGCTCTAACAAATACCAATACATTTCAAAGGGCATTGGAAATGGGTTTCTTTGTTTGCAGGTGCATTACACCTTACAGCTGTTAAGATTTTTTTTTTAATAGTATTTTATCTTCTAAATGATGAATTTATAAATCAGGAGAGCCAAAAGAGACTGTATTTTAATCAAGGCTTCAGGATGCTAAGTCCCACAGAAATGCATAAAAAGATGCAGCCTCTGCTCTCATCTAATCTGATTACAAACAATAAGTGTGAGGCTGGAGGACAAACAATATAGGTTGAATTATCTGCTTTCTGTGTGGCGTTCTACATAAACCAGCCCTCTAACAAGGCTTCCACTGTGCTTTCTTTTTTAAGGTAACGACTCCTGATTATAGATGTACCAAGAAAATAAGGAAACAGTCAATATATAAAATGTGTGTGCTAAGTCAGAATACAGACCATAGTCTATTAAGTGGGGCTGCATAGTTGCCTTATAGGCCAGTGTATGTACTATGCCTGCTGTTATGCCTGCTCACAGCAGGATGGTTTACAGGAGTATAAACAGATTAGTATCTTTTCTCTAAAATATCTAGCATGTATTTGCCATACAAATCCCTAGAGTGTCTGATAAATATGCAATATCAGGCTCATTTCTTTAAACATTGGCACTTACTCTGTGCTGCTTTGAAATAATAATCTTTCCTCCTTGAGCTGTTTTAAGAAAAAGATGACCCCCAAAACTTTCCTGTTTTGTGACTTGTCCCTCTTGTCCTTTTTCTATGTATTTGTTTTAGAAAGGAACAATTTTGCTAAAGGGTTCTTGTCTTCTGTGCTGGAATTTTCCAAGCTAGAGTTTTACAGAACATCTTGCATATAAACTTTTGCACATTTATTGAGCTTGTCAGGGCATATTTCTGTTGAAAGCTCAAAACAGCCTTGTAGATGCTATATTTTTCCCTCTGACAGTGCAGTATGTGATGATATTTGTTCCTGGAGAGGTTCATGGGACAAGCTATGATTCACTTTTTTTTTTTTAATTTCACAGGAGATGTACAGTATTTCAAGAGGATTTTTTAATTCCCAGTTTTACACCAGTTCAGGCACACGCACACATATGTACTGACATTAAGCTGCTTCTAAAGTGGAATGTGCATTTGCATCCTGAACTTTTCTCTAGCTAGCCACCTACCTAAGGAAACAACCTTGGGCTCTGAAAACACAATGTTGTACCTTGTGACCTAAATGAACAGCAGTAGTAACTGAACCAGAAGAAAAAGTACAGGTGTATAGTGGATATGCTTCCTAGTGTTACAGCAGAAAACTCTGTGTGCCTGGCGTCTCAGCCTGTCGAGAATCATTAATGAAGGGACACAGCAGCATGCTGCTTACTGAGTATAACCCAGCTGGTTTTCCTACCATTTAAAATGACAGCATAACCCGAAGTGCTTGGTCACGCTGTTCAGTTAGGTTTGTCCAAGGAGCTTGCACAAGTAAACCCAATTGTATGTAGTGCATAAGTGGAAAATATGTAAACAGAAATAGAGATTTCACAGTTTTCATTGTTAGAAATGTCAATAACCATTATTTGGTCTTTCTAAAGTCATGCTAAGGGGGGCGTGTTGCTGTGATGAATATATGGCTTTCATTTTAACCCCTCTCTATTGGCAGATGTTTAGGTGAGCAAATTCCTGCATGCAATCAAACTTCGTGTGCTAAGCTCTACAGATTTCAGAGTAAAATACTAATTACAGCCTTACTGCTTAAATTCTGTTATATGTTAAAAGTACCTTCTATTATGTTTTCTACTTTTCAGGTGCTCCTTAGTTTGGAAATTAAGTGGTTGGGCCTTTTTTTCAAGCAATAGTGCAAGCAGTATCAAAGGCTTGAAATTTGCTTAGTTTTGAACTATAATGCATATGAGTGAGGAGGAAATCTTGTATTCTAGGAATTACATATTTGGTTCATTTAAATATGTTTTACATTCATGCATAATAATCATTCTGTGATTCTGTGATAATAGTCAAGAAAAGTATAAAGGGCAAGGGTACTTAGGCTGGCACACAGTTTTTCATATTACATGAGTGACAATCAACTATTCAGAAACTGTAAGCTAGTATTTCCTAAAATGCTGTAATTTGAATTAAGGTCTGACTGGAAGAATATGAGCTTACACAATGTGGGCTCTGTGTAGAATACCTTTTTTCTTCATCTTTTGTTAAGGTGTGGTTCATGGGTTCAGCATACTCTCTCTGAGTCTTTGCCGTGTACCAAATATGCTGGAGAACAATAAAAGGAGAAGAATAGAACTGAAGAATAAGAATAGAGGGGAAAACATGAAAGTACCTGACTAAATATAGGTAAATGCTTGTCAAGGCATTCTGATAAGGCCTTTGCTTTGATAGATAAAAGATGAGAGAACATCAGCAGAAGTAGACTTGACGTGAGCTTCATGCTGCAAACAGGCAGTGCACCAGTTTTGGGTGTACTGTAAATTTATGACTTGTCTAGAAATCTGGAGCAAGGGTGTTGGAAAGACAAGATCATTTGTCATGCCCTAGAATGCAGCAAGCCTGGTAGCCATCGGGTTTGCTGACCTTAGGTGACTCAAACTTTGGAATGGCTTTTTGAAGTGTTGAAACCATTCTGTTCCTCTTTGATTCTTATACCATTTGGATCAGCATAATGTCTTCATGTATGCTGTCACATAACTAGCTAATTCTTTGGGCTAATTCTTTTGTTCATCGTTCAGTTTAGATAGAGAAGTGGATGTGAAATGCGATCCTTGGTTTCAGTAGAGTTGTTTTTTTCATTTAAAGATACATTGGATGAGATTTTTATTATAAAAAAGAAGTTTGATGTGCACTTTGTTCTTAATGGAGGTGAGGTTTGAATTTTGTTGACCAGGGAAAGGTTTAGTCAGAAAAACAAGAGGAATCGGGAATTCTTGAACCTTGTTCCCTGTTGCTGTGCGTGTGTATGATTATTTATGTTGGTACATGTGTAGAATGAGATTGATAGCACTACCTGCAAATGTTTTGCACCCTGTTACTTAGCTACTCAAAGTAGAGGTCAGGTACTGCTGCTTTTCAGTGAATCACGCTGTGATTTTGAACAGACAACCACCTTTTTACCCTGGTCACAAGAATACCAGGACTAGTAACTACGTTTCTTAGCTAACTGGTAAATGAGCAGAAGTATGTGACTTATGAGGATGAGTTTGAAATTGTCAAACTTGAAAGCATCAGGTTAGTCTCCACTGCCTGTGCTTGTTTATATGCTTAAACTGGTTTGTTGGGGGCCAGAGCTTTAGAATTTTGAGATTCTGAATTTTTGCCTCATTTTTTTCCGTTTGTCCCTGAAACTGTTGATAAAGACACTGAATCTTAGTTAAGAATTTCTAATCTATAGCAGTGCTTCTTTAAAAACTTTGCTTACAGAAGAACATGGTAAGTCTCTATTTAGATGCCACTATGTAATCCTGTTGTATTGGCAAGATCACATTAGGTGGGCAGAGAAGATTTGATGACTGTTTCCTGCTGTGCATGAAGTGTGTAAAGAAATACTGGCAGCAACATAGGCAGATGTAAACTAAGACGACACTTTAGTATTCCATTCATTTTCTTCTAAGCGCATTCTGTGCAGTCTAAAAACATTGAGTGTATATTTGATACTGTCTATTTTCCTAACCTCTTCCTTTCACAGAACATCTTTAATCATACATATTATTTCAGTTGACTGAATTAAGGAGGATGGCTAACTGGAGGGAGGAAACGCAGGCTACTGACTACTTCCTCTACCTACTTATCTGCATCTAGTTTTGTCTTCTTTCTAGGAGTATTTACCTGTCTAGTTCTAGTTGACTCCTCTGTCTAGGAATATTTATTTCTTTTTCCAGGTTGGCTTTCCTGTTGCAATTGCTTGCCTTCAGGGATAGAACATGCTGTTTTCCCACTGCCTATAGACCAACTAAGGGAATGGGTCCAGTACCAGATAGTCAGACTGCATCCCAAAGAGCTTCTGAATTACGGGAAAGTAGATGTGACACAGAGGTGTGAGCTGGATGGCAGTGCACATTATATGGGTATGAAATCTTACATCCTAAAGTCTCATTTTTCAAGGAAGCTTTCAGAGAGGGAGGTGAAAACAGTTTGACTTTTATCCATTCTGTGTATTACTAGTGGCTATCAACTTTGAAAATTGCTTTGTGCTACTGTTATGTTTCTCAGATTTGCTGGTTGTTTTCTGTTACTTTTAACTGTATTCTAAATGAATTCAAGGAGTACGGGGAGACAAGGTGCCTTTTGTGGTCATAAGCATCTGAAGCAATAGTTTAAAATCATAATACACAAACACATATCTTCCTGCTTGAAGATGCTCACTGAGGCACCCACTCGGACTTCATCCAGTACCCCAGAATTAGTTACTTAATAATTTGCTTGACCTTTGTAGTAAGTCGTGGTAAGACTGTTCCCATGTGTATTACTATGTCAGAAAAGGTAAAAAGTATCAATAAAGTTGTAAATACAAAAGGTACTGGAGAGTATTTACAAGAGGATGCTTCACTGTTGACTCTACGGCGTTATTAAAATTTAATAGTTGCTAAATGCATGGGAGCATTGTCCAAATTTTTGAAAACCATTTCTTCATTGAGATCAAGGTAGTATGAGACCTGAGTGTTACCAATGTTTGTTATGTAGCTTCCTATGTGCATTTAATATTGAATTGCAGCATTGTCTGAGTATTAGCATGCACAAAAGTATGTGAAAATGCAAGCTTCAAATTATACACATTTTAATTGTACTCAAAGAATTCACAGTGCTGTATTTAATTTGTCTATTGTAGTTCAATCTTTTTAACTTAGGAACTGCTGCAAAGCAATTCAAGCCACTCAGCATTTATTTTTAGAGCTGTAGGTCAGCAGGAGAACTTCTAATGCTCTGTTATACCAGAGGTAGTGGTATTATGCTTCATTGTATCTACCAACATCAATCTCATATGCGGCTAATATTATGCCCCTAGGAATAGCCATCCTTGATGTAATCCTTAGACTTTATGATAACGTGTCAGAATGGGGATACAATATTTCAATGCTTAAATTATAGGAGGATTCATCATCATATAAACACAGATGTAGAATGACATGTAAGACTATTTTTAAATTCAATACACTTCAGGTTGTAAAAATTAAAGAGGTTGGTTATTCTAATCTTACATAACATAATAGTGCTGCTAAACATAAACTACAATTTCATGTACACCGCCTCAAACCAGTGTAGTTGGGCCATTTATATGATGTTCTCTATTTCAGTAAAAGTGGTGTGGGAAAAGTACTGAGATAACAGATTGTTTATGTCACAGAGCTGACACGGAAAGGGGACAGTTGGGGACTGATGTGTATCTTAAGTAAGATCAGAAGCACCTAGACTATAAGGTTAAAAAATCCAACTTCAGTTAATAGTATCTATGTCTGTGCTATAACTATTTGCCACAGTATTTAATTGTTCCTTTCCATTAAACTGATCAAGCTACTAAGAAACAACTTCTAACTTACCTTAGTTCGTCACTGTTACAGTCACTGGGGCAGGTCTAATGAACTTTTCCCTGAATTCATTTTTGTCGGACTTAACAGTGAGAGGATAAGGAGATCAGCACATAGCAAGCTGAAGGAAGAGAAATATCTGCTATAAGCTTTTTGAGAAGGCTTGCTATGTTGTAAAGGCCTAAGGAGCTCCTGCTTTGTAACACAGCCTGCTAAATAGAGAGTTTCATTCTCTGCCTTGTGTTTAGGTCTGATAAGCAAATGTTAACACTCCCACTCCTTCAGTCTGTTTTAAAGCAAGGAGAATAACATTTGCAGATTGCATTTGTGATTGTTAAGATTAGATCTGTGCACTACTGGATTATCTGGAAGTATAAACTAGATTTAGATCTGTCTTTTTGCCAGATTGAACCAAGCTCACGATGTATTCTGGTGAACTGTGGGAGGAGAAGTGATACCTGATCTAGCACAAAGTCTCTAGGGATGAAGTTACCCTAACAACATTTTTGAACATGTCAGAACTAGCAGAATGGCTTAAAGTCAGCCCTTTTGTTATTGCTTTGATCCATTGAGGCCATCCTAAAATTCAGTAGAATTTTTTTTTTCATCATGGTTTCAGCAGCAGAGAGTTTTCTATCACTCAACTTGTGATTTGTACCTCTAGATTTGTCAGCTACATGCTCCCAACTGGGAATGTGCGTGGAGAATTAGAATTTGCAGAGATTGTTGAGGAGGGAAGGAAAGAAAAGATGTGCTACTTGAAGAAAAAGATTCTAGTCTAAGAAAGAAGTGTTTTCAAAAGTCAAAACAAGCCCTTGAGGTTTCTCTGATGTTCAAATTTGCTCACAGGGTAAAAACTGATGATCAGTGCTTTGTAACTTCAGATGCTGTTAGCAGCTGTGGAGTCTCTCAATGGTTTGAAGAGTGTGCACAGCACATGTGCTGGTATCCTCAAGGCAGTTTGTTGCTAGGTACAAACTAGTAAATCTATGCAAATTTGTGAGTTATCACCATTGCCTATTATCAACTCTGCAACAGACAAATCTGCATTATGCTTAAGTTCTAATAAACGTTTTAGTCTCTTAAGATCTCTTACAGCAGAGGCATCAATTAAGAACTGATGAAAGGGACTCAGTTGGAACATATTTCCTTCTGGATCTTGATCACTCGTCTGCAACTTTTTTCTTCCATCTTTTGTGTTCTTGGGCTCGGAGCCTGTGACCCTGTTGTGGGTTAACTCCAGTAGGCAGCTAAGCCCCCCTATATAGCTGCTTGCTCACTCTAAAGCAGTGGGGTGAAGGAGAGAATGGGAAGGGTAAAAGTGCAAAAACTTGTGGGTTGAGATAAAGACAGTTTAATAGGTAAAGCAAAGCTGCATGTGCCAGCAAAGAAAAATAAGGAATTCATTCACTACTTCTCATCAGCAGGCAGGTGTTTAGCCATTTCCAAGAAATCAAGGCTCTGTCACACCACAGTGTCATAACTCTGAATATCCTTCCTTCCTCCTTCTTCCCCCAGCTTTTTATTGCTGAGCATGACACCATATGGTATGGAATATCCTTTTTGTCAGTTGGGTTCAGCTGTCCCAGCTGTGTTCCCCTCCCAGCTTCTTGTGCACCCCCAGCCTACTCACTGGTGGGGTGGTGTGAGAAGCAGAAAAGGCCTTGATGTTGTGTAAGCGCTGCTCAGCAATAACTAAAACATCAGTGTGTTGTCAACCCTTGCTTTCATCAAAAATCTAAAATGTAGCACCATATTAGCTACTATGAAGAAAATTAACTCTATCCCAGCCAAAACCAGTACAGATCCTTAGGGGATCAAATTAACAGGCTGCCTGTTGGCCGTTGTAGCAAGATCCTGAATCATGACAACTTTCCATCATAATTACATTGGTATTTTCCTACTTGCCTTTTTTTTTCCTCACAAACTGGACAAGGCTTGGATAAGTTATAAGTACCTGAAGTTATGTGATTATATCAGAATCCTAGTTATTTACTTACTCCTTGAAACTTCCTGTTCTGTTTACTTCATGGTTCGTGAGCAATTGAGCACTTGAGCATTGTGTCATCAATATAGATGTGTCTACCAGAGTCTTCAGACAGCCCAGAACACCAGATATGGAAAGTATGATCCGCTTTACTAAAGTTGCGTTAAGGAGTGTTTCTGGTTTAATTTTAAGACCGGTTGGTATATAGGTCTGTGTGTTGCGTGGGAAGGTTGTTACCTCCTCAGATATTGTACCCCGCCATTCCCCTTGTCCTTTTCCCTCTGCCTCACCCTGCCTCCCAGAAACATGTGCGTATTGCCCACTGCAGTAAGTGCTGGAGCATACCTTAGTTGACACTCAACAGGATGCGTACCTTGTTTGCCCTGTAGGTTTCTCCAGAGTACAGGGCAATTCTCGTATCCTTGCTCCTCAATACTATTATTTGAGCGTGTATTGCCTATAGCCCTACGTTATTGCTGTAGTTATCTTCATGGGTGCCAGTTCAGAGCTTAGTTGTCTGAGACCTTGGTTGGCCACACTGGTCTCAAAACCCTTCTGTGTGCTGGAGTATCAAGGAGAGCTGTTAGCACAGGATAGTTGTTACGTTCTGATGCATGTATAGAAACTATGGTAAGCAAAGCAAGTGATTACATATTATGTAGCCTAGAGATTCAATCCGCAGAGCCCCAGACGTCCATGGGCTTCAAGTTGGAAACTGCTAGCCTAGCAAATGGAACAGTGTTTTGGAGCCCAGGATGTCTGTTCCTAGATGGATCACTGACCTGTTGAACTGACCTTGAGTAAGTCATTTTACCTTTCTAGAGCTCAGTTTCTCAATCAATATAACAAATATTCCATACATAATTTGTAAAACCCTTTGAAATCTAATTATGAAAAGCCATAGGTAAGAAGTGAAGTTGTTATTAGAGAATGTAAGATATGCAAACCCAGTTAAGCTAAAAATATAACAGCATTATAACTTTTATATTTTTATCTAGAAAAAGCCAAAGATAGTAAAGTTCAATTTAACTGCAAAATGACCTCCGATCTGAACTGCACTGCCGTATGATAACGTAGTGTCCTGATGTAGATGTCATCGTACCGTTCTGCAGTGTCAGCCAAAGAGCAGGCGTAGAGTTTGGATCGCAAAAGATCAGATTTAGCAGGAAATGGCTGGCCATTCATATCTTATACTCAGATCTGCCAGACTGTAGTAGTAACTCTGGAATAGCTTTCCTGTTGTTTCTCTCTGCAGAATTTCTTTTAAAGTACCTGGATTTATCCAGGCAGTTCTGCATGGGCTTGTTCCAGATGATTGGTATGAGCAGGTCATATGCTCATATAGGTTGAATTTACACAGAGCTGCAAAGGAAGAGGCTCAGCCCAAAAATCTCATTCTTAAACTAAAATTCGTGATCAAAAACTCATGCCTCAAAGCAGGGGGGAAAAAAAGCCACAACCCAACAAAAAAAACACCAAACCAAACCAGCTCTAGAACAATACTAACCTTAGTGATTTGAATTCCAAATGGGATTTTTTTTTTTTTTTTGGGTGTATGGAATTAGCTGATTCTTAGGAAAAGCTGCAAGCTACAAATTCTGGCCCTTGTCTATATGGAGTTCAGATCCAAGAGTTTATTTTAGGCATATCTATAGCAGTGGGATAAGAAAGAGGAATTATCAGGCGGAGGGAGGAGCAGGAAGAGGAGTTACCTGGGAGGAGAATGCTCCAACCTTAACATTTTTTGTGTTTAAAATTCACAGCTGAATATATCCAATGAATATATGTCATTAATCTCTATGCTCTTCAGGCTGGTTTTGACAAATTGCTGACTGGAATCTAAGAACACTTTCAAAATGCTACCTTTTTTTCTTTGCACATATTATTTTTAAACAGAAATATTTCCATATTTTGAAATATTATTTGGGTGCTTTTGCTTTTGACTGTTTTGAATTTTAATAGACTAGTTATCTATCTACATTACAAAAATAAGTAAAAATAAACATGTTATTTTCCGAGACAGCACTTTATCCTAATTGTTAGTGAAAAGTCAGTCTTTGTAGGGCATAAACAATATGTTGAAAGATCTGGACAAGGAGATGAAATATTACTCCTAACTTCTTATCATTCAGCTTTAATATGGTTCAAATAAAGATGGTCTTTAAGAGATATTACTGTCCATAAAAAATTAACATGTTTTCCACTGTTGTTAGCATTTGAAGGGTTATCAGCTTCCTTCTGGCAGATGACACCCTACTTTAAGCTTCAAATATCTACTAATTCATGCAGCATTTAAAAGCGAGCATTCTAAACAGGTGCTACCTGATGTAACTCATTTTGATTTTGACTTGATGAGCCTGAGACTGGAGTATTATTTGCATATATTTCTCCTTTTTCCGTACCTTGGATATTGGAACCACCAAGTTTTGCAAGACTTCTATGCCCAAGATAGTTTTTAAAAAATTAAAATTGCCCTAGGCATTTTGGAGGTTTTAATCATAAAACTGGGAGCCTTGAATAGATTCTCATTTAGCAAGTGTGTCACGGTGCTTTTAGTGAAATATTTTTCTGTTCACTTAAAATACTTTCTTCTTGGTAAAACATACTAGGCTATTTCAGTTACTTTGTATTAAACTGATGCAAGTCAGGACAAAATTTGGTCTGTGATCTTGTGTGCATTTAGAAATATGCAAGCCAAAAATCTGCTGGTGAGTAGGAAATCTGCCTTGGAATTGCATACTACTACAGCCAGAGCTCTTCAGCTAAAACATTCCACTTCACAAAATATTTTGGCCTTTTTAAAATCCATTCAGCTGGAAATTATTAAGCCTGAAGTTTGTCTTGACCTATTTCTTTGCTAGTAAACAAAATTCAAAACATTTTAATACTGAGCTATAAATATTGATTGGTGCTTTACCATCATTCGTACTTGAACGATTGTAGTTCAGTTTTCTGCTTCTAGCACTGTTATTACAAAAATCTGTGTGATGACTTGACAGGTACCTCCAGGAGCTTTTTGCTTGTACTACCTGGCTTTACTCAGAAGAACGTAAGAGCCAAATCTGCAAAGATACGTTTTGAGTTTAAATCTCATTTTAACAAATTGCTCTGTATCTACAGTTTACATATCAACTTTTCAGTGTATGGTAAGAACTTTTTCCAACTAAGAACATCCAGTCTTGTCTTGAAAAATAGTCTCTTCAGTTTCTGAAGAAGTACACTCAGATATTCCCATGTCAGCCACTCCTATTTGGCAGCGGAGGCAGTTGGTCTTTGTTGTACTTTGGGACTAGCAAGTTTCTCAAGAATTACTGCTGTAATAAACCATGAGAGTGATGAGGCATACAAATAACGTAAAGCTAACTAAAGTACAAATAAAAAGGGTGCGTTGCCAAATGTCAAGAGTGTTCAGCTACAATTTCAGGACCTAAGGAAAGCTATACAAATTTTCAGAACTGTTTCCTGTGGGTGCTAACCACTTCTGAAAAATCAATTCACTCCATTTTAGGTGTGTAAATGAGACTTAATATATGTAAGAAGCTGTAATTTGTTGCTCACTGGTAATGCTTTGCAGTAGTAGAAATACAGACTGTGCTTCTACTAAAGTTAGTAAGAAAATTCTCTCTGAATTCAGGATCAGACATAATTTTCAAGGAATGATTGAAATCAGAAATAATACGTATTCTAAGCCAGAAAGGGCAGCTGTGATGTTTAAAAATAAAAAAATAAAAAATAAAAATGATGTTTAGAGGGACCAATCAGGCTCAATTTGTTCATTGGCAAATACAGCTGTAGCCAGCTTTGCTCCTGCAATGATGATGAGTTAGAGGGTTTTTTAAATGGCAAATAGAGAGGATGCTGCTTGTGAATCTAGGGAAAATGACATAGAGCTAAGTATTTTTCTCAAATGAAAAGAGAAATTATGATTACAAATAGTAACTCAAAGAGACGGTATTGAACAGCAAAGGGGCTCAGTTGGATCTTGTAATGTGCTGTACACATGAAGAAAACATAGATATAAGTCACTTAAAATCTATACTTATGTGATAGAAAGAAAATAAAAGGTTGAAATGAAGATAATTAGGTAGAAGACCTGGATGCTAGTCAGATCACAGAATTGGCATCTTTTATCTTGTTATATCAAGTATGAAAGAAGAATCTAATTGCACAGGACTCTGAACACAGACAGTAGCTGAAGACTTATTTTTATCGCTTTAGACAACTCTATAATCAGCCTGAAATTTTTGAAAGATGAACAAAAAGCAGATCTATTTATACAACTATTTAAAAAATTTTAACACAAAAGATGAGAGGAGGAAGAGACAGGGTTGCAGGGCACATTTCAGACATCACTGAGTCAGTGGCTTTTAATTATGTAGCATTGTAGTCACGATCTAGGTTTTCTTGCATGCAGGAATCTTAATTGTCACTGCCTCTTAGGAGATGGTAAATGCTAAAGGTAGGGGAGTGATGCTAAAGCTCACACGTAGATTCAACTCTATTATTAACTTTCTGGAAAGGAAAGTAAAGCATTCTTTAGCAGTGGAGGGATGTGTTTGTGTTTCAGTATTTTTCTTGTTGTATTCAATGAAGTAGAAAGTATTTGGATGGCTTTAGTGTCCTTTAGATGTTACATGAATAATTTCTGCCTGTGGGACCTGGTGGGGGGGAAAGAAATTGTTGATTTGTAATTAAAAAGCAACTTTTTCAAAATATAATAATTTATATTTTAAGAACACATAATGTATGCATTAAATCTTTCAAATGACTGCACATTACCTGTACTGAGAGTAATGAAGCTACCGTAACATTATCAAAACTGCGTATCTACTTGCTGATACATCTCTGTAGTCCCCAGAGGAAATAACCTGCATAACCAAATGCACCAAATGACCTTACAGAAAGTAAGTCAAGAAACCCCCAAGGTTCTTGCAGATGATCAATAAGTGAGAGATGCCAATGACTGGTAGGTGAACATTTCTCATAAAGTAACCACTCTATCTCTGATGAATCAGTCCTGACCCTCAAGGGACATCTACAAAGCACCTTCAAAAGATAAGCCTCAATATTAAAATTCATGACTCTGTTAAAAGGTAAAAATGATAGACTTGTTAGAGATAGTGGTTTTATAGATATTATAATTTTCTTAACCTCTTTTCTGATTTCTCCTGTATCCCCACCTCAGTGATAAGTCATTTTCAGGAGAGAGTTACTTCTTTGTTTTAACAGATTAAGCTGTGTCTCCTCTTGCTTTGTTAGCAAGCCTTCCTATTTCAGAGATACGAGCTACTTTTTTTTTTTCAGATGGCTTGATTAACACATCAGTTAAACTCGGAGCAGTTTAGCTTTGAAGATTGCTGCTTCTATTTCAGACCTGAAGAAATGCTTGATATGCCTGAGGGTGTGTCTATTCCTTCCCACATACAGCACTTGATCTAATACCAGGTATCACATCCCACCATAAGCTTTGCCTCACTTGTGCTATTGAGGCAGCCGAACAAGAAAATTACTTAGCCTGCTTTGTGTGTGCGAAATGCTGGCAATTCTGTGATTTGCTCTCCTAATATTTCTTAAAATTGGGCATTTGAAGTCCAGCTTAGAATATATAAATATTCAGTCAGATCCAGACATCTGTATTATTATGGAAAGTATTTGAGGTAGAGAGGGAGAACTGCTAAATAGTAATAATTAGAAGACATAATGAAAAGCCGAGTAAGTAAACAGTAAGCTGTAGCTTTCCTAATGGAGGTGAAGTCCATCCCTTTGGACTCTGTGCCTACAGAAGAGGTCTTTGTAAGTGAAGGTGCAGCAAATTCACCTGAACCTAAAAACCACAAACCAAACCCTTACATGGCAAAGAGTACATAACATACACTGGATACCTGCTCCGGTTTGGGAGCTATTCAGAGGCAGGACATGAAGGTGACCGTTCTGGGGTGCCAGGAGTGCTCTACTGGAGATAGATGGAGGTAATGTGGTCACGCAGATAGATCCTCGACTAACATCAAATGCACAGGGAGCCACAGAAAAGGGCGGACGTTGTAGTGTTAATATTAAGGTGAAGCCCACTGCTCTATGTGTTCTGTATCAGCTGATTATATGTTTTTCTGCTGTAATACTTTCAAATCAGAGCATAAGTGTTTTTAGATAGGCACAGAGTATTTTATCATTACATACTTTACTAATTTCTTAGGAAATGTTATTTAAATAAGGGCAATGCCTATTGACTTCTCTAAGAGAAGTTTTAGTAAAAGTGAATATTTCACATATTCAGTGAATATTTCACAATATTTCACAAAATTGAGTCTTTCACATTTTGCATCACATACCAACTTGTGCTGACATTGCAACTAATCATTAGTTAAACAATGTGTTTAGTTGGTTATTGTCCCATTGCTCCATATCCATACATTTTCAGCTTCCAGGTATCAGAACAGGAGTCAGTCTGCATGCTCTACTAAAATGTGTTGAATGCCTACAAAGGAAAATTAGATCAGGGTCTAAAAAAAAAACAACCTGAATTCTTTATGAAAAGAAAAAATATTTATTAAAATAAATTTATTAAATAATTGCTGGCTTACAAGTAGCTATTCTAAGGGTAATTTATAAATGGGGAAAAAGGAGGCCTGCTTTTTTCACAACTGTTCTCTTTTCTTCTTTATATGGACTGTGTGACCAACAATGGTTCATTGAATTTACATCCTCTGTATAGATCTTCAGATGCATCTTTGAGCCTTATTAATAATATTAATGCTCAGAGCACATATATTAATTTTGTATGTGAAATTCAGGATCATTCTGATAGTGTTTTCTTGCGAATTTCTGTTTGGCTTTGCAGGAGAGATCTGTTTTGAGTTTGTTGTCCAAATAGATAAGCTATCACTTTTATCAGTGCACTGGGGTGTTACTTTTGTTACTGTTACAACTTTCCCATCACCTTTGCTGCTTCAATACTTCACTAAGTAACTTGCATTCACTGTTGTGAGTTATGATCCAAATTCATTTGATAAATCTTAGACTAGAATTGTATTAATTCTTGACACATTGTAAACTCATAGTTGTAACTAAATTCATACAGTACACTATACTTAATCTTTATTTTCACGCTGAAGAGTATAATGCATTTCTTTGCTTAGCATTTGGATCAATCAAGCGAGGTGAATTTTTCCCTTCTCCTTTGCTTTTCTTGGCTGTGTTCCCCTTTTCCATTTTCAAAGTACCTCAAAACATATAAACCATTTTCCCCCATAATGTGATTGCATATTTATAGGAAGTGCAACTTGACTTTAAAAGATAAGAGTGGAGCAATTGCCCACAAAATTATATTGAACTGGAGTCTGCAATATAAAACGCATGCAATGTGAGGGATCAAGGAGTGGAACAGATTGTGCTGTTTATGCCTTCCTGATAGCATTCGGATCTGTTGTTGAAGCAGTATTTACACATTTTATGCAACTGAAATGCAGTTCTTCAAAGAAGTAAAAAATTAAACTCCGTACTGCCATAAGGGCTCTGACCAGTGTAATTAGTGTAACTCTGGACTGATTACTGTAATAAATTACACTGAGGAAAAGCAAGCGAGATCACACTCATGTTCTGTTGTTGGCTTTATTTCTAGGTCTTTAAAGATGGCTCAGAGCATGTGTGTATATATTAAAAAATATGAAACCAGAGAGGAGAAATCAAAATGACTAATGGTTTGAGGTGTTTGCGTATGATGAGTTACTATAAAGTTTAGCAAGTCTGAAGAGGGGTTGGAAGGCATTGACTCAAGTATGTAAAAATGGGAAAGCCAGCCCATCTTTTCTATTTCATGGAACCTGAGAACAATATTTGAGCTCTGAAAGCACAATATATTAGGCAACAGTGAAACAGACATGCCTCCTGCAGCATGTTGCCTGTCTTCTGTTTTTGGGGTGGCTTTTTAATGACTTTGGACTCCCTCTGACTGTCTTATTTCCCAGAAGTTGCTTCTCTGTATCGCTGACATGGTGCTCTTCCTGTTGTGCTCCACTATGGGGGCACAGTTCCCCATGAGTGCTTGTTACACCCTTGAGTTTCAGCTGTTATCTCAGAACTGATGAAAAGATAATGGTGTCGATCCCCGCTATCTGCCAACTGGATCAAAGTGGTTCCCCTTTAGATGCAAATCCATAGGTTAGTTAACGGTCCAACGTGACGTATATTAACGTCAATATATTTTTCTGTGCCACACTACTTGAAAGTAAGGTGGGCAGAGACTGTAGACTCAATTTTTAGAGGGATTTGTGTGCCTAACAATGCAGATAGATGTGTGATGATATTTAAAGAAAAACCTACAGGTCTGTTTTCTCCTAATTTCAGTAGGTATATCCTGGGATTTGTTTAGACAAATTATGTAGATAATAGGCAACACTTGTTATTTGAGGTACAGTAAAATAACTCCAAGGTGTTAAATGGTATACTGTGAGAAATATCTGAAATGTAGTTGGTGATAACACAGTGAAAAAACTCTGGTGTGGGAGTGAAAGGGAATGATCTCGCTTCTTCATTTTATCTTTGGAACTCCTGATCAGTTGTAATGATCCATATACATCAATGGAATCTTTTTCCAGTTAGTGAACAGGAAAGTTTTATTTAATAAGTAGGTACCTACAAAGTTCCTTCCCCATTGCATCAGTAAGCTTTCAGACCTCCTTGTTTTACCAGTAATTTCACATGATTTTGTTGCCCTAGACTTCAAATAAACCACAGTATTTTAAATACATCTATATCCCTCAAATTTTTGGCAATAGGAAAACTAGCTGAAATCACTAAACTGCTTTAACTGTGGAAACTCTTCACCAAGTATGCATAATAGTTGTTATCTACCCTGGTTTGTAACAGTGCCAGAACAAGTTCTTTTGAAATGCATGAGATGGAAACCCCGTTCTCTTCAGGAGGAAGCACCTTTCACTTTGCAGGGTTGTCTCAGACCAGGGGGTACATTATCCTCCTAATGCACTCGCATAACTCCCATTAACATTAATGGAAATTACACGCAGTCACTGTGGAGCGAATATACGCTTTTGTTGAAAGGAGCAATCTATTGCAACAGGTTTTCCAGTGATGTAAATTGAGATCGCTATACTAATTTCACTCATACTAGTTTTACTGTCTTTGTTGCTTGTAGTTTATATTAATGAAAATTCACAATGTAGCTTTATATTAGGTCATGTATTTCTTATAATGGAAAATCCCATTTATGGTGCTCTAGAAAAATTGTTTTAAACGGGGAGCTTGTCCATTTCCTTCTCCAATGTAAAATGTGGACCCCTGTGTAGCAAACTTGCTATTTTCTTTTACTGTTTGCAGTCCCTTTAGAGATCATTTGTATAAGTTTTGTATTGCAGATGGCAAACTGTTGGCCTGTGGTTAGGACAGAGGATGCTGGGTTCCTGTGTCTCTTCCTGGCCTTATTGCTGAAAGTCTGTTTGGCTCTGGGTGACTCAGCTGCCTTATCTGACACCAATTAATGTCTAAAATGTGCAGAAACAGAACATCATAGCTCACAGTGTGTTATAAAACTTAATTGTCTGTAAATTGTTTTATTGTGAGATGAAAGTTGCTAGCAAAAGGTCAAATGTTAAATCAGAAAGCAATACAACAGTTTTATCAAAATGGTAGCAAGATGTAGCTCCTGTTTTACACACAGCTTTTGTATTAGTATAAGTCCCTGTTCGGGAGCGGTTTATTCATACCAATACACTTATACTGTTGCAGCCCCTAGTGTGGACGCAGTTGTACTGACAGAAAGTGCTTCTCTTGCGTTGTTTATTCCTGTCTGTTTATTCCAGGAGCACACTTGGTACCTTAGTAGTGACATACTTGTATTTGGAGGAACTGTACCACTTCATTTTTTGCTGATTTAGGGTCAAATCTATGCGTAGCCAGGAATGTAGCCAACAATAAAGAAGGTTCAAGATGATTGGCCTTCTCCAGCAAAGTCCCAATTAGGTCATTAGAAGCAGTGCTTGTTTTAAAGCAAAAATCCAAATAAATCACAGATGCAAGTGTGTATTTTGGCTTGAGTTAGGGAAATGATAGAATCTTCTTCCTCTAATCTGTTTCTTACTCTTCCTCTTCCATTGATTGTTGTTCTTGCACAGGAAAACTATATCCTGTCCATTTTGAACCACATAAACCATTTTCACTGTAGCATCATTTTATTATAACAGTGGCTTAAAGTTCTTTTTATTTTCAGATGTGTTTTCTAATGCATATTTTAAAGATACAAATTCAAGATAAAAACCTACAGATACACTGGAATTCGTGATCTATGGCCTTTTCCATGGATAATTCAGTATTAGATGTGATAATAAGTGTCAGGAAGTTCTGAGGTAACCTGTGATGCATGTGTGACACTATCAGCAGGGCAATGCTAGAAGAAAATGTTATACTCTTACATTTTTTTTTTAACATATTAATGTACCAGTATCTTTGAAAGATATGTATTTAAGAGGTCCTTAAAGAATACACTGAAGATACTACGTATTTACATATTTATCCAAACACTATTAAGTTCCAGGAGTAGAGTGTAACTTGTTCCAAGTCGTGTAGACAATACCTGCTGTAAACACAGTCCCTACCTCAAAGAGCTTGATTAAGCTTTTCTTAATGACTGATGAATATTGGGTCCTTTAATTTCAGCTACACAGGTGGAATGGGGTCTGTGTTACCAACACATTAAGAAGTCATCAGGCTCTCTCTCCGCAGGTGTCTTGGTGCAGGACCACAAGCAGACCGCAGCCCCTCAGCCCAGCAGTACCTGGGGGAGGGCAGGAGCGAGGGGCCTGGCTGAGCTCGGCAAACGGTACCGAAGAAGAGCATAAAATAGGAGGGGCAATTAATTCACTTCCCCCCCCCCCCCCCCCGTGGATTATCCGCTTTGCTTATAAAGGCTTTGTGCACCCGGCGGCAGCTCAGCATCTTCCCCTTCCCCGCGGAGGGGGCCGCCGCCGTGGCCTCCCCGGTCCCCCCGTGCGCGCTGGGGTGCGGAGCCGCGTCCGGCCGCAGGGCAGAGCCGCAGCCCGCGCTGCTGCCGCTGGGCTTGGACCGAGCCCGGGGCTGGTGGAACAGGTTTCCTCCCTGCGCGCCGCCGGGGCATTGCGTCAACCCTGGGAGGAGGATCCTCGAGGTAAATGAACTTTTTAAACGGGAAAAGGAGAAGAAGGGCGAGGAGGAAGAAGAGGCGGGGGCAGCACCCGCCCGAGCGCTTTCTCTGAACGCTTGTTCGGGAAACGGGCTTCGGCCGCTGCCCGGCCCCGCGCCCGGAGGATGCGCTTCTCCGCCCCGCCGGGCGCCGGGCTCCGCAGGCGGGCTGTGAGAGCGCTGGCCGGGGCACGGCACGGCTGAGCGCCGGCTCCGCGGGTGAGGGGGAGGCGGCGGCGGCTGCGCTGCCCGCGCGGGGAGCGCTGGAAGGGGCGCCGGGAGCCCACCCGCCTCGCCGGCTAGGGGCGGCGCGGAGCCTGGGGACGGCTGGGCGGCCGTGCCCTCGCAGCTGGGGCTCCCGGAGGCCGAGCCAGGCTGCCACAGCGGGGAGTCTGGGCGGAGGGTCTAATGCAGCAGGCAGCGAGCAGGTCTGGCCGCGCTCGTGCGGCATAGGTAACGGGCGGGGCTGGAAGTTGGGTGAGGTGTTCCGAGAAAGGGGCTTGGGGCTGCGAGGGCAGGCAGGGGCGAGCGGGCGGGTGGGTGCTGGACTGACGGAGGCTGGAGGCGAGGCGATGCGGTCCTGCCGTCGGGCTGGCTGCGGCCCCGCTGCCCCGGGCCAGCCCCGGCTGGTGCGGCCGGAGCGCCCCCGGAGCGCCGCCGCCCTTGGGCCCTCCCGGCCTTGAGGCTGCTGCCTGCCCAGCGCGGCAGGGCGGGCGCTCGGTGCCAGCCCGGTCGCTGTTAACTCTGCCTTGCGCGGGGGCGGAGAGGGCACGGCCGGGGGTGCCGGAGGGGCCGTGTGCCCGCCGGCCGCTCGCTGGGTGCATCCCCTGGGCGGGGAGAGCCGCGCGAGGTGTGAGGAGTTTCCGAAGACAAGTGATGCCGTAGCACTGAGCTCCTCATTTAACAAATTACCGTGTGCATCCGGGTAATGTGTGTGTCTGAACGGCTGGGTGCGTTTGCGTATGTATCGAGACAGCATGGGTGTTCTTCTGTGTGCAGCTACAAAAAATACTGTTTACTTGGTAGGATGTATTTGTGTAATGGTTAACTGTTCCTGCCTACTTTTTCTATCTTAAAGCACTTGCATTCATTCCTGTCTGGTATTTGCAGAAGTGAAAGTCTGTGGTTATTACTGTACTTAATACAAGTTAATGTAATTATCTTTAAAGTCAAAGACTGTACATCTTTATTATTTATAAATATGTGAAGATATAATAGGGAAATAATTCTTAATCTCTTTCAAGTTTTTATTGGGTTATCATTGCATGTGGTACAGAACAATGTGGGTTTTATTGTGGATTTGAGGGATCCAAATAGTAATTCAACCTGTCTGAGAACTAACTGATTTTGCGTGTATTACTAGGAAGCTCTAATAATAACATGCAAGCAGTGAACAGGAGCAGCAGTGTGGATTCACGGAAAGTATATTGTGCTGTTTAAAACACTTTTAAAAATACCAAGTCCTAGGGAAAATTATAATTAATTTATAATTCAATTTTATTTAAAATAAAGTTACAGAATAGGAAAGAGATTCTGTAATGCAAGTAAGCTTCCCTGTGATAAATGTTTAGTTTTGGTATAGAGTTCACCAGCATAAGGAAAGCGAGTCAGAAGAACATGTCTGAATAGTAATTCAGTGCTCTAATAAGTCTGGAGCTCTGTTCCTGACTTCTTATGAAGAAATGGGAGATACTTGCAAATAAAAATGCTTTAGCCATAGTTTGTGTAGGTAAATCAGCACAATTGTAATCTTTGAGAGTCACATTTAGCACTGAGAGTTTGATTTTGTACTTTCTTTGAAATTTTTGACCAGGGAAAATACCAGAAAGTACAAAACTATAAGAAAACACAGCATGTTGTTAGATTACAGCAGTAATGTTTAAATCGGCCTTCCCCTGAGAACCTTGTTTGATTGGAAACAAGATTCTTCCCAGTCCATGTAAAAAATGTGTTTATCTCTTACAAATAAGATATGATGGTTTCAAATGGTGGTTGACAGCTTCAGTGGAAAAGGAGTTATAACCAACCGGGGATGTATAGGAGTGACTCAAGAGTTAAAAGAACAGCAGCACCGCTGAATCCATTTAACTGGTAAAGTGGATTTAATTGGGTTGGTTGCTAGGGAATGGATCCGGCACCATGTATTTTAGTGAATTTAAACATTGGACAAATGGCACACCTAAGTCTGCGTAAATAATGCACCTGGTATTGGCCCCAGCCCCATTTAGAGCAGGTGTGCATTGCTTCTTGCTAACCAGTTTTCCCTTGTTGTGCAGTTCCACTGTGTGGCTTACACAGTTACCCTGTTCTGTGGTGGCTGCTGGGTGAGTTGAACTTGCCATGCCAATTCTGTATTTAGTGTTTTGCAGTATGCTTATTCTTAAAAAAAAAGAAACAGTTAATGTAAACGTAACTAGAAACAGCTTTCTAGAAATAGGCTTGAAGTAGGATTAACTTATGTATTTGATACAATAATTTTTTACATGTTTGTAGCTTTTCTGTTACAGGAAGAGTCAGATATTCCAATATAATCAAAAGTAGTAACTTAATTATTTGACTTCAGTGAAGTTGCACTGGGCTTATGCGTGGGACAGTTGTGCTAGGACTTGCATTAGCGAGGCTGGGAGTGCCAGTGTGTGCAAGCCACTGTCAGTCCCTAGGTTTGCACGCAGTGCCTGTTGCAGCTGTGCCAAGCAATGCTAATCAATAGCGTGTTAAAAATACCATCTGGGGGTAGAACTGACACAGGTCATCCCTGTGCATCCTGCCTGTGCTGCCTTAGAACTGACATTAATTACTGAGGGCAGTATTAAAAAGAAGTCTTTCCTTGGTGTAAATGCTACTTGGGAACAGAACTTGGCTCTGTTCTTTTATAAATAGAATAAATGTACTGAAGTCTGGCTTTATCTTTTCAACATTTATATTGTGACTTAGTGTAATGTTCTGTGTTGCCACACAGGAGAATTAAGTTTGACTCTATTCTCATTCCCCATACTAGCAGGAGTTAAGAACAAAAAAGAAGCAGCTGGATCTAATTCAGGCTATGAAGGGAGTCAGGGACTTGTTAAACTCAACCGTAAACCATAGAAAATAAGAGGACCAGACTTTCTCTAAAGCAGCCTGCTAGGAGGTTTCATAGGCTTAATAAAGCTCAGCTAGATGCCCCAGCTGAAGAACATTTCATAAATTTCTGATAGCACTTTTCTAAATATAAAACAGGAGTGACTAGACTTGTCAAGTTCATATGTGTAATCTGGGAGAAAATAAGAGGCATACCTAATTCTCATGAGAGCCACGACAGATTAAGCATCTTTAATATTGGAGGATGGCCTGCAGAGGCACATAAAGCGGTGGACCATCTGTACCACTCAGATCAAAATGCATCGTTGGAGAGAGTGCTGTATTAAACGTGACGGCAGATTGGGGCGCTGCTCTGGAACTCTTCTGGCTTTATCTATGAGTTGCAGATTAAACTTGTTGACAGAAATGGGGAAAGAACTGCCAATAGAGTCTTTATGTCATATTTTTTCCCTGAAGTTCACCGAAGACTAGGGGTTAAAGAAAATCAGTCTTTATTTGACCACTGGCAAGCCATGCGAGAGACTCTTCTGTTGCTATTCTGAGAACTACTTAAAGCTGGCTTTTAGATTTTACTGCATATATGCTGTTAGTTGTGGCACGTCTGTCTTTTATGAATACGTACTTCAAAAAATAGGTTATTTTCTGAAATTGCTTTAATTTTCCTTACCTAGTTATTGGTATGAGTTTTTCACATAATTACATACTTCGAGTTAGTTCCCAGCAGTACTTACCCTGATAATAATAGGAACATAACACATCAGAATAGTTGAAAAATCTTCATCGAGGGGGGGCTGAGAAAGAGATAACAGGTTTGGTAGAAGATGCCTGTTGTACTTGATGTGAAATTGTCTCCTCCACCTGCAATATCCTCTCAGAGATAACTAATTCTTTTAATCGTAAAAAAACAAGTGTGGATAAAATAGCTGTGGAATAGCAGTGTATGTACATCCCCAAATGTGTTAAGTATTTTATAGATAGATAAGCAGCTCTGAGCTGGGGACAACTTCTATTTTTACATACAGTGAAGTGAGTGAGGGGCAATAAATGGTGAGGAAAAGACAGGCTGAGGGGAGAGAGACAATGAGGTCTTGAGGTTACTTCCATGCGTTTGTTTAAAAGAAGTGAGAAAAGTGCAAGGACGACTGTTATGTGCACAGTATTCTACAGTGAACGTAGTTAGGAGCAGATGTAACAAGAATGAACAGCCTTCTAAATGCTGCAAGAAAAGTCAGCAAATGCTATTATTCCGAGAAGCTATTGGGTAGTATAGAGCACAAAAAAACCACGTTAACTTTTAGATCTTCATAAAAATGTTAGTGTGTAATGAAAGCATCTAGGTTGTCAGTTTGTTTATTTTTTTTTTTAAACAGAAATACATGTGGAGTCGTTTCTGAAGAGCAGAAGCTATTTCTCTACCCCCTCCTCCAAAAAGCTGATGTCCAGGAATATGTGCCTGCTAAACTAACTTCTTTTTTTCCCCCCCTTCCCCTTTTGAAACAGATCCAGGTTTGCCTCTCAAGCTGCTTTTGGACTACTCTGGACAGTAGCAACACATTGAATCTGACATGATTCTTCCCAGTTGTACTGCTGCAGTTGGAATTCTTGAGTACAAGGAATGAAAATTGATAGGACTTGTCGATGTTCCTTCTGCTATAGCCTGGCAAATCTCTGAGCAGCAGCAGAGGTACTAAAGCTGTATCTGTGAACTTAGAAAGTTGGACTTTTCTCTTTCCCTACCCATTGGAACAAGTGCTAGGATATTTAAAATCAATTTTTAATTTCTATGAAAAAAGTTAATTTCACCTGCCTGTCAAACTGGCTGGAGAGACTAGTAAGGAAGAAGGATTTTTCATTTCCTCAAAACTCTATTAGTGTACATTTTTGGAAAGCAGCCTTAATAAATATTGCATCATACTGTAGCTACGTATCTGTTGACTTGTATGAGAATTCAATATGTATTTCTTAAATAAGCATAGAAGCCGAGTATAATTTTTCAGACCAGTGGTTTTGCTATTGCATGAGAACTTTCTTAATCAAAGTTTATCTCAAAGAACAGACGCTGACAGAGATGAAGTAATAATGTGGCTATGAAATAATCTGCTGGAGGAAAATCTGTTTTCCCAAGTGGCTTTAGGGACAGAACAGCCAATGTATTTCTTTGGGTAAAACACACTGTGCTTGGTTCTTTCTACTCAGGCATTTCTGGTCTTTACAAAAAGCAGATAGTCTCCCTCATGTCATTTTTAATTGATTTTTCACTGCATTACAAGAGATCATTGGCACCAGTCCAGGAAAAGGCAGGCAGCAAGTAGGGAATTCATCAAAAACTGACTCATTGATCACTGGATCTGATGAAATAATTAGTACTTGATATTTTCAATACAGTTTCATCCTGTTATTTTGACTTCCAAAAGCAAGAGATAAATCCCTTTATGCCAGAAAAATCACTGAGCAAAACTATGATTTCAAAAATTCTTCAGCACATTTATTCATTTTTTGGAATCTCCTTGTGGGATTTGCTAAGAATTTTTAGTTGGCTCATTAACAGGAGCAATATGAGTTAGATGTGGTCTGTTTTGCAAACAGGTCAATTTTGGGGCATTGTATTTATGATGGAGAGAAGTCATAGGCAGTGCAAATCATTTTGCTGCATCCATTCCCAAACACTTGCAGTAATGAACCTTCAAATGTTTTCATTAGTAATACTGATATTAAAAAAAAATATTGGAAACCAACAGAAATGGTGAAGGGATATTGCACTAACATCAAAGCTGTAGTAGACTTCAAACAGTATCATACCATAGTTCCAAGATCGGGGCAGCTCTGCTCTCTAATGAGATTTGTAAGATAAATCAGTGTATAACAAGTCTTCTGTCTGAGGATCCTCTATGAATTTGCAGATATGTTGTTAACTCAGTAAATTTTACTACAGTCCTGTTTAAAAATATGGATAGGCATGGGTTTTTTTTCTTCAACATCTGCATTTTTGATGCAGTAAACAAAAATGACATCTCAAAAGATCACAGAACCTTAAGGAAGAAGATTGGTTTTTATATGTATCAAAGCAAAAGTAAGAGTTTGATACCCTGCTAAATTCTCGAACTTGCTGCCAAATTTGAGCATAGAGTGAAACTTCGTTGCCTGTGTTGGTAAGGGCTTATGAACTGTGATTTTTTCAAGTTTCTGCTTCTAGCTGGCACTAGAAAAACATTCAGTTGCTTTGTTGTGGTTTTTTTTTTTTCCTTAGGAGTTAGATTATTTCAAGTATATTGCTTTTTACTTCTTGGGAGAGAACCCTGCTGTTCCTTGGGGGAGTGGGGGGTCAAGGTATAAATAAATACTTGTTTCCCTCTCCCTTATAGGAGACCTGCAAACAAAAAAGAAATAGAAGCCATTAACCTACCTTGTTCAGAGAGAACGCTAAATCAGCACAATATGGCACAGCATAGTATTGTCCTTGGATTATTCATGATGACTGTTTTATCACTGTTGGATGGAAGTTCAGCTTTCCTGTTAAATCAGCGTCTGAAGGGAAGATTTCAAAGAGACCGTAGAAACATCCGCCCAAACATCATCCTTGTTCTTACTGATGATCAGGATGTGGAACTTGGTAAGAACCCAACATAAAGAGAATTTTAGCTAACGAGTATGGCATTGCTCTTCCTTGAAGCTAGATTCTTGCATGCAAAATAATTATCTTTTTTGTGCGTGAAAAATGATAGGAAGAACAAGTAGCAAAAGTTTAAACTACTTTTATGTAGAAAATAACTTTCTGTCTGCATGCAATTCAAGGACAGCAAAAGTTCGTCTCAATTTAAAATGTCCAACTTCCTGTTTATGTGGAAATAAGAGATTCCTGCCTATCTGTCTTCATCTACACACCTCAACTACGCTTCTGGCAATTGCAAGTATAACCTGGGAAGCTACATGCCAAAGCAGTAGGTTTAAATTCATGACTGATTATTGCACCATGTAATTACCCACTTTTTTTTGTGTAATTGCAGACATTCATTACATATACAATTTTAATTTTAATGACTTAAATGTTGCCTAACATAGTCATACTATTCTTGGTATTGTCCATTTAGATGTGTAGTTAATTACTGACCAAAATCACTTAGTATGAAAAGGTTCTGCTGCGTTATTCAATGCTGTGTTAATTGTTGAAGAAAGGAGAAGATTAAACACATGCTTTGCCTAATGATTTGGAATAATGAATTAACTGACAGAGTTTGGGTTTTGTTCTGTTACCTGAACAAGCTTGTGTTTACCAAATGTTGTCTGTAGTCAGGAGAAGTGATTAACACAAACCAGTTTACACTAATAATTTTGCATTAGAAATATACTTTTAAGTGAGTATAAAGCCTAGATCATCTGAAAGACAAAAGCTTGTATATGTGTGGTCTGGTGGGTTTTTTTGACAGTTACTGCATCAAATTTCTAGTATGGATGGGAAAAATTGGAAAACAGACTTTGCAGAAGACACAGAACACAATAGTAAAGTTAATCAATTTGTATTATACACTTACTTATCTGGTTGAGAAGTTAATCACAGCAGCATGGCAGTATCCTTACAGATGCTTCCTTTTTATCAGTATTATCATGTCTGCAGCATCATAGATGTCACGCTCTTCTCAAAGGTGGTGAGAAAGCCTGCTATGGCAGTAACCCACCAAACACAAATGTAATTCAAATTATCAGGATCGGAATATTTTTTGTTGTCACTTTTTTTTTTTAATGGTTATTTGAATCACAAATAAAGCAGTTTCAATAATGTATATCCAAAAGAACCTAAGTACATTATCTTGCAGGCTCAGAAGGTGGTCCTAAAAAATTTATCATCTTGTATTTTATGCTGGCCTGCTTGTTTCTGATGCAATTGTCTAAGTCCTTTGGGCAGTATATTTCTCTTCTTTGATAATCTGATGCTTTCCAATTTCAAGCGTAATGGGCATGTGTCCACACAAATTAGGATCTAAGTAAGGAAAATCCATTTGATGAAGCTGAGATTTGATGTTCATCATTTGCCACTAATGGCTTTGTGAGACCCAATATTTATTTGAATTAATTTTTATTCTTGTCTATTGTCTGGTGAGCTGTCCAAGTTAATCAAAATTGCCATTTGTGGGGACTGTGGTTAATGCACTTAAGAAAGATGAAAACAAGATGTGAATTACAAATAAAAGCTACACAAAACTTGGAAGCTATGGAAGTGTGGCAGAGAAAGCTGTGCATAGCTAAGATTTCACCTGTTTCTAAGAATATTCTGTAACTGATGGGTGTTGTAGCTTTCATGATTCTTTTGTGGCTACTTTTGAGGCAAAAAGGAAGACAACACAATCTCAAGTGCTCTTAACAGCCTTTCCTTTATTTAATTTAAGATAGATCTAACAATGTACCAGTAGCAGGTGGACTTTCTGGTAAAAGAATATGTCATCCTTTCAGGAAAGGAGTACAACTTTTTTTTTTTTTTTTTTTTTTTTTTTTTTTTTTTACTACTGTTAATCATGAGTTTTACTTGGGAAACCAAACCTCAGCCTTGTGTTGAAAAAAAAGGAAAAGCCTGGTGAGGGGCTGATGAAAAGGATGCAGAATCTCCAGGTCAAAGGAGAATGAGTGTAAATTGTCATGGATACAAATGGGAGAAGACAAATGAGAACATCGAGAACTACTGAAACATACACACTCAGTTGACTGTCTAATCAAAAGAGTTGTACTGAGAAGTAGAATATAAAGAGGAGGAATATACTGATGAGGAGAAAGAATTAATTAGAAACAAAGACTTTTTTTTTTCCCGTTAGAGCCATTTAAGTCCAAGTTAGTATAATGCTTATGTCCCCTGTGTGATGGACTCAGCATCTCCAGTTTAATTAGGTTTGCCTACCATATTGCTGTGGTTTAACAAACCAGCTTATTTCATTAGCTCATAGCTGGAGAAAGATCTGATTATTTAGAAGATATTTCAGCCACATTAAAGAAGTCTGAGAGGTGATTTGTATCTTCCTATTTCTTCCTCTGAAAAACTACAGAAGTGGCACAGTAGATAATTTTTCTTAGTTATCATACATGGAAATTAGGGCCTTAGAACTTCGTTAAAATGAAATAATAAGAAAAAAAAAGGAAATGAAGGTGTGAAAAGGGTGTCTAATGAGGTTCAAATAGGATAAAAATAGAAGGCTTTAGGGGACAGTTAATTAACATTCTGGGGTTCAGTTAACTTATCTGTGTACAGGTACCACTTCTGAAATTGTGCTTCAGGGTAGTCTAAGTCACTTGGGACTTAATACAGGTTCTTCAATAGCTGGAGCTCCCTAAAACTCATGTAAATTATGACCTCTGACAACAAAACACAACAGTGAGAAAGTCAATATTATTTCATAAACAACTGGTATATATTCTCCATTAATAGTACTCAAAATATCAGCCTTATCCCTAAAGTGAACTGTGAAGACACACTAAGCAAAGTTATGGATACCACACGAAGTGGAATTTCAACGTAGGTTTCGCTTCTTTGTTCAGTGAGCAGCTTGAATGCATCAAATTGATTAAACTTTCATATTTTCACAGTAGTCCAATGGATTTTTTTAAAAATAGCTTAGAAATTTCACATTTAACGACTAAATCATTTTTATTTATTATCAGTGGCTGTAGACAGATGACAGAACATTTTCTGAATTAAATATTGACGCTTCAAAGCATGACTTCCCTTGGTACATCCACTAATGAAACCCTGGAAGGTTTTCCAACTCAAAAGGTGATTTGGTGAGGTTCTAGTTGCTGATTAACACATAACTAATCTTCTGCCACAGAAAGATCAATTTCTACTTTTTCTCACATTTCTGTGTTTGTATTGGAGGCAAGCTGAAGAAAATAAGTTTTGGTTGGCTGGTTTAATGCTGTTTAAAATATTTAAAGCTGGCCTATTTAAGATTGTACAGAAGAGTATGCTGGATTTTTACCTTCTACTGGTCTGTCGCTCTGTATTAGTTCTCAAGCTGGGGAAGCAGATTAGATCATATGTTTTTGTATTAAAGACTGTTGATATATAGGGCCTTGTCATTACAGCAGTTTTATTAAAGGAGGTTACTGTCCCCAAGGGGAGTCTTAACATGTACTGTTATTTATGCACAGATGCCTCTGTCATTTAAAGGGGTTGTTAAATTGTATTTTAATATTGGGATGACAAAATGTTCTTTCGGTCTGGCTGTTTATGCTTTGACTAGCTCATAAGACAACACAGAGGAAACATCCACAGTTTTCAGGCTCACATAAAGTATAATTGACTGTTATAATTGTTGTTAGTGCCTTTGAGCACTAACAGCCCATAGTTATGGAAACTAAAAATCTTGCTATCTTCAGAAACTTCTTTTTGATATGTGAAGTTTAGCAAGTTCTGAAGAGGGAGTGCAATAACCTGTCTTTCTTCTTGTCATAAAGTGATGTGACCGAGATGTGCTCTGACCTGAGAAATGCACAAACAGATTTTTAAATTTTTTTTTATATAAATTCCAACAAAACGATCTCAAGAAAACTAATACCATGGCAATTTTTAGGTTATATGTCCTCCAGTAGCGATTAACCTTCCTTCATGGTGCTAGAGAGATTTTGAATGTGGCTTATGACCAGTTTCCCTCTAAGTTTTGACTCCTGGTTATATCAATGTGCCCTGTATCAAATCAACTTACTGTTGCAATTTCATAATGAAATCCGTGCCTGAAGAGCTTAGAGGAAACTTAAACCCATTGTTGACAGAAACAACATACAGTTTGTGGCAGATGGTTGCAGGATGCATTGATTAAAACTGAACCATTAATCCAATTCAACCTTGTGTAAGTTAGCTCCAGCCCTACTCCAGCATGAACCCATACCTTCATCTCCATGTTGTCTATGGCTTTCCCTGCTCATAACAAGAAGGGAAGGTTGGTGATGGAAATATTTACTCTCCTTTGCAAGGTCATGCTGCTGACAGGTACCATTACAAGTTCTTTAGAAAATGGAAATTCTTCCTAGATTAAGTATAACTCACTGTGATGCAGTTTTAACTATCAGGGACTGATAGATAAGGGAAACTAAATGTCTTTTTTTGTTCTGATCCTTGGTGTTTCTGCACGTAGGAAGAACTCTGATATGGATCCAGATTTAGCTAGGTGGATGCCTATGGTAAAGAACCAGTCTTTGTCCAAAGCCTTTTCTTAAATAGGAAACAGAACAGCCATTTGGCAGCAGTATGGCTTTTAGTAGTTGCGGGCAAAAAGACTTTTACTCCTGTTACCCCAAGTAACGTCCAAATCCCTGCTAGTTAGACTTGCTTGCTTGTTTTTAGTCGATGGTTATAAACTACATGGTGTTATCTGTCCCAAGTAGTCATCTAAAAATCTGATTCTGCAGAACCAAGCCTAAGAAAATGTAGAGATTTTTAGGTAACACTATTATCAACATGGATCAAGTGGATAGTAGAACTCAGTGGGCTGGTTATGGAAATTATTATGAGGGCTTAACTTCAGTGGCAGTTACAGGAATCAATACCTGCTAGTACCTCACATTAGGGAAAAGAACATTCTATCAGGAGAACAATTCTAGCAGACCCTGCTTGAGCAGGGGGTTGGACTAAATAGTCTCCAGGCGTCCCTTTCAACTTCAGTGGTTCTGTGATTACAACCCTCAGCCTTTTGCAGAAGGTTGGCACAGAAGGCAGTGCATCAGGTATCTTCTGAAACCAAGGATTAAATAATGCTTAAGGAGTATGCAAACTTTGGTCAGGATTGCTGCACAAAGTGAATTTCACCCTCAGGTCACATTGTCTCAGCCTAATTCATGCTGGTTCTTGCCTTCAGCTGCTGGAACAGTACTAGCGGCTCCAGAAAGGCGGTGCAGATAGTTACGGTGGTAAATCTTGTGCTTACAGAGAGAAATTAAAAAAGCATTATGATCTATGTCAACAGGTTTGAGTCAAATCTTAACTTACGACTTGCAGTATTTGGTCCTTCTTAAAACAATGGGAGAACTTCAGTAGCAGGGAGGAGAATTATCTCTTTGGATTTGGGTTCACTATGAGATTACAGTGCCCTTACTACCTATGCTTCATTCTGTTCTCTGATGTAACACGTGAGCTCTTAATTATCTCTTGTGATTGAAACAAGAAAATAATTCTGAGATGGTTTTCTTCTTCCAGGTTCTATGCAAGTGATGAATAAAACAAGGCGGATCATGGAACATGGAGGTGCTCATTTCATCAATGCTTTCGTGACAACACCCATGTGCTGCCCATCTCGCTCCTCTATTCTTACGGGGAAGTACGTCCACAACCACAACACTTACACCAACAACGAGAACTGTTCTTCTCCGTCCTGGCAGGCTCAGCATGAAATACGTACATTTGCAGTGTACCTCAACAACACAGGATACAGGACAGGTAAGATCAAGGCTGGCCTCATCCCAAAGCTTCCTTAGACTTATTAGTACAGAGGCCAATGTATATAATATTTTCATTTGTTCTCGTAATGGACTGCAGCAGTGTGGAATGCCAGAGCTTCAGTCTTGCGTGTAGGTTTAGATTCCTTGTACTTTTACTTGAGGAAATAAAAGGGAAAAAAAAGACTTTTTTCAGAAGCTGGGAAGGGTAAAATAATGTACATGCTTGAATTGAAGGCATAGTACATGTAGAGTATGCCCTGCAATTACCTCAAGTGCACAGAACAGACAACAAAGATGCTATGGAAAGGAATTAGTGATTTGAATTTTTCATGAAACAGATACACTAATCAAACTAAGAACACAAGAGAAGGGACTGTTCCTTCTGTACTTTGGGGCAGAGCTGTCAGCTAGATTGGTTTCTCTAGATAATCCATTCCCAGAAAGGTGTTCAGGATAAATAATGGCTGAGGAATAATTGGCAAGATCAAATGTACTCCTGAGTAACAAATGATCCTCTTTACATGCAGTGCTCGTTAGGAACAAATATCCTGTAGAAAGAACTTCAGAAAATATGTAGTACTTGTTTCGCACCTATTTCCTTCTTGCATTCTCCAGACCTGAGATTTAGGTCCTTGCCCATTACAGTGGTTTTGTCACTTTTCTTGCTAATGCCTTTTGTCATGATGAGAAACAGGCATAAACCTGGTTCTAGTTGTGTTATTTACAGTATATATACTGTAGTGTTGTAATATAGTTGTTATTGATAGTATACCTTTTTTCTTTGAATTTATAGTATTTGTGGCTTCCAAAAACTAGTATAAATCTTGAATAATAACTGTAACAAGATCATTATTTTCTCTCTTAACTATTCACATGTGTTTTGCATGTTATTTGCTGCAAAGTCTTGGTCTTAAAACAAATAGGTAATTTCCTTGTTTTGCTTTTCTAAAATAAAGACCTGAATTAATCTGGAAAGAAATAAATTAGAGGAAGTGCACGTACCTTATTAATGGGTTGCTGTTTCCCTCCATTTATCACCCCTGGCACTAATATCAATGATCATATGAGTACCACACCAAGGTTAATGTTTTATTCTTCATAGATTATTTGTTTTGTGTTTACTGATATTTGTTTATTGTAATAATTTTTATATTTAGTGACTACATTTTGAGCACGTGCAGTTGCTACTAACTTGCATAGCTATTGCAGGTGTCCTGGTATTCATGTCTTACATTTTTACATTAACTTAATGTTTAAATTTAGACCCAAGATCTTAGTGACTCTATATTACATTTTCAGTCTACCTCTCTTAATTTGCAAACTAAATTTGTTGGAACACACAGAAACAGCACTGTTACAAATACAAAGCAGTCTTCATGTGTAAATGAGATCCTCATTCATTTTTAATCCTCATAGTTAAATGTGATATATTATTATATAAATTTAAATGGAAATCGCAATCGTTGGAGGCTTGTGTTCGTTTCTGATCTCTGGTTAAAGTCTTGAGTTATCCACTATGAAGGATGCCAGCAGTAAGAAGGTAGTTTTTTACCTTTTTTTTTCCCAAAGATGTGATCAGATTTACCTGCTTCAGAAACGGCAGGAAATTGTGCTTTAGAACCTTGTTCACTCAGTTGCTCAAGTTTCAAAGTAGCCTGATAAGGAGAGTGTTTTGGAGTTTACGAATACAGTTTCTCTGAAATGGGGAATCCTCCATGAACATGACTGCAGTGAACAAAGGAAGATCTGGAAAGCACAGATCATTTGTAGGGCTTTTTTTCTTATTTGTTTTAGGTGTGCGGTAGTACTGCTTTGCCCTGCAAACATACAGTGTTTAGCTTCTTCATCTTTTTTTTTTTTTTTTTTTTTTTGAAGTAAAAGAGGCCTTGAGGAATAAAGCCTTTTGAGGCTTGCTTTTATATTTAAGTTCACAACCTTGGAGTGAGAAAGCTATTATTTTGGAAGGCGGTTTGATTTTTTTTCTTAATTCATAAGCCAGGCCTTCTCCCTGTGTTTTCCTCTTCTCTTTTCTCTTTTGTTTAAACTTGAAGGAAGAAATTGTACTCTCCTACTCCACTTAACCTTCCCTCTGTTTTGCTTTTCTGCCTCTCATTTCACATCTCCTTACCCTCTTCTCTATTCATTGTGATCTCCCTGTGTTTTGTTCTGTTACAAAAGATGGTTCTGCTGAGGACCGTTCTTTCTGCGTTGTAATATTTTTCCCTGTGGCGATGGCATTTGTGGTTTGGATCTATACGGACTCGTGCTGCTGCTGACACCTTTGGGAAACATGCTGGTGGTATGCAAGCAGGAGGGAGTAGTGTGGTGCAGGTTTCTCTCGCACAAGTTGCAAGTAAAAAATATGAGAGGAGATGGAGAAGGAGTGACTTTCCTATAATTGTTTCTCAGTTTCAGCCTTGGTTGTCAGTTTTATATTTTTCAACTTTGGCACTTTAAAAGGTTTGACCACCTTTGTTAGGCACTGGACTTGGCAGAACAGAGTTGAAAGGAAGAGGCTGAGCTCTACGGAAGTTCTGTCTTTGGCTTTAACAGTCAGGACTTTCACCATCATGCATAGGGCTTGCTGTCACTTTATGTGGATCAATTAAAATAAATATCATGACAATGCAAAAGATGGGTTTTCCTTCTACAGTGGTGGCCATTGAGGCAATAGGTGTTACAGGTATGTCTTCCTCTGCGTTAACCTGTCTCACAATCTAAAAAATGCCAGTGTCGTGAATAGCTGGAAGGCTGTGTTCTCGTTACATGGCCACTACAAATAGACAAGAAGTTCCCAATCTCAGTGTGTTAAGCAATCAGTCTAATTTTGAAGAGCTTCCCACATCATTGTCTTATTACATGTTGTGGGAAACTAGTCAAGAAGGACAATTTATGTAAACCAAGTCGATTGATGAATTAATCTTTAGAAAAGTCAGTGTGAGCAACATCTGAATCATCACTACCTTAAAATAGTGGACGTTAGTACTCCAGCTTGAAGCAGGAGATGATTAGAATGGAAAAGAAGCAAAGAGATCCTGTGACAAACATTTCTGAATGTCAGGGAATTTCTCTGCCAAAGGTTCCTGTGTAAACATTTACAGAAAGATTCTGTGTTCCATGAACATACACATCTCTTTCTGTGAGACAGTTTTTAGAATGCCCAATGCATTGTTGCATGCTTGGGTCCTGCAGCAACAAATACCAAGATGTTTTATTGGAATACAGATTTAAACTTTCCCTTAGACGTTACTTAATGAGAAAAGCTTCTCTTTTCCATTTGCCTGGCTGGCTGAATGATTAGGTCTTAAAATTGGTGACTGATTCCAGAATATTTTCTCAGCCTTATCTGCAGTCAGGAAATGAAAAGACATGTTTATCTTATTAAATTCAACAGAATTAGGGATGGTGGGCCAAATTCAGCCTGGCAGAAGGATGCTTGTGCTTCAGTGACTCTTCTGAGAGAGTTCTGTTAATTTATGTTAGGGCTTAATGTGGCTCTGTGTGCAGCAAATGCAGTACACATTCTGGCTAACTTATCATCCTCGTTCCTGTTGAGCAGTACCCTATAGCACAGCTAACCCTATTCGGTTAAATGAACCTATTAACAAAGGAAAAAGCTGCTTCTTGTGTGGTAATATGTCAATATCTCATTCTGATGGCAAGTCCATACTTGAATTATGCAAAGAACTAATAAATGACATTTTGTACCAGTTGTGTATTTTGAACCTAGAGAAAAGTCATTGTGGGAGGTCCGTCTCTGCCATTATAAAAAATTTCTTGGGAATAAAAGTAATAATCATTCTTAGCACTTTCACAGGGCTTTACAATAATTAACTAATGAATTCATTAAAATTCAGTGACAATCTTCCATTTCCTCCAATTAATATTAGACTAAGAAGATACAGTGGCTGACTGCATTCAAATAATTATTTTTCCACTTCACTGTCTGAGCCTTTGACATTTTAAAGTGATTTTAACATTAAATTGTGAGAAAGAGGAGAAAGGCTATTGGTAATTGTTATTAAAGGAGGAATGAACCTGAAAAATACGTGACCAGATTTTAATATCTTGATACATGCCAGGAGAAAAATTCTCCCTGCTGTAGAATTTGCTCTCCTCAATAGGTGCTGTTGCCATTTTTTATTACAGAAATACTTAAAAACTTAACTGAAGTTTATCTCTGTGTATAATTGCTTGGTAGGGAATAATGGGTGACCTAAAGAGTCAAAGGATAGACAGAAGTAGAGACAGAATAGTGAAGTACTTTCTAGAAGGTGACATGCAGATAAAGAGCAACATTAAGAAGAGATGCAAGTTTTGATTCCCACTCCAGTGCCCTCGCCACTATGCCACGCTGCACTTCTCTGTCACATTACATGCATATAAAGAAAACAGATTATCCAAGTCAGAGTAACATCCAGAATGCAGGACAGATAGCTTTGGCAGCTGATGAAGAAGTGAAGGCCATTTTTAAAAATAATAATCAAGTGATTTAAGAGTCAGACGTGATTTTAGAAGTGATTTGCACAATTAGGAACCGAAGTGTTATGATACTCAATTCCAAGACTTTTCAAAACTGGGTATCAGGTTTCTGAATTATTTATCTTGAAGATAAATTAGTTTCCTTTTGCTCTCTATATAGAAATATCTTGGCAAGGTCTGTCAAATTGTATCTGTTAGCTGGTTTGAGACCATTAGACTTGAAAATGGTGTGAAAGAAAGATTCAGCATAGTGGCTGTATCGTGATAGCTGTTATTCATAAAGGAAACCAAGGTTCTCTGCTGGAAAGGACACAAGAAGAGTCCTGGTATATAGCCCAAAGCCACTGACTCTGTCCATGTTGCTACTTCTGGCAGGCTTGGTCCATGGCGGTGAATTATTGAACTGGAATATTCTGCAAATATTCTGGAGGAGGAAATTTTCAAACAAAAGACAGTTCTGGATTTCCTGCCTCATGTGTGTTAGAGACTTTTCTTTTTTTTTTTTTTATCCCAGCTCTAACCAGTTCTATTCTATAAGTTGTTTTCAAGTCAAACATGCATGTTTCTTTTCCCTCTGTTTTCCATGAATTGAGTTCTAAGCATCAGTAATTTCACTTTAAACATATTATAATGTACGGTGACTTAAAATGAGAACACATTGAATAGAGCTGTGTCACCTGAGGGTTATGCAGAGGTTGTGGAAGTGAAACTTACCTATACAGCTACTGTTCCATCACCTGTCTTCAGCATTTGGCGTTACGTTATTTAATGCACTTTTTAACTGTCCTGAAGAGATGAATATATACACTTCTGTGAATAACTCACTGAGTAAAATCCACAAGATGGCCTGCAATCTGATAAAACCTTCCCAGGAGTCTGAGATGAAGGCATCCACAATTACAGAAATAAGCCAATGTCTGTGGCTCCCTTATTTCCAGTCATATTTTGTTTCATTCTTACCCTTTCTCTTATTTCTTCCCCTAACTCTATCTGTTTTCAACATAAAATGTTGTAGACTATGAGAAACACCTCATCTTTTTCTTTCCCCCTACTATAATGTACTTTTCTGATAGGATGCCAGTTCCAGCATTTAAAGTGTAATGGCTTTATCGTATTGATTTATCGTTTCAAGCAAGTGGTAATTCATAGCTTGATATTTCTTCAGAAATGGGATTATAATTTCATAGCATTCAAAACAGCTAAAAGCCAAACAGAATATTTGCACATTATGAAAATTTTTAAAAAATCTCTGTTAGTTTAGGTCTTTTAGGATGGCAGTACTTATGAAGTCAGCCTATGGGCTTATTAAGTTTTTCATCTTCCAGTGCCATTTGTGTTCAATATTAGGTAGCTTATCGGTCAAAAATGAGAAGAGATTCCCTCCTTCTCACTCCAGTTTAAGATCTTTTTGTTTATCCAGCTAGTAATTTAGGTCCTTGTGGTATCTTCTTGCAGTCTTTTTTCTTTGCTTTTCTAGAATGCTGTTTTCTTTCAGAAGTCTTTCAAAATCATCAAATTTAATTTAGTGATGTAGTTTACTGAATGCAGTTTTCCTAAGCTGTCTTTCCTGTGCGCTTAAAGGTGTGAGTGTTCCGTGTGGCCCACAGGATTATATACTTGTCCTGTACAGCAGCAATACACAATTTAGTGGGCACTGGAAAAGCTTAGTGATATGGAAGTTCAAAGATAGAACAATAAGCTGTATACCATCTTTTAATAAAGTGCATAGGAGAACAGTGATGATTTCAAAGACTTGCCAGTGCCTACAGTTTAAACTTTGCAGATAGACTACTAATTCCAGTTTCTGGAAGTCAAATTCCAGTTTCTTCGAACTGGAACATCCTCATGTCTTTTGTATGTTTTAGTAGCATGAGACCTTTGTCTTGCCTTCCAAGTTCGAGATAATACCACTCCCCATCCTTGTATATATGTTATGTATGGGAGGACTATATATGTTTTTGAGATGGATGCATTTAAGGCCTGTAAGAGGTGACTGGCTATTTAAAAAAAAAAAGAAGTGTCAAATTTATTTTTTGGCAAAAGCAAAAGGTAAATGTACAGATAAACTAGTGTAGAACCTAGATGGCTTCTGTTTCGGTGAATATCTTGTTGAAAGGAATTTTGTGATTATATTGAACCAGGGTTGGACTTTTCTTCTACTTGGATTCAGTGAGACTTTATTGTTTTCATTTATGAATTAATGATTTTAGTAGTATTGTTCCAAGTTTATTGCTAAGTGGAAAAAATCAGCTTTGTTAAAATACAGCAAATATTTCTTCTTGCACTGGATATCTCAGTAGCTCCCTGAAACTTGGCAATTGGGTTTTCTTCAAATCCTATAGACAAAATGGCTCTAAATGAAATTCCTTTGGACTTGACCCAAGTAGCATGGTGCAGACTTTGGTATTTTAGTAAATATTCAGCATTAAGCTAGATAAGCTTTTACTTAGGCTGTTTATTATTAAAAAAAGGTCTGACAATCCGCTGTTGGGGAGGTTTTTGGGTTTTATGTGTGGAGGAGGAAATGTTGCATGTGATGAGAGGAGGATAAATCTAAAGGTTAGGATTCCTCTGTGACCATGATACATAAAAGAGGGGAGTGATACCCATGGTAAATTTTTAATAAAATGTCTCATTGTTGTGATGGTTTTAATGCTGGGAAATGTTTTGTGGAAAATCTGAATGGTCAGGGTTGGCCACAAAGGAATATGAGCAGACTGACTAGTGAGAGGGAGCTGTGTTGCAGAGCAGTGCTCTAAGCCGTGGAGCCAGCCAGCACTGCTGCTTTCTCTGTGTGCCCGGTATAGGAAATGATGCTGTTGCGATACGCTAAGTCATCTTGTCCCACATTGTAAGAGTGATGATGTGAAGATTGCCATTTCTAGATTTTTTTACTTTAACTTACAGAGGGTGTGTGTCAGCAAGATATTTGTGCCTTACAATTCTAGTTGTGTTTAAACTTTTGTAAGCTGTGCCATAGGCATTAGTGAGAGAGGGCTTTGGCCCAAATTCCATTGGGAATTTGCTCACCTGAGAAGGACAAGCAAGACTTGGCTTGCCATCAGCATTCTTCTGTTTGATTCCTTGTTGACCATTTCAAAATATTTGGTTTGAGCCCTTTTGTTTTATTTGGCTTCAGCTGCTCCCCTTCAGCCAATTCCCCTGATTCATTAAATAGATCTTGGCACTGATCCTTGGCCACAACTGAGGAATGTGCAATGCAAATTCAGGAAGAGGAACAAAGGTGTCATAAAGATTACTATGCATTGCCTTTGTCCTGCTAGATATCAGACTAGTCCTCTGGCATAACAAGAAAGCCTGTAGGCTATTCTAACTGCAGTGATTACCAGTCACTGTACAACATGGTTTTTACAACTATTATGTTTCATGAATTGTAACGATAGTTTTTATTCCGGTTACAGAGAATAGCTGTACCAAAGGCAAGAGCCTTTACATGCGCTACTCTTTTTATGTCCCTGTGATGGTGGATGGAGCGTGTGATCTTTAAGAAAATTTTAAGAAAATTTTGTGCTATCAGTGTACTATAGGTTAGGGGAAAATTGGGCCATAATGTGCAATTAAAAAAAAAAAATGTGTATGTATATACTTCTGTCCTTAGTCTAACTGGATAAGTACTTCAGTGAATTCATCATTTTAAGAACTGTTGCAGACGTACAAAAGAAAAGAAATAGCAAAAAAATACTTGGACCCCAATCTTCCTTAGCGTCCTGAAACTGATGGAACTAAAGGGATCTGAGAACAAAACGTGGTCTTAAGCCCCTCTCTTCCTCCTTAAAAATACTCTAACATTTAGGAACTCACTGTCTATTTTATGCAAGCTATTAGATTTACTGCACGTACTGGGGTATTAATACTAATGCGGTATCTTCTAATCTTTGCAGTAGTGTAATATTTCCTGTTGTCACTAAAGGTGCCATCTGGGACCATTTTGTTCAGGTGACTTCAGCACTTAAGAGTTAATGTTTTTTGGAAAATCTAGTCAGTTATTTTGATACCTAAAGAGGACTGATGTCTCTTGAAAATTCTTTCTCACTGAACCAAATTTAATACTAAATTACAGGATTTTATCTCACAACCCCCATACTTCTGCTGTAAATCCATTAATTTCACTGTGTTTGTTCCATTGTACGTTGTCAGTTTAAGACCATATTTGACCATGATGTGAGTGCAAAGCTGACTTGACCTTTGGGCTTACTGCTTGTTGCATGCGTACTTAGCCATGCTGAGAGTGCTTTCTCATCTGCTTTCCTCTGATTGTCTCTTAGAGGACAAAAAGTACTGAAAGTCATTTTTTGCTAGATATACAGCAGAAATAAGATCAGAAATGCCCTTCCTTCCCCCAGTCCAAAACTAAGGGATTACTCAAATGTAGCTAATTGTTCAACTTTGAGCTAGAGCAAACTGGTATCAAATAGAGAAGTGAAAGATTTTTAGAGGGGTAAACAAATCCCTGCAAGTATCTAAGACTTGCAGCTCGAAACCTAAGTTAATACCTGGAAAACTGGCTGTTGAAATATGTCAGAAAAACAGTACTTTAAATACATCTTTAAAGTACTTCATAGACAACATTTGTGTTTAAATGTGGAGGGTAAGTAACTTAAAACATGAGTTTAACTTCACAATCATGGTGGTAAGTGCAGTTTAATGGGGTGCTAATATGTGGATACAGCTAAGTAGCATGAAGGATATGAAGACTCCAGGAAGAGGGATGTGTGGTATAAATACCAAGCTTATTGTCCAGGAGTAACAAAAAGCTGAATTTTACTACTTCTCAGCTTCAGGATTTATTATGAGAGCATGAATATTTACAGATATATGATTCCAGGATTTTAGAATTTAGGAATATATATTCGACTGAAGATGGGCCTCATAAGTCACCTAGTCCATCACAGGGTCACAGACTAATTCAAGTTGGAAGGGACCTCAGGTCTCTTTTCTACCACCTGCTCAAAGCCTGCCGTAAGTCATGTTGCTTGAGGGCTTTGTCAGTCTAGTCTTGAAAAACACCAAGGATTGGAATTGCACTGTCTTTCTGAGCAACCTCTTTCACTCTTGGACTCTTCTCTTTGTGAAAAAGCTTTTCTTTACATCCAGGCTGAACCTAACTTGCTTCAATCTATGCTGATTCATTCTTGTCCTCCCAGCATGAAGAGCCTGGCTTTGTCTTCTCAATAATCTCCTTGCAGGTGAAAAGGTTAGAGGTCCCCTGAAGCCAGGCTAGCGTTGCTCCACAGAGTATATCTTTCTAGTGCATAGCCTGACTTGGCTTTACCTATAGCAAGAGCTTTATCTTCCACTGCTTCCCAACAGAATGTAACCTATCACTGTCAAGAAGTTATTACCAGTACTCCTCTCATACATTCCTTTCTTGATTTCCTTCTTACTTTACTTAAAATGAACATAAATGCTATGATCATACTGTTAAACAGGTTATAAGTGGAACGGATAAGTGATCTTGACCAGCAGTTAACAAAACTGTGTCTAAACAGATGACTAACTATGGTCAGAATCAGAGCTGCCAAATCAAGGAAAGTGAAAAAAAGACTGAAATTCTGTGTCTACATCTGATCTGGCAGTTTTATACTGGTGAATCTCTGTTGGCTTCCACTGCATTCCTGTTTCTAGTTGAGAACTGAAAAAGGTCTGTTATAGCCAACTCCCAATGTTGGGCAGTCCGTGTGGAATAAAGAGGGATGAATGATCCCCTGCACCATTTTATTGATGCATCCTGAATTATCTTAGTTTTCAATGTAATGCAGTTTTGTGAATGTCCTTTGTAGATGCATTTTAGTTGTGTTAAGTATTTTTAGGGAGCTATTGGGAAAAGAATTAGTGTTTTAAAAAAAGGAAAAAAAAAAACCGAACAAACTTGTGGAGTATGGTAGGTTATATAGATAGATGACAGAACTAGCTTGAACATTTCCAGTGGTGGTAAATGATGCCATGATGTCCGTTCTTTTGATTGTGCTTTTACACTACATTTGACCATACACTAGATCTGCTTTTCAAGCAGTGAGCTATGGCCTTGATCTCTCTGTGGTTGTGTTACCTTCAGAGCAGACCTTTGTATTAATTAATAGCACAGGGAAAATTCTTCTGTGTGCAATTTTTTTTCCTTACAGGAAGAGCTTAAAAAACAAAACCTCTTGTAAAAATGCCACTCTGTACCAAAGAATTTTCCAGGTGCTTATCATTGAAGGGCCAGACTCTGAGAAAAGAACCTTAGAAGGTTATGAACCTCTGCGGAAGTGGTAACAGTGTACAAAGGGCTCAATTCTTGCGTATCCTGTTTTATGTAGTCTTAGGAGAAACTACGTTGTATAGTATTTAAAGCAAAGGAAAACACATTCTTAATGCATTAGTTAAAAACAGCCACTTGGATGTTTTTTAATGATCATTTCATAGACTGGATACAGGAACATGGCTGCGCATATCAAACAGCAGCCTCTGTGAATGTTTATTAATAAAATCTCGGAGCAGTTTGAAATTGGATGTACCAAAGGCATGTGTACTCTAGTGAGCAGCTGCCTCTGGTGGTGAACAAATCTGATGAGGGGAAAAATTGTGTTAGAGAGAATCTTTACAATCCAAACCCAAGATCTTTCACCAGCATCAAGAGAGCTTTATTGTAACACAATATGTTGTACTGCAGAGGAGTGACGTTTAAAAATTTTTGAATAACAAGCCTTTGAATGGCTGAGAAGGAGGGGGGAAAAGAAAAAGATGTTAAATGGGAGACTGGAAACAGCAGAGAAGATTATTTAAAGCACTTTGACATCCATGAAAGATTATAAAGACATCCTGAATGTACAATGGGGGGTATGCAAAAGGTGCTGGAAGGAACTTCCGCCAGACTTCCCTGTAATGCCTCTGCAGAATAACAATGAAGTAATTCTTCACAGAATGCCTCTTTCCTGAGTTCTTCAGCTGGCTCAGCCAAAGGTTTTAGGAACGGATTGGTTCCTGTGAGCAGATATGCCAAATATGTCTCTCTTTGGAGATAATATGTTGAATGGGGGACAAAAGGCGTTGGACTGCCCTGTGCATACCTGCTACTATAGACAGTGGTCCGTGGTTCAATCCTGTGTTCTTTGTTACTAGGACAAGAAAAAATACACATATGTATTGTTTTATTACCCATAACTGCTGTGAGTTGCCTTTCAGTGTTTAAAAATTAGAAGTTGTTCATAAAGCAAAATCATTTGAAAAAGTATATATACTGTATAAGTGGAGTCTCTGAGTAATGTGATAGTTTTCATCTACAGTGGAGTAGATTTTGCTTTGTTCATTGCTGCTGCTTTACTTTACCTGGTTAAAGACGATGTCATGAGGTAGCTTAGGACAGTGAAACAAATTCTTTTCTGCAGCACGCTTATCAGTCACTTAACCCTTTTGTAAGTGGCTTATCTGTAAAATAGCATGACACGTTACCTGCTTTTGCAAAATATTTTGGAAGTACAGTGTAATTTTAAGGAATTTATTAATTATGTCCCAATAGATGTGCCCTTCTCATCTTCTGGGATACGGATCTTAATTTTGTCGGCACTTTAGTCTCTTTCAAACACTGTGAAAGTTCTCATTCACTTTCTCTTGGCTCACACGTTAATTGAAAACATTGAAATTTGTTGAGGAAGATGATTCAAAATACGCTTTTGCATTCTACCTAAGCACTTTGAGTTGGATCTTGCAGACATTCAGTGCACAATGTACTTACTCCCTGTAAATTTATTTAATTCCATTCCAGTATATTACGTTGCTAATATCATGTTTCCCATTTTTTTAAAAAATAAAAACACTATCAAGTAATGATATGGAGCGCTCTCACATACTGTTTTGTATCGCTCTTTCTCACTGTGTCTATCTTTTGGACGAATATTCAGCCTACTACAAATAGACATAAATCCATTGACTTCAGTGAGGCTGGCCCTTTTTACACTGGCTGAAAACCTGTTCTACTCTATCCACGCTACTGCTCCTTGCATTTATATAAGTACAAGAAGGTGCAGTATCAGGCACTATATGCTGCAAGCTTAAAAAAGTCTTTAAGAACCCGGGAACCGTGAATTGTGTGCTCAACTCCCATAGATTATGAGGTGAGGTTTAATCTAAGTCTTAAGAACAGAATCTTAGATATTCTATTGTCTTTACAGAAGCACAGACGTTCACTGATAGATGGCCAGTGTGAGATGCTGCAGACACTACGTGCCTCTGGATAAAAATGTTTGTAATGACAGGTGGAACAAGTGTAAAGATCTTTGTGCTAGTCACTATGGTAATGCTAACTTGTGTTGCCAGAGCATTCAAAAATTGAGATCTGAGCTCTGATCACGAAAAGGCAGATGCTGAATCGTGGTGCAGTCTGCAGACCCAAGAGCAGAATTTTGCCTTTAGGCTTTAAAAAAACTAGCTAGACGAATGGAGTCTTCCAGTATAATTTATCCTGTCATTGCATAGTGATGTTATAATATGTCAACTAATACTGAAAAATGTTCCTTTAAATTATTTATTTTTTTACTGGACTAGTGTGAAAGCATCATTGGGTACATCATGTACTTTAGAGAATTTGTGTTCTTCTCATAGAAATCTAAGGCTTTTTATTTTCCTTAACCATTTTCTGGAAAATAATTTGTGTCTGTACACTTGTGGCTTCCAGAGCAAGGCTAGCATATACATAGCTCTTCTGGGAGGTTGGTTCAAATGCCTGCCCTGTGTTCCGTAAGAATCCTTGTACTCATTCTGCACTTGTTCTGCCAAACAGGCTGCTGCTTCATTTCTTTTATGCAGCAAGTTTAAAATCTCATCATATTTATGGTCCTCATTTGTCATCATTTCTCCCAAGCCAGCCTCCTATTAGTGACTTCACTGCTTCTGCCAATTCCTTAGGTGGAGATGGCTTAAGTGGGTGTAACCAAAATGAAAAATGTACCTAAATTGGGTGATTCAGGGTAGGATGAGATAATGTGGCAACTGGCACTATTTTAAGCATTCTCTGTTTTGTTCATCTGACTTCGAATATATCAGGCACTAAAGAAAATACAGTGGTAATTGTGGTCCGGTTTCTCTCATATGTAGTCAGGTTGTAGATCAAAAGATCTGCATTGTGGAGCTCTGAAGTAAAGAAACACAGGCAAACTTATAACTCAGAACTTATCTTAAATGTATCAGAATGAAGAGAACAAAGCTCCTCTCAGACAGAAAGGAAAGTATGGTTAAATATCATGTCTTTGAAGTGTTTCTGTTACGCCTTCTTACTATGCTTCTACTTTCTCTACCCCTAGCTTTTTTTGGAAAGTACCTTAATGAATACAATGGCTCCTATGTGCCTCCTGGTTGGAAAGAATGGGTTGGATTACTTAAAAACTCTCGATTTTACAACTACACACTTTGTAGAAATGGAGTGAAGGAGAAGCATGGATATGACTACTCCAGGGTAGGTGTCATATTGATTTATTTCTAATTTTTTTAACATTTGGACGTGACTGCAAGGAAGCTGTACTTTATGGTTTCAGTCTAACTAAAGAATTCTTTTCCTACTTGAAAGCTGCTACGTGTAACATTAGCTACAACCCAATAGGTGTCGTGTTTGGACTTTTCGTTATCTTCCATTCCAGGAGGGTCATGTTACTGAAAACATTGTTAGCAGCAATGGAAACAAACATAATGTCCTGAGATGGTATTATGTATTATGAGCAGAAGATGTGAAAATGGATTTAAATGCTGCATGATAACTATTTCTGTGCTTTGTACTTTAATCATTGTGTGCTGGGTCTGATTGTCATCTGTTCCCCTGGTATAGAACTGACTCCAGTGGAGTTACACAAGTGCAAATGAGATAAGAATCCAGTTCCCTCCAGCTAGACCCATCTTTTTGTGTTAGTTTAAGGAACTTGTCTCATAGCCATATGGTGGAGAATTCCTAATATCTTGGTATATCTTATGATAATTCTGAATGAGTGGTGAATTTAACTATTAAATTTATATCTTTGTGCATTGTTATGGGCGAATATGTTTCCTAATATCCTTACAAGGATGTTATACACTGGCCAAACTTACTAAAATGCTTGATAATCATTGTCAAATGCAATATCATTTTTTTTCCTCATCTAGCACATGTCACAGCTCAAACAGTTGCCTGTTTGCAGTCAGGAGTATGTTTATTTCAGGCAAAAGTGTTACCTTTCCAAAGCAACCAGCTTTCATGAATTCCTAAAATGGCCTGAAGAATTCTCTCTGAAGTATGATGATAAAAAATTTATCCATAAACTCCTGTAGTTTAAGTAGTGTATAACTTAGGAAGTTGACTCATTCAGGAGTGATACTAATTTGTAGGGTGTTCAGTTTGCTTTCCCTTATTGAGCGCAAATTCTGCCTCCGTATTTGTGTTTCATTAGTAATGTGTTCGCAATCAGTTTTTCCTTTAAAAGGTTCATGCCTGTGTGATTTCCCCCTTCCCCTCCACTATTTGCCATTTTTAATTGCATGTACTTTGTGCTGAAAGATAAAACTTAACAGGCTTTAGGGTTTCCTTTTCTTTCACCAGATGCTAAGGGGAAGGGAGAACTGATGTGCAGAATTATGTGTCTTTTATTTTTCCTTCTGATCTATGAAGAATGAGAGAGCTAATCCTTACAGCCATGTACAAAAAAGGTTGTGATGGAAATATATCTTACGTGGAACAATGTCAGGCAAGTGGTTTCATAGGGCACTGTTCCCCGTTGTACCAAGGAGCCAACAGGGAACTTGATGTTCCAATATCCTCAGCTCTGTTTTGTGTATGCAATACTTGAAAATATTTAGGTTTTCATTTGGTTTAGTTTTTTTGGTAATAAATTTTTTAAAAAGTCTGATGAAAATATAAATATTTTTATAATCTTCATATTCTTGCCTAATACACAACTATGGTAATAAACAGATGATAGTGTGCAGAGCAACAGCACTTGTTGATGTTAACACTGGACTTCAAATGAACAAACAGAAGCTGCAATACAAGACTGCTTCTCTTTCTTTCCTGCCGTTTTTCTTGCTGGAAACTTAATTTTCCAGCAATGAACAATATAATCAGATTATTTTTAGCCCTATCCACTTGACATAGAAAAAACCATTACTGCTTCTGTCCTCCAAAGTGACTGCTAAGCACTTACCCTCTGAAAGTCAAATCTTTGCAAATTCTTTCAGATTTTCTAACAGGATATATTCTACTGTGATTTTTCTTTTTCAGTTTCTGTCAACTTTTTAAATTAAATTTTTAGTTTTATAGGCATTCTCACAGTCTATTACAAGCTCTACAATCTGAAGCTTTTTTTAAAAAAAGAAATCGGTTAAGGGAAATGTTTCTATTTGGTCTTTTGGCCTGGTAAACACTGGTTTTGCAACGTTGAATTTGGATGATTTTCACTTCGACCAGGTGAAAACCTTCATCTTCAAAATGAAGTTTGGAAACTATGCTTTTGTAATGGCTAAATCAAAGATGAGTTACACACTTAAAGTTACCAACCAGCTTAAAGAACAGGCACATTTTTGATAAATGTGAGTGCATTTTTGAGAGCCCTCCAGTATTCTCTTGTCAGCTATAAGTGTAGTCTCAGGTATTAAAAGTGTGTTCAGAAGTCAGTTTTGCTTTGATCTGGCTTATTGTATGTTCTCCCTTCTCCTGCATATGCTTAGGAATGGAGGTCCTTCAGTTAACTTTGATGGAATTACACCTATTTACACCTCCTTTAATGAGTGAAAAATGTCAATAACAGTCATAATCATGGCCATTTCATAAGACGTGGCTCATGTTGGGACCAATATGTAAAATTATAAATGGAGATTTTGCCAGTCTTGGTCTGGGATCCACAGGAAATAACTTGGGGAAAGTAAATACAGTCAATGAAAAAGGCTTCCTTTGATGAATGATAAGCTGACTTCTCAGATCAAGGACATTGGCAGTGGTAAAGGGGAGCAAGTGTCTGAACCATGGACAGAAAGCTGCACTTAACAGGAGATGCAATCCAATATGTACCACACCGTGTACTTGTTCACTTGACCAGAGGCAGATGTTATGTCTGATTTTACATTCAGCTATGACATGACAGTTATTATTTTGTTTTTTAAAGGTGCAGTTTCATATCCTACTCATGTTTGAGGGATATTGATATTTGCAGCATTTCCTGTGATGCAGACTATGAGAAAACATGGCTTGTCATTAAAAATACTGTCTTCAATCCATATAGCTCCAGCAGATACCAGAAGAATGATAATGATACTTCCTAGAAAATAGATATCTTCCAAAGGAAGTTTTCTAAATTCTCAGCAGTTTATTTGATAAAGCTCTATCTCTATCAGATTGCCACTGTCTCTGTAATAGTGAAAGAAATTTCTGGTCCAATTAACCCAACATCTTCCAGCTTTAGTGACTTCTGGTTCAGAGGGATGTTCATTTAAGAAAAATGAACATCAAGCCATTTGGATTTTCAAAGCACTTTTATGATGTAAGGTCAGACTATACACCTTGAAGGTACTGACACCAAAAAGCAAAGAAATTGACCTGTAATTTTCTTTTTTTTTCATTAATACCTGGTCATTGTATTTAGTATTGTGATCTTCATAATGTGATTACACACTCTAGAAAGAGAGTCCTATTTGATCTTTTTTAATGTCATTCATTTCTGAGAGGAAGCTGTTGCTTTTCATATTTCTAGGCAATGAAGAAAGAATGATTTGGTTCTAGTTTTTGAAGTTTTGACATCTGTAACTTACTCCCTCCTCCTCCCATTCTGAGTGAAGTAGCTTCTTTTTTCCTGTTTCTTATGATACCTCAGACCTCCCCTGCCCATCTCACCCCTCAGCTTGAAATTATTTTTCAAGTATCTCATTATACTTTTACTTCTACTTGCAGGATTATCTAACTGATCTGATTACCAATGACAGTATTACCTTCTTCAGAATCTCAAAGAAGATGTATCCTCACAGGCCTGTGCTGATGGTTATAAGCCATGCTGCTCCTCACGGCCCTGAAGATTCAGCTCCTCAGTACTCACATCTCTTTCCTAATGCCTCACAACACATGTAAGGAAAAATAAAACCCTTTCATTTCCAGGTTCAGGAGTATAGAAGTCCTGAGTACCTTGGGGGGCACGTTTGCTTTATAATACTTTTGGCATAAGTTTGTCACAAATATATAAGAAGAGTTTTGAGATTTTTTTTTTTTTAATCTCTTCAGGCTAGTACAAGTATTTTAAGAAAGGCCACTGCATCTAGAATTCAGAATTGTGGCTCACTGAGATGATGGAAAGATTCATGTTGAATTCATTGGACAGTGTTACAATCTATTTGGGAAGTGAAGCACTGTTTTATTTTGAGCAGAGGGATCAAAATCTGCTTCTTGGGCTGTAATCTCTTCAGGGGAAGCAACTCTATCTCCCTGTCCTTATGTATAAACAATATTATTTTATGGGTATTACCAAAAATCTTATTACTCCTGTTTAGTATATGGAAAGAAAGGCAATACAGGCCTGCAGCACCAAATTAGACAAGGTATTTCTGAATGAGCTGGTATGTCTGTACATGACCCAGTACAATGTCTTGAATGGGTCTGAAAAGCAGTATCACCTGGTTCCTGAGTTAACGTGTTCGTAACCTCCATGATGAGATGGTTCTTGTTTATAGCACAGAGACATTTTACAGGTACAGCTCTGTAATGCTCCATTACAGGTATCTCCTTGCATGCTGATAAAATGAATTGTTCTCCCAAATCATCTTTTGGCACAACTGAAAACTTTCAAATATTTTTCTAATTACTGGCTTCATACTTTCACTGATGTTCAACATTTGTAACTTTCTTCCCACGTGCCCTTTTTTTTTTTTTTTTTTTAAGGGGATTTCTGTTTTATTTTGGATTTGTGAAGGAACTGAGAACTGATGGAAATAATGATCAATTTGTAGCTGAGGCTGCTCAGGACTAGTTCAAAGTCCTGTGAAAACCATTTGAGCTTTTTCACTTTATTTAAAATAGAGTCTGAGAGAAAAAGCTTCCTTTGTTCTGTTGTCTAGATATTGCATAACTTAGAATTATATATTTCATTATCTTGTGCTGCGCTACCAAAGAGAATCTGTGTCCTAGATCTACAGCACTGCAGCATTTCGTGTTTGTTTGCCGTCTTACACTCATTTATTTTCTTTGAAATGAAAATTACTGAAATGCCAAATGAGCAACTTCTCATGGCTTATACCAGTATTGACCTCAGTCTTATTAGAAGTTCCTTTGGAAGGCATTTGTATCTCAGAGATGATAATCATTTATCAAGCAACATTCTGTAGCAGTTTAATTATGCTGGTTGAATGAAAAAGAGCAGAAGGATTTGAGGAAGGCCAGCAATGAAAAATATGAGCTACATCTATTTTTCTTTTGCTCATAGTTTAAATTTTATTTTTTACACAGACTAGGTTTATCTTCCTGATTATAAAGTAGTTACACAAAACTATTTTTAGTTGCAGGTGACTTTTCTTACAATGATAACAATTACACTGGACATGTCACTTTGTGGAAATAGGTTTTGTTTGTAAAGAAACAAATTATCTTAGTAGATTGAGGAACTGTGTTTTTCTTTTGGATATGAACATAAAATAGGATTTTATGTACTTCTTGTGCAAAGAAACTGCCAATCTTATTCTAAACAAATTTCCCGGCACTACATAATAATAATTTGTAAGGGTGTTCATTGGCCTGGATTTAAGATTAAATGTAAAAACGCAGAACGTGCATCATTCCCTCGCTGTATGTACAAATTAGTTCTCTGCTTTCTGTTTTTTCCCTTGTTCCCACATTCCAGGGAATCCCTCAGTGACAGATGAATCTGTCAGTGATAAAGGGGTGTAGGCAGTTCCCACTGTTTTGTTGTCGCGTGGATATGGTAGGGAAGGGTCAGAACACAGGCAGAACGCTTATGACTTGCCCTCAAGCAGTAAGCAATACCCTGAACCAAGTCTTTGCCTAGTCCCACAATCAGAAGGCCGTACACCACGTGGCGTGTCTGTACCTCTTCTTGTGGCAGCGCTGACGAAGTCTGCACGTGGATTCTTGAGCTACATCCACAAAGCGAAGCGAAGGTGTGACTGGTTGGCATACGTACTGCTTTGTGTAGCGTTGCTAATCATAGCTAAAAGTTAGCGGTGTGGGGTTTAGCATAGACTGACAGTACTTCTTTGCTTGGGAACCTCTGGTATGTGCCTCTGTTGCTAATTTATGCTGCTGTTCTCTTGCTTCTATTATTACATATACTAGCTGGTGTGACTGTGCCACCCTGTACTGCAGCCTCTCTCCATCTCATTCTGTAGAGTTCCTTTTTGTGTGCATCTGCAGTCTTTTCTTGTTTGAAAATTATTCACATCAACCAGCATTCACATAGCAAATCCCTAGGCTACGTGGCTGGTTTTCCTTTTTTACTGCCTGTACCGGTAGCTGCAGAGAATGCAACAGCTGGGCAGTTTAACCATGATCAGAAATGTTATTTCTGTAGAGGGTACGTTTTACGTTCATCTCTTCCAAGGTCAAATGCAATCAGGCTAGGACTTATCTTCTGAGTACATTTGAAGAGGTTATCTTAACCAACTTCTAGGTATGTTATATTTGTGCATTTTTCCCATAAGACAGACCAATCTGTTAAGTGTAAGAGGGTTACATTTGTAGTAATCAAAGGAAATCACGGGATTTGGTTGGATTAAACAGCGGGAGGTTTCAAATCAGCCAGGAAATCACAAAGTAAGCTGAAAAGGAGTTTGCCAAGCATTTTTAATTCATTCTAGGCATCACATAGCAACAGTTTCCATAACTGTCAGCATTTTCAAAGGAGCAATGTCATTATTTCAGCCACAATAACATTCTGAAATTCAAGAGGCTATTAACAATACAGAGAGAATAAACACCAGCCCTTTCCTCCCTGTATGAAGAAGCCTCCATTTGCCGCCTACACACATTTTTCAGATAGCATCTAACAGAGGCTTTCGGCAGAAAACATTTCACTGTCAGATTATAAATTTCTTATTTATATTAAAACTCTTAAGACTACCTGTCATATTCAAAGATACATCAGATACATGGTATTTCAAGGAAAAGTTTCAAGTTCTATTACTATTGTTTATCTTAATAACTTACCCTGCTGCTCTGTTGCATACACAAAACCAACAGTAGATATTTGCTAAATAGGAGCTGAATTTATCAGGAAATTGTGTGTTGGGAAGAGGAAAATAACTGAATATCTGCTGTTTTTTCTTATGGTACTGTGTCACCCTTAGGGCTTGCACATTTGCATAGACTGAGTTTATTGCTTTGAATGAAAAAAGGAAGCCTCAACAAATCACTTAGGGAAAAATATTTTTTAATATTTCAGACTCTGCAGGTGATGTGTTTGAGTCAGGATATGAAGAAACTGACAAAGGTGGTTCTCAATCTTAAGTAATAACAAACTTCTTAGGAATAGATATAGTAGGTAAAAACAGTATTTCTTGCAAATGTAAGCTATAATATAGCGTTCTAGTGAGTTGGTGATGCAGAGAGTCAATATCATGGTAATGATATACCAAAATAAATTTCTTGTTTAGATCCAACTAACCTACAGCAATGTAATTATACACAGAAAAGCAATCTCTGGAATTGCCAACAGCATGAAATTACAGACAATCAGTGATATTTCTCCTCATCACTTCAATGGTATCACAGGATCATGAGAACTTGGAGGGGCTGTGAGATTCTAGGAGGACATTGAATCCAGCTTTGGGATTTTGCAAGGACTTTAATTAAAGTTTCTGATGATCACAAAGGATTTGGTGGCTGGAAAGTGTCTGCAAAATACAGTCCTATTTCCCCTCACCCCTGCTTTTCTTGGCAGGTCTTTAAAATCCGGCTATGTATCCACTGCTGCTTGCCATGAGCTCACATGCAGTTTGATACCACCAGGTAGGGTGCCTGTGCTCCTCTGGGTACATGAGTGTGAAAGTAGTCAAGTAGTCTGTCATGCTGAATTCAAAAAAGCTGTTAAAGAACGTGGTAGAACCTTTTCAGCAAGTTCTATAGTTATTGTTAAACAGCTTGTACAAGCCATAATATTTGGTGCTAATGTGGGCAGAGTGTAAGCAAAGCAAATACGTGAGTGGGAACTCTATAGTACATGCTTCATCCAGATCATGCTTGTGGAGTTAGACCTCTGAGGCTAGTCTCTTGGCCTTGAAAAGTATCAATGTTAGCCTGAAGACACTCCAAAAACAATGTATATTTACTCTTGCAATAGACTTTATTCCCCACAGGGTTGTTTTCATTCTCCCATATTTCATATAGACGATAAAACTATAAGGCTTTTCCAAAGTAAATCTAATATTTTCTTGTGCACCTCAGAGAATAAGTCCTATAGCGTTGATCAAATAGAAATTATTGGTATACATTGGTATGGCTTTTTTCTACACTGCTAAAACATTCTGGTTTTCTCTCTGTTCCTTAGCACTCCCAGTTATAACTATGCTCCAAACCCCGACAAGCACTGGATAATGAGGTATACAGGTCCCATGAAACCTATACACATGGAGTTCACTAACATGCTACAGAGAAAGCGTCTTCAAACACTCATGTCTGTGGACGACTCTATGGAGATGGTAAGATTAGTAGTCACTTCTTTTTGGCTAAACAGGGGCTTGTTTCTTGAGTTAAGCTCCAAGCTGTGACGTATATGAAGGTAAGGGGGAAGGAAGGAGGAGGAGGAGGACTGCATCAGTTTTTTAGTGTGTAATCCTTTCACCTCTGAGGATTTTGTCTCTCTATGCAATGCGTAAGGATCCTCATCTCCTAAAGACAGGTACTGTGAGTTGGGTGGTGTAAGTGAGCTGATTTGTTGCCACAGAGCCACTACTGATTAAGGGGAAGAGGGAGGGTTCACCTGAAAAAAATGTACATCATAAATTCTAAAAATATATCATCTGATAGTGAAAAGTCATCCTACGACCTGTTGGAAATAACTACTTAACTGTGGACCTATTTTGATCATGTAACACTGAGTTTCTGAGAGACCAGCAACAAAAATTGATCCTACAGGAGTCCTAACTGGGAAAATTGCATGGTAAACCAGGCTCGGGCTGTTAAATGTTAGAAATAAATAAATATGTAGAGAGATTTTTTTTTTTTTTTTTAATTAAGTCTACATTCTGTAACAATGAAATCACGTAGTACAAGCTGGGTGTCTTGAACAGAAATGTCTGAATTAGCTAAAAGCTACTCTGAAAAATAATAGGTTTCCAGTTGTAAGAAGGCAGATTTAAGTGTTGCAATTTACTGCTTATCTCTTGGCATTCTTACTCAAAAAAGGCAGAACATAAAAAAAGAGGAGTCCTGTAAGGCAAAGATGAGATTAGCTAGATGGCATTGCGTCAACTTGCTAGTAGTGTCTTATAATTACTGATTCAGGCAAGTATGATCTTTGCTTCATATTAATGAACCTGTTTAGATGGATCAGATACTAGCATTAGGGGAGACTGGCTATTTTACTACACTATTTTGATTTTTGATTTTTAGTAAAATGGTTTCACTTTGGGTGATTCACTGCAGGCAAAATCGATTGCGTTTAGTTGTAATCGCCAAGTTAGCCAGATCTTTTCTACGGAATTATATGCATCTAATAGTCTTTCTAAATTTTAAAACAAACAAACAAAAAAAAACAAACAAACAAACAAACAAAAAAAACAAAAAAAACAAAAAAAAAAACAAAAAAAACAAAGCGTTTGTTTTCTCCTGTGCTGATGCGGTCTGAATCTGTGTGAGGCACCACTTTGGTAGTGCTCGACCACCTTTGTGCCTTTGCAAGTGAAAATGTTACATAAAAATCGATCTGTGGTGCTCAAGTTGGTACATTTCACATAAAGATTCTCATGTAAATCCATAGAAGCAACCACAAACAGAGTTTAAAGCTCCTCTTAATTCTTCATGTTAGTTCTCCAGCTAGTGAGAGAGCATGACTGAGTAATATTTATCTGGAAGAAATTTTGTAAATATTCTGCATAATGGGGACTCATTTGTCTGAAGGCAAGGTCACTGAGTGCTGCTTAAATAAGTGTGAGATTCAAAATGCTGTCATTTTATTAAATTGTTTGCTGCAGAAAAAAGATAAAGGTGGAGAGAACTTCAAAAATGCTTATCACCTTGAAACTTTTATCTCTGTTACCGTATGTATTTAGTACTATCTTGACAGCTCTCATGCAAAATACTGAACTCAAACACTTTTGAAAGTATGGCATGATAGTGTGTTTACCTTAAAACAGAAAACAGAAGTTTGCCTTGTAATAGCTACAATATTCAGTTAATAAAATTATTATATGATTACGGATTATTTAGAACGGTTCATTGTGATAACTCAGTGCCATCCTGAGCTGTTGTTATTTATTTGTATATTACACATAGGCAGAAAATTATATCCAATATTCTACATACGGTACTACTCAGTGGAATTAAATTAATATTTTGTTTTGCTTTTTTTCAGATTTACAATACATTGGTTGAAACAGGTGAACTGGACAATACATATATAATATACACAGCAGACCATGGTTATCATATTGGGCAGTTTGGGCTGGTGAAAGGAAAGTCTATGCCATATGAGTTTGATATCAGAGTTCCTTTCTATGTCCGAGGTCCAAATGTGGAAGCTGGATCCTTGTAAGTTCTTGGCTATTGTGTGTGCATATGTGTATGTAGTGACCAGAAAAATCCTTTACATTCATATCTGTAGTCATATTGACCTGGCATCCAAATGAAGGCACAAAGTTCTCTCCATCCTGACTGACTTCCTGCTCATCTTTAGCAGAAAAACTGGTCTACTCAGAAAGCAGAACTGGTAGCATGTGCTGGTGGGGCATAGTCAGGGTTTTACGCTGTTGCCTTTCTGCTTGCGTAGGTGTGTGGCACAAGCTACTACACTTTTGTGGATGTAGTTGAAAAAGCTACTTTGAAATATGCCCAATCCAGGAAACGCTTATTTGCCTCCTTTTGAGGGGTGCATATAATACCCATAACTATGACATATTCAAGGTAAAAAAATACATTGTGTGATGTTCACTGCCACAGTAGATAATTATTACTAAATGTTAAAGTGGAATCACTTGTTTCAGTTTACGAAGAAGAATGTATGTAATAGTCCATATATGATCATCCCCAAAAGATTCCTTTTGGTTCATCCTTTGAGATTACGTGGTTAGGGCTGTTTGTTGAATGCATGCAAGCATGCAGAATATGACTGTTAATTAAAACGGTAGCTTTGATCAGCTAAGAAATTATGTAAATACACTTTCTAAGCAATTATTTCAATAGCAAATATTTGCACTTAAGTAATGGTTTTGGACAGAGTGCCATAATTTGCTGCCTTTTATTTATATCAGTGTGCATGTTTTAGCATAATTAACATGCATAGAGTCTTCCACACACAATTTTTTTCTTTACCACAGCGGAACAGATCTAGTGTGTAATATGGTAGTGAATAGTTATAAAAAAAATCTCATTCTGTTTGCTAGTTAAATTCACTGATTCACATTATCATTAGGCACAAAAACGTTAAATTCTGTAGATACTGCACTATGTGTCTAATTTATTTACAGCAGTTATGCTTGTGAAATAAACATTATTACTTCTCTAAAGAGCAGAGGGATTCCTCAGGTGGAATTGAACATATTACCTGAGCACTGAAAGAAGTTTGACTGCAGCAGCACAGAATTTCAAGTGAGCTGGATTGGCCTTCTATGAATGTGCTCCCTTTCCCTTCCGCTGCGGTTTTGGGTCTTACTGGAGGGGCAATGCTAATATGGCCCAAGTGGACCGAGCTAGTTCTTCTGCAACGTGCAATGCTAGAGACCAGCCGCCTCATGTCTGCTCTAGTTCAAGGATCTTTACACCCCGACATACATAAAAGCTGTGAGACCTTCCCACTGAATTTTATTTTTCAGTAGCTTCTGAAGATGAAAAAATATTTCTATTAGAATCAGAGGAGTCAGCCTGACGGAGTCTAACAGAACAAGGCCCATCACAGTACCATAAATAGGAAGAACAGGATAAAATACCTTGGAGGAAGACTGTATCAGATAATAAATTGATCCTCCCTTTCAGCCTGATTTTCTTTAAATGGTAGAACTTCAATCATCCATGTTTTGCGTGAACCTTATGTTTTTCCTGCAGAGTAATTGTCATGACTCCCTTTTGATACCAATGAAGATTTAATAGCAGTCACTGTAGCAAGTCATTACTAAGCTCTCATTTCTATTACCAAATATGCTACACCACAATTATTAGTAATTAAAATCAAATTAGGTACATCAATTTAATTCATCATCCATGCTCTTGTCAGTGCCTGTTTGCTCGCTCGCTCAAAAATGTAGTAATTTTTAAATGGTGTCTCATTAATTAGAGTGAATTTAGCAGCTTGCTTCTGTCTTGTATTTTGAGCTAGAGTTCTGCACTGACATGTATAGCAGCCCATCTGGTCCCATCCTTCCTTTGTGCCTGCAAATCATAGCACAGTGGTTCTTTATGTTCAGCGCTGTAGAAGACTGTCTCTATAGCAGTACGCTCACTTTCTTTTTTTCCCACTTTTAAAAAATTGAGTGCCTTCCTGCATTTTTTTTAAAAGAGATAAGAAAAAGTAGTAGTACACAGCTGATAAACAGTATGTATATATGTAATATTGTGAGTAATTACACAACACTATCATAGACATATTTGAAATAAGTTTGTAAGGTTCAATATAAACTGAAAACACTTCTGCAAAACCAGACCCATAGTAAAACCAAGTCACGTGATTAGAAATTTGGGCATTCGTTTAGCTACTGAATGCTGGCCTGTGCAACTAGATGCTCTGATCCGTGGACTCACTTATATTTAGCTGTGGCAGTTCAAGGGGTTTGGGGAAAGGAGCTGTCTGTGCTACTCAGGAGTTGATGCCAATGCTTAAACCAAAGTTGAAGACAGTTTGAGTTCAGATATTGTCCTGTTAACTGTGGTGGCTGAGGAGCATATGCCATACTCTGCTAAGTAACCAAGCATGGCTGTTTCTACATGTTTGCAGAATGGATAACTGCACTTGGGAAGACTGATATTATTTCAATTAAAGATGTGCTCTTATTTTCTCTCTCTCTCTTTTTTCTTTTCCATAACTGCCCCCTCTCTGCTTTTTCTTTCCTGATCTCTTTCCTTTTTCTGTCTCACACTCTACATTAACAGCAACTTTTAGTTATTTGCTGTAGTGTCTAGCAATACATTTCTCATCATATTCTATTCAGAACATGCTTGCTGTGGTATGAGCTGAGGTACTTATTTCTATACCATATTTTGAAACAGATAAAGCATGTGCTGCCTGCCAAATCTACTTTTTAATAAAGTCATCAGCACATTTGGCAGACACTTCGATTCTATAAGACACCCAAGGAGTTTTTCGTATGCTTTCTCATGTTTTGAAAGACTTTTGAACCCTCTTTTGCAATAATTAACTAACTTTGCCTTATAAACTACTTCGCTTTCTCAAAAATGCTCTGTGCTAAAGTTTTAAATCTTCATATTAGTCCCTCTTAAGGTTATGCAACTTATCTGTATTTTACATTTTAATTCTCTTCATGAAAAGGAATTGGATTGTGTCCTCTTTTCTTCTTTGCAGATGTCACAAAATAAACCTTTTGAGATCCCTGATCTCTGGAAGAGCTGGAGTTGCTTGGTATCATTGCATAGACTTTAAACTAGATTCTCATATATGTTTTTTCAGGAATCCTCACATTGTGTTGAATATTGATCTTGCACCTACAATTCTAGATATTGCGGGACTGGATATTCCGTCTGATATGGATGGTAAATCCATTCTAAAGCTTCTGGATTCTGAGAGACCAGTGAATAGGTAAGAAATGGAAATGTGCGTGTAAACATGAATGTGTTTGTACAGGAGACTGAGCAAGTATTCAGCAACATGCAGCAAATTTAAAGGAAAATATAATAAAATTACCATCTATATGACTAGATAATTCACTGGAAAACCTAAAGACCTGTTTGGCAGTGTGTCACTGACTTCAGTTATTTATTTTCATTTTGTCAGGTTCATATACTAGCTATATGGCATATATGGTATCTGGATATACTAAATGTAATCACTGTAGCAGTGAGAGGGCTACGCATGAAGGTCTTTAGCTATATGAGTTATAGATTTTAAATGTCTCTGTGGCATCATTTGTAGCAAAGCATTTCATATTGAATAAATTGTAGAATAATTGAGTTGAAAGGGTTGGTTGTGTATCAGACTATAATATAAAGAGGGGCTAGCACTCAGAATTGCACAGTTATTATTTGAGACCTTCCATCAATACTTTCATTGGAAAAAGACTGAGAAAGAGAATTAGAGTGGATGCTTGCTAGAGAAAATCAGCAGGAAAAAAAGGAAGGAGATTTGCTTTAGAAGTAGTTGGGTGGAGGGAGAGGGGGAAAGGAGCAGCTGCTTTAGAATAGGATACTTTGAGGGCAGCGTGCAGACTTAGAGCCCAAACTGGAGTCAGGAAATCCTGATTTAATTTGTGATCCTTTGTGATCAAGGACAATTCAGTTAATCCTAATCCCCTGTGCCTTAAACACGCTCATGTTGAAATAGTTGTACTGTGTGAGTCTGTTGTGGATTTTGTCCCTGTGAGAACAAATCTGTCCTATGTTTGTTCATGATTTGCACTGGAGGGGCATATGTGCCTGCTTCATAAAGCTGGATGTCCCCTTGTGTGGTTAGATGTAATGTTTTTCATCCGGATTGGGGGTGGGAGAGAAAACTAGGGCATGACTTGATTACTGGTTTTGTGGGAATTGCTTCTTCCTCTTATTGTTTCCTCCTAGGTTCCATTTAAAGAAAAAGATGAAGGTGTGGAGAGACTCATTCCTAGTGGAAAGAGGGTAAGGAAAGTGTTAATCACAAAGCCAAGTCTTTTTAAATAGAAGCATACTGAATAGGGAAAGCCAAAGTAGCACTCTACCACAGACCTAAAGCCATTTAGCTGTGCCAGCGGGGACACGGCTGCAGTATGCCTAATGGCAGTGATTGTGTGATAGGAGGGAATGTATGGCCTTTGCCTGCAGCCTGCATAAATGTGCTGTTGGGGTGGGGGGAGGGGAGTTTTACTTGGATTGAGAGATGGAAAGGTTTTTCTTTCAGCTGCTGCCCCCCCCCTCCCGCTTGTGTCATGGGAGTATGAACAGCCTTTCCTCTCTGCCTTTTCATCTGCTGGCCATTCCCTCTATGCCTCTGCCTTAATAAGTAACAGGGGGCATGACGGGTCTGCAAAGTGCAGCCCTGTAGAGTGAGGAGGATATGGTCTCTTTATATCGACTCTTGTTACTGCCTGCCAATCAGACATGAAACACGCTGCCTTGGTTTTGTATGTTTTTGTATGCTTCCTGAGAGCACGGTGTGAATGACTTGTGTGTTATCAGAGATGATGGTAAGTGCTAGTTTCTACTGGACTGTTAAGTTTTGGCCACCAGCAATGCTATGGACTTGGCAGATAACCTACTCCTCTGAGCCTTTCAGCAAACTGTATGTGTATCTTGGAATTAATATTAATGCAAAAATAAATCTTTTTTTTCTTTCTTTCTTTTCCAGTAAACTGCTGCATAAGAGGGAGAATGAGAAGGTAGATGCCCAAGAAGAAAACTTTCTACCCAAATACCAGCGTGTCAAAGACCTCTGTCAGCGAGCTGAGTATCAAACAGCTTGTGAACAGCTTGGCCAGGTAGGGCGTTGGTTGTACCCCTGACTGAAAGCAAGCACTTGTAATTGAACTAAGCTTAATGCCTTAACTGTGACAATGTCCTTCACCTTGTTGTCAATGCCAGCTTATACATCAAACGGCTCATTCTGTGGCCTTTGCTTCAAAACTGTATTACAGCATTTATGAGATTGACTGTCAGTCAGGAAGTCGCTGATTCAAGTGCCTCTGTATTGATTCCTGACTACTGTTAAGAGAACTGCCTAGGCTGTTTTAACATTTTATTCCTCAAATAGAATGTGGTTTGGGATTCATTAGTGATGAGAAGCTACAATGAACCTAACAGATTAGCCTCCTCCAAATATATATAACTCTCTTTGCTTTGAATTCTTTATTTAACTCATTTTGTTATTATTTGGAGTTACATATAGTAATGGGAAACTAACATTCTGTGAACTCAGTAATATCCCTCCTCTTAACAAAAATATACTGTGAAAACACACATGCAATTATGACACCAGGCAGTCTGTGTGTGTACGGGCACAAAGCTTATTGGTTGTGTGTCGTTTCTCTTGTTGTTACATAACTCTTCTGGGCAGACATGAAAATGTGTTCACTTTTCCAAGTTATGCAGAAGAAATTTGGGAACAAAATTCAGAGTGGTATCAATACATGGTCTCGGCGCAGGAGAAGGTTTTGCAAATTTACCAGAGCAGTGCAAAGGCAGAGCAAAGCTATCACCAGCAGCTCCACTCTTGGGGGAATTCTCATTCTCTGGAAACACGGCAAAATTGATGCTGTGCCATGGCTTTCTCATCCAGGTACCAGTCAGAGTACCCCCCCTTCCGAGGACTGTAATGCATTCTGCCCATGGACAAAAGGGTGAAGGTAGATGGGTCCACATGCTAATGTGTCTGTCATTAGACTGGCATTACCTCATATCCTGACAGCTCAGAGGGCTGTTGGAATAAGGCAGTTGGAATATAACTGTTCTTGCAGACATGATCTGAATGTCTTACCAAGGCTGTAGTCAGTAATGGGCTACTTAGGCTACAGTAGTTCGTTTCCTACTGTCAGAGGCCAGACTCACTGCTTCTGGCTCTATCGATCATGTAGTGCAGTGCACCTGTGAAATGAGTCCATTGTTCCTTAGATGTTTGCATCCAATTTATATGTATAAGCATTTTCCATATGCTCTTTTCCTCCTGTGGCTTCTTCGTCAGATTTAGTATACAGAGAGATTCTAACGTCCTGTACTTCATAAAAATACTGAACTGCAGTAGTTTATTGTAATCAGATGTCTTGAACTGAAATTTTAGATGGGTGGGAGCAAGCCATTGTTTTTTGAATTTGCAGTGTCCTTGGAGAAACTGGGGGAAAAGTCATTGTTTCCGCTACAACATCATGCACTAAGTAGTTTGGGGAAATACAGCTTTTCTTTTTCCATCAGTATTTTCACTTTGAGAGATGTTTCAACTTCTTTCTTTTGTCTTTATCTTCCCAATTATTTTGAACATTATTTTAAGAACAGAGGGGAAGAGAGACTTTCCAAGTCCACATTGTCACTGGCGCTGTCTCTTTGCATAAGGTAACTTAGCTACATTCAGGCTTTCTTACTCTAATTACCACATGTCTCAGTTATGGAAGAAAGGGAGAAAGCCCTGTATTGTCTACACACATTCACAGGCTTATGTTTTCTTCCGTGGATAATAAAATATCTTTGACATCTTTAAGAAGTGGGCAGAAAATGTCAACTCTGTACTCAGAATTGCCAGTAAATTCTGAAGTGAAGGTGTGCTAATAAGAGATGCGTGTGCTGCATCCTCATTGTCAGGAGACAGAGAGGAGAAGAATTGTTTTGAGCAGTTCAGTCAGGCATAATTGGAAGTGATAGGATGAAATTGAGCAAAAAAGAAATTTAAGTTGGACATCAGGAAAAATTGCCTAACAATCAAGTCAATTAGGGTCTGGGAAGGGCTCTCAAGGGAGTCTCAATCCATCTAACCCCTGCTCTGGAGAATATGTCCTAGTAGTCTGTCTAGACAGCAGGAATAGTGGGAGATGAATGTGCTTTTTTGAAAATAAATTGTGTCTAAATATGGAGGTACCCAAAAGTCTTTTCAGAGTGAAGCAAGACTAACTTCGCAAATGACAAATGGGTGTTGTCTGTTTGCTGGTGCTGTGCAATGCTCTGCATAGTAAGTAGAATGAGCCCAAATGAATAACATAGCACTGCCTTGGGGGACTTTATGGTATACAGATAAAGTGTTTATTTAGCAGATGTCTCCTGATCCTGCAGGACACTTTATTATTGAGCATTTGACAGTATCTGAAGTGTTCAGTGCAAAAGGTGAATTTTCACATCCTGATGCAAAGATGAAAAGAAGTCTGGGTCAGCATTAGGTGGAAGCTTGCTAAGTCATTGGGCCTCTTTCTTTTGCCTCAGACAAGTTTTTGGGACCTGCTATTCCATGCCCAGAGAAGTTTGAGCAGTGCCAGGGAATCTGAAGTGTGAGCAGGAGACGAGAAGCACAAGTGGAGGACAAAGACTCAGAAGGGGAGTGAATGAGAAGAGACAAGGACAGCTTAGAGTAAAGGAGACGTAAAGAAAGCTTTGAATGTGAGGTGGAGAATTTGAAATTCTGCTTTGTGAGCGTGCAAGTTTGTGAATACAGTTCTACCACTACAAAATGCTCTTCCTTTGCAAATCTCTCTCATCCTCCTTGACCTATAATCGTTTTGATAAGAGAGCACGAGGATCATGGAGATGAGGCTATTCACGCTGTTTAAAACCTTGTTTCAGAGTCCATTATGTGGGATTTTTTTGGCAACACTAATATATGTAAATTCTTCTGAGTGCAATGGGAATCTGTGTGTTGCCATGTTTTCTCTTTCAGTTAGTAGGGTTTGGTCTGTGTTAGTTATTTGCATCCAACAAAGGGCGACTGTAGGCTCAGATGAAAGAGCAGCTCAGCGTTTATATTTGAGGATTTAAAAGAGATGAGCACTTTCTTCCCACATGAAATAAAAAGCATTTATCCTGGTACCTAATGGCTTCCACACAATTTTTTTCTCTTCAGTGTAGTTCTCCTTTCATTCTGAACTGGCTGGTAAGTGGAAGCTGACCCACTTTTATCTGGTGGCCTGCATTAATGTGCTTTTGTGGAAGCCAATTATGATATCAGCATTGCTCTGTAGAGTATTCCCAGCAACTCCACAGTATCATAACAACAGCTGCACAAAATCTCCCTCTAAGTCATTTGCCAACTTTGTGCACATTTGTTAAACATGCAATACCTGCAGCACTGCTGATTGCTTTAGGGAATCTGTGCTGTACATGTTAAAAAAAAAAAATTAAAAAATATTAATTTTGTCTTTAGCAGGACCTGGCAGAGTACGATAATATTGCTAACTTGTGAAGAAAGAATAGTTGTCTGGATTCACATTATTTCCTTTTCAAATCCTTTTTATTTTCAAAGCTCTATTTACATACAAATCTAATATAAGTAGAATTTGCCTTTAAATAGCACTAAAAATTATTATTTTATATGACAGTTTTTTTCACCAGGAGAACATTCAAAATGCGAAAATTTGCACTGTTTCCTTCACATGTTCTGCAAATGGAAGGTTTTATACACGGTCTTCCCTCTGATTGCTTTGTGCTGTACCCAGGATCATGAAGGGATATTCTCTTTTGTAACTGGCCTGAAGACGTCATAAGTAAAAGTATGTCGCTTACTCGATTGATCCCCCCAGTTCTCTGACACAACATGGCATGGCAGTGCTAGAAACTATTCTGATCAATGTGTGTTTTCTTACAGCAGTTCCTAAGAGGTACCTCTAGATCGTATTCTTGCCACTGTAATCATTATTAGCCATTGCCTAATGCCAAAGGTGGAGCAGCAGAAAAAAGTTACTTATGTTTTCTCCTTTTCCTGGGGGCACTGTAGCTTGAACTTACGTTAGGCAGACCTAGGAAACGAAGTCAGATTTTATAAGAAATTTCCTTAAAAACTAGGAAGAAAATTTCTGATCTGTGTATCTTTTGTGGTTGTCTGGTTCTGTTGTACCTAGCGGAGATATCCTGAGGTTATTAAAGAATTTCAGTTCTGTTGATAAGTGAAGCATATCAAGCCAGCTAGAATCCAGATAATTGAGTAGCTTATTAGGCAGATCTTTGGAGTTCCTGAATTCCAGTGCAAGTTGCACGTGCTCAGCAACTTTCAGGATCCAGTTCTTAATCTGTGATTGCAACAAGAAATGGCTTGTTGATAACTTCATACATTAAAATTTTTATCAGCCCTCAAACTGATAACATTAAGAGGCAACAAACCATGAAAATGAAAATTGTGATGATTTATTAAGGGCTGTTATTCAAGAATTGTATTCCTTATCAAGAATTGTAATTAACAAAACTCTTTTCCTCCTTCAGCCAGAAATAGGCTATAATGATTTCCAGAGGCTATTTTACTTACAGGTTTTTTTGCTTGTCGTTGCTTCATAAAACCAAGAAATTTGCATCTTGTTAACTGAGATTTTTTTAACTCCTTGTCATTACAGTAGTAGATGTTCCAGGTAGCTTGCCAAAATCAATACTAACATTTAATAAAACCCCCAGATTTTTCGAATATCCAGACATGAGTAGCAGTGTAGTTTAGTTCAAAAGACAACGAGCTGGAGGTCAGGAGACTGGCTTCAGTCTCAGAACTGTGACAGGCTCCATGTGGGACCTCACACAAATCCATTCCCCTTTTGGTGCTGCTGTTTTTTTCCTCCACCACTGATGTAATTTCTGCTTAGGCTGCACTCACTCCTTAGCTTCTGCAGTACCTAACACAGCAGCTGGGACCATTTGATACCACAATCCAATTATTATATTAATAATAAATGAATTATATAATTGTAATCTTAAATTTAGCTGAATACCTGATTTTTCATTTGCATGCTAGTTGATTTTCCCACCTGCCTCACTTCAGCTACAGTTTGGGGCATTAAAAAGCCCTCCAAGTTTGTGTCAATAAATGGTTCATCCATCTTACAATTTTAAGGTTTGAGTGATATGTAGTGTGTGACAACTGAAATTGAGCTGGGAGCCCAGGGGTCTGAATCTCCAAAATCCTGAGTCAGTGTAATGAAATAACGTCCATTCAAAACGAAGACCAGGCAGTGCTGTTTATATACTGATGACATGAAATAGAGGAAACCAGACTCATCCTTTGCCAATGGATAAATTGGAAGAAGGTATGGGGGGGTGGGGAAGTTAAAAGAGTAAGAAAATAATACCTGTGGAGAAGAACTAAGGAACTGGGCATATTCAGTCAAAAAAAATAGCTGAGGAGAGAGAAATCTCTCTGCTTGAATCTATCCAGAAGACATGAGCCAATTATTTTCAGTCAACAAGAACAGAGTAGTAGTAATATGTATGAGACAAACAGTGGGAAATTCAGGTTGACTATTTCCTGAAACCTGTAACATCTGAGCAGTAGGACAAGCCACCAGCAGAAGCAGTAGAACTACCTCTTGTAAAGAAGGGGCTTGCGTCTCTCTCTGGATTTTGCTGTTTTGTCCCCATAAGCCCAATAAAAAATAACACAAGGAGCAAATCAAGGCAAAGGAGAAGAGCTAACTAACTGTAGCTGCAACTGTTTTGCACTAACTAAACTGTAACTGTACTGTTTCATACGAGAAAAAATGTATCCTGACTACTCATAAATCGGTATAGACTGGAAGTTAGAGTATTTCTAGCCATTAAAGCAGTTTGTCTCTAGCTCACCATCCAATGTGTCAGCAAGGATGGTGTTCAGAAAGCATCCGCATAAACTAAAGAAGATGGATATTGCTGAAGTGTTTTTGTCAGGTTGCTGGCAGGGACAGAGGACTTTATTATCCTGCAGAAACTTTAATTCCTAGAGCCTATATTCCTAAAACTGTTAGGGAAGGAACCTTGCTGGCAGCTAACTGATCAGACAGTTTCACTTTTCGCTTCTCTGTAAACGGGAATGGAATCTCTTTCACTTAACAAAAAGAGGAGCTGATGAAACACAGCATGATGCTTTCAGAGCTGAGCCCTAAATCTCTGTGTTTCCACTAGAACCTTTTCTTAGCTAGGCTTGTGTGATCGGCCCTTTTCCCCCGCCCCCCACCCCCCCCCCCCCCCCCCCCCGAAGAAAACAATGTCAATTGAGAGAGGTTCACTGAGGGCAATGAGTGACTTGTAGGAAAAAATCCTACAGGGAAGGTCATGGCTATTTATTTCTGGTTGGGGCCTCAAGTAATGACTTTGAATTAACATCTGTGGTTGCTGTAGTGGTAAGATGACATTGATGCACAATAATGCAAAAGCCACTTCATGGTGATGGGGACTGTGAAGGAAATAATGGGGTTTTGACACACAGAAAAATACAACATGTCTTTTTCTACTAAGGGTCATTTGCATGTTCAAGGTGAATAGTGTTACTGGAGGGAAATAAGGCATTTGTTCAGTCTACAACTGCTGCTGTTAAGATTCATGTTTCACAGATATTGAAGTCCTAATTTACTCTTGTTGATACATAGAGCAGGTAGTTTGGACTGGAGGGGAGAATATATGTTACAAACCATATTATTTTTGCCTTTGCAGTGTACCTTTGAACAAGATTTCTGTTTGGTAGCACTAATTTCTCCATTAAACTAAAGCCCAGACTCTTCTGCTTTGCACACAAATAACTGAGGCACGTGTTGTGCGGTGGGAGGTCGGGGAGATGGAGTAGAAGTGTTAGAACAAGCCCAGCACAGTAGGAGGCAGAGAGCACAAGCACAGCAGCTAACTTGGCCTGCCTGAAGATGGTGGGAAATCTCCAGCTGGAACAGCTTTAATGATTAAATGAGGTGTCTGGAAAGTTTTGCACAACCTGAGCTTGATGGGCTTCAGGACACATTGCAAAAGCCATTTATTTGATGGCTTGAGTAGCTGTTCTGCAAGGCTTTGCAGGGGAAAAGACAGGTTCTTCCGTTGGAGTTTTGATACGGGATGAAGACTGGGGGGGAGTCTCACTTTTCTAATGACTTTTAGTTTGTGTTAAACTGCCCTCACTTTCAGAACTTAGCTCTTGTGAGATATTACGAGCTATAGAACATGAATCAGGAACACGTCTTTTGGTCTAATGAAGAAAAGACCTGAAAAGTTAGAGGCAAGTGATGAACTAAGGACACTTTATTTTCTTGACTGGTTGAGTTAATCTACTATTTATATGTAATTATGTTTTGCTGCTGGATGGTTATCATGTGTACCTGTGAGCCAAAGTATCTCTGGGGCACTCTGGAGTTCTTCATATAGGGATTTAATTATTTAAGTGATTACCTCTTATAAAAGATTTTAGTTGCTTCCAGGGGCTGACAAAGGTTTCTGCATGATGGTATGCTGTGCACTAGAAACCAATTTAAAATGTCAGAATTCACAATGTTTAAAGCTTCTTGACTGTCAAGCAGGCATTTTCCCAGTTCCCTTGCAATTACTGCCCTTTTTCCCTAAGTTTGAAAGCTTGGAAATGACTGCAACTGATACAGCTGTGATACTGACCTAGAGCATTGGGCTTTGTACTTACAAGCAGACCAAGGGTAAGTTGTTGAATCCCAGACACCTTCACACACATGCCCATATCTGTTTGGGGAAACAAGTAAAAGCTTGGGACTTTTTTTTTTTTTTTTTTACCCCCTCCACATGTGTTCAATGTTGGCTTCGAAAGTCATTTACATAGTACTGCACGGCAGTTGTTCAGCAGTGGGGCCTGTTAATGCATACAGTGTGCCCTTCCAGCAAAGCCTTTACCATTTTTTCACTGTAGCATACAGCTGCCTTGGAAAGATTTAAACTGCCCCAAAAATTAAAGGATTTTTTCCAGTTCACCTGGAGGGGGAAAAATGAGCATCATTTTCTTGACAGGAGATGAAAGAAATAGAGAAAAAAATATTTTTGGGCCACACATCAGAGCACTTATTTACAGTAGTTCTTGTCATGGCATTTAACTTGCCCTCTGTTGAATCTTCATTCTTCATGGATCAGACACCTACAGCATAGAGCTCTACTGAGCAGAAGATGCAGTTTGTTCATATATTTTCAAAAATAAGATTCGGATGAACTGAAATGGGAAACAGCAACAAACATTTTTACATCTTTTTTTTCATTGTGAAATAAACCGTTGCTTATTCTAGTAAAATAACTTCTAGTTCAAACCTCAGTCTGTGCATCAATCGGTGTTAAGCATTTATAAGAAACAATTTTTAAAAGACTCAGAAATTTATTCTGCAGACGTTATTCTTGTTCTACACCCCATCTAGGTAAATGTGTCCTGCTTTACAGACGAAGAGTCATGCAAAGATGTCTGATTCCAATGTGTTATTGTCAGTACCTCTCACTGATTTCCTGTGATTCCTTGTGCTGGAAGTTAAGCTAGGTTTATCTGCATCAGTGCAAGGCTGGGATTGTACAGGAGGTTGGACACAATATCTGCACCTAAGGAGTAATTATAGCTCAAGAGACCTGTCATCCAATTGTCTGAGGAAATAAGTGGACACACTGTAGAACTCCGATTGTTTTAAATGAGAGGATCTCCCGTGGACATAGATAAATGCAGTGTAACTGGCGAGTTCACTTCTAAGTCCTGTTAAATTCTGTGTTATAAAAGCACAGTGATGCTGTTTTCTTACTTTGCTGTCATGCAAACAATGGACTGAATTTCAGTGGGAAATGTGGGCTTTGTTGTCCTCGTCTGGGTGCACCTCTCTGTGGGAATTGAAGTGACTGAATCTCCCTCGTAGAGCTGCAGGCTGCTGTAAAATGTCATCTCACTTGGGAGCTGTTGCTGTTTTCCTTCTGTTCTTTTATTTGGAAAATTCTCAATATTCCAGTGAGTCCTGGAGGCACAGGCTTAGGATTTTGTAATAGGCAAAAAGAGGAACGCCTCAAGACTCAGCAAAAAGCTGAAGTGTTTTCGAGAGTCTCCATTTAAAGCAGTGGCAACTGCTGTTGTGAGGGGGTTTTATGTATCTCAAAGCCTAGCTCTGTAGGTAGTAGTGTGTTGGTAAATAAAGGAGTAGGTGAAATAATTTTGTGATGTGTCTGGGAAGTGGGTAAAACTTCTGTGCCAGATTGAAGGTGGATAAACTCCCTTGCCCTTGGCACAGCTCTGACAGCAGCACAAAGGGAGCTATAAGCAAGTTACTTCAGGTTTTGAGTAACACAAGGAATTGGAGATTGGAGATGAGATTTTCCATGGTTTGAGTGGAAGAGGGAGGGGATTCTCACTTCACAGGCATCCAGTGCAACTCACCATTGCTAGTCAAGCCCAAGGATGTTGAATGGGAAAAGCTATGAAGAGAAGCACTCAAGATGCAGATAAACTCTAGCTACAGATCCAGTCATACCCACCCTTTTAAAGGTCTGTGAAGAGAAATTGGCACTGCTGCAGGGCAACCGTTTTTCTTATCTCTTTTATATGGCCACTTTAGGATGAAGTGAATTACACCCTGGAAGTGACTGTTCCTCTTCTTTGTAGAATGGGTCTAGATAACCAGCTCAGACCAGATCTTTACAGTAAAGGAATCCACAACTTGGATAAAATCATCCTACCATCAGGCCTTTGAACTAGGAAGGAGAAGGAGACTCCTCTGTAAAGTTTTTTCCCGTTGTAGAGTATGGAATAGGGCTGAGATTTTATGCAGGCCTGGAGCTTGGTGCTGTTTTAATGGCATAATAGTGGCATAGATTCCTGCCAGCCGGACAAACACGCTTGCTGGTAGGCGAGGATTCTTTTCAACCTGTGGATAAGGCTTGATAGTCCTTGGTTTATGCCACAGTTAAGCTTCTGAAAGTTGTCACTTGTCACCTCCATGTTTTTAACTTGTAGTATTGATTTTGTTAAGAAATTCCCATTGTTCTGCCTCCAAGAAACAAATGCAAGAGTGTTCCAAAGAGTTCCTGTTTTGTTTGAAAATGGAAGATTACAAAAAATCTGTTTTGGTAGTAGGTGATAGATGAGCCCCAGCTTGCTACAACGAGGAATCTCTGATAGATCACTGGAACTGGCCATTAGACAAAGCACAGTTGGGACAGAGTTTTAATGACCAAATTTTTCTTCCAGAAATGGCAGTGTGTGGAAGATGCCAGCGGAAAGCTCAAGCTACACAAGTGCAAGGGAATTGCGAACTTGGCAGCTGCAGGCAACAGCAAAGGCACCTCCAATCTTTTGCCCAAGTATTACAACAGGAATAGTGAAGACTGCAATTGTGAAGAGAACGAATACAAGCTGAGCCATGTTGGACGCAGAAAGAAACTCTTCTCCAAGAAAAGTAAGCGAACCCACTGTATCTTCTATCTCTGCCTTAGAAAACTGTTATGAGCTTGTTTGCTAACACACATAATTGTCCTGATTTTCATGGGCATTGAATTTTATCAGCATGTTTACTGTGTATCTAACCATGAAACAGTGTGCCTCATATTGGACTATCAGATTTGAAAATACCTCTGTCTGTAGGAAGAGGAGTGTTTTGATCCAAAATAGCATCCTATATTTATGTCTGTCAAAACTGGGAAATGCAGTACTCACACTGAAGTGGCAAGCAGTACATCCTTACATAGCCAATGAAACACAGTGTTTTACAGCAAATACTCCAGTTTTCAGTAGGTACTGCAATGCTTGGAGCTGTTACTGCAGTAATTTATTTTTAATAAGGATGCGTGTGCTTTGTTACAGAAGCTACTTGCTTCTGACATCCTTTCCTTGTGCTCAGTCAGCAGAGATAAGGCTGACTTTCAACCAGAGATCATGTCCAAAGGGGATGACTCTATTTCTAGTTTCCTTGGCACAGATCAGGTGCTTTTTCAGAAAGCCCATTCCACTGGCTCTGTGTTAAACCTTAGTCAGACTAACATCTATATTTGAAGTACATAGTCTAATTATAGATTAAAGAGGCAAATGGCAGCACAGAATTATTATTCACTTGTAATGTTTCTTTCGTCTTACTCCACAAATACAGAGCCTTAATTATTTAGCAGATTAGTCTTTCTGTATAATGACCTGGCACAAGCTTCAAACAGAGAGTTTAAATTGATTTTCTCCCATTATATTTGCCTTGCAAGCTGATTAGTACCTACTAAGCTAATTTTTAGTTGAAAAAAATTATTGGTTCCAAGATGAAATTACTCAACTATACTTGCTGTTTAAATATGTGGCGCAGCAGATAATCTTTAAATAACACTAGAACTTGCATTTAATTCACCTTTTTTTTTTGAAGTCACACGGAAGAAAGTTCAGTCATGGGGAGTCAAACAGGAGTAAGCACTTAAATAATAAGAAGAAAACAATTTAAGTGAGGGCAACGTAATGCTATATGATAATACTTAACAGTTACTTAAGTACTTTTCATCTGTGTCGTGCTTCCTAAACAGTAACTAATTTTCATAACATCCAGAGGAGGTGGTTAAGTGTATAATTACTTTAAGTTTATGTATGAAGGAGGTTGAGGTAAAAAAGGTGAAGATTGCTCCCTCTAACAGAGGGATCAGAATGGTGGTTTTTTCCCTGTGTTCTTCTCGAAAGAGACAGAGTTTATACCCTTCAGCTCACTTTCCTCATTGAACTGTAAGGCATAAACTTTAGCAGCATAAGATAGGATCTTGACAATCGTGTTCCCATTGCTTGTGTCTTGAGTAAAATAATTGACTCCACAGATGCTTTGTTTTTCCCTCTGCCCACATCCAGGGTGTGCTGTACAGTGGAAGAGGTTAGCTTGGACCTGTTGACAGAGACTCTTTGATTTGGCATTGGCTATTCTTTGACATGCACTTATCTAATAAATCAGACACTGAACACAAATGAGCACAAAGCAATACAAGTCAAGGTAACATGCCAAGGTTTTTCTAAACAGCTTGCCTAGAAAGCTGGCTCACTGGATGTGAATGATAAGAGGGTGGCGTGAATACTGATGAGGTGTATTTGGATTTTTGTGACCTGTTTCAGGAGACTTGGGATAAAGTGCAGTTTGTGCTGGGTTACATAGTTCTAAGGGCATCTTTGGGGTCTGCTGCTAAGAATTTGATGAGTGCATGGGATCATACTGCAGCCCTACCTGAATGCCAGTAAATGCTATTCATCAGATTGAACAACAGCTACTAGAAAATAGAAGTTTTTAACTGGACTAGGGTCATGTCCACATCAATGCTTTGGTTACACAACAGGGTAGTTTTGAAGAAAATACCTTGATCACTCCCTTCTGTCATGCACAGTGGAGATGGATTTGCAGAGCAGTTTTGATGGGTTCTAGTCTACAGTCATTTGCAGAAAACTAAATTGGATGCCCTGCTTCAAGGGTGCATCAAGTGTGTTGCAAACCCTGATGGGGGTATGAGGATTGGTCTTTCAGAAAGATGAAAAGCAGTTGTGTAGTGAGAACATGTAGTCTGAAAGACCAGACTAAATTGCTGATAGAGGGGCTGGAGCACCAAATGTTTTGATAAAATAATTACTTTCTAGTGTAGGCACAGTCTAGACCCATTGTCAGGTGCAACAGTGTTTTTTAAATTGCGCAAATTCAGTTGCAAAACAGGGTCATGTCATGTACATGCCATTTGCACCATGTACAAATACACAACTCACCTGCCAGGCTTGTACATGCTAGAAACACATAAGCCTCAACATTAGGTATATCTGGGTTTGGGTGTCAGGAATATTTGCATTCCTGTCCCCTCTTTATTTTCTTTAGTACGTTTTTATTTTTATAAGAAAGATGAAACAAAGCTTTGCAGTAGGAAGAAAGTTTAAAGTAATAGTGAGTTCTTAAAATCTTTGGCTGTGTTGTGGTCTGTTATGTTTTCCTTTCCGTGGATTTGATCTCCTCCTGTGATGAACAAGTGCATGTGATTAAAGGAGTTATTAAGCTGCATGCAGAGAAATGATGATAGGCCACACAGATTGGTAAACAACAAACAGAAGTGTGTACAAAGGGGCTAGTGTATTTTTATTCCAATTTTCATGTCATTCGTTTTTCTTTTGAGGTGGTCTCAGTGCTGGAGCAAAATTACCTGCTTTGTTATTAAAAAAAACCCCAGACCTGAACATCAGCCGCTTTAGAGATAATGCGATTGAAGTATAATTTTTAATGGCAGTTGTGAGGAACTGGATGTAAGAAAGTTTTTTGGGTTGGTTTTTTTTTTGCCTTTGAAATATCTAAGGACACAGGTTCAAAATAAGATTTCTAGAAATCCCTAGGTATCTAATGCCAAAGAAAAACACCTCTAAACCTTTATCTGTATTTCTAGACACTTGAGATATTTTTGAAACTTTCACTTCAGAGTGCCTAATTTTACTTTGGTGTTACAGAAAAAAATGCTTATTCTCTACAAAATTCAGGAAAATATATAGACATTACTGGGAAATGTCAATCAGGAGTTCATGAGGGTAGCGGTGGATATTTTCCTCGTGGCACGTGTAGAAGCAGAATCCTTGCATACTGGCTTCTTCTAGCATCATTGTGATGCTGGAAAATACATCAGATCAAAAATACGTATGTAGAGTAAGTGTCAACAGGGAAGACCAAGAGTCCTCTGTCTTCTGCAGTGTTCCCGCTGAGCAGTCATGCTCCTGCTTTGGGGAAATGGCCGTACAGTAGTTATAGTTGGTTACAATCTTCTCGGTTACCCCTGAGAAGAACTATCATTTCCAAATGATGTTAGTGTTAAATCGTGAATTTGGTGACTGCAAAATAAGTACTAAGGCCTGAGTGATGAGGATGTGAGGAGAGTTAAATCTAAACCCGAAGGCTGGGCATGTTTATGTCAGATATGAAGTTTATGGTTTTATAATACAACATTGCCTCACTTTATTCAGTTGAATAGTAATTTTGGATACTGCAGTTTGTGCTTTCACTAGACAGTGTTGAAAGCTGAGATGCTACCAAAAAATAGTTGTGAAAACTCAGGTGTGTTTGAGTCTGTAGGCTGTCTGGGGAAATCTGGACCAGAACAGTGTACTTCCTTTCAGGCTCCAACGAAGAGAAGCGTGCTTGTCAAGTGGTTCAGGCAGACACAGCTGGATGAGTGGGGCACTAAGCTTTCTTAGGCTTAAATTTCTCCAGACTCTATTTCCAGCCTCAATTCTGAGGATGCAACTTCTTAGCAGTACCATCTATAAGACAGCTGCCTTCTTAAGACCAGAGAGAAAGAGGCATCAGGACTCATAGAACTCAGCAAAGCCAAACTTTAATAACTTGAAAAAGGGAGTATAGGTGTTTTGGGCCAAATATTTAACAGCCCTAGATCTGCTTTGTGGGTTGTATACACAGGTAAATGAACTGGAGAGTAAAACTTAAACCTGTGGGAAGATCAACTGATAAGTAATTAGACATTGGTATTTATGCCTGCAGTGCACTTTGCAAGTGGGAGAGCACAGCACAGCTGAATATTGATCCTGTTAAATATTTTAACCACTTCCTCTGAAAATAATGAAGTTTGGTACTAATCCCAGCACTGAGTCTCAGCACTGTGGGTAGCACGTTCCGATAAAGCAATACAACAAGTCCTTTATGAGCTGTCTCACTCCAGACCAATTTGTGTGTTGTAAGGCTGGGTTAGTTTGGCTGCAAGGGAGGAATAACTCCTGGCTTCTAATTCTTCAGGGACGTGTGGAGACGACAGTTCCCTGCAGCTATCTGCTGAGGTCCAACATGCTGGATTGGCCTGTTAGACTTGGAAGGAAGTCTAGTTGGCTGAGCTTAACAAGGTGAAATGAGGGAACAATTAAAGAAATGGGAGTTTATACTTTGAATGTAATTGTTAGGGTGTAGCTTTTTGGAACGTCCTCCTACTTCTGAAAAGATGGGAGTTTCCTTCTCATTTAGTCAAACATTTCCTGAATGGGTGCATGAAATAGGGTTGGTCTTTTTTTCTCCCTTCAGCAGTGACTCACCTGGCTCAATATCAGCAATAAACTTTGAACCACAGGTGGAAAATGTGCAAAGCCAGACAATCCAGCTGGTATTCTACTTTCTGTGTGTGGTGCTGACAAGAATATAGTGCTTGGACCAGGTTCAGGTGGGAGATGTTTATTTCTCTTCCCACAGTCTGCAAAATGGCTTTTGAGACTTTGCGATCCATTTGGAATTAATGTAAGGCTTCTTGAAAAAAGTCATTCTGCATTAATGCCAAAGTAGGCCAATTGACATGAATATTTCTTTTGTAAATTTTTGGTTTTCTACCTCCCATTCCTTTTTTTTTTTTCCCTGCTTGTTTGGCTGTGGAGGTTATCCCATATTGGCAGAAGGCAGCTGTCTTATAGATGGTGCTGCCTTATGGGTTTTTCTGCGGAGCTTGGGATTGCAAGAAAGATTGGTCTTCTCATTTGACACGCTGGTTGAGTTTTCCCCTTAACAGATTGCAGAAGGAAGTCCCGTTCTTGTGAGATGGGCTGTGCTTTAGCTCTGTGTAAAGGAGAGGAGACCGGAGGAGCCAAGAGACTCGATTGCTTTCAGTAATGCCTTAGATGACTCATATAGAGAGCAAAGACTCAGGCACTGGGCAGGGAGGAAAAGAGAGGCCATGGTACTGTGTTTCTCAAGGAATGAGATGGTTGTGCTTAGTGTGATGAGTGACTCTCAGCAGTCTTTGGCAGTGAGCGGGAAATACGGTCAGAGATGGACCCCATCATACAGTACAGAAGTTTAGATATGGATATAGACTCCCTAACTAGGATATATTTTTGCCTTTCCAGACCAAACAGAAGAGCAGCTCTGGGGATTTAGGCCGGTACAGAGAACTTCGGAAAGCAGTAATGGTGAAAAGATCAATGAGAATCTCATACTCCGTAGTGACAATTTGTAGCCGATGTTTCATTTTGCCTTTGGGCTGCAAATGCAGAAGCAAAGTCTGAGGGAGTGCATAGCACTGGAGGGTGTGTGCTGCCTGGTCTGCATGTGAGGAAAATAATTGCAAAGAAAAGAATTAGATGTGGATGAAAGTAAAGATTCAGATACTAATCCCTCCTGAAAAAATCAAGCATCCTACCTTGAATAATGAGCATAGAATTGAGAAAAGGCTCATATTGAACACTGGGAATACTTGGGACAACTTCAGGGGAGTGTTGCAGGAATCCTAGCAGTGGAGCATTGTACGGTGGACAGAAGAAAATAGAGAACTAGTCTGCAAGGATGGCCTAAGACCTTGCTGTGGTGAACTGTCATGGTTAGTTTTTAAGGCCTTACTGCCATCTAGTGACTCTTGGAGGGGAGAGCAGAGTCTTTGAATGAGCTCTTTGCTGTCAAAGTGATATTGGACAAGTACATTTTCTTTCCCCTGGGCCATCCTTATGCATTTTCATTATATTTGCCCCTCTCTCTCATGCCCTAAGGTATCCATCTATCCATGCAAAAGGTAATGAAGCAGTAGCTCGGAGGACAGCCACAACAAACGCCATTTGTCATCCAGTTAATTCCAAATGTCACAGTACGGGCTGTTTTTTTTCTCCCGAGAACCACAGAGGACCAAATTGTAGCATGCTGTTTCTCCCCCTCTTAATCCTTTCACTTCCTCTTGCCTGCAGAATACAAACCAAGCTATGTCCGGAATCGCTCGATCCGGTCTGTATCTGTTGAGCTGGATGGAGCCGTTTATAACCTGGGTTTAGAGGACGGCTACCAACCTGTCTTACCAAGAAACATCACCAAGCGGCACAAGCTGCAGAGGGCTTTTCTTCGTGAGGAGGAAGATAAAGACATGGGGGAATACAGTGGCACTGGTGGCATTGCAGAGTATACGGCCCCTAACCTAATAAAAGTGACTCACAGGTGAGTGCACGTGGTATATCTCTAAAAGCTTTTGCTACTGAAGTGGCTGCCTTACGTAAATGGGTGTGTTAACTTGTGATAAGCATATTGTGTCCCTTTTGGATACCCAGTCTAGCTTCACTAAAATTCTTATTCTCATCTGTACAACAGCACTTGGTTTTGTTTTAATTTTGTCGTGTAGAGAGAGGCACAAGGCTACAGAAGAACTACAGCACTGCTTTTATGTCTTGTGCACTTTGGAGACAGTAATCACTGATCAGTGCATGTCTCCAGTGAGGACAGGCAAAACTGTTTGCAACAGTTGTGTGCACACCTGTGTGAAACCAGGAAAGGCTCTGCCCATGGAAATCTCAGCATGCAGCACGTAACCTGGCCTGTCTGAAGACCAAAGGCTCTAACTGGAGTATGACCTTGTTTCATGTCATTGGTTGCTTTGTATTTCAAACACCAAATCAGTCCTAAGGGAAGAAGCAGCCTCTCAGAGCTTTCTGTAGCCAGTGCTAGGAAAGGAAAATCTATATTATGGATAAAGTTGGATGGACCAGGAGCATTGGGAAATGGAACATATTGAGAGAGAGGTGAGGGAATTGTCTGGCCACTCTACTAGCTAAAAGTCTGTTCCTCAGTGTGCAAGTCTAGGGGCTGATGATGTATTGTCAACTGTACTTAATTAGTTTAGTCACCATTTCCACTTGTAAATTATCAGGAAATACACCAATCATTATTGATTACATGTATTAAATTGTTTAATGACTAGCTCATGTAAACATGCATGAGTCAGCTGCTGTTTTCCATTGACTTCTGTTTACAGGGTTAGAGAGTCGCTAATACACGGAAATGTAGCTAGGCTGACATCAGAGAATTGTGCCCTCTTACCCCAGCTCTCGTGAATGTTCAGGATCCATAAATCACTATTTGTGCTTTTCTTCTGGAACAAGTTAAATTGATTTTTTGCTGCTTTAATGGGTGAATCCCAAATCCATACAAGGAACTGTCAGGAAGGTTGTGCATAATTCATGGGAGTCCCCAGGAACACTCGCAGAAAAGAAGGCAGTGGGACAACGTGCATGAGGTGGTTAAAAGAAAATAAAGGAGAATTGAAAATACTCAGCTTTAATTTAAACAAGCATTCAAAAATGACTACTTGGTATTTGTTGACCCCCTAATAAACTCCTCTGTCAAGCAGGCTTTTGTTTGTTTGTTTGTTTTTCAAAGAATTGTAAAACCTGGATTGCATTAGAAGTTGGTGCACTTAATATTGTTAGAGAGTATTTTGCCTTTGAAGTCAGGGAGATATCTTTGAAAAATTTCATCTCTTTTTTAGAAAACAGCAAAATTTCTTTGTTCCTTTTTTTTTTTCCCCACTTTTCTTTATGGTGTAGTAATACAGTTTATAAAGAAGTACTTTATCCTTGCCCCTACCCCTCTATCACTTAGTTATGCATTGGGAAATTGCTTCTGAGTAATGCTTTTTGTGCTTGTTAGTTAGTAGAGATTATTTATGTAGACAGCCTAATGAATAAGCAAGAACTCTGTGCAGTACAATTTACATATAGAAATTAAGCAGTGAACAGGTTCTGCTTGACAGGAATATTCTCCTTGAATTTTTCTACTTCTGAAAAATTTCCATGGCAACTCAACCCCAGACTTCTTTCCTGGCTCGTGGCACACTCTTCTTCTCTTGAATGAAGACTGGGTTTTTTTTGAATTCTGCATGTCATTTCCAGTCTGGCTTCTCATCTGTCCTGGAGTTGTGTTATTAAAACCAGCTGTTTGCATTGCTCTGTGTGTGTGTATCCACTATAACAAACGCTGTTTGCTTTCTCATCCCAAGGTGCTACATCCTGGAGAATGATACCGTTCAGTGTGACACAGATCTGTACAGATCACTGCAAGCTTGGAAGGACCATAAACTTCATATTGACCACGAGGTCAGTGATGTTCCCAGCCGTGCATTTCCAGTGTGTGTTTTTCACGTGGTTTTCTGTGCGCTGATAGGATCGCGCTGACTGTGTTTGTGTCTGTCTGCCTCTGGGTATCTGTATCCCTCCCTGGAACCTTTTGAACTTGCTGGCTTATTTCTGAATAGATATTCAGAGATAATTAAGTTATTACAAGTTTGTGAAGACTAGTTGCTGAGTGGAGAGCTGCAACTGAAGTGACAGCTGAGAAATGTCATAGGCCTTGTGAGATAAATGAGAGACTTGTAAGTGTCCCTATCCTGGGAAAAATTTCATCTGGATCTTTTTCACATCTTATTAGTCCTGCTCCCCACTGTATCTCTCAAAAAGAGGCCTTCAACTGTCAAACATAAGCCCAAGAAAAAGTGAGCTTCATTAGTTTCAGTGCTTCTAGCATTATTTATTTTGCTTGCTTGTGTTTAACCCTTGCACTTTGGAATTGAATTCATTTTCCTTAGGCTTGTGGGTATGAAGAACCTGGAGATAATTCACCCTGTGTAATTTGCCTATAAATAATTCACCCTGTGTAATTTGCCTATAAAACTTAATCTGACATTTTTATCACTAATATTGAAGAATGTAAGCTCAAACCCTTCACACGTGTTGCATATGAAAGAGGCAGTCTTCTAAGGACCCAATAATGGTGGAACAAATGCCAAAGAGAAGCATAAAGAAAGCACCTCCTGTAATCTCTCACCAAATTACGTGAATTCACAGCACAGTCCTACGTAAGAACTTGTTGGCCGCCTTTTATAGTAGATTGACATGTCGTGAGGCAGATAGATACTGAAAAACTTACCAGCTCTGCTAGGATTAAAAAAAGGGCAATTTCAATATCACCATACTCTTCTAATTCTTTTTTTTTCAGCAAATGTAGGCTACATGGAGTGCCAAAGAAGATGAGAGCTCGCTTCTGTCCTGTTGTGTTTCTGATTTAGGGTCACAGGACTGGATTCCTTGTGTATTTTTCTCGAATACTGTCCTGTCTATGCTTCAGCAGCAATGTCCTTCCACTAGACTTATGGTCACTGATGTCTAATGGTAGTTTTGCAGTGACTTTGTTGTTCACACTGAATTACTTTGTTTTTTCTGCTGTGTAAAGAACCAAGGTAGAAGCCTGTAATACCCATCTGAGTGGAAATGGGCCACACTGTGTGTGAGCTGGACTGAACAAAAGCAGCTTCATTTGCTGAAAAAAAATGTAGGCAGTTAAAAATAAACCATGTGGGTGGCACAATTAACTGCTAATCCATATCCCATGTGGCCAGACGTTGCTAAAGACTGCCATGCAAAATGATGGAGCCTTGCTGCTTTTCTTCTTCAGAAGCTCTGAAGAGGGACTTCAGAGCTCTCCCTCCCCGTCCCCTTCTCAGGTTCATAACAGGCTGAAATTCAAGGGCTTAGTTTTCCTTTGAGTAACCTTTCTCCCCTTGCAAACGTGCTGTAGAGCACAAGAGGAAAAAAATCACAGTGGCACCAGGAGTGGTTGTCTACCTGAGGCTGTGCCTTCCCATTCCCCCAGTGCCATGTTCCACTTTCACGTTCACTGATCAGAGCGGGCAAACTACCAGTGACGTTTCCTCCTGCTGTAGTTTCCTTTTGGAAAGGGAGATAACCTGAAAATGCTTCTTAGTGGCGGGAGTCATGGGTTTGGTGACAATAGAATGGGTTTGAGAAGGTTAGAATAAGACTAAATCATGGTGTATTTTTTTAACCCATATCTTTCCTTTTTTTAGATTGAAACTTTGCAAAATAAAATAAAAAACCTGAGGGAGGTGAGAGGTCATCTGAAGAAGAAGCGACCTGAAGAGTGTGATTGTAACAAGATAAGGTATTCCTTGTGTACTTCAGCATAATTATTTGTAGTATGCAACTGTAGCTGATTTACGTCTTCGCAGGAGAGATCAGAATCTGTTTTGTGAAGTGGTTGCCTACTTACTATACTCTTGTATAACGCTTTCTGGGGGGGTTGGACTGCTGCAGGAGTACAAGGCCCACCTTCTGCCAGGCAGGAGTTTAATTGCCTCTGTGTCAAGTAGTGATGATGTAACAGGACGTGTAACCGTGGCTTGTAAACCAGTTAGTTATGCTCTTGTAGTGAAGATGCTGCTATTAGATACCAGAAATTAATACTTTAGGCTGTAGGCTTTTTTCTGAAAACTTGCTTTCCACAAGGTCAAATTGTCAATATGGTGCAGTGTTCCACAAATCGGTTTTAAAAAAAAAAATAGTGTGTAAAGCATATGGAATAATAGGGCGGGGAGATGAGAGAATTTCTTCCCATTCAATTTTTTCAAGTCTGGATGTATTATCTCCTAGGATGCAGTCACTGAAATATATAGCAGCTATGCCACGTGGGAGAAGCAGGAATTTAACAGTTGGTGCAGAGTAACTGTATTTTTGTAACCACCACTGACTTAGTGCACAAGATCTTTTTTTCCCTAGTGCAGATGATTTGTGAATTTTAAGTGCAACAGGCACTACTAAAATAGTGATTGTGCATTAAGATTTCTGCAGAGTTGGTTTCTTATATAGCCAAATATTTGCAAAATGGCTGAAAGACCAGCCCATGGAAAAAAGGTTCAAGCAAGACGGGGAGCAAGCAAGCTCTTGCTCTGCAAATAAGCACAACAAAATCTTTCAAAATCAAATGTTAATTCAAACAGAATTTGCCCCTGAGAAAGCTGTTCAGAAAGGAACCAGGAGCAGCTGCTACTGATCATAGTGATCACAGAGCAATCTCTGAGGCTGCTGTGAGCCAGCTGTCACCAGCCACAGTGGCAGTAGCGGTACAAGTATGATGAAAAAAGCTGTACTTGAATGTACTCAAACCCTCAAAGTAGCCATGCTACTATCTGTGGCTAAAGCAGCTTTAACTAAGTAGCCTCTGTGAGAGGTACGGATGGTACTTCTCTGCCTCATTGGTGTAACAGAATGAATTTTGGAGCATAACGCTTAAATCCTTGGAGGTGCGACATGCCCTAGTTTACAGGCAGGAGGTACATAGTCATGGGGGCCCATGTGGATTCTGCAACACAGCTCCAGCAACAGATGGCTAAAATAAGGAGAACAGCAATTTCTTGGGTTATGCCAACCCATAGATGGAACACATGGCAAAAAGCATTTAAAATGAAATCAGTATAATTCTAAATGGTAAATCCCAAAAAAGTTCATATTGTCATACAAGCCACTGCTTTAAAAACTGATGTTAACAACTGAGTTTATTTAATATATACTGTAAAGATGAAGTTTTTTTTATAGTGAATGTTTTATAGTAAATGTAAAGAATGTTACATTTTTCAGGCCCAATATAGCAAGCACTTACATTTGTGCATAGCATTATTGAGATGAATAATCCCACTGAAATCAATGAAGTTAATCATCTGAGTTATATATATGTTTAAATGTTTGCAGAATTGCATTGAATTAGGATCTAGCATTTAGGATTAGTTAGTGAAATACCCCATGCCTGTGCAAGATAAAAAAAATTGACTGAAGATGGATAGTTCTTTAATAATCTTATTTTGTTCATTTGCTATAGGGATTAAATTTATTAAAGCTCCCAGTAGCATTAATAACTTAAAGGATTTGTTTTGTTTTGAAGGGAATTTTAGTCTGACAACTAACTGTATTCTGATGTACTGTTTAGAAAATAACAGTTATTGAACCTTAGTTTGTCTTTGCTGATTTGTGTGGAGGTATAGTGAACTTTATCAGTCAGAAAATGTTGCCATTAACTAAGGCTGTTTTGTCTTTTTTTAACTTTGCAAACTACACAGAAAGGAAATTTCCGCAAAATCTTGTAAGAGTTTCTGGAGACAGATCCAAAACAGTAGAACGTGTATATCTGCTTACACCTGCCGTATTAGACACTGCTGGTGCTGGGGACAGTTCCATGCATCTTGTTAACATTTTCCTGGAACTTCTAGCTAGTAATAATGGAGGGGAAAAAAAAACCAACCACCCTAAAAAATCCAACCCTACAAAATAGGGTATATGCTTATCATCTGAACAAATTAGTGAATATTCAGTTGAAGAAACATTGTAAATGAATTATAAAGTCTATTGATTTTATCTGCCCTGTGTAGGGAAACAAGAACCAATGACAGCCAGCATTGAAAACTCTAGCTGGAATAATCTGTGGCTGCGTATTGCAGTACAGTGTTAGAGCACCAGCTGTCACTGTGCACAAGTGAGCTAAGGAAAGACAGAGGCACAACAAGGCTCGGAAGCGCCTGACCCAGCCTAGCGAGGCTGCTTTGTGTTCACCGCAAACATGAATAAATTGAAGAGAGAAGTGACACTGGATTAAATCTGCTTCAAATCCAGTATGGAAGTGTGGTATGAACTGGAGCAATTGTCTTTCTGTTGTTCATCAACAATGCTTTTTTATTTTCCAGTTACCATTCCAAACACAAAAGCAAACTGAGGCACAAGGGATCTAGTCTTCATCCTTTCAAGTAAGTAAAGGTCTGTTCCTTTGAAAGAGGAAATGCAAAGACGTTAACATTTGGTCCACACCAGTTACAAACTAAGCAAGAATAGTAGCATTTAATTTATCCTGTATTAAAAAGAATAAACACACAGATACCTGGGCAAGGAACAAAGCCCATGTTGAAATGCTTGTAAATTTGAGATAAGGTTCCTGGAAGGTTCCTGGTTTGGGGAATGTCACATCACAGACTGCAGGCAAGCCTATAAGCCCCTTCGGCTTCATTGGTTTTTTTCAGTTGCAAAAATTACTTGCAAAGAGTTATATCCAGAGATATTTGGAAGAGAAGCCATTTAATTAAAAAATACCAGTTATTTCTTTCCCTCAAAGCAGCTTATTTTATTAGCTGCTTCATTTTTTTTAGGTGTGTTGAAGTATAACAGAGTCTGCATGACCCTAATGTTTCATGTGTGCAGGAAAGCCCTACAGGAGAAGGACAGGCTGTGGCTGCTTCGAGAGCAAAGGAGGAAGAAGAAACTGCGCAAACTGCTTAAGAGAATAAAAAATAATGACACATGCAGCATGCCTGGTCTGACCTGCTTCACCCATGACAACCAACACTGGCAAACTGCTCCCCTGTGGACATGTAAGGATACTTTCAACTAAGTAATAGGTAGGCGGGTACGGGCTAGGCTGGGCAAGGATGCTGGGTTACTAGAAGTTACCAGTATCGTTAGTTCTGTAGCCACGGCTACGCAGCCTTCCTCCTGCTAAATAATCTCTGTTTCAGTGTTGGCATTACCCTTGCAAAAAAAGGCAAGGGAGTTAAAACCAAAACCAACTGCAAATAAAAACCCTACAGATATTGTGTACAGTACAATTCGGTGTAGTATCTCACCATCTGGAACAGACAGGGAAAGCAACAAGCTACATCTTGGCTAAAGTCAGCCATGTCACGTGGGTTAGGTGTGCAGAGGACAAGCAGCTGATCCTGGAAGGTGTTCTCTGCTTTAGAGCTCAGGAGCCACAGAGAGTAACTGTCTATGAATAAAGTAACACCATAACCATAAAGTAATAAACAGTGCCTAAAGACAGCAATGTGTAGCTTATGTCTTTATAACTCTTCCCTTTGCAGTGGGCCCTTTCTGTGCCTGTACCAGTGCCAACAACAACACATACTGGTGTTTGAGGACAATCAACGAGACCCACAACTTCCTGTTTTGTGAATTTGCTACTGGATTTTTGGAGTATTTTGATCTCAACACCGATCCATATCAGGTACCTGATCATAGAACAGCTCTAGAAATACATTGTTGTTCCTTAGCAATGATAAATTGAACTGGCGCAGTACTGGTGCAGGATGTAGGTAAGGCCTAAATCATTAAACGTAGTATGATTTGGCTTCTTTCCCATTACAGATAAACCACGTGTATTCCATATATGAAAGTTACCAAACTACAAAGCAATAATTACTAACAAGAACCCTGTTTATTGCAGCTAATTAATGCAGTGAATACACTAGATACAGATGTTCTCAATCAACTGCACGTCCAGCTCATGGAACTAAGAAGCTGCAAAGGGTATAAACAGTGCAATCCAAGAACTAGGAACATGGACCTGGGTAAGTGCCTCTCCTCTGACACTCAAACACTCCCCAAAGGAAATGGAGCTCTTACTTATCATTACAAAACCCGTATCAGTCAAAAGGATTTTAGTATTTGTTGACACTAGTAATGACTGCTGAGGCTGATGGCTGCATGCTCAAATTTTTGTATTTGTTCAATTTGTATTATGTAATGTTTCCTAAATGAAGAATGATACTTTAATAGTATAGTGAGGAGTATTGCTAAGATGTACGGGAAGGAGAGGATGAGGAAGGAACAAAGCTGATGAAAGAGGGAAAGGAGACCCTAATAGCCACTTCTGTGTCCATAGACTTGTAGGACAATTCAAGTTGGAAGGGACTTGTGGAGTTCATCTAGTCAAAACCAGGTTACTCAGGGCTTTATCCAGTCCCATCTTGAAAACCTCCCAGGACAGAGACTGCACAACTTCTCAGGGCAACTGGTTTGGCAGTTGAGTTTCAGCATTCCAACAGGCACAATTTTTAGAAACGCTGCTTTTAGAGACAGTGTAGTCCATGCAGCCTTGTGGTAAACTGGCTTAAAAATAACTTTTAACTTCAAAAAGGATGCTAGTGCTTAAGCTGAGCAGTTTTCCCCCTGCCTGTGTTACAGCAAGGTCGTTGTGAAATAACAGCACATCTAAGAAGGGCAGCATTATGTTACCAAAAGATGTGCTCTTGTAACTATGGATTTAAATTCCAAAAAGCAAAATGGGCCTTTACTCTTGTTCTAGGTTAGTTTCAGCCTTTCCTATCCCTTAAATTTTCTCTGGGTCTACTCAATGGATCTGGTTTTTATGTTTAATTTCGATAGCAAACCAAAAGGTAGCGTTACTTGTGTTTCTTCTTTTTAAATTGCATTTCTTATACTCCTTAGTACAATTAAGTTGATGTAAGGAACACTATTTAAAAAAAAAATCAAAGCCTTTAGAGCTTGAAGACCCCCATCCCAAAAATACTGTTCTCTACCTGAGTCCACCAAAGCCCAGAATGTTATTTCAGGTCTTATTTAGTACATGCACCACATAGAGTTGTACATTTTGAAATCAACATGTTTTGCCATTTAAATACACCACTGAAGGACACTTACAGAAAAGGTTCAAAGACATCTATCCCCCTTTACAACCTATTTTACCTAGAATAAGGGATTAAGTATGAAAATAACAGCTCCAGATAGCATGTATGGAAATATTTATCATGGCTATACACGTTAATCTGTCAATATTCTTAGGTCTTTTTTTAAATCGTGCCTTACCTGATACCTTAATCTGTTGCAGGCAATGGTTAGTAACATTGTTAATTTTTCTTCATCTAGGACTTAAAGATGGAAGCTACGAGCAGTACAGGTACATTTTAAAAATAGTTAAATTATTAAGAATCTTAAGTACTACCTTCGTGCTAAAGGCGTTAGTGTGGGATGGGGAACCACGTGGACAGACACTGCCTGGAATGGCATTTGCAGGATCTTTCTACCCCAGTTACTTTGAAACACTGGAGCTATTTCTGTTTCAATGTTACAGCATGTTCTAATCTTTGTAGTCAAAATTCAGGCTAAACTCTTCCTCATCTTTCAGACTGTAGTGCTGGTGCTTTTCTTGGTGATGGTTAATTTTTTCTCATTTTGCTGCTTGAAAATTAGGCAGTTTCAGCGTCGAAAGTGGCCAGATGTGAAGAGACCATCATCTGCCAAGTCACTGTGAGTTGGGAGCAGTTCACAAAAAGCATTAGCTTTTACTTACCTTTTTCCCTCCCTTCTCTTTTTGCATGCAGCACGTTTTTTAACATCATCATCTATTCTCATGGAATGCTTAAGTGGGAATTCCTCTAAATTAGACAAGAAATGTGATACTGCCATCATTACAGGGAACTACTGCTGTACAAAACCTCTTGGTACATGTTTTCTGGGAATCTAGGAGCATTAAGGTCAAAGCAATTTCAACCCTGAGCAAAGGTGGATGCTCAGTTGAAGAAACCAATTATGGTTAACTGCCATTAACAATTAGAGACCATTATATTGGTTTTGTCTAAATTTAAACTTGTAGCAGCTACCTAGTGGTCTCTCACACCATCCAGAAAGATCAAAACTGGGATTTCTCAGAGTAGAAAGAGTATCCTGTATTGTCTTGCTATTTATCCCACCACAGCCTCGTGTGTTGTGAGCAACAAAAGCAAGTTAGAACCACAAGGCACATCTGTACATGTTGTTTTATTCTGACATTATACTAAAATCTAAGATTGCTTTTTGCTTACTTTATTGCCCTTTAAAATTTGAAGATGATATTCAGTTCTCAACTTGCCAGAGCCCAAAGGTGAGATGCAAATTTAAAGACATGAAAAATAAGTTACCTTTGCCATGCCAGTTACTGTCTCTGTATCTCCCCTTAAACAGAGGGTTGAGACTTCAGTTCATTAAAAATCATAAGGTGCTTTCAAACTGTGCGGTGAAAAAAATACGTACAAGTACCTTAACAGGCACAGTCTCACGTTCTCAACTCGCCCAAGAGGATTTGCTCGTTTAATGGTAATTAATATTTGACTGGCTTTGGAACCAAAATGAAGCTAGAATTAATAAGCCCCAAGTTTTGTACAGGTTAAGTTTCAAACGTAGTTGATTGTATCTGTGATACACCTGCTATGTTTTATAGGTGATCCACAGTGTTTAGATTGTTTTTTCCTGCATGGAACCATTAAAAATATATTTCTAACTACTTCCTGCTAGAATGTTATACACTAAATCGTGTTTGTTTTATTTTAAAGAGGACAACTGTGGGAAGGATGGGAGGGGTAACCTCCCCCAACTGCTGCACCTCCATGAGGATACAACCTGGCCTGAACTTGAATCCATGTACAGACTAAATGAAAACATGTATGACTTCAGAAAGAATTATAATGTTAGCCTGGAGGACTGGAGAAACTTTGAGGCTGAAATAGATAGAATGTTTGCACTGGGGAGTGACTTAAATAAATAGATGCAGTGAAATGATGGGAAATGCTGTCAGAAATACAGGTCTCTGAAATCCACTATTGTACCTGCTTTTTGCTTTGGATTATACCTCACCTGCTTCACAAGGCGTTTTACGTCAAGAAGACACCACTAACACTGCTCCAGGAACTGACAGAAGAGGAAATACAGCCGCATCCCAAAGAGGATTGCCATCCCAGGGGCAAGGTGTGCACAAAGACACCCAAAGTAAACTTAAAACATTTTTCAGTTCAACTCTATCTTCAGTTGTCATGAGAAAAACTTCAAAGCCAAGTGTAACTCTAAAGCAAGATTTAGAAAACATGGACAATTTTGCTTCTAACTGGGGTAAAGGTAATGGTGGAAAAGAATTTTTAAGGGATTCAGGAATTGAAGCGAGCAGCATTGAATATTCTCAACACCACGATATTTCTCAAATTTCCTCTGAGGATGTTTTAGTTTCATGTCTACTTGTCCATCCTCTTGACACCTCCAGGAAAATTGGAGGACGCCAGATTTTTGGAGGGGTTGTGTAAATATTGATCGATATACTGTTTGAAAATAAATTCCTTCAGGTTGTGAAGAATTTTGTTAATAAAAAGAGTGGAATGCCCACACACCACTTCTCAAAATGTTACTTCATGTTGCATAGTACATTTCAGAATTTATCCATTTTTAAAAGTACTGAAAAATTTCAGTAAATGTACATTGTAAATTTTAATGAAATCAGATTTGTATGAAGTTTTTTTTATGTGGTAATATTATATTGTATGTTCAAAACCAAAACAATTCCTTTGAGAAAGGCAGCATTTGCTTAGTGATGTACCTTTCACATTTCTTTTTACAAAAGGCAGCTCCAAGATGTTCAATACTTGTAGCCAATAAAGACTAATCTAGTTATAGTTCAGTCTACAAAAAAGTAAATGTTCTGAATTACAATTACTGTTTAAAGCCTTTTAAAGGGAAAAAAACCCCATCATTTTACCAAGGAAGCACAGTGTACAGAGTGAGTATTTTCATAAAAACATTATTAAAATGTGTTTTAGTACAGGCACTAGCGGTGATATTTGTATTTATAATTTCTGTCACGTTAATCTGCTACCTGTTTTAAAGGCACGTGCAGGAGGGAGCTCATGTGACAGACTCGACCAACTGTGGCCTTCACTCTTAAAGAGGTACCTTTTTCTTCAAAACATGAACGTAATTTGCACTTGTAGAAACACAGTGTAAAACCACATCGCGGCAATGGTTTTGATACCCTTCCTGGTTTTGCACATTAGGCAATTCAAGTGGAATTACTTCACAAGGGATATAAGATGTCTGGTACCACACCCCCTACTCAAAAAATATACTTGAATTTAGGAACTGAGAAAAGAAAATGCTCAAAAAGTGGCAGTGGGGGCTGTCATTGTATGTGCTGTATAGTAAAACTAGGCTTCAGCTTGTATTTGTGTCACAAGTGAATAAGCCAAACACACTTCCCATAATTTTCTTGCAAGTTTTTTTTTTAATTATGGAAGTAATATATGATTGTCTGCCTTAATCTAGCTATATAGATTTTGTTTATAACCTGTGACAAGATTTTGTGGATTATCAGAAACATCTGCTAGATGTCCTGGATCAATACAAATAAGTAAAAAATACTGACTTTAAACTCACCAATAGGAACATATTTTTGCTGCTTTCCAGAGAAAAGTGTTAGCTGTCTGCCATTCCCAGTGAGTTTGCAGGAAGAATACTAGGTTAGATTAAAAAAAATTTGCACTTACCTTTTTTTGTGTTCAGCCTACAGTCTTGGACAAGATGAGGGCGTGACTGTCAAAATCCTGCCTGGCTCGTGCTCCCGCTCCTGTCACGTGCCAGTCAGCAGCCTGAAAAGTTACCATGTCTCTTTATACCCAGTAGTGAGCTGTGGGACTTGTATGTGACACAAGAAGCAGCTGGTACTTTATGAAAGGTAGGTTGTTGCCAAGCTGTGGGGAAGGCTGCCACCTCTTCTCCCAGCTCTGCTGAACACTGTGTGTAAGTTGAAACAGACAAACTCCACTCAGTGTCAATGCAACTTTAGTTGCTAAATGGGTCTCACAGGTGGAAGGTCTGAGTTGTTTGTTACCCCCTTAGCTTTTATAGCCAACTAGGAAAAAAATCTAAATAATTTGCTATACACAGCTTTCTTCACTAATAGCACTGGATTTTTCTCTGACCTTTCCATGATACAGTTATCAGCCTTTAAGTGTTAGACAGCTCATACACTCTGTCACCAAGTTCTGATTTTAAATAGAAACCTTTATTTACATTATTATTAATATCCAAACACAAAAATCAGAAGAGCAGTAATACCTTACAACCAACTCTTTTATAAATCAGTCCCCATGATTTTTGTTTTGCAAAATAAAGATACAGATATTTCAAGCAATACTTATAATGTAAACTAAACTTAAATGCAATTCTCAATACTGTATGCCTTCTCCTGAGAATTTTCAAAATATTGCTCTCAGAATTACACGGTTTCACACTCGCTGTATCATTCTGTCATCTGGTAGTCTGCACATAAATTCTGAAATAAAATGTGTGCTAATTGGTACAACATTCAAATAGTTTTGTCTTATGACTGAAAAACGGTCCTGATTTTCTAACTTTAAAAGCAGTATTTTAGGCCAAGATTGGAAAATACTACTAGATATGAATTTTATAAAAACATGGTCTCTGTCAGACACGCAGCATAAACCATGCTCCTTATGCAGCAGTAATCAGAGCTGGCTGTACTAGTTCATTGTTCTCTTACTGTTCAAAAATGTTACACGGGTGTTTTTTTAAAAACATTCAGAAAAATCTGCTGCTATAGAACCAACCCAGGATTGGTGGAGATGATATTAAATGTCAACAGATTTCTAGGTCAGTTTTATTTACTGCAGTAGGTAAGATTTTCAAACTAGATGCAGTATTTAGGATCAGTGCTGCCAAGCAAGATGTCATCAATGCATTTTAAAAATGCTCCCCTCCTCCCCAATCAAGCTTAAACTAAAAATCTTTGGATTCAGCAAAAAAAGTAGGTACTGGAAAGCTCCAACATTCTAAACACAGATGAGAAAATAATGATCCTTTAAAACATCAGTCAGGTACCAGTTATACATAGATGTATAAATAGAATCACTCATTTAAAAAAAATTAAAAGGGCACAGTGTATAAAGTAGTATTTAGTCTAAGAGCTCACCTAAGGAAAGCAATCAGGCTTTGTAGTTTCCATCAATATAATGAACAACTACAAAACAGAAAGATTGTTCTACTCTGATTTGATACAAAAAGCAAGGGCTTTGTTGCCTTTCAACTTCAGGAGGCAGCACTTACGCACCAAATAGGTATCTTCTAAGAAATAAAGAGGATAAAAGTTCCCTAGGCTTTTAAAAGTTTTGCATTAAAAACCACCCGCGCATCGGACTGAAGGTTTCAAATAAATACTATCAATCACCTAAGCTCTACACTCAGTACTAATTGCAGAGACAGGGTTGCATAAAGGAGATCGATTGAATGCAACTGGCTGTATGCTAAGGATGAACTTTTTGAGAATGTCTAATTCAAGTTATTTCTATTAAAATGGAAGAACACTGAATATTCTGAACAATAAAACCCCTTCTTGCTTACAGAACCAAAAAGAAGCAATCAAGAACACAGATTATTTTTTTTTTTACTCACTTGGGTGAAGTCAGTTTTCCATTACACAGTGAACAACAGAACAAAAGCACCACACACCTTAAACATTTCTGGGTCATCCCTTATGGAAGTTTAGAGGTTTGACTCATCGTAACTGCCTGAAAGTGGAAAAACTGCAAAGGGATCTTAATTTCTAGCAACCAAAATAGAGGGGGCGGGGAACCTATCAGCAAATAATATGAATAAATTTGTAACCAGACTTCAATACTGATATGAAGAGAAACCTGCTTAGAAAATACATTCATTACTATTAGAACAATCCAGTGAGGTGCAGACATTTGGTTAAAGTGTGGCTTAATATCCTTGAAGATTTCTGGATGTCATGTAACAACAAATACTTTGCAACAGACAAACTTTTTTGAAGAACATTTAGAGTTTGTTAAAATTGACCAAAGATGACACAATCCAGATTCATCAACTGAAAAGGCAACATATTCTAGAAAGACATGACTGTCATGCCAAGTCGTAACACCTTACACTGCAGAGCCTTTTTGTCAAATTGCCTTATGGAGAAAGAAATCTAACAAAGTGCTCACAGGCGGAGAAAGCATTTAACAACTGGTCTTTTATAAAAAGCTATATGTTAAACATGTAAAAATAAATGAATTGTTGAAGACCAAAGAAGAGAAAGATGTGGGCCAAAGTCACCCAGCTTGAAAGTCATTAAATTTAATTAAAAAAAAAACAAAATTCTATTTGGACCTCAACTACACTGAGTTACAGAAATCAATTTTGTTAAATATTTAGCTTCACAAACTCTGCAAAAATGAGTTAGTGACCTACAAAAGTCATATATATAATACATTATCTTAAAGATCATATTTACAAAATTTATTCACAAAAAGACTGCAAAATTCTGATTCAGACTGCAGTGCCTTGCCTTGAGTTTTCTGAAGTTATTTTCAAAAAAGATGAAAGATTATTGCTCTAATTTCCATACACAGGAAACATTACATTATGCAGTCTTTTCAAATAATTCTTAAGAGATTGTGTTTGAGAAGGAACATGAGTACACCTTACCTTCATATTAAGTCCTTATCAAAGATATTGCATTAATCCATTATATAGTCTTTTATAAAGTGCACTCAGCTGCACATCAATATGTAAATATTAGTCACAATTGTGTTTAAATAATTTAAATTCATTACCCTCTCTTTTTACCCCTTGGCTTCAACGAACAGGATTTTGGACTACTATGTGCCAATTCATTTTGCACTGCTACTTTGCTTGGGAAATCCTGACTCTTGGGGGTAAGAGATTAAAAGCAGCATTTATATTCAGGAATTAATATAAGAGTCAAGGCTAGGAACTACATTCTCTGTCAGATATTGTTACTAGAGAAATCAGAAAATTCTTAACACCGTGACTTCTCCAGGCACTTTTGTCTGCCTGTAGTTAAAGGGCTTTGGATAGCTACAGTAACTAGATCAGGTACACCAGGAGTCTACCCATCATATAGCTACTAAAATGCCTTTGCCAAATTCACATCTCTAGAGGCAGAGCGCCAAAAAATATTTATGACCTTTTTTGTACACCACAATATACAGTAATACAGAGACTGCTTCTACTAAAAGGTATTTTTGTTGTTGGTTTGTTTGTTTGTTTGTTTTTTCCCCCTCTGAGTGAAGTAACTGAGGGCAGCGTGGTGATTAACGGGAAAAATCCCTCATTTCCATAAGGCCAGAACTAGTTGCCGTGAAGAATGCGTAGCTTTCCTTTGTAACACTAGTGCATCGTTAATACAGCTCGTTCTTGTTTGAAATACAGTGCCAGGCGTCAGCAGTATTTCTGTTAAAGAAAAGAAGAAATAATCATCAAATACAAAAATACCTTTGCTGAAAAAAACTGGTCACCATACTGCAGTTTGAAGAGGAAAGTACTGACAGTCAATTGCTTAAGCAGAAGAATAGCATTTTAGTGCTCTGCTTTGAAGATAAATTTGTAGAAAAGAAATGCTGTCCCAGACTTTCCTAAAGGCGTTATTATTTGGTTATCTTCACGGTATGACAAGGGGGTTTGGAAAAATCTGACATTTCACCTTCATCTTCCCATCTTTAGAAAAGGTACTTGTTAGATCAAGGTCCTCCAATACCTTACCCCCAGAAGTCCTCAGATTATTTTGGCCGCTTCCTTAGACAAAAATTATATTATAGACTTTCTACGTGAATAAATTTAGCTTATCTCAATATGGGGTTGCTCATCCCTTGGTACTTCGTGGAAAGATGACAGCAATAATATATTTAGTATTTCAGCCTTCTGTGCAGTGCCTGTTAATTACCTCACTTTTCCCTTAAATAAGGGGCCTAAATTTTCCATCGTTTCTTGCTCTGCATACACAAGCTATTTGAAGGTATTATAAGGGTATGTATCATCATCAGCTTCTGCCAGAAGGAGGATACTGTGCTCACAGGATTCTCATTCTGACTCAGGAGAGCTATTATATATAATCTCTTACGTCTGCTGAAGATGCTTTTCACAATCTCCATGTTTTGCTCTTGGGGGTTTCTCCAGGCTTAAGCATCCTTTGTGCAGTTTAAGCCTTGATCCTATCTGTGATACTTCAATGTCAACAGCTGATCACAGCACACGGCTTGGGTTCATCATGGATTTGATTTAAATATCATCAAAAATAAGGTATCTCTTGGGACATACAAATGGTAGGTCCACAGATGTAAATACAAACAAAACGGGGTAACTGAGAACAGGATTGTGCCAGAGGAATGGCTTGAAGCAAATTGTACTCCATGGGAAAAGAGTCAACAGATCTTTCCATCAATCTTTATATACAACTTACCTGGTCTGGGCCCATAGGCATCCCTGACATCGGCATGGTGTTAATATTCATCTGTCCAATATGGCCACTGCTGCCATTCATGTGCATCATGCTGTACGCTGCTGGATTACCTTGATGGCTGAACTGCTGCTGTGGGAAAGAACTGAAGCACAAAAAGACAAAATTACCTTCCAAGAAGTTTACACATTGATATACTGCCTGCCCTGCACCAGCTGTCAACACGTGAAAGTGACAAACTACGTAGTTACCAGAAGCATAAAACTATTTTTACATTTACTTGTTTCTACCTAATACCTGTTTAACATAGAAACAGAAATTTCCCTCCCAAAAGGAATTTTGAATTTTTAGGTATGCACAGAAGCATGTGTATGCGTTTCCTATTGTAACCTTTTTGGAGGCTTCTGTTAGGGCTGTGCATTGTAATAACTATTCTGAACTTTTGTATTTCCCCCCAAGTTATTTTTTCAATAGTTAAAGACTAAATATTGCTTCCAGTTACAAAGATTGCAGAGGTCCAATATGAAGAAATGGAGCTAAGCATAAGATACATGTAATCAGTCTATTTCCAAAACCAGAGCAGGATCAAGGACAATACAGACACTAGAGATACAATTACTTTTCCCTATTCTAAATCCTTTTCCTACTATGAGCTATTTCACATAGCTTCTACTTCCAACAAAATGAAAGACCATGTTTGAGGTACAGGTTATAACCGAGAAGCTCACCTGCTCCTGGCCATGCTTCCCGACGGCCAGCCCTTCATCTCAGGGGACTGGTACATTGTTGCTGTCTGAGGATGCTGCATCATAGGATTCTGGGAGGGTCCAATTCTTGATGACATCATTGGGTTGGGAGGGCTTGATACTCTGCTAAACGCAGGATCAGGTTGTTGGCTTATTCCTTGAAAGACAAAGGACAGACAATATACTTAGTTATCATCACCTAGTACTTGTAGGTTATCTTCTTGCAATGATGGGAAGGGAAAAAAATCATCCTTTTTTGTACAAGTATTTTCCATTTTTCAGAATGACTGGTGTTGAGGGAGTTTGGATTAATAATAAATGAAGAAAAGGAAAAGAAAACCAGACAGACAAAAAAAATCCATTTTAGTACCAGTACCATAATTAGGTGGATAGGGGAATTGCTGTGGTGGAACTTGAGCCATTGGAGGGCCTGTCAAAGCACTATCCATGCTTCCTGAGGCAGTCACGTTTGGGGGTGGACTGAAGGCCTGAGATTGCTGTTGCTGCTGCATCATCATTGCCATCCTCTGTTGTCTAAAATGATGACTTATTAGCTCCCTGTTACGCTGAGCCACCATCTGAGCATTAAGAAAACCTTGCTGCTATCCCCCAAAGAAAAGAAAAATCATATTAGAAAACATTTTTACAAATGAAATAATGTCAGAGTCAATCAAACCACCTACACTCCTCCTAACTCTAAGACCCAACATATCCATTACCAGAACAGAAAGTTAAGAAAACACACCAGTACAAAAACCATCAGAATATCAGGCAAAGGTTTTCATTAAGTTGTCATTAGTGCTAATGATAAAGTAGATTAACTATCATATCCTACATGGAAAAGAGTACTGGCACGCTGTATTGCTAGCATAACCTAATGAACAAATCCCTCTGAAATCTCATGAATAAAAGGTAAAAAAAACACCTTTTTTTTAATTGTACAGCGGAAAAGACAAAAAGGAATGCTGTGGGACCATGAAAGAAGGTCCAAATTCTAAGCAGATGTGTAAAAGATGTGTCTATTTAAAAATGACTGTTCCAGATGGCTAATGTAATAATGACTGACCTGTGATCCCACCTGTGGCTGCATCACTGGCCTCATCACTGAGGTATTGCCACTGACTGGATTCTCCATTTTCATTTCAAGCGCTTGACGGGTTTGATTCATAAACTTGAAAAAAGACATTTTAGCACTATTAGCTTGAAAATACCAGTATCTGAACACAGTAATGACAACTCCTCCAAAAAACAATTCTTTACAGACCTCCTGCATCCATAAAGGGCAATGGTTCATTTTTGCCTTGTTTGATGTACCTGAAGTACCAAACTATTTGGTTAAGCTGCTCAAACACACACAAAAAGAAAAACCCTCCAAACAGTTCAGCACTAACTAGCCTATTTTTTTTTCTTCCCTCAAAATTAGCATTTTTAAAGAATAAATATATAGCAGACTATTTTTTCTAAATCATGTTTGATTTAGATCTCTTGGGCAGAAGAGTATAACCACTAGCTTTACTTGAAATAATAAAATTCTGTCTCTTTCCCTCTCCATCACAAAACCCCAAAGCCATACAGACTGAATGTCACAAACAACCAAGAGAGAACAGTATTTTCTAAGGATCAAACATTGTCATTCCATGTAACACAGCACTATCTCAGTTTTCCAAGTTTTATTTGTACATTGTATTTGATATCAGGACTGCATTTTTCACATGGGAAATTCTATGCTGAAATCAGGCAGCAATTTTTTAAGCAGTGCTTTCAACCCAGTGTTAAGATCTATGTGGCTGTATCTGCTCTCTCACCTTTCATCCTAAGAAAATACCTAAAATGACCTCAAATCAATAAATGGAAAGCAAACCTGTATTTCAGTAAGCCCAAATGATTAGTTAGAAAACACAGGGAAAAAGAAGTAACATTTGATTTACAGGCCAAATGCAGCTGCCCTTTTAATGGTATCAGTGAGATCCAGGAGAAACACTAAATCTTAACATGGATAAAGAGATCATCCAGAGCTACGTCGTACAGGAGTACTGTTTTAAGTAGCAATAATGTTGTGTGCTGCAGGATCCAATGCGATCTCTAGCTAAAGGAGGCTAATGAAGGAGAAACACTTGTCCTAATAAAGGTTCTTTCACTCCTGCAGCCATTGGACAGGCAGTGTGAAAAGCACTGTCAAAATGAAAGATCCATCCTTTCAATCATCTGCTGCAATGTCAATTTGCATATTCGTGAAGCAACACAATTCAGCATGCACCTTACTCCGTTCTGAAACGAGAACCTGTAAACGCAGGAGCAAAAGATTACCTGCTGCCCCTGAAGCCTCTGCTGGAGCTGCATGCGGAGCTGCTTTGGTGTATTGGTTCGAGGTCTCATCACACTTGCTCTAGGGTGCATACTTTGAAGTGGAAAATTGCTCTGTTGGCTCATCTGATTCATCACTGAATTAAAGGATGGCTGTTGTCCCTGAATGTTACTAAAACCTCCTGGCATTGCTGCCCCTTGCCCTTGATAGGGCTGACCATATAACGAAGGCTTCTGATCAATCATAACTGAAGATTCCTGACCTTGAAATGAATCTTGTTTGGGTTCCAAAGCTTGTCCCTTCAACAGATACAAAAGTGTTTTCACTAGCAGTATATTCTGTGTAGGAATTCCCACAGAAACAATAAAGCTAACACAGCATACAACAACCAATAGTTTCTTGGGTAGAACACAGCATGGACAGATTACTATTAGTTTTGTCTCCAGACAAATGAAATAGCAAAAGTTATTATTAATAATAATTTTTTAAAAAATAACTTCTGCCACACACTGCTTACGTCGCCAGACCAGTATCGTTATTCGAGTCCTTCCACACTTTTAAACTCTTTGTACAAATGACAGTGGGATTTTGTGGTTTTTAGCAAGTTCCAAATTATTCATAGAATTTCTTTTTCCTGTTTGCTAGCCGTGCCAGTTCAAGCTGGAACTGGAGGAGATGGAAGTGTCCTACTCACTAACACATCACTGCCAGTCACATATTTCACAACCCAAGCTCAGCTGACAATAGTTACACTAAAGAAACCCAACACAATTCTCTGCTTATAGAATTATAATGATTTACATCCAAAACCCACCCCCCTATATATCAGGGCATATTACAATAAACTTAGATAAGATGACGACATTTTATGTTTTTGTAATGCACAAGAAATTTAATCAATACAGAGCTTCTCCAATGAAAATCACTACTCAATGTAGATGCTTCCAAAGGCAGATTTAGGAAAATGAAGACAGAAAGGGAGGAGACACAGTGAGTGAGGAGGCTCTCTTCACTTCCTTTTCAAGTAACAAAATAATACAGGTTTTTGGAAAATAAATGGCCACAATCTCTGTTCACTTACTTGGTTTACAAGATCAGGAATTCCTAATGCTCTGTCAATTTCTTCCAGACCTGTGACATCCGTATTACTCAGCAATGTGTGCAGCTGATCCAAAAGTGCCCTTTCATCATTCTGGCCTTCCATATTCGGTGCCGGACATAAGAGGTCATCCAAAGAGTTTCTAACTAATGGTCTATAAAAATAAAAACATTACAACCATTATGGACTATAAAGGCATATACATAGTTTTTATATAATATATTGACCTGGAGATGATTAAGTACTGTAATCACCCAGAAGACTGAAGTAAAGCTTAAGAACTTAAGCCCCAAATTTAGGTCCTAAAATGTCCAGTCAGCTGCCATCTATCCTTGAACACACATAAATTCTGTTTTCTCCTGGCTTCTGCAGTGCCACAGAGACATGATTTCAGATTTTCCCACCTCTTTTCTCCGCGCCTCCCAACTCAAGGATTGATTGATTTTGTTAGCAATGCCTTTTGTGGAGCTGGGTTAAAAAATATCCACAGTGTCATAGCATGAGAAAACAGCAGCAGAAATGGAAATAGATTCTGACTCCTATCTGTTTTCCCCACTGTATATGCTACATTAATTTTTTTCCAGATCTTACATTCCTCTGACAAACAGTGAACAGTTGTATTTAAACTTATCTTCAAACCTCCCCCAGTTCTACCTGTTTTGTGAACCCCGCGATGCTTGCTCCATGGACAGCATGTTGTCAGGCCACGATCCTGGTTGGGTAGATGGTGCTGGCTGTCCATATGGATTCCCCCCCATGCCAATGTTTATCTCATTTGGCCCTGCAAGGTAAAATATTTGTGTGTTTTTTAAAAACAAAAGGTGTCATCATCTTGCTCTCCCAGTGTTCACATAAAGTGTTGTGGATGACGATCACACAAATTGTCAAGTAGCTTCATGAGCTTTCCATTAGCGTGTTTTAAAGTGTTTACATACATAAACTCACACTCAAGATAATTTCAGAAATATAACAGCACAGATTTAAATATGACGGTGATCTAAAGCTGCTACCCTGTTAGAGCAGAATTGCTATTTCTAATCTTTAAGCCCCTAAAATAGGAACAGATACAGCAACTTTACATCAAAAAAAAAAGTTTTCTGGCCAATGAAATCTGGGTACTAGCAAGTATACACTGTTATAGTGACACCAACAACAATTGGCATTTTAAATTCCAAAACAGGACGAAAAATGAAAAGAAACAGAAGGTACATAACAGCGTTTTGCTCTTTGGGAGCATGGCTTCCTTTTACCTATTCAGAGACATACAGCACTACACAGGAGAGTTTGTGTCATCCCATTATTTCCCAATATTTGTAGGAATCACCTAGCAATAACAATTTCTAGGAACCTAAGCTGAGGAATTCTGACTCAGTCAGGACGGCACAAACTTCTTCCTCATTTAGCCTTATATCCACACGTCACATTGTAACAGCAGGTCTGTCTTAGAGAACTGGTAACAGCCCTGGTAGCCTTCCATGATAAAAACAGGAAAAAGGAATGCCACTGCCTGTTTCAGCCCTTTTTGGGCATGCCAGCACTGGCACATTAGACAAGACAATTTCAGCTCTAAGCCAAACCTTTGCTGGAGATATAGAACAGAAAAAAAAAACACAGGCTTTAAGACTCTCTTCATATTTTAGACATGCAGCTTATTTTCTCCCATGCAAACATGAATACTTAAAAAGAGAGCTTGTACTTGCAATGTGGTTTTATATGAAATTTGGACACTGAATGTGAGAAGAATTTTGAAATACTTAAGAAAAAACTTTTAAAAAACCCTGATTACCAAGAAGTTAACAGCAAAAAACCATTCCTATTGCGTACAATGAATTATATGAATCAGAAAGCTAGTATCTTCATATATAATCATAGATGGCGTTTAGTTCCTGGAGTTTAGCAGAGAAGTACTGCACTGAAGGAAAACACGGAAATTATCCCCCAAAAATCGGGAGACTTAGCATGAATTATCTGGGTATGAAACACACAGGTATTGCCAGAAGAAAACAAAAAGAACAACAAAAAGTCATCAAATATCCCAGTCAGGGAACAGTCTCTACCTCAAAAAGCCTTTGGATCAAAAGCCAGCATTCCACCACAACGAGGAGATTCTCACGATGAATGCTTACTGAGCAACCAGCGAGACTGTGCTAAGTAGGACAATAAAAAGTAACGAACTTACTCATGTGAATCATCTGCTGTTGTAGCATCGGTCTGGTACCCGGTATGCTACTGGAGCGCACGGGCAGCCCACCCATAGAGCCACCCACCGTGGGTCTGGGAAGGGACGCACTGAACTCGGGTCCTGGTCTCAACATCGAGGCAGAACTTGTAGGTTCCAATCTGTTCCCCTTCGAGTTTGGCAAACCCCAGTCTCCTGCCTGATGCTGATTCATAGCTACATTTCTGTTGGGAGCACTCGCTATAATAAAGAGCAGAAAATATGATCATTTTTCACCTAGAATACATCACATATTTTGGGTTTAGAATTATTTTTATGGGTTTTTGTTTTGTTTCACCAACAAGGACACCTGCCAATGACAGAGCAATTCACTGAACTCCTAACAAAAGCATCTGAAGCATATCATGCCGAGTTTTAAATCGTCAAAGAACCATATTCATCTAAATATATTTAAAAATATTAATGACTGACTGCCATCGTGATCTGTTCCTGCTTCTATATATCAAAAACATATGTTAAAACTCAACATAGTCAAAAACAAAATTTAACTGCTAAACAAAAGTAAAGTACTGGTAATAACACATCGATGGTAAACAGTTACGTTCTTACCATTTTAGCTAGGGATAGTATTTTAGAAGTATTTATATGCTAATGCTAAAAGCCATATTCTTTAACATTAGGGTTTCTTCTAACCAAAACTAATATTATAATCTTACATTTTTTACATTAAAGCTTTTCCCTTTACAATGAGATCTATTTGTACACAATCAACAAACCCAGATTTGCTGCAAAATTTTCCTGGTTTTCAATCATTCTCGGACTTCCACCCATCAAGTTTTGCTTTTGTAACATGGAGAACGCATTGACATTCCTCGCTGGAGCACTTGAGCCCACGGGGCTGTCTAAAGACATGGCTCTGTTGAAAGGTGGGCGGGTAGCCTGCGCAGACTGGGGACTCCTCACACCTGTTAAAGAATTAAAAGATGCATGAAACTGTACGTTTTAAATAGAAAGTACTATTAATGACTTAAAAAAACAAGTCTGATCTATTTATGAGCACATATATTTGACCCTAAACAAGTCAGGAATAGTTACTCTGCTTATGTTCTCACTACACAAAGCACATTTTGAGTACACAGTTAGGACCTTTTACAAGAAAAGCCATGTTTCACCTCCTTAGGTTACCTCAGCAATCTATTGCTCTATACAATCAAGAGATGACCAACGTCATATAAAAGGAAGTGACAACTGCAATGATGCTGGTCTATTAGCAAGGTTATCTTTCCCTCCTAATCAGCTTCCTACTAAGGAAGGGCATTCCTTTCAGTGTCGAGACGTACTGGTTAGAATTTGCATGCCACAAGATGTTTTCGCACAGAATAAGTGGGAAATCAAAAGCTTGTCACCAATCCTGTATTATTTCCCTAGTCATCTGTAAGGAACAAAATTTCTCAGTTTTAATTTACAACTCAAAACATTTTTCCTGGTGTCTTCTCCTGAGAAATCTATGTTAGACAAACCCAGAAGAAACCATAAAATAAGAAACCTAAGTTAACTTTATTCATTATGTGTATAGTAGATGAGTGCCATCAAGATAGCAGACAGTGTATGTAACAGCCTATGAAAGCACAATTAGCCATTCTGCATTACATTTGTCCTTAAAGATATGGGAGATCAAGAAAGTATTCTCTAAGGATTTGAGGATGCATTATGTTTACATCAGGTAAGAAGAAAACCCTCATTTTAAAACCAGAGTGGTATTAGATGAAATTCCTTACCCAACAGGGCATTTCCTTGAAATAATGCTTGCTTTGTTCCAAGGTTATTACCATTTGCAGACATAGCATTATTGTAAAACTCTGAGCTAGTCAGATCACCTAGAATTGCATCCAAATTATCCAAGTCTCCACTCATCTGAAAAAGAAGCAGTAAAATACCAAGGTTATTTACTGTCATACAGCTATCCTTCAGCTGTTATTTAGATCCTCACTAATCTTAAAAGATACAACTGGGAGACAAATGTTTTATTCACTGACAGTACCTTGGGCTCTCTCTCCATTTCCAAAGAACTGGAGATATCATTTAGCTACATTTTTTAGAGTATTTTGCTTGTCTGATTTTGAGAATTAGGAGAAATTGGTAGTACACATAAAGAAACAGAAAAGCACCTTTGAATATAAACTCTTCAGTCATCACAAATTACAAATATAAAACCACTAGTGACAGCAAAAAACACTAATGTCAGCAAACAACGTCAAGAACGTGTACCATTCAGAGATAAATAATGTATTTGTCATACACAAAAAGCGTAATTTGATCACAGGTAAACACAATAACACAGGAAAAGTACCCACAATTTTTTCTGGTCAACTGGAGCCCTAATCTTCAAAAATTTGTCTTTAAATCAGATGTAGTTTTAACAGAAAAAAAACTACATGAGTTCCAAACATGACTCAGGAACTAAATACAAAAGAAATGTTATCTACAATTCATAATTTTAAGAACAGCTGTCCCTAAGAAGTGTACCACTGCTTTCAGGATAGCTGTTCCATGGTGGTGTAGTCTGCTATATCATGACATTTCCTGGAATTTCAACTCTAGAAACATTGAAACAAAAAGTTTTACCTCTTGCTACTGTATTGCCAACTAATTACAGAGGCAATTACAGCTCCAATACTTGTTTTTATGGCTTATTAGGTATGTGCTATGTGAAATAGCAGATGTTAAAGATCTGACTCTAAGGAGCAATTTGTAAATATACACTACCTTAACTGTACCATAACTTAAAGATAACATTAGTCCAGGACTTCAGTACAACACATTTGGTTATATACACAGCCTGGAGTTCTCTTTGTGCTTTTGCAGTTACAATAGAACCTGAGCGTATAGTTTCACACCATTTGCACTGAACTTTCTTAGAAATGTTTACACACACATACTAGAAAGTGTACTATTTTTAGCCATTCACTGTAATAAGAAAATACTGGTTTGTTTACCACCATCATGTTACATTATACTGTACCTCCTCCGTTGGCTCCGTTTTTATTTTCATCTCTTTTTCTTGACTAGAAGTAGGAATTGTAGAACTACTGCATTGTCCCATTTTATTATCCACACTTTCTACTTTAGGCTTCAACTCTTTGGAAAGCGGGTCCTTAACATCATCTTTATCTAACAGATATCTTAGTAAAGCATTGTTTTCCTTCTTCTTTGGGCTCAGTTGCTCCTGTTTGACGGTGCCTTCTCCACAGGGGGCTGCATTACTAGCATCATGATACGTGTCTTTACCCGTAGCTTCAGCTGTGATCTTGGCTACCTCTGCAGGAGAATTACCATTCTGCAACAATTTATGCAAAATCCTATGCTTCTCTTGCAGGAGCGACCCATGCATGTTTGAGGAAGAAGATACCCCTCCAGATGTTGATGAGGAAACTCCTGAAGGACTGGTAACGTTGGTAGAAGATTCTTTACAATTTGAATCTAAAGGTGAGTTTGATGCTGTAGAATGTCCTCTTTCATCTGAGGAGCATGTGAGTAGCTGAAGCAGTTTTTTATGCCCTTTGCTTTCAGATGGTCCCCTCTGACTTTCAGATGCCTCCTGATTTCCCTCTTTACTATCTTTTTCACTAAGGAGATCCCTGCTGTTTGACTGGCAGATGGAACTTTCCACTTGGTTTTGTTCACAATACAAACCAGAAGGGCTTTTGGAGTCCTGGGTACTCGTTTTACTCTGCTGAGCTATGCTCACATTTGGAGAATTATCCAATTTTGGACCCGGTGAAGAAAGTGTTGATAAAAGGGAAGTTCCAACACCCTCACTAATGGCTTGAAGAGCACTAAGAGAACTGCTAGAGAAAGTGCTGTTGCCGGTGTTGCTGGCAGATCCCATTGGAGAGTGCATACCTGTAGCACATGACAGAGATCAAACTTATTAGACTTACAGTACCGTCTGCATCTACTTTTCCTTTGGATTGTGTATGACTGCCACATTGAGTTAATTATTTTAAAACAAATTTTTACCCTGCCATTAGGTATACTACATTTAAGTAACTCATACAAGGTCAAATAGAACTGTTAAAAAGGATGAAAGATGGAATTCAGATAAAAGTGAGAAAAGATAGCTAAAAAAAAAAAAAAAAAGAGCTAATAGCAAAAATAAAATACCTGTAACTGGAGAAAACTGGTGTGAACTCATTTTTGGACTCCCTCGATTCCTAGGAGATATCATTAGATTCTGTTGGTTGGAAGTTAAACCAGGACTGCCATGTGGTGGGCTACTTATATTTAACCCATAACTGTTGTTCTGATAAGCAGAGGACTGCATTCCGGGTCCAGAGTTCACTGGCCCCATATTACCAGGGCCTCCGTATCGAGTGCTGCTGAGCTGACCCACTGCACTGGGATCTCCCATACCATAGTTCCTGTTCTGCACTGGCATGCCTTGACCAGGTGACACGTTCATAAGACCACCAACAGAATTTGTGTTTCCAGCCACAGGTGTTCTGATGTTTTGCCCAACTGAATTAGGATTTGGCCGATATCCATTCTGTTCTCTGTAAGTTCAACAACATCCCCAGAAACCCCAAGAAAACAAATTAAAACCTTATTTGGAATCAAGTGCTACAAAGAGAGAATAACATTATTAAATAATTTTCCAAACATTTTTTCAAAAAGAGCAGTAAGAATTCAAGCTTCCACAAAAGCAGAACTAAGCCATGCCACTCATTTATTCATTACAGAAGTGCTTGGTCCTTTAGGTGATTTGAGTTATAAGTACATACAGTATCACCCCTTCAAAAGACTTTCATCAACAGTCATTAGTCAGATTTATCAGTTTAAACATCTTCCTTCTTTTACTCCCTTCCTGAGTCAATGCATGACACCATTCTACTGTGCGCACTAATGATGCCCTGAACAATCTCAGCTACTCATTTTTCAGCATCTGGACGCACTTTAATGCCAGAGGCAGACAGGTTCCCTCCGGAGTGGCATTTCAATTATTCTTGCAATCAACAAGAACAGGTCACAGGAAGTGCTATTTAAAGTACATTTAACTTTGAGTCATCAATGATGCATCTGAGGGGGTTTTGTTGTTTTTTTAATTGGTCTGCAATTAAAAAGAGTAAGATAAAGCATGTAACTGAGCATTTCTATTTTCAGTGTTTCATCATTATAAATGTTAACTCAAAAGAATAATGAATACATAATAGAGGCTCCATACAGGTACCAAGGAAAAACCTCTCTTTTGACTGTGACTGTCTTTCTGCCACACAGTTGAGAGTGTCAGTGTTAGGCTGACACATTTATTTATATGCTATGCAGCTCTGCTCCTCAAGTTATTCCTCCTCCGCTTGAGTTTTAATCAGATAAAATATTTTGGTGTACTATTTTTTTCAGGTATCTTCAAGGTCAAATATATTTTTAAAAGCTATGACACTTAAATGACAAACAGATACCACCGATTTCACCTTTGAAGAAAGTGGGTCGAGACAAATCCATGGCGGTCATTAGTTACAGGGTTTCGGAATAGTTTACTCTTTGTTTGTGCTGTCACTATAGTACCATCCGCTAAAGAAAACCGATACAATGGTGTTTCAGCATGACCTTGTGTATAAGCTGTAAAGGAAACACACAAATATAGTTCATATTTTAAAACCCAAGAATTACTAATATGCACTCTACAGACTTTTAACACAATACCATTCATTTGCTGAAGATGTAAAAGAACAAAAAAAATTAAAAAACCCAGACACACCCAAGACAGATATTCAGAAAAAGGAAATATTCCACCTTTTTCTCTTAAATTAGTACAGGGAAGACAAAAGCAAACAAGATTCTTTTGATGCTGCAATATATTGTGCTCACTATGCACAGCTGGCAAAGTTCTACATTTGTTAACACACTTCCAAGGGTAGGTTAGCAGGTTTCCAGGGCTTCTCCCTGGGGAGAAGGACTAATCAACACTTAAATATTAATTGCACTAAAATATACAGATATGGACTAGAAATAAAACTCGGAAGCCTTCAAAGGAAGTATTTTTAAGTTTACAAGTTTTATTTCAATAAAAAAAATTGTGGAAACTATTGCTTTTAATCTGAGCTCCAAATTTCTTGTTAATTTGGGATTTATTTAATCAGTTAAGTCAAAGAACTTCCAATGGAATGGAAACTCCCATTTTCTGCCAGTATGAGTTTCTCTTTATTTAATATCCCCTCTACTAGAATCACTTTGTGAATCCTTCAAAAAGAACAGAGTTCAGAAAACTTAGAAAATGTCATCTTTCTTACTGAACACAGTGGCTATACCCCACTTTATCTATCAAGGTTATCACATCAGCATTACAAAAGACATAACACTGGAACACTGAAAATATTTTGAACCTTTGTGTCTTGAGTAAGAAAAAGGCATCAACACAACTATTACCACTTTTAGTGAGCTATCCTTTAACAAAAGAAAGGACGAATTAAAATAAAAAGAAACAAATGTTAAACAAAAATAACAAGCTAATGATAATTAAGGATTACAGGTTATTACAGAAATATAGCTGTCACTGTCATTGCTATATCCATCAGTGGAAAAACAGCTTATTTCAGGCTCCCAGATCATGTAATCTGATATCTTCCATGAAAATTATTAAAACAGACACATTAGAAAAAAAAACAAAATAACTTCCATCAGAATTCCTGCTTCTCAAGAGATCATCCTCCTTCAGCTTGTAAATATGAGTCACAGCAATTAACACTAACAAAAAATATGAAAAAAATGAACACAGGCAGAATTTAGCATTTTTTGTTTTCAGAAAAAAATGCAGCCACTAGGAGAAGCAGCACGAGCAAACACTGCAAACAGACTTTTACCTTCGTGATAGTGGCGTTTGTTTGACCATGACTGTCCATCATTATGGCATAAGAACCTTTGAATACATCGACGAATTATATCTTCAAAGCCAGGTCTCATGGAAGACCGTAATGAGTTTGTATCAATGTTGACAAGTTTGCCTGTAACAGGAAAGTAAATACACAAGTTAAACTCTTTATAAACTCTTTATGACTATGCCAATCCTTTTGTATAGATATGGTACATTTCAAAAGGCTCCAATATCAGCATTTTAATTGTTCATCAGCCTAACACCAAATTTTGAGTATGCAGAAGTTATGTTTATGAATTATCTGCCATATGGGAATATGATGATGCTTGTTAAAACATCAATGTTGAAAGGGATTTAGATAACTGAGAAGGAGGAAGTTAAGCACCCACAGGTTAATGCCAGAGCTTTAGAAAACAGTAACTTTAGTCTCTGGTTACAGGTACCCAAAGGATGCATACACAGTACATCCAAAAATGAGCATCATAAACACTAATTGGCATCTGAAAAAGCCCCATCTAGATTATGTAAGTATTTCAATTTAAACAGCATAAAACACTTTAAACATTAGCTCACATACTGTAGAAAAATACAAGCATTCTAAAGAATTTTCATTAGCTTCAGTTATGATATAAAATATTTCTTACGTGTAAAGGAAAGCACAATGACAACCATTTGAAATGCTGCCAAGTTAAAACACAAGTAATGCTTTATACTAAGCTGCCAAAAAACAGCATACTAGTGTAGAGACAGAAAATGTGTCCCACAGTTGTTATTATACCACACTGTCAACAAGAGGTATATTGGAAAAAACAGTTGGGAATTCTCAGCATGAATTCTGCTAGTCACTACAGATATAGGATTTATTTACATACTTGATTTATTTAAAACAAGAGCACACACACAAAACAGATACCTTCATACCTTCATCTTGGGTACATTTCTCACCTGAAAGATCATGTCTTGTAATAAAGCTCTCTGGATTTGTTGGAAATACCCTTTCTGCAGTTGTGATACGACGTGCCACACAAATCATACAGGACTGCAAATCTGTATTTTAAAAAGAATGTTTCTTATTTAATTTCTCTCCTGTTTTATTCTATTAAAGCATCTAATAAAACAGCTGAAGCTCCTTCATTGTTAAAGTGGAAGTATAAACAATAAGAATTTACGTTTTTGCATTCTCTTCCCACTTACTCAAAAATGGATTGCAGAAGCTACAGATTTCATAATACATAACAAATATCAAAAAGCTTTACTCAGAGACTTCTTTTGTGCCCAGTAATTCCACAAAATTTCCTACCTTCCCCCTCTTCCATCATAGCTCTCGGCTGTGATAAAGCAAAGCACTGCATTGTTTCATATCTTTGACGTGTATCCTGGTGGCTGCCGACATCTTCCAAAAGATCATGAGAGGTTTTCACCATCATCCGGCAATTGAATGTATGACTCTTCTGTCTAGGTGTTTCGTTGGTCCAAGCAACTCCATTAACTTAAAAGAGCACAGGAAGAATTTATAGATTTTCAGATAAAATCAATTCATAACTGATTTTTCTTAATTTACCTTGTTCCTAGATTAGAGAGATTAAAGAATATTTTAAGATTCTTTCTCAATATTCCATCAGTTTTATACCTTGGGAACAGTAGTACTGAGAACCAAGTAAAAAAACCTCTTTCCTTTACATGATGCTTTCAGTCACTTGAAGGAGAGCTGAAAAGTCATTCACATATTTAAAAAAAGAAGTGGTTCCCTCAGCTAGTCTTGTGGCTTTAGGCAACACGTTCCTTTAGTATCCTTGTTTTAAGTTACAGGTGAACAAACTGCAAAGGCTAAAGTACAGTGTGAATTTCCAGCACATTTATTTCTGGTGGTGTGCTTTAGTAAGAACATGATAATATTTTTGAAGATTAACATACTTCTATAGTCAAATATTCTTTGTATAAGTAATTTGTTTTGAAAGGTTATCCATTACAAGCGTTTTTTTTTTTTTCTTCTCTGATTGTTTTCAAATAGCCTAGTAACTGTCTAGTAAGGCAGCTTTTATTACCTGAAGATTTAGGTAAGTTTTTAAGAAAGTCCTTCCGGTCCTCTTCATGCAAGATACCGTAGACACTTGTATTAACCAAATCTTCTTGTTTATATTGCAGATACTGTGTGACATTTTCTGACACAAATACTATGTTCCCATCTCGATTTACAACAAACAGGAAACCGTCCAATGCCTAAATATTAACATGACAACATAGCATGTAAGACACACTGCCTAATTCTGAACATAATTTAGTTTAAAAACTATGTGGGTGATAAATGTCAAGTTACAATACATGCATTTCTTTTCAAAGATAGAGCTGAAGTTTTAAATATTTCTCTGAGGAAAACTGTCTGGTAAGGAATGATTTCAGTATCAAAAATTAATCTGCTCATTTGTTATTCCATTGAGCTCTTTCACAGTGATAACCAGCCTTCTTGTTTCATTCTTGCTTTATTTGAACACAAGATAATGAATCTGTAACCTTATTTAAATAGCTGGCAAATTGAAACAAGAAGAAATCAGTAGAAACAAGTAGTAAGACGTGAACATGAAGATATTTCCACCAGCAAGTGATGATAAGAGGAGAGAGCCTCTCCACGTCTTTAAATATTGTGTTCTCTTAACTGAAAAAAAAATTCAATATCTATGTAAAACAATTAAGTTTCAAAAGTGCTTTTTCGTAGACTTGTGAATAAGGGATTGGTTTTCTAGGTGATTATTCTTAGGTTATTTCACTTGATGGCAACATTTCTTTAAAATGCTTCACAATTTAGAAACACAAACCCCAATACACATCACAAACCTCTAGTCTTTGCAAGACCTCATCCATTTATTTTAATGCATATCCCCCAAAAAAGCAGAATATTCCTCTTATTACTAAGCACTGCTTTAGTAGTAATTTGCTAACGACTACTGGAGAAAGTAAAACACAACAATATAAGAAAAAGACAAATGTTATTCTTTCCTTCTACAAAGAATTTCAGCAAAATTAAGGAAACATGACAGATTTTATTCTTGACCCTTTCAAACATAATTCTGTAGAGTTCTTGCGTACTATTTATTACCATAGGATTGCAGGCTTTATTGTAATATTTTCACCTGCCGTATTTGTTCCCATAGGGATTTACTAAGACCCAATTTGTACTTGCCTGTAATAAAAGAGGTCCCAATGAATCCTTATCAATAACTCCTTGACCCGTAGAAGATACATCAGCTTTCTGAACATCATCATCATTAGAAACTGCTTTTCCTGAAACGCAAAAGATATATTTTAGTAAAGCAACATTTCATATGAAGACTACATTTTAATACTACAAGCCAGATTCTAGGAAGCGCGTGAATAAAGGCAAAAAAAAAAAAAGCATGAGTGACAGAGGAACTCTCATATATTGTTAGCTGCTTAAGACCAGATAAAATGTCACGGCTACACAATGCCAAACCATTTGCTTACATAAATTGACTTGACAGTTAAAAGTTGGATCAACTTGTTTTGCAAAGAATATTTCTTCTGCTGCTTTTGGGATCATCTGCCTGATGAATCCCTGCTGAATCTTTCAATGGCCATCAGGCATATTATACATATCTCTTCCTTCTGGCTTTATTTTGATCATCTCATCATCATTGGTCAGCTTTCAGATGCCATCATCACTGTTCTACAAAAAGGCTTTAGCTCACGTTAATGTATGTGTACATGTGTGTGCGTATTCATGTATGGGGGGGTGTGTGTGTATAATAAATCATATTTTAAGAATCAAAATATCCTAAATAAATTGATTGCAGGGGAAGGTGGAATAAGAATCCACGTCAGGCAGCAGAATTACAGAAAACAAGCAGTAAACTTTTTTCTGTGGTACTTGCTGGCTGGCTAAGCAGACCACAAGAGGAATACAGCACCCTAAGGGAAGATTATCACATACTCAACTCTATAATGAAACAGAATTATTACGTTGGAATACACTAGAAAAACATTAAAAACAGAAGTTAAGATTATTTTTTTAGAATTGTTTTAACATGTCTTCAAAAGATGTGGCAATTTACCAAGACAGATAAAATATACACCATAGCTCAATCGTTTTTTTAAATACTTCACTGTCCAAAGGAAACTACATACACTTGGCAGGCTATAGTTATTCGGGGCGGGGTGGAGGGGGGGGTGTGTGTGTGTATATATATATATATATACACACACACACACACACACATACACAGCCCTCACTATACGTTTCAAAAACAGGTTTTGCATCTACCTGTCCATCTAAAAAAATATTGTTATACCACTTAGGTTTACACTAGCTGACAAAAACTATCAAAATTTGATGCATTGCTGTTTTCTCCTTTGTTGACTTAACTATATACTGAGTACAGCCAACTGCACTATTTAATTATTTGATCTCAAGCTAAAAGCATTTTAAATATATTGCAGCCCAATACTTAAACATTTAGGAAGCATGTCTTAACCAGTACAAGGAAACAAAGCGAAGTCCACAGAAACATAGTAGGAAAAAATAGCAATAAAAATTAATATATCAGATTGAAAGTGTGCCCCATAAAAAAAAACAGATATTTTTTAAGAAGTTAATTTCAAAGCATTAAAGTCTCTTTAAGCATGAAGTCCCTTGAAGTGAAAGACAACAGTATATACTCTTCATACCAGTGGGTATTTGGTATATTGTACCAGCTGATTGTACAATATCGTCTGGTTTTAGTTTCTCCGTGGACTATCTCAAGTTTTCCTAGTATTTTCAGGAAACTGATAAGAAAGGCCATACAAAGTTTTAAAGCCCCTATTCCCAATAAAAAAAGAGCGATAGTAAATACTTGCTTACTTTCAAACCGAAAGTTCAAGGCATATTAAAGGTTTGGCTGAAGTCAAAGTCTGAAGACTCTCGGTTACATGCTATTGTGAAAAACACTACTCAATTCCCACGTAACTACTGCTTTTGGAAAGGAATCACAAGAAAATGATCTTATTTCTTTTGGCTTAGCAGGGAACTGTACCTTGCTCTTTTATCTGTCGAATCTGTCTCACGGTTTCTTTTAAAATAGCACATTTGTCTGGTTTGACATTGAAATTGTCAATGTCACTCAGATTAGCAGATATCAGTTCAGCCAGTTCTTCAATGTATTTGCTTTCCTGCTCACGCCGACGCTTCTCACCACTGCAGGTCAGACTAGGAAACAAAAGCATCATTTCATATACTTACATACCGTCAAATACAAAAGCTGTGCTCACTCTGTGAACTTCAACGTACTTCATGTAACACCTACCTTTAAACCTAGGTAGCAGTTATTCTTCCAGCAAAAATAACATGTCAAAGCAGGGACTTGAAAGATAAAGCAAGCTAATGAAGGGTGACAAACTGAAAAACAGAACTCCTGAATGGAGAGACAGACATTGGAGAAAAGGAAAGAGAAATTGGGATGGAGGACACTCACAAAGAGATACTGGGATACAGTGGGAGAATCTGAGGATCTCACACAATCTGTTGCATGATGGAGGTAATTCGCATGGCACAGTGGGGACATATATAAAAGGGAGAAACATGAGTACACACGACGCCTGGTATTTTGGTGAAACTGAAGACAAATTTAATAAAGGTTAATACTCTGTGGGAACAAGAAGATGAAAGGATAACACAGAAGCCTTAAGACAAGGTATAAAGCAATGAGGTTAGAGGGGACAGAAAACCGATCCCCTCAGATAAAGATCTCTGAGAGAGCTGAGTGAGGGGCAGGAAGACAGCATGGAATGCCAAAATTCGAGATGAGCTTGCAAAGAACTAGTCTAAAGAAATGGAAGTTAAAAAAAAAACGCTCTACTTGTTGCGGTATTCTGTGCTGACCACAACCACCTGAAATGAGGCCTGTCAAATCCATTACCAGATATAAGATTCTGCCTTTGAAATCTCTGTGAAGCAAGAAGTTTTTCTTCTTTTGCTTTGCAATCACAGCTTCAACAAGTGATTCCTTGTATGTTCACTCTGTTAAGATTTTCACAAGAGTCTAATTATAGAGCAGAGTTCATCAGCATCATATCTATACATAATAGTGAAGTTGTGTATCTTCACAACAGAAGCTGGTCTAGAGAATTTTTCAACTGAACAAAATGATTAATTAGAACTCACTCTAAATAGCAATGAAAACTTGAAAAATCTCTTTTAAAACTCATTAATAAAAAGGAGAAAGGTCTATATAAACCTACCTTGCACCTGGTGTATCACAGGGCAATGGCTTGCGCTTCCTTGACTCATTGGTCAAGCTATCCAAAGAGTTTTCTCCTAATCCACTCATCTTGACCATGCATCAGCAACTAAAAGCAAGAAAATCAGCACTGTGAATGAATGTCTCAAAATAATAATTCAAAATACAGACAACTTATCCAGATAAGTTACTTATTTTTATCAGATTTATGAGTGAGTATTTTTACTGGAAATCCATATCACAGAATCACAGAATGTTAGGGATTGGAAGGGACCTCGAAAGATCATCTAGTCCAATCCCCCTGCTGGGGCGGGATTGCCTAGACCATATCACACAGGAACGCGTCCAGGTGGGTTTTGAACGTCTCCAGAGAAGGAGACTCCACAACCTCTCTGGGCAGCCTGTTCCAGTGTTCAGTCACCCTCACCGTAAAGAAGTTTTTCCTCAAATTTAAGTGGAACCTCCTGTGTTCCAGCTTGCACCCATTGCCCCTTGTCCTGTCAAGGGATGTCACTGAGAAGAGCCTGGCTCCATCCTCTTGACACTTGCCCTTTACATATTTATAAACATTAATGAGGTCACCCCTCAGTCTCCTCTTCTCCAAGCTAAAGAGACCCAGCTCCCTCAGCCTCTCCTCAGAAGGGAGATGTTCCACTCCCTTAATCATCTTCGTGGCTCTGCGCTGGACTCTCTCTAGCAGTTCCCTGTCCTTCTTGAACTGAGGGGCCCAGAACTGGACACAATACTCCAGATGCGGCCTCACCAGGGCAGAGTAGAGGGGGAGGAGAACCTCTCTTGACCTGCTGACCACACCCCTTCTAATACACCCCAGGATGCCATTGGCCTTCTTGGCCACAAGGGCACACTGCTGGCTCATGGTCATCCTGTTGTCCACTAGGACCCCCAGGTCCCTTTCCCCTACGCTGGTCTCCAACAGGTCTGCCCCCAACTTGTACTGGTACATGGGGTTGTTCTTGCCCAGATGCAGGACTCTACACTTGCCCTTGTTATATTTCATTAAATTTCTCCCCGCCCAACTCTCCAGCCATATACCTTTTTACTATTAAAAAATAATATTTGGTTACCATTTTTAAAAAATCTATTTTGTATTTTGCCAAAACACAGGTTTACAAAGCTTTATATCAATGTAAGCAAAAATAAATGTAAAAAATGCATTTGATTCAGAAATGTTTAAAATTTTGCACCACAGTCCTGGGACCACTGTATAGCTCCAATTTGTCTGAAAATAAAAAGATTCTCAGGGTTTTCATGTATGTTTAGATAACTTGAAAAGAAAGTGATAAATTATAATACATTATGCCAAAATGTAGTTAAATACTAAGGATAAAGTTAGATACCATTAAAGAAAAAGGCAAGTGATACCCTAAGGCAATGAAGGATGGATGACCTGAACACTGAGAATACAGAAATGTTGAATAAAATTTCCTTTTCTGTATGCTTCTTTCTTCTCTTCATGCAATCTAACCACTGCAGCCACAAATAATTGTCATCCTTATTATACATCCATGACACTCATCTCCCCTCACTCCCACAAGAAAAAGGAACGCAGTCACAGAGGAGGGAAGACACCTGTACCAGATCCTGCTATGCTACAATCAACGCCATGCTGAGGGAGGGAAAAAACTTTTTAATGGATCTATGCTATTTATGCAGCCAGAGTATTTTAGAACATAATTAGAACTACAAAATAATCTAATATTAAATTTGCATTTGTTTTTTTTGTACCACAGTGACAACAAGACATATCTGGGCAGTTAGAAGTTTAGCATTATTTTATGCTTTTTACAGAAATTTCCAAATTAAATGTAAATTTAATTTACTGCAGTCTAGTTCAGACTGCATTTCTTTACCCCACACAGCAACAACAGTAACTGGTCTTAAACATTTAGGTAAGACAGTTATACTAGTTAGTTGGAGCGAAACTTTTCCATAACATATAACCCAGGTATTAAAAAATCTTCCAGGAAAAAAACGTTCTTTAAGGATCTCCACAAGCAAAACCCACCACTACTACAGTTATTTAAAAAAAAAAAAAAAAATTATGATGACCAAATGCCTAGGAGTCAGTGATCACACGTCACAAGGACAAGGAACTGACAGACACACTTTCACCTAAATGAAGTTTATGTTAAGGCGTCAGAGGCTGGTAGTCAACTGACTTGAAGCAGCTCTGCAGAACAGGATTGGGGCACCCTAGTGAACAAGAAGTTAGTTAAACCCAAGTCAGCAGTGTACCCTTGAAGCAAAGAAAACCAATCCCTTAGAAAGTATCTAGCCAGCTAAGTGCTTCCTGGACAAGACATCTAAAGAAAAAAAGATGTGTGTGTAGTTCTTCTGATGTACTAACCTTGACTGATTGGGTTTTTTGCTTACTGGCTTTTTGCGGCAAAAAAAATAATACTCCCATACTTCTTTCTAAAGTCCAAACTGACAGGGCAAAGACACACAAGAACAGATTTGCATGAAGCAGCATAGGGGTTGGTTGCAATAGCTGATACTGTTATTGCAGGATGTTAGCTATGGGTGGAGAATTTAAAAGGACATTCTTGTTAAAGAAGCACAAACCTCTGAAGGCCAGACAGGACAGAGGACTGCCGGCTGCACTGAGGAGCAGGCACTGGATTGCTCTGGCACACGTACAAAGCTCAGAAGTAAAATGGTATCTCTTTAAAGTGCAAGTTCTCTTTGCAGCTAAGGAAATGTTACAACACTTAACATAAAACTATATTCAAAATCAATCCTCATCCCAATTGACAGGAATTAGGAGAAGAAGGATAATACATTTTCTACATCACAATAAAAATAAAAACAGTAAAACATAAACCTGCATTTGAAATAAAAAATTACAAACAACGCGTAACTCTGTAACTATGGTCATGGACTGCACAGATAAGAAGTTCATTTTACATTTAAATATTCGATACAAAACCAGGCTAAATAAGACAAATCCCAATACACATAGACATGAAAGAGCAAGCCTGAAGACTTTTATTCAGTCGTATATTCCTCCAGGGTAAAGCCCTCTCAAACACATTTAAAGGAGTGGCCCACCTTATGTGACGGTCAAGAAAAATATACTGTTACACCACGAGATGACAGTATAGCACTGAGCAGCTGCAAGGATGAGCTTCTCTTCAATTAAGCAGCTGAATGAAAAACTACTCATCTGAACAAGTAAGCAGTTTCAGAAAGAGATTATATAAACAGGCTGAGATCGTGCAAAAAGCAGCTGATTAGCTGAAGCGGACAGTGAACAGAACATGACTCGTAAGGTCTTGTGCCTGCAGACCCCACAGCTAAGGCTGAATCCTGAGAGTCATTCTGGAGGTGACACACGCGCACACTCCAGGACTGGTGCTTCACACCCCCCCTGCAACTGCCTTCACAGGCAGAGCAGAGAGCTGCGGGTAAGACCTACTGCGGAAAGAGAAAGGAAGAGCTTAAAATATAAGGCTTAAGGATAGCTGCGGAAGGGTGTGGGCACAGCAAGTATGTCAGAAGCCAAGAGTAAATTCTGTTTAAGAGGAGGAAAGATTTAAAATACATTAAATAGCTGAAATTTTGAGCTAGGACAGACATTTCACCAGAACGTAATTTTTGAGGTAACAGGGTTGCATTAAATGATTTAGAATGGAAATGTCATTTCTGGTTTAACATCCTGTACTGACAGATAATTCACAATAGGATTAAATAGAAAAACAAAATTATTACATTTTGTCTCAGAAACATGCTATATATCAGAGAATACAGCCCTTCTTCTATTTAAGAAAACCCTTCAGTGCCTAAATACAGAAGCTTGGAGAAGAAAGAAAAAATGAGGTAATTCACACAGGCTCTTTCCCTACTATTACACCAAGCAGCCTGTAGTAGTTTATTCAGGCCTGAAGCTGCAGAGTTCCTGCACATGTATTTTCCTTTCCCTAAGAGTATCACTACAAGCTGAGAAGGCATGTAATGCCCACAACTCTAACTGCTTAGCTAAAGAAATTACAGAAGCTGCTTCCCAATACAGATGGATTTACTGTACAAATTGTTAACAGTCAAACTAATTTCCCTGCTACAGGAAATATTAGCAAAAGAAGCCATTATTCAATGAGTTTATAATGAAAGAAATCACCGGTCAAAAAGTACCAGGTGTTATATTTATTCATTGAATATGAACCTGTAATTTCTAATGGGCTAAAAAGTTTTTCCAAGAAGAAATCTGATTTTGGGGAGTTTTCCTGAAGTTAATCATTCTTTCAAGAGACTGCTCCAAAACGCAGCTTTCAAAAGTTAAAAATTAGATGCATTTTTACTACTAAAAGCAAAAAAGTTTAGCACAGCCATCTTTGTAAACTTACTTTCTGAGCTAACAGGCAATCGCATTACTGCTGGCTCATGAACCTATAATGCTGGCTAGAAAGACTCCTCTGCTAGTTATACTGCACAATATTATCTACCTAAGCGAAGCATTTTTTAAAGAAAATAATTAGACAATGAAATTCATTCTATTATTTGGGTAATTAAAATAAATCTAAAAGCTAGCTTAATTTGACTCAACGAATAGCTCAATTACTACATAAAACCAGGCAAATATAAGAAATTATGTTACATTTTAGACAAATATAAATTACCCAAAATACAGGAATGATAATCCTCTGTCATAGAATATTATTCTTACTCAGAATAATGGAAATACAGATATGACAGCAACCACTTCCATGAAAAATCTGACAATTGTTCTGCTATTCTTCAAAGTTGCATGTACAGCTCAAAAAGTGGATGGCAAACCTACTGCATAGAAGGATAACTAACAGTGGGACTGTATTATGAACTTGAGCTATGAATACTATACTATTATGCACTTTCTAATGAGATTTGTATGCAAATATTTGCTTAAAATGCAAGAAGCTACAGCACTTTGATTACATATAAGGACGAAGAAATCCTGACTATAAATTCTATCCAGTGATAAACAACTAGATTTTTCTAAAAATGTATCTGTTTCTAGTTTATATAATTTATAGAGAGAATTTCTTTGGACTGCCAAATTTTAAAGCCAAGTACTTAATGAACAATAATTCCTATGTATATAATAATATTTAAATGTTTGCTAGTCTGATGTCATCAGCACCAGCAACTAATTTTAATTTCTAAATTAAACTGCTCATGTTACTCCACTGTATTGGAATACTTTGTCATTTTTATTGAACATTTTATAAAATAAAAGCATTCCATGCTACACTCCCTTTAGCGCTTGAAAAAAAGATGACACAAGCCACACTTTGTTCTGTTCAATACGATTTTCCAAAAGTTATTTGGGAAAACAAAGCCCTAGCTCTTGGCAAATAATTTAGAAAGGTATACATTTGTATAAAATAGAGAATGTTAAAGTTGAATGCAAGCAAATACGTCTGGAGCCCTCCAAAGTTTATACTTAATGCAAATTTGAGAAAAACAAAGATGACATAAGAGATGGTTCAAATTCTTCAAAGCAAGACATTGCTTAATTCCATCGGTTGTAGCAGTAATGAATGCTTAATTCCATCGGTTGTAGCAGTAATGAACCACTATATACTGATGTTCCTAATCCCACCAGTGGAGTGGAACCAAAGGCAGCAATATTTGGAGAAAAAGTTCCAAATTTTCATGATTATTTGCAAATACTAAATACTGGTTTCTGCATTACCATTTATCTTTTCAGATATAATCCTAAATTCTCTATAATTTTTCTCACTTATCAAAAAGGGGAAACAAGAAATAACAAAGACCTTTTTGCTCATCAATAAGTGCATTGAAAAAACATTTGCCCTTATTAATAACGTGCACCTGTCTATGTCCTTTGCAATGTACTATATACTTTTCACATGTCAGGTCTCTTCATTTCTCAGTGAAAACCACAGATGGATTGTTAAAAAGGTACGTTTTTTTGCACGTCACAGGTAAAGCAAGTTCTAGTCATTATTAATCCATCCATTGTAACAATATATGTACAGCCTTCGAAAACAAAACACAGAATTTAAAGGACTCATCAGCATTTAGGACTAGCATTTTTCAACCTGTCAGGGTTTCAATATTCTGACAGGCTAAAAAAACAAAAAAAATCTTCTAAAATTCTGTCCCAGACTACCAAGAAAAGGATGCATGTCGACAATATGGTATGTTTGAAATCGGGAAAGTTCCTAAAGCCACTTCCTAGAGAGCACTCAAGTCAAAAGGACATGGAGAAGTACTAAGCACAGTAAGCAGAAAGTTTTCAGCTTGATACAATAGTTTCTTCCCTGGTCTTACTCACCTCACCTTCTCACAAACTGCACAGATACTAACTTAACAACATTCATTAGATCACTTTCTGCTAGTTTGTCTTTCAATGCACTGGTTTCCTTCTCCAACTCAAGCGTTATTCCCTCATGCCCATGTTCTCAGCAGTTGTAGATGAAAGACCTATTCACCAAACAGGACATGGCAACTGGGAAGGTTTTGTCCTAACAGGGGCCCAAAAATACAATTAGATGCTTCAGATTTAGTTTTTGTATTTGTTTAGCTGAAATAGTTGACCACACACACACAAAAAAAACAAAACTCACAAAGCACAACCATATAATACTAATTTAAAACATACCCAAACTATTTTAAAAATCATATTATTTGCATAAAACATTTTTAACACTTCTTTGGTCCTATGAAACCATCAACTTTTTCCTGTACTAAATATATGTACTCATGGTATCTTGCATACTTCGAAGCTCTTCTGTCTGAGCTGATTTCTTGTTTGAAAAATTCACTAGGGAAAAAGCATAAATTGGCTCTTAGCATTCCTCATAATAAGCCAATTATGAAGAGTTAAATCAAACCAGTCCTTTTCAATGAATCATGAAGATGGTCTGGAATTCTTTTAATTGTATATAACATTAAAATACTAAATACAATCCTCCTTTCTAAAAACCAAGACATAATTCACACAGTTTTTTAAGATGCAAATTGTAAATAAAACTAGAGGACATTCCATTCAGCAACTCCGTACTCTTTGTGACTATTTGTTATTTCAAATTTATATTTCCCTCAAATACACATATATAAACAGTAGCTTTCCAGTGAAACTTCTGATTCATAATGTTCTTGAGAATATGCAAAGATTCTTTTGTTATAAGACTGATCACAAAAACAAGTGATGTTCCCATTTACATAGATGGGAATCCACAAGAAAACAAACTTGGAAAACTTCTTTCTGGCAGCAGTGAAGTAAGGTGGGGGTTTTTTTTCTTTTTCTTTCTTCTTTGTAAGAACATGCTTCTTATATAGTTACATGCACAGTTTGTAAATTGTAGCTTTAAAAATGGTAAGAGAATAACTGTTCAGGTACATATAGTCCAAATATGAAGTCAGTCACTTACATGTCCTTAGCAAACATTCAAGTACAGCATATTTTTCAGAGGACCTTCAGCATCAGAAGTCATTTTAAGTCACATCCTGAAAAACAAAAAAGGTTGTACATTAGAAAAAAAAAAAGTGCTTGCTTTTCAATTTTTTCCATCTAATATTAATAATCTTATCAAAAAGTAAATACTCAATATTGATATACTTTAATGTCACAGGAGTTTAAAGCTAATTTATAATGACTGTAACTGTCATCTCTGCTATATGGTAAACAGCTCAAAAGTCTGAATCTTAACATCACAAATGCCACCCAGTGAGCTAGATTTCCTTTTGCATAAGGACTGAACATATTTAATTTTTTTTTTTTTTTTTACTTTGGAAGAAATAATGAAACTGTTGTAGATGTTTGTTAAATCTTAAAATGCCGCAGCCCCAAATCAATTCTTTTGTAAAGTTATGACTGGCAAGTAAAAATTAAGTGCGTAGCCACTCTATGTCAGCCTCTATACATTGCTTGGTACACAACTACTGTATGAGAACAGCAAACGCTTTTCAGAGCTATGAACACTCAGGTTTCTGTTATTCCATTTTTCTGTGAAATTCTAGGAATGATTAATCCATATTATAACGCAATTTATACAAGGTACGATTAAGTGTACTAATTAGCGAGATTCTGGGTCTCTATAAAGAATTACAGTAACTTAGGAAAAGTTTTAAACAACCGCTGTGTGATTGAACTGATTTACTGAAAACTGCTTAAAAGCGCTACGTAAAGCAGAGGCTGTTCAAGCTAATTAGAAAAATAAATTGCTCTTGGGAAATATTTATGAGACATTCACATGTAAGCACACACCATAGTCCTATCCAAAATCAAGAGCTTCAAAATTGATACTTCTACCCAGACTACTTAATAGGTAATCACTAGCAGGCAGGTAATGGAGTTTTATTCAAGGAGCCCATTTCTTAAGAAATTAAACTGAAGCTTTTCATATCAACTGGTTGCATATGCATTCATCCGCTGTTTTAACCATCCCTTTGACAATACTGATTGTAGCTTTATTTATATGAACTGGAATTACCAATTAGAAGGTTGATTGACAATGTGGTCACGTAAGAGTAAGCATCAAGAGTAAACAGTCTCCTAATTAAAGACTTCTATAACACCATTTTATGCTAAATGAACCTCTGCTAATCATGGAAACCAGAACAAAAGCATACACCCGAAAAAAACGAAGAAAAATCTAAGAAATCTTAAGACGCAGCATCAGAAACATTTGGACATCATGGAAAATTAAATCCTTAAGCTGTTATATTCTGTAAAAATGTTAAACCACACCTATACTACACTCAGTGATAACCTGCTGTCTAGCTTCACTGGGATGGTCTCATGCCCAACAAGAGCTATTTTCTGATGTCTCCACGGGACAGAATTTATGATGAAACAAAAAAGATAGCATAAATTACATTCACTGTTCAGTTTGATGTGCAGGTTTTTTTCCTAAAATTTCTACAACAGCTCGATAAACTGGTGAATACATCTGTGCAACAACAGAAGCAGTTCAACAGAATCATAACTAAAAGCCCCACTGAGAAGTTGACCTATGCAAGAGCAACAAGCACAAAATCACTTAAAAGGTGGGAGATTCAAGACCCACAAGTATCAACAGGATTCTGTATGACTGGAAATGCAAGGGGAAAGAGAAGAACCCTGAAAATATATTAAGTTGGAGATCACATAAAAACCTTAACGCTTATTTAAATTAGTTTTAGAATATTTCCTTTATATTCCTCTCCAGTAAATATTCATTCCATGGATGTCAATATCTGAGCTGTTTAAACAGAAGATGAAATAGAACTTAGCAAAGTAGTACTGCAGCAAAATAACTACAATAACCTTCTGAACAATCTGAAGGCTCTTGAAGGGTTAGAAAAGCATCTAGAGGAGCATCTGCACTCATTTGGTCTGGCCAAACACTGCAGAGGACCATCCTATGAGAACTGTAAACTGGCAAGGCAACCTAGACAGATATTCTAAACTCCATTCTACAGACCAGGATGAAATTAAAACAGCCTGAAGTAGAGATGAAAACCCTAACCAGTAAAACAAAAAGTTAACACCAAATATGCTACAGTAAATTTGCCATATATCAAAAGTAAATTAGACCTCAAGTTACTACCACTATAAATAAAACAGGATACTAAAATTCTATAAGCTACTAAGCCTTTACATTGTTATCATCTATAACATTTAAATTAAAAAATAAAATATGTCCCTCTTTTTCAATAGTACTTGGTCTTTTCCTGCTAAGGAAAGCCCGAACTCTTAAATATTGAAAGCTGACCATTCAACTCTGTTACCCCTGCTCTAAACCTACACGCTTCCTCTTCTGACTACAGAGATAACAACCAACTTCTTAACTTTCTAAATACAAAAAATATTTTATTTCAACATTGTTTTCTGTTCTGCTTCACATTAATTAGTTTAGGTTATTAGAGTGCCCAAACTAAGCGACTGGCAGTCTCAGAGCCAGTATTCTTCTAAAAAGCTTGACACTTGGGGCTGTGCAGTCAGCTTCTCCGTCAGCTCCCACCACACCACTACCACTTTCAACACGTGAGCATACTATTTCCTGCCTAAAAACTGCTCAACCAAAAAGCAAGAGCGCTCACACAAAAACATCATTTGGCGTGTTTTGATCTCAATGAGCTCAATATAGTGACCTTCAACTGCTTTCCCCACTTTGAGGATGAGTTACAGAAATACTCAGTTTACACCATATAGAAACTAGGCGCCCAACACAGCCTGGCTACCAAATTTAAGTGTACATATGGTCCACTTTTCAATCCAATTTTTAAAAGACATAAAAAAAATAAGATTACACTAGAGTTTGGATGGGGTGGCTAAGTGACAAGCCATATTGTTGCCAACAACAACAATATGACAGAGAGCTAAAGCTACACTGGTTTTAAGGTTAAAAATATACATATGTAGTCAAATGTGCCAGATATGGTAAACAAAATGGTTACTTTTTGAAAGAAGACGTAAAAAGGATTCTATCTGTAATCCTCCTTAAACGTTTCAGAGATAATGTGCCTGTTTAAAAAAGGCATCAAATACAATATACTATACTTCAAACTACAGTACATAAAAACAACATATTTTTAAACCTCCAGGGGAGGGGAAAAAAGCAGCAGATAAAAAATGCCACTGAACCTTAACTACAGCTTTGTGAATCTGAAAGTACAATGTAACAAACTACTGAAACATATGACATATGAGACTCAAGTACACTGAGTTAATAAAGAGGTTTTGGTGTACTGTAACTATTTTGTGCTAAAAAGTCTTATCTTTCAAGATTAAAGCAGCTATACTTACATTATGAAGCAAACAGCAAATTACATTGTTAATTGTACTCATACATCATTATCCTAATCTAGCACTTCCATCATTACAATAACTAATAAAATACTATTCCAAAATATACATATTTGATCATTCTCCACTCTTTTTTTCCCCACCCCCTCAGCCAAAAAGGTCATTTCCTACATAATAAATAACTGACTCAGAGACTTCACTGAATCAGGGCTGTCAGTTAAAGAAAAAAAAAATGGTGCCATCTATAATCTGGTAGCCAGTGAAGCACACCTTGCTGCAACATGTTAAATAATGTTAACTCAGCACACACCCTTTTTATATTATACTCTCTGTCTTAGGGAGACTTAATAATTTTTCAGGGCTTGTCAGGTTTCATTTACCAATTCCCCTGCAGTGTTTAGTAAGCACTATGCACTCCTGGGCTATTTTTCAGGCATGACAATTAACTTGAGCCTTGTTCACTTTGCATATATTAAAATGACAGGACACTTTCAGTTAAAGGATGGTCAGAGGTGGAACATACTCCAAGTACGTCTCCTGTTCCTCTGATAAATAATGCGTGTGCTCTATTTTTGGAATGTCATTACTTGTTAATTTGTTTCCTATACGTCCCTGTTTGCGAGTCACAGCAATAGATACAGGACCCTGTTATAACAAACAAAATGTATGAAAGAGAAAAGGGGAGCTCCGGTGAACTCACTGTTATAAAAAAGACTGGTCTTTATCCTTACGCCTTCACCACACACTGCAGAACACTTGTAAAAATTTCTCACCTGTCAGCTTCTGCAAGAAGCGCTGTGGTAAAGTGGTTACTGCATCTCAGCACGGGTCCAAGGCACGTGAGCCACATTCTAGACTCAGAACGCAGCTGTGAAAAGCTATCAAACTTATTTGGCTAGATGTCTTTGTCAGGATATAGCTCTTGGAAGCAAAAGACAATTGGGCATAACACAACCACACCACCTACTTGCATGACACTGGCAACAAGAATTGGTATGCTCAAACACAGCAGGCCAAAAAATATTGAAAGTGGCCTTTAATCTTGACTAATTTCCAAGCCACTGTACTGGAAGAAGTGATTTGGGCTTTCAATATAGCTGATGGCAACACTCAAGTGTTTTTAGAATGTATTTAGAATGTTTTTAACACAGGTAAGCCCTTACAGACTTGTATCTGGAAGAGTTAGTAAACAGTCTTTTTAAAAAAATAATTAAAATTTTAATAAACGTACATAGAAAGAAAAAACCCCTAGTTCAAATACCACAAAGAAAGGATGTGATGTCTGGGCTACTATAATGGGACTTGGTAACTACTTAACTGGTAAGAAACCACAGACCACCACCATTCTTTTCTGTACATCCAGACACTTTAACAGCAGAAGAAACTTAGGCAAGTCAGTTGCTGACTGAAATACATATGGTATACTTAGGTTTTATATTAATATTTAATGAAGTTCTAAAAGTGGAAAACACTTCTTCCCATCATCCTTGCCAAAAACAGTGGGTACTATGGAAAGAGATTGTACTGTGACCAGTGCACAAACCTCTCTACTAGCAGCAATAAAATTCTAAAAAAATAGAGAATTTATATAAGTGTTCCATTTACAAGACAAAATACTCTTGCCAGAGCTCAGAAGAGAAGACCAAGATAACAGTATTGAAGAGTCACTTTCCAGCTCTATATACACCTAATTCATAAGTGACTCCACGCCATTTGACACATGACATAATCCACAGGTTAGTAAGAAGACCGCAAGCTGTACAATGCATCTCTACATATTACAATGTCAGATTAATCAGGAATTAAGTTTTGATTAATTCATATAATTTGTTAAAATGGAATTACATAATCCTAAATTATTTAAAGATTAGTCCAAAGTACAAAATCTCTCTAAACTAGAAAAGGACATCAACTAATAGCCTTAGAACATGAAACTATCAGTTTGACCATATAAGTCTGAAAACAATACTTATTTGTTTTTAATCACTTCTAACTTTTTGCTTTGTATATTAACTTACCTGATGAAAGCCTGTTTCATGCCTTATCAATATATGACTTCAATTCTCACACAATTTTGACCACTGCACATTACAATAATGTGATTACCTTTTCAGTACAAACTTTAATCACTGCCATTATAAAGAAAAAGTCCAGTGCAATGGAACGATTGCCAGAAACTAAGTAACAATCATATCAAATGCAAATACAAAGTGACACCTACTAGCAGATATTAGACAGGATTCATAAAACAACTTATAAAATTGGGAGAACTATGTTTTATGGGAACAAAAACACACATAAATATGGGGTGTTTTTTCCTTACAGAATATAGTAGCTCCTGTAAGATAATAGAGTGACAGAGACATTTCCCTACATGATCGGATAGAGATACAAGAGCTCTTACCTTAATTTAACAATGAATAAGGAATTAGTTTTCCTTTAAAAGGGAGGAAGCAACTTCCAAAACATAGTTTCAATATACTAAGAATTCAATCTGCAAGTTTCCAGTAGCAACAGCTATCATTTTCTTTGAGGTAGCTATACACTATCTCACACTTCACAAGCAGAGAGCGCTTACGAAGTTCTTGGTGAAAACAGGAAACGTAATCAACTAACCTAAGTTTGTTTCACTAAATACACATGATCCCTTTCCAAGTCATCAACAAGTCCATTCGCTTTCCTTCTCTGAATGTGCCATCAGCAAGTCCATTCTCCTGCCTGAGACTCTGAATGGGTTCACACACGTTTTCATGTATTACATGCATGCAGTTTTTTTTGTTCGGCCATTCTACCCTACCAGTGTCTCCTGGAAGCAGACTGCTTGCTGGATTTCTAGAGAGACAACATAAACACAACTAGAGTATTACAATTAGCATTAACTCTTTTAGTACTATGGCATTGTTACAATTGAATCAGATTCTACCATGCCAAAATCTTACTCATTTTACAGAGATCAGTTTTATAAAAAACATGTTTAGAATGAGAACAGTTCAAAATCAAGAGTTCTCCAAAGCAACAGTTAAAAACTGGGCAAAATATCAGCCATTTCCTTGTAAAAGCCTGTCCATTGCAAGCTTAAATTTAGAGACAGAAATCATTTCACATTTGGATCAAAATCTCTAACAATACCAAAATGCCTTCAGACAAAGGGAAAAACTGACTGGTTTTGACAGAATGAAACACTTACTGTACACACTATCAGTTTCTGACACGTGATCTCTATCAAGTAGATGCCAAGCTTAATACCAGCTTTGGAACTTCTACAAGTAATACTCAGAAAAGCATTCAACACAGATGAATTTGCTGCATTTTCTACAGCTATTATTAGCAATGGATGTTCATCCTCAGTATTTCCAATTTAGTCTTTGAATCTTGTATGTGAAAGTATTCATCGATTCAGTAGGTATGGAGGTTGGCCTTTAAGAAAATTGCTTATGTGAAGAAGTAAACGCTTTCAAGTGTCAAGTCGCAGAGCAAAAATATTTTTCAATTACAATTGCACAGCTGAAAAAACATTCTAACTATTCTTTTCATATTTGCATATTTTAAAAGCAACCCTCTCAATTAAAAAGCCAGTCTCCCAATTAAAAGCTATAAGCAATCTAGAATTTTTGCAATGCTCTAATCATAGTTTTGTTTCCCCCATTCTACTTTGGGCAACTGTTCAACTTGGGAGATCAGATGTGATCTAGTTGATTCTCACGTGCCTTAAACAGCACTGTCATTAATCATCCCACCATACATTTAGCCTGTTAGCCTGTTCATTTCATCTGCCATTTCCTAGCACTTGAACAATCACAAATTATGAAGAACAAAAGTTTATCAACCGCTGGAAACCACAAATCCTTGAAAAGAACAGTCCTGATGCTTGTGAGTTCTGTCTGTGAGTTCTGCACAGTTCTGTCGTATTTTGCCTTTGTGGGAAACTTCCCCAGTGTTTACTGGGGAGCAGTAAAATATAATTGTTTCTGTACTCATACAGAGTCTCCTGGCAGGTACTGCAAACTTCTAACAAAGCTAACCTTTTGTTGGGTGAATGCTACAGAAGAGACCATTTTCAGCCAAACTGACCAAGTGAGGCAAGTTCTTACACTCAACATAAAGGCCTCTGAAGTGAAAACCCTTGAACATTAAATACATCAGATCAGCTTCAAAATTTACTGGAATGTCCTGGCCATCAACAGCAAGAGCCTCTTTGATCCTGACTACTAAAAAGCAAACCTTTCGCTTTTATGGACGACACAAAGTTAGGTCTACAAAGTATGCAATCCAGTGCTGCAGTTTCAAGAATCTTTTACATTAGTGTCTAGACAACACCCTTTTGTTCTGCACTTATAAGAACACAATTTGTTACACAATTAACAAATTAGTTTCTGATATTAACCTTGGAAAAACCCCAATCTCTCAAGACTTCCATAGCACAAATACCAAAAAAACAACTCAATGTAATGCTTTATGAAATATTTTGATTCCAGTCTTTATGATGCTTCAAAGACAGATTTTGGTATTAGTAGCAGAGTTACACACAAACAAATTAATAGAGAGAAACAAGCTTTGCCAGTGGTGCTGTGGGTGCACAGCAGATGAGCTGGGATACAAGCCACCCAAAACATGCTCACAGTAATTTCTGTCCCTCTTCCTAAATAGTCAACACCAGTTCTACAAAACATACCATCCCACACTACTAAGCCTCTAGTACTGGACAGAAACACTGATTACCCTCTTTAAAAAAGCACGTCATAAATCGCGTGGCCTGCTGTCATGAATTTGCAGTCAGCCAAAATACACAACACTCTCCAAGGGCACAAATATTTGAGGGAATAGTATTCTGTTATTACAAAACAACAACAAGGACAAACAATAATGAGAAGCAGCTTAAATAACTTAGCTAACATGTTTAGATTTAACCACAGCATCCTGTAAAACAACTAGAAATGATGCTGTATCTGTGAATTTTTTACCTTTTGAGTGCTCTTAACTTAAAAAATAGGACTAGACAACAGACAAAACTCAGCCTACAGAAGCGATGAAGAGTGTGACCTGCTAGTATATTTTAAACACAATGCTAGTTTTAACTGGAAAATAAAGTAGCCAACCATAAAAAGATGTTGGTACAAGACAGTTCAGAGATGTAATGCAAAGCACAAAATAGTTTCCCGTTTCTGTCAACGCTTGCTTTTTCTACACATGAATATTACATCTGAGGAGCATGGAAAAAAGGAATTTGTTTGCTTACGGAAAAATCATTCTTAATGAATAAAAGACCACTGCTACTGCCTGCTCAACTCAACCATCTGCACATCTGTGCAACTAATATGGTCCATGAGCAAATACAAATTGCCTACCATGACACGTCAGTGTACGGAGCCAAGAGGCATAACACACATGGGGTTCCACCTACTTCAAAGAAAGCTACATCCATGCTTAGAGCTAAACCCTAAATTCACTGTTGTGACAGACAGGGAATGTGGTATTGAGGGTAGCTAATCTCAAAATAGAACAACATATCTACCTTCATTTTGAAATGAAAACACATTAAAATAAAATTATTTATTTAAAATTATCCATTCCTAATACTCCTAATTGTTTTAACAGTACAGGTGAACAGACTTGCTTTCAATCTCTAGGAAAAAAAGCATAAATATAGCTTTAAAACTCTTTCAATTGCACACATATATTTCACACTAAAACTGCACACTCCTTTGGTGATATTTTTAAGTCAATGATCACTGAGATGACAAAATAGTATTTTTTGGATTAAAATAATTTTACTATATTTTGCCATAAATTTCCGGTATATACAACTACAGTCAGCTAAATCTTCCTCTCACTCAAGTAGAATAATTTAAAGATTATTTGTGACCTAAATTTCTCTTTGTATAGCCCATGCCAATTTGCCTGAGAAAGGAATCAAAGGAGTTGCGGTCATTAGAGCTGCAAGAGAGAAAAGAACCCAGAAGAGTGTACACATCTGTGACATCTCAATATGAATGGAGACAATAGACGCCTTATACAGCTATAAAGGAGAGTGTGGGGGAGGAAGGCTAGCAAGCCTTTTTTGTTTGTAACATAAAGATGTGAATAATTCTGTAAAATGCAGTTAGGAAGCATTATGTGCCGTAAGAAACTAGTCTTATTTCTTGCTGGATTTCTTAGGTGAATTCAGTTTTTAGAAGAATCAGGCAGAAGTCACAAAACAGACTCAAACACAGAGAAACAGGAAAAGAAAACACAAGTCTTTGTACAAGAAGAAGAAGAAAAAGTAACCGGCTAGGTATGATAGACACATTTTATAAAAGCGATCAAAACAAAAGGACAAATCCATGGAACAAACAAAGCCTAGCACTTCTATGGACCTCAAAAAACATTACTGCCTGGCCTCAGAGAAACTAGATCAGAACCTTAGAGAAATACTGGAGACAGCAGAAAAGAAAAAAGACCAAATTCTTACTAGAACTCATCAGATGTTCATAGATTAAAACATAGACGCCTTCTAAATTTAATTCCAAATCTGACATAGTATTTAGGGCATCTTTGTAAGACCAACAGGAGTACTACTTAAAACTGAATTAATCAGCTTTGAACACATCTACTGTAAGTTCAAAAGAGGCCTTTCAAACCTGAATCTTCATTTTTAATAGGACTTTTTCACTAGGAACACACACTGACACACTAAAAAGACTGAGCAAGCAAGACAATCACTGCAAATTCCCAGTTATTTAAAACTTACTAGTCTTGAGTTACACTATACGAATCCAGTGAAGATTTAATTTTCAAAACTACTTAGAATTCTGCCAAAATACTTTTCCACATTAAACAAAGACATACAGACTGCATTACACATATATTCTAAAATTTCCAGCACATTACAATATCTTATTGATTTCTTCGCATCACTTGTAGCTCCAGTTCGAAGTATTAAAACCAAATATCTTAAATAGTCTTAACAGGAAAAAAAAAAAAGGAAGAGGAAGTCAGCACATTAATCAGTTAATGCTTGTGTGCACAAATCAAAGAAATTCTCAGAGATGGTATTATTGTCCTATGAAGTTGGTTGTGTTTAAAAAACAACATGTAACTTAGAAGCAGTGTGGAATATTAATTTACACGTCTCTAGTGATATGTGAGGACATCGCCACAAACCCCCAGCCCTCAGGATGGAAAAGTTTTTACACTGTCACTGTATGACTGTACCGTGATGACAACAGCGAGGGGGAGAGAGATAAAAAAGACGCAGGCTCTCAAGTGAATTTTGGATAATAGCTTCTACACCTACAAAGCATTTGCAGCAGAGAACAAAAACATAAAAAAAACCACCTATATGGCTCTATGAGGAAGTTAAGGGGAATACCACAGGGAAAAGGTTAGCATTTAAAAAGTGGAAAGCCTTGTCTACATGGGAAGAACTGAAACACCCATAGAACACAGTAAATTGAATGTAAACAGGAAATACAGGACTAAAAAAAGAACAAGAAGAGTGCCTTGCACCAAACTCCAGCTGATAATAAAAAGTTATTTAAACAGTACATCAGAAGCAGGAAGCCGGCTGGGGAGACAGTGGACCTCTTCAAGGCAAAGGCATCAAATGGGCACTCAGAGAGGATAAAGCCATAGCTCTGAAAATCTCTTTGTGTTGGCCTTCACCAGTGAAGACCCTGGAGAGATTCCCACTTCCAGCATTTTTTTGCATCAAAGTGGTTGGAGAAGCAAAATTAATTTTAAGGAATTCTAGAGGAAGAACTAAAGCAAACAGACACATGAAGTGTTAATCAGTCACCAGGATACCCTTCATCCAAGAAGGGGTTCAACTGTGAATCTTCAGAACTGCGGGCCAAACTGCACCATCTCTCATTACAAATGGCTACCGTACCAGAGGACTGGCAGGTGACCAGTGTAGCTCCTACAGACTTAAAGGAATCCAGAGGGACTCTCAGGAACTATGGACCAGTGAATTTGACATTCATGCCTTGATAGACTTCCATCCATAGTAAGATGGTAGAAGCTATCCTAAAGAATAATATAACTGAGCACATGAATAAACAAAGTCTGCAGAAGTACAGCCAACATGGTATGACTTCTGAACAGGGAAAGCTTGAGGAAAAAAAAAAGAAAGTTGCACAGAATTACTCTATGATCCTCACACTGATCTAATATTTCTTGTCATTTTACATTTGTTAAAACTTGTAAGAAGATTTTTTTTTAAAAATATTTTAATTCCTTTACTGCAGTGGCAAAAATATTTACCCATACAACCTCAGGGAACGTGTATAGAGACTCCTTTGCCAGTATGAAATGTGATTTTACTAAATTTTGTTGACAGAGCTTTACCAGGAAGCTTCCCTGGTAATAGATTAAGCTTAAGAAAAACTAGTAGGATAAACACAGGGCTATAATTCTGAACATCTAATATTTTCTAAAACTCAAAGCTTCAATCATTTATGAGCCAGAGGTCAATGAAAGAGGAATGAAGAGAGTTCAGTGAATCCTTGAATTGTGCAACTCAGGGTTTTTGTTTTTATTTCCCCTTTACAACTATGTATAATTAAAACTCATGTTTCTCTCCTTATTTAAAAAAAAAAAAAAAAGGTGGCGTCTAGATTTAAACTCCTTGCTTCTCCATCTTCTTCAGTCAGACTTGAAGGTAAACTGTTGATATTTTCAAATTTTCTTTTACAGTGCTGGGGGAACGGAATCCATTTTTAGATGAAAAACGAGATGCTTTGCTAGTTGTGTCACTGTCACAGTTGGGGTTTGAAGAGAAAGAGCAAATATAATGAGTTTTGAAAAAAATACTGCAGCCTGCAACAAAGATATATAAATGTGAAGAAAAAGCAATTGTGTTTTCCTCCCTATATTAACTGAGAGGTATTTTAATGTGAAAAATATTAAAAACTACAACATTACGGGTGACTTCTAATTGTCAAAATTGCTTCATGAAAAAATATATTACAATTATTTAGGTAATGAACAAACAAAAATAAGCAAATGAACCTAGGAAAAAAAATGTATTTTAGAGATTGAACGAAGAGAAGCACTTGACCATTAGAGCATTGTGAGAAACTATGCATTGAAATGATCTGTAAAATTCAGAACTACAGGCTTGTTTACATGGGAAGACTTACTAGCATTATTATACAAACAAAACACAATTGCTACATTACAACTACCTCAGAACAAACTTACTGGACTTAAAACACACTAATATCATACAGCTTATTTTGTCTTCAACACCAGATTTTACTAGACATGAGTTTAGGGTTCTCATGAGTCTAAACAAAACACTAAACAAAAATTTTTAAAATGTTGAAATTTTAAACTGTCATAAATCAATGAATTAATTTCTTTAAATAAATGTGCAAAGCTTTTAAAGACAGTAGTTAAAATATATGGATTATTTCAAGATCAACAAGCTCAAGAAAGAGACATATTTTCTATTGTCATCTTACTTTGACTTGTTTGTTGCCTGTATGAGTTTAATACCTGGTTATGCATTAGTAATGTCTTGAAGTGATCTGACAAAAGTAATTCCACATTTTAAATTCATCAAATAAATGGGGAGGATTTGAGGGTTGCTACAATTATGACCACAATTTTGGCTGAGGTCAATCCAAAACAACACAGAAAATGCAGTGAATCCATTCTGCCTCTTAGGAGTGTTTGAGATCAACTAATGTTTAAAACTCTGCTGCTTCCAAACATGAGCAAAGAAATCCCATCTTGAATTTTTAACAAACTGGCCCAGCAAATTCACACCTTAATTTATCTTTGGACTTTAGTAATTTGGATATTATTTAAAGAAGAAAATTATTTGTTAGGTCATCTGAAATTACTTCCATGCAGAAGTGACAAACTAAAAGTATTTGGTATGAATGTTACTAATGTTACTGTGAAGTATTTAGTAAGAACATTAGTAAGGAGAAAGAAATGTACCTTACACCATTGATTAGCAATTAAAATTATGACAATCACAATCATACTCATCCATTTTATCCTTAGGAGTCACCTCCAGTTTTGAGTTACCTGGCATCAGACCAGCGTGATCTATTTAGCACTACACCGAGTTACTGAAGTAACAGGAAACCATGAGTCTAAAAATAGACCAGCAAACTATGTAGACTAGCAAAAAATTCGTCAAATATGAAAATAATCATTTCTTCAAGACAATTCTCTCTTTAAGAGGATTATTAAGCAAGAATAATTACATACAGAGTTTTGAACATTTCAAGACAATCACGTCATTCTTTACAACATTTAAAGCAAGTAGAACAAGTTTTTTATTATTTGGCCAATGCACACAAACTGTTTACAAAGATACCAAAATGGCTACCAGACAATTTGTTCATCACTGAAAAGAAAATGCATCTTCTTTTTTTGCTTTTTTTTTCCTTTTTCAAAGAGAAGCTTTAGCACTTTATTCTAACAATGGCGTTTTTACTGTATTTAATTTCATGATTTCTAGAAAATATTTGTTTCTGAAGGAGTATCATACATTCAAAACAATCCCATGTACTGAAAATCTGGTCTAAAGTTCACGAAAGCATTTAACAGTGAAAAAGTATTTTTAAGCTTTAAACATTACTCTTACTGTTTTACATTATAGTGCCAGTTTACAAAATGTTAACGTTGTGACTAAATTTGATAAACGAAAATCATTATGAGTTTATAATCTGGATTCTCATCCTAATGAGAGTTAACATCTTTAGAACAAAATGTTCAAAGCTGCAAGACATATGCTGAACATGTGTATACATGTAAAGCTTTGAAAGCTGCTTAAAAATGTGAGAATGAGTAAAGCTCATGTTACTCTTGATAAATGTCAGCTGTCAGGCATCACAGCCCAATACACACTATTTTTTTCCACAAACTAGAGCCCAGAAATATGCAATTTTTACTTCACCAGCTGAATATAATGCATTATACATGGCAACATCTACTCAAGGTCAAAAGTTTAGCACTTTCAAATTTTAGCTTCCAAAGCAGGGTATTGTTACACAGACATCATCACACTGAAATTAGTGGAAGTATTTCCAAAAATCTTAGGTAAAGTTACATATAATACTCTAATATACACATTCTACCAAAACGGACACATTCAACATGAAACGAAGTCAAAAAAAAACCTGAAAGAGAAAAAAAAGTTGTTCTTATATCCACTACCAATTCTATATTTTCTACAGTCCAATTTTACGTGAACAACATTTTCTGCTGCAGTAAATCACTCATTATAACATTCTAATTGTATCTTGCAGAATTAGCCCAACAAACTGAGCAAAGCCTTGGAATACTAGCTGTACAATAAAAGGGTGGGGTAGGGATCAGACTGGCAGAGCTTTCCATTAAGAAATGTTACTTTTCAATGGGATATAAACACGTTAATCATCCCTATCTACAGTGTAGTCCACTTAAAAGCTGCTCATTCCCCAGCTCCCCCACCTGAAACCACATATAATTTATCATTCTGCATATATGAAAAATTATTACTATGCTACCATTATCATGCCAAAGAGTAAAATGTACTTTAAAAATTTCACTGTGATTACCACGTTAACAAGCAGGTTTCTTCCTCCACAGCTAAGTGTGAAGCACTATGATAGTATTTCGTGAATTTTTATTAAAAGAAGTAGCTATTTTTCCTGAGCAGGTTAAAAGCTCAGTGTGCTGACAGATCATGAAATACATGTGTCATATCAATACCCTTCCCTCTCTGTGTTTAAGTATTTTGATCCATTGAAATTTAATAAACTTCTACCGGGATTTTCAAAAGTACTTAGCATTGGTCTGTTTCTGTTAATTCAATGAGAATTCTATCACCAGCTTCAGTAGAAATACTAAGGCTGAAAGGAATATTTCTGTCTATCAAAATTTTATTTTCAGCAGGAAATCTTTTAGTTGAAACTGGTATCTTAAAACATCATTCTGCAAACTGCAGTGGTTCAGGACTGACAAATAACTGTCATGCAGTACAAGCAGGGCAGAAGTTCTTCAGTTTCTCATCAGAGATCCCCAGACACTACTAAAAAATTGCCTTAGGTCTGCTACTTTATAGCACTGGAAAAATCTTTAAAACACCTTTAAAAAAGGCTGTTTTTTTTAATGATTGCACTTCAAAGACACACTGTATTAAGTTTCCTAAAAGCAAAGACTAATTTTGCTTTTACAGCCAAGCAAGTCAAGATTTTCCTAACTTTTTCAACCAATGAATGACTAGCAGCCTTCAAAAGTTTCTCAGAAGCTACCCTGAAACTTTATGAAACCATTAACTGAAGAACACTATGAAGACAGCATGAATAGTATACTACACAAAACAGTACCATTAAACAGTATTAACCTTGCTCTGAGAAAGTGTAAAAGCAAGCAACAAACAGAACTACAGTTTAGACTGCTTTACTTCTAGAAAGATCAGAAAAGTCTTCCGCGTACCTGAAAAGACATAATTAACATTTATATTATGTACCCATAAAATAACAAGAAAGCAAAAAAGAAGGGTTATTTCCTTCAAATAAAGACAGCATTCCTGGCACTGATGTGTTCATTATCAATACCTGTTTGCCACAGAAACAGAATTCACCATGCCATATCACTAGCAGAGCCTCACCTTATTCAGTACTGAGAAAGGGTGAATCTACCAAAGGGAGGTTTAGCTTCCACGAATCTGTAGGAAACTAATATATACCACAGAATACCCTTATAAACTCTACTAACTATAATTATAAATATTCTCCTATTAAAAAATACAAAATGCTTTTTAATATACTAATAACTTGTCTGATATCATGTGCCTGCTAACTGTACAAGTGATTTTTTTTTATCCATTTTAAATGGTTTTGCTTTTCATTTAACAGGATGCCCATTGTCCTCCCTATAAAACACCCAAGATGCCAGTCTGTTCTTATATGTCATGTTCTGTTATTCAGCTTCTGAAAACGTCAAACGCTTATTCTCTCTCCAAATGTTCTCTTCTGTCTTGTACAGCAAGCTTAAGCAAGCTCATATTGATCTTAATTTTCTTCATTTTCAGCTTTAGGTTAGTTCAAAATAAAATTCTTCTGACCGAAATCCTCAGTTCTAAACATGCGGGCAATGTTGACACAGGACCCAGGAGGACAACATTATAGAGGTGGTAGAGAATCAAGGTGAAAAAACAAAAGAAATCTAAACCAAAGAGATAGTACTGCTTTTCTTACTTTAACTGTATTGTGGAGAAAAGAAGGGGAATGACAGCTTTTGAAATAACAAATCACCTAATGAATATTCTATACAAGAAGCTGGAAAAGATAAAAAAAGCATAATTAAAGTTATGTATATATAAGTTAAAAGTATTAATTCAAGATTCCTGAAATTAGTATTATCAGAAATGTCGCTATCTACATGAGTATTTTTCGTATGAACAACAGTCATAGATCAATTAAAAAGGATACTGTGACCAGCACAGAGCTTGCAATTACCCTTCCTCCTCCATTTGCATAGCCAGGATAATTCAGTTTTGCTTCCTCAATTTATAATTACATTAAACAGGCACTAAATAATAACCAACATTATTTCTCCTACTGTAAGATACAAGAAATTCTTCCCTCAAATAAAATAAACTTTTTGTAACTGTCCACGGTCAGTACACATGGCCGTTTTTCCTCCCTAGGTCAGACAAAGCTTAGCACTTGGAAAAAATTTAGACAGTCATCACTAATTTTCCTATTCTTTATCACAGCACAGCCCTGGGGTTTATTTTGAAAGAATGTTTACAGTTGTCTGTTCTAGTGCTGGAAATGGGAATATGTTTAAGTAGTAACATCCAAAAATGAAAAATACTCATCCTCTATTTTCACAGCATCATTACCAAAAGACTACAATAGCATGTGGAGCCTGCAAGACAAAAGACATACTGTTTTTGCTGGCATATCATTTTTGCTCTGAATCTGTTTATATTTCTCAGATCCTTGATTTATCGGGATATTCCCTATTTGTACCTTGAGAACTAAAACTGTCTACTGTAAGGATTGCAGTATTATTATTATAAGGATTATTGTATTGTGCTTTTAATTTACTTATCTTGAAGAAAACTATGCATTTCTACTGCCATCTGATTGGAGAGAGTGAACAATAGGCATGCTGCACTGATATATCATCAAGAATTTTTGATACCACAAACTGTAAAGTTAATCCCTTTTGTTGTTTAAGCCTTCCAGATCCAGACTGCAGCAGACTATGGTAAGGATGACTACATACCACAAATGAGCGAATGCAACAGTTACTGAGCACTTCAGTCAATCTTCTGTTTTCCTTCCTCCATCTGTTCAGGGATGTGGTCTTTCTGCTGTTTAAAATTCATGTACTGCTTTGAGAAATAGCCAGATAGGTTATACTGATTATCATCCTAAAGGACAAGTACTATATGCTCAATAAACATCAGAAGGAAAGTTTAGGGAAATCAGAGCTAATGACAAAATAGGACAGATAAGAGGAGCTTTGCAGAACACACACACAAAAGCTGAATGTGAATGGCAGAGAGGGTTCTGCATTAGCATATGGAATTTCTTTGAGCAATCCTGATCTGTCCTACACCCACCACCAAGACCCCCACACAAACAACCAACCTAAAACCAGTTTTAAACTGTGCTGGAAATATAGCAGACTCTTCTAAAAAGACCGCAGAGTAAATATCCTGGTCTGCTACTTCAGTAGAAATGAGTAAGGAAAGCTACTGTTTACTGTCCCTGTGGCCTACAACCTGGCTATTAGGGCACATCAACCCAGAAACATTTATGAGCAACAGCTGTATGGATAATGCAACCTACAGAGATTATAAATGCATAATGTCCTTTCAGCTATAGCAGCCAATCCCTGTATTTATTACATTTTTCAAGAAAGTGGGGAGGTGAAACACAACTCACAGCAGGAGGTCTGCTTCACTGAGATCACACCACTTTGTTCTATCTGAAAAACACTATGCTTTCTACACACTGTTTTGTATATTAAAAGAAACAAAATTTCTTAGACATTGATTCCTGAACTTTAGTGCCAGAGAAACAAAGACTGTGCGTATGTACACATATGCTTAAAGAAATCAACATGTCTAAAGCTTAAATTTTTTCCATCTATTCATCTTGCTACATCCCGATAGCATGCAAGAGAACTTAGAAAACTTACGATGCTATCAGAGAAGGTGAGAGAATTAATACATTGATTTTTTTTTTCCTGTCTTTTAAGAAGTTGCTGCTATAAACCTGCTCCAATGCTAGAGCAAAACTGGACCTGAAAGCTGGATGAAAGTGTTCTGAGGACCTCTAAATCTGATCGCTGTATTTCTTAGAAAAGGTATATCTCCATATCTAACAGATCTTCAAAGCAGGATTTACATTCCAGAAACCCAACCCATTATTGTTGCAGAGGACCAGAAGTTCACTCATCACTGGAGATCTGCAACAAGGATGCAGACAGGACAGCTTTGAGATGAACCCATTGAGGAAGAAGCAGAGAAAAAGCTGCTTATTCCATCCCATGATGAAACACTTGGACTGCAGATAGTAGGTTTCATCATCTACTGAAATAGAAATAAAAGCCGATAAGACAGAGAATAAAACAGCAATGTTCCAAAAACAAACAAAAATCCAAGTTCCAACTACTAAAGGTCTACTCTTTTTCACTATCACTTGTGCCAGCATGACAGTTAGGAGCTGATTTGGGGGAAGTGGCAAGCTTTAATACTAAATACCAGAGTCCAGCTCACCATACAACTCCACGATCAAAACCAGGAGACTGAGAGGAAATAAGCCAGCAGAAATTTGAAGCACACAACAGAAGTACTGTTGAGTTTTGGAATATAAAATAATTTTCCAAATTGACAGGTTGTGCTCTAGAATTTCCTCTAAATCATCTTTCTATTCTTCCGTAAAACATGACAATAGGAACTGCTTACTCTAGATAACTGAAAGAATAGATGAAAACACCTTGGCATGACCTTCTTTTTAAATTTCTCATTCACTGTTTGGAAATCTTGGTGGGGGGAGAAAATTCTAAATGGGCAGCTCCAAAGCAGTAGATTGCAATTCCTCCCTGAGGAAACCAGGGAGATATAACCAACCTCAAAATCTACTCTGAATAAACACACAGAATAAAACACTATACAAGTCTGTCGTTTATTTTCAGTTTTTGACTGCTCATTTAATGCTTTTTGGTTACAAAATGCACAGACGGTATCCCTGATACCCCTTTTCTGGCCATTCTCGTTAGAAGTAAAGGTTACATTAGTGATTTTCTCATCAGCAGCAGTTAGCTCTCAATAACAGTCTTCAGTAACACTCTCCCCACCAAAGTAGGATACTTTGAGGTTACAGGATTTACAAGTCTGCTGAAGTTTGTGTTTCTTTAGCTTGAGAGTCTGCGTTCATTTTTTTGCCAGTTTCGCACCCTACTGCTGGCATACACAGTAATATTTTGAGAGATCACGGATTTCTAACACTAAAAGGCATGTGCACCCAATGTTACCACAAGGCAATCATGCTACTGTTCAAGAGAAGCCTTTCAGATGGAGATGTTTAAATGACACTTCAGAAAGAGAGTTCACAAGTGATTTTTAGTTCCTAGCAGTTGTTACTCACTCTTCTTTCCTTTAGAAGAGCATTTATTCCATTTCACTGTAATAGGCAATATGATTTGCAGCTTCAGTGCAGCTCCACTGTGAAGGCAGACAAACTGCCACGAAACGGACAATGAGAAGCAGACAGGACGCACACAGGCGCAGGGAGAACAGAACAAAGAATCACAGGGAGTGGGGAAAAGAAACTCTATAATAGCTGCTGCTTGGGAACACTAGCTGGAACAAACAGGGAGGCCACCAACTATCATTACAAGCGCATGTTTCTTTTGCAGTTGCAAGGAGAATTGCACACAAGAGGGGGCAGGGGATCTGCTATTAATCATATTATGTTCATTGTTCCCTTGATGCTGCTGGCAATGCTTCAGGAGACTCCCTCAATTCCCAGATAAAACTGCAGTGAGAACAGCAGCACTCGGAAAACAGCCCCCACCGAACCTTCACAATCTTGTCCTACTATGCTAACACTGCCGTAAACTAAAAATTTCTTACCCACTGCACTGCTTACTGGACTAAATTTTTTAAAAATCCACATCACAGCAGTTGCGGGTTCCTCCCCACCCGAACCTCTCATTAGGAAAACGAACATGCTGTATAAATCTGATGAAACTATTTGCAAGAACAAGCCAATGGAGAGGTGAAAACATCAGCCTGAAGTAGTCAGGAATCAAGTTTCTTTGTTGAGGAACGAGTTTTGAATGTTATCTCTAAGTCAGGTGCTGAGTGACTCCTTGATTAAGTGGCACTTAACATACAGTAAGTTTAATGTTCCAGCAAGAACAGCAGGCCGGTACCTGTGCCTGGGAGTGGGGGAGGGAGAAAATGGCAGCTGATGAAGTAAAGTAACCAAGTCAGCTATTCTTTTGTCAGTGAAAAGACAGACATGTTTAAGGGGAAAGAAACGTGGATTAACTAAATCTCGTATTCATACTTCGTTGAAAACGTAATGCTGCTTTAATTTGTCTGGTTTGGCAAAGCTACAGAGGGAAGGTGAATTTTCTCGACCACAGATATTTTTCTGTGACAAACTCTGCACAGTATGAAAGTGACAGACACTCTCACTAGGTCCAGAATTTGTTAGTCACCCTACCTAAATAAAAATTCATAACAGTGGCTGTCCATGTAAGCTGGCAATGAAGTTAAGCTGGCAATGAAGTTCAGCTGGCAATACTTGTCTCCCAGACTGAACAAATATATTCTTTTGTTTAAGGAAAATACAGAAGAACAGAAAAGCAGTTACAGTTAGGTAAATATGGATTTAACACATCAACTTACGAACTAACTAGTAATAATGAGATATTTCTACCTTGGATTTCAGTAAGGAGAAACCACTTCAGTCTTTAAAACACCAACACGTTTATTAAGCAGCAGAGCTCCCTGCAGCCAGCGTGCCTGGTGACTCACCCTCCCTTCCCCACTCTCTAATTAGCCCTGATAGTCAGCAGCAATTTGGTGGCTGTTTTTTTGGTTTTAACCACACCAAAACTATCTTGGAAGTTGAAAAATGGACTCCTACTTGTTTACAGATGAGAGTTTTAGAAGATAGCTGGCACTAGCAGTAAGACATATTCCAGCTTTACCGTTAGCTGGACACGCAAACTACTTGCTTGTGCTTGTCCTCCCCCTCCCTTGGAGGGGCTGCATGCGGCACGGCACGATCACAGCGAATAAATACAGGAAAAGCGGAAAAAAAAACCCCAGCCCTCTGCTCTTGGCAAGGGGAAGGCGTTCCACAAGAACTGCTCCAGGGTCAAAAGTTTACCGTGGTTTCAATTTCACCTTTTCGCGACCAATGAGAGCGCGGCGGCTCCAGACAGAACCGCGGGCGGCAGCGCGGCCCTTAACTCCTTGCGGCCCGGCCGGCCGCGCCGCCCCGCGCCCGGAGCGAGCAGGCCGGGGCAGGGAAGGGCCTCTCCTCCCCTTCCCTCCGAGCAACGCACGTAGCGGAGCCCCCAGCAGCCTCCCGCGAGCTGAGCGTTTCTTTTAGCATGGAAATAAGAGGAACGGGAGCTGTGCAGAAGCAGTACGCCAGTGAGTCAGAAGTTAAGAGCTGCACAAGTGTGTCCCCTTACCCCCATTTTAAGTTGAAAACCGGGTCAGTAATCTAAGGGGTAGGATTGATGCTATGCAGTATCAAAGCAGCACTGAACTATGGAGCTGTAAGTGACAGCAGCGAGATTGGGCTGACAAACAGAAAAGACTGACCTTGCGAAAGGGGAGGGAGGGAGAACCCCGGCACAGAATTGTCGGAAAGGATTCTGAATGCACAGTCCAGAGCTGCAGCGATTTACTTCGCTGCTTGTCAAATGAGGACATAAGGCTGGGCAGCCCAAGGAGTACTGCTGCCCACTGTCCAGTCCCCACAGTACCATTATTAATACTCTGCTTCAAGATTTTGACTTAAAAACAAGTCATCCTCCATCTACTCCAAGAAGGATGGACATAGAAGTTGTAGCTCTTGGGTACAAAAATCATCAGCTCTTCACAGTCTGGCATAGGAAAACAAGTAATACCTAGCCACAGAAGTAGAAAATGGTCTGGACACAAGACATTTGTAATAAATTGTCTTGTTTTGGCACAGAAAAATAAGCAGCATCTTGGTCTCTGCTCATTTTAAGACTACAGAACTAGAGGAAGAACATAGAACAGGCTTCTTGTTCCACTGTATGCCTCCGTTCTGTATCAATGGTTCCAGGTTCTGTCATCTCCTAATCAGTAGCTCTGGTTTAAAATCTTAATGGAGAGAATTGGGACACAAGCTTTCCATTGTCAAAATATCATCACTAGCACTGTAGTTTCATCTCCGGGACTACTGACTCAGTGACTATCAGTTCATGGTGGGGTATCCCAAAATCTGTGCTAGACCGGTTTTATTCTCTGAGAGATTGATGAAAATGCTGGCAACAGCAAATACTGAATGACACAATCTATGATTGTGTTTTGGCATCCACTTGATCTTGGAAAGTCAGTGTCAACTACACTTAAGCATGGATAGCAACAGATTTATCACCTTTTCATTGGCCTTGAAGACTACAAGGAAAAAGGCCTAAAGCACTCTTAAGGGAAAAAGGTGGATGAAGAGTTCTCGTTTGGTGCAATAATGGGCAATATATATGAGGCAGCATGAAGAGAAGCGTATAAAGCATGTAGTTACGGCAAATTCAGTAGCGAAGTAACCTAAGTTCAACACAGCAAAAAGGGGTAGGGTTACACAGAGATGTTTAAGTGAATGATTAGCAATTCTGACTTGATACCAGGTAGAATTGCAAGTCATTGCATACATTTGCAAGGTAAACAACATGGAATTAAAACCATTCCAAAACAGGCATCAGTCAAGTCAGGAAACACTTGAGGCATGTCAGATCTCCAGCACACTGCAGAAAGAATGACAAGAGACTGAATATAATTGTGCAGGGGTAAAATGAGTAAATATGCCATCGACATGTAGAAGAGGTTTATGCTGAACATGCCAGTTAAAGTAGAACTCAGTTTTCCAAACCCTGAAACCAAACAGATGGTAGATTGTTCAAGATAATGCACATGACAACCTAAGGGGAAAAAAAACATTAGTCAGGTGGCAGCTATTATGAATTTGCCAGAAAGCTGTAGTTTGAAAATTGGTAAATTATCTTACCCCAGAACCTTAAAGGCTTTCGCAGCACTTTGTAATGATGAAAGTTATTCTGGTCTCAGCACTCTGTATAGGTCCCGACAAAGGATAAAGACACATACTCTTACCAACAGCTACGCCAGCTGAAAATACTGCCAACAATCTTCTTTTTGTAATTCAATTCACAGAATAGTTTTGGGCAAGAAGATAATCATAGAAAACTCTTAAAATCTGCTTCAGGAATAGTCAACCACTCAATTTCAGAGCAGCCAATGAAAAACAGTTTGCAGCTGACGGCAAGGTCAAACAGTGATTTCTTGAACAGGCACGGGTAGATTCCTTTCTCAATCTATGCAAAAAGGCATAGCAGCTCAATACAGCTACTACGTGGTTAAGTTTAATGCCTTGAGAACTGCTAACAAAAGATGCAGTAAGTGATTAAAATACATCAAGTCAGAAAGGTAAAGACATCATGAGAATCTTAGCTGACTGAGATCGTGCCCTACTACCAAGCTTTTCTACTCTAGTTCAAAAATGGTAAGACATCAATGAAAATGCTATCAAATAACACTGTATTTTCATAGTTTAGCTAGGCTTAAATACAGTTTTGCCAATAGTAATTTAAGACTTAATTACATATATAAAAAGCTATTTTGCTCTCAGTAAAAAAAGAGCAGATTGTTTTTGTTGTTTTACCTTCTCTAAATACCATGTCATTTTAGAGAAATTCTTTTAAATTGAGATATCATAAATAAATTCCCTTTCTATAAGATGGCCTCATTTTAAAAGAAAATGGATGCTATAAAATTTTACATCAAGTCAGCATGTTACCAAGAAGCTTCTCTGTGTGTTCTGAATTTGATTAATACAAGCCAAGGTCACTTCCTGAAAGATGCCTACCACTGCAGCTGCAAGCAAACTAGACTCCTCTGAGCTCAAAAGCTGGGGGATGGGAAGACGGCACTAGCAATTTCTAACACTGTCTCCAAAAATACACTAATTACAAAACTTGAGTAATATTTAGAAGTGTTTACTAGATCACCACATAAGTAACCTATTAACTAAAGTCTGAGTTTGTATAATCACAGTTTCAAGCAAAAATGATTCACAATGATGCACCAGCACGTCTGCAAAAAATGAACAATTCTGAGGACCCTTTACTAAACTTTACGCAATTCGCTTGAAAAATGTACTACTCTTTTTTTTACAACGTATGTTTTATTATGCAGCTCATGAAGCTATTAAGAGACTGCCCTTGAATTAACAGCATGTCTCAGTCCTCCTGAGACTGTGAGGCTCCACCCAATCTACACTGTGTCCTATTCTGAAGCCATTTAGGAAAAACATGTTTCAGGAAAGCATGCAAGCTCTTGCCATAAGGCTACAGCATGCATTTTTCCAGTTTCTGAGGACTACACCTATTGATTACAAAACCAATTAGAAATTAGCCGTGTTCACCTGTAATTTTAAAGATATTTTTAAAGTTATTTTAAAAACATGCCACATTTGCATTATGCATGAGGCCAAACAGATGTAGTTTCTTCCATTCCAAGACAGAGTTAAAGCTTACAGGTCATGAAAATAAGACCCATGCCAAACGAAAGAGAGCATTATTTTTTGCTTTTTGTGTGTACAAATAGAGATTCTACAATTTGGAGTACCAAAGATGGGGGAGGGGGAGGAATGGATCGCTGAAAAACATTTAAAACCGCATACCACCACATTTCCACAAGGGCATCTGTTACGCTAGGGAAGGGGCCCCAGTGCCTTTATTTATGAACACACACTCTCAATTTAATGTACTTCATCTTTAAAAAAGCCTTGATACACCCAACATTGCAACTAAAGTTTCATTCCAGGCTAAAATTAGGAGATCTACTGAATGAAAGTTAATTTTGAGAAACCGGTACACTAAAAAGAAAAGAACATTGCTGGTTTCGGGTGGGCATCTTTGCCTGAAATAGAAAAATACACTAAAGCATATTATTACCTATGCAGGCACAGCTACATCTGTGGTTAGGGATGTCTAACATTTTCCATCACAGAAGCCTGATCTAATTCTTTAATGACTGTCTCTCACACACCCCTCAGAACTACTTTTGGTGGAAGACCTGCATAAAATTGGTTCAGACATTTAAAAACAGTGGAAAATGCAGTTGAACAAAATATAACCTTTTATTCAGTTCAAGAAGTTAAAGCTTTAGAAGAGAAACTGATCAAATCTCTGAACAAGCTAAACTTCATCTTGCTGCTCCAATAAAGATATCTGTACAGACTGTAAGTGCTTTTAAAGACTTTGAACATGCTCAGTTCTGTTTTAAACCACTTGCCAAGACCCTCAAGTATTTCATCTAACCAAGTAAGCTTTGTCACTGCACAGCTCCTCCATGCTGACAGGATAGAACATGCTTTATCACTGTATTATAAAGAGCAGGAGCAGCTTCTCTATAAACCTGTCAGCTATGAAGCAGTTAAAGTGCTTGGCAGCACAGTCGCTAGTGAACAGGGACATTTTTCTAGGTTACACTGCCCCACCCATACACAGCATCCACAAAACATGAGGCAGCAGTAGGATCAAGGGCTTAGCAAAGGCCACTCTTCCCCCGCTCCCAGTTCAAGATCCCAGTTGCAACCGCAGATGGGGGTCTGAGCCAGTACTGCTAAAACTCCGTGCCCCTCCAGTGCCTAGCCCATGCAGACAGCATGCACAGTCCAGTGACCACCAAAGCGGTGTCGATCTGCTCGGTGGGATACCAGATGACAACCTCGCTGGCAAACAGAGCAGAAATTTCCTTATGGCAAATTATACTGTTTTTTCCATATGCTTTTTAAAGGTATACAAAAAGTTACACTGAAAATACTAAGGTTGTGAAGTCATTCAAAAAACTTAAAAATAGTATTGTTGACTCCAACTCTCAACACTTCTTCCTTTAACCCTTGTTGTGCATACTTATTAAGCACACTGCTGTGGAACTGCTTATTAGACTCTGTGTGGGGCTGGCACTCATCAGTTCACAGAAAAGACTACTATAGACTGACTTATGTCTGTTGTATCATCTCCAAAGTGCATTACTATTTCAGCAACCATGTTCACTTTACTATACAGTGATAGATAATAGTCTCATAAATGGAGAACTGAAGTCTGTCAAGGACCTGTATCCTAAACTTGGCCTTTGCCCAAGATGGGTAAGTAGGGAGTTTCAGTGACATTCAAATTAGGACACGGGTTTTTCCTGTGAAGAGTAAACAACACTGATAGATAATGTCTTTATTATTACAGATTGCAACTTCTGATTAAGAATATTAATTCAGAGCAGACTTTAAACTGGTATTTAAATCACTGATTTAACTGTTGGAAATATTTACACCCATCAATAAGGAGGGGCACATAGGTGGTAAAGAAATACAGTCCATAAATCACGTTGACTTGCTTTAGACACATTTTGCTAGTCAGCAGATGCAGTACTTGTGGACATTTATTCATGTGTTTGCACAAGAACTAAGCTATAGAACTAAAGTCAGTAAATGTATTATTTTACACTGTAAAACAACGAATTTTAATCAGTTCTGGATACATTACCATTTTAAAAACGTAGCTTCGTATTCTGACAAAGTGTTTGAGTGCTATGGGGAGAGGGTAGGGGGGGGAAGGCAGCTGTACATTAGGGGTTTCCATAGTACATACGCACAGACGGACACAAACTGGCTTCAATGGCAGTTAAATGCCTGGTGTGTTAAGAGAGCTTTTGAGAATTCTACTTGGTATCTCTTTTCATCAGGCTACTAAAATAAGATTTTTGGTTTGTTTGTTTTTTAATTTATTGAAAAACACACATCCCCTTTGTTTTTAAAATTCTATCTTGTTATCCTGTGATCAATAATAAAAGGCCTGTTAATGAAGTTTCCTGAGTTTTTGGCACAACTAGACTCTCAAATTTGAGGCTAAAAACAAAGGAAGCTACTGAAGAAAGAAATCAAAATAGTTTAAGTTTTCCATGCATAGTATCAGTGCTTTAATATAATTTATTTAATTGTAAGGAATAAGTACGGCTACTTAATACAAAGATGACATTTCTGAAATACAATTTGACCTTGAAATATGGAAATGTTGCTAGTCAATGCTGTAATTAAAATCTGATTAAGTTTGAGTGTACACAGGTACACTTAGTACGGCTGCAAGAGGTGTTCATTTAGCTCAACACAAATGCTTACTATTCAAAATTTGAAGTGACAGTTGTCTGTCTATAGCATACCAATAAATTGAGCATTTAATTAGTTAAAAATCCCATTTCATCTTTTTTTTGTAGCTTACTGTATTTCATATTCATAGTGACCACAGCTTCGTAAAGTACCTTCAGCTAAACTGCAAAATAAAGGCAGAATAGAATCACTCCTGAATTAGATTAATTTGTCTCTCCACAGTACAGTCAGGTTACCTTGTCGTATTTCAAATGTTGCCCATCCATTGTGTACTAATGGTTATAACATAGAGTATCTGCTAAAATTTACTGCGCAAAACTGAAAGCTGTAATGTTATTTTGCACGTCACTGGTAGACGAAAATCTTAGATTTCAGGGGTCAATTATTTAAAAATTAAGCTAAAATGGAGGAGGAAAAAAACCCAAAGGCTGGTGTCTTTGTTCAGTGCTACACAAAACAGAAAAATAGCACTGTAGACTGGAAAGTCACAGAGTTTCCTCTGAGGCCTACAACAAAAGGACAAGAGGCAAGCTTTACTACCTGCAACAAGTTAAATTTCAGTTTTCAAATAGCGGTTGTACACAGGAACCAGTTCCAAACAGCCTATGGAATCTCTGTCCTAAGAGACCTTCAACACTTGACTGAACAAAACCCTGACCAACCAGCTCTGAATGTTTGCAGTGTTTGGACTGATGTTGGCATCATTTCTCTATGATTTTCAGTAAAACATTATAACAATGGGCTAAGACAAGACAGTACTTTACAATTGATCCTACTTTGTCTTAATTTTAAGATGTATTACCACATTCTTTTGGTACTGATTTAAGCAGGTATGTTTTATTAATCTCATGTACTCTTTACATTTTGCATACATCCATTAATACTCCCATCTTTACTGGACATAAAGTATGTATTCCTAACCACAACATTAATTCCTACCATCAAGAGGTTTTTTTTTTCCCCGTTTATGAGAAGCAGCAGCATGCTTTTGAATAAGGCTCTCAACACCCTTTGGATTTTTTTTGTCCAAACTTTTCTATTCCTTACAAAGAATTTCCATTGCATAAAAACCTTATGCTTCTAGTTTTTCTAATGTTCTATTAAAGAAGCAATACCTTCACTTTCATTAAAAAGACATTTTTCAACAAATCTCACACTAAGCTCCCTAAGGTTCCTGCAGCAGGAAGAAAATCAGTTTTGCTCGTGAAAGTTTTTATACAAATGGCATTGCTCAAACCCTGATGTTTATCTGCAGAACTCTCCAAAATGACACTACCATCATTAGCATAGAAATTCCAAGTAACTTTAGGAAGATTTGCAGCCATTCTGGAAGTTAGTACAAGAGGTCAATGACTGCCAAAAACAGAAGAAGGGATCACATCCTTCCCCTTCAAGTGCCAAAACTATTTGTAATGTTTTGTTTCAGATCCAGTTGCTTCCTTGTTTGTAGATAAATGGCTAAGTAGTGTAGTTTCACAACATTAGGAAGCAATTTTATGTATTTTTACATAGTGTACTGGAGGAAACGCCAGGATAGAGCTGCTTAATTTTTTTATGATTACTTTTTCTTACTTTCATTGTATCTTTAGTTCCCATACAAGCAGACTGACCAGATAAAACCCTGAGCTGGAGAACCATTGAGCATTTGTTTGCCAATGAGACATCCAAGATGCATCCACCATGATTTAAACAACTCATGTTCTCTTTTACCAGACTTTCAGGTCATTCTTCTGTTTAATTCAAAGTTTAACTTGATACTAAGCTTTAAAGTTAGTATTCAGCCACACCTCTGCACTGAGAGATTTTTATTTAGCATCTGGTAAGCCTATCAAACATGGCAACTGACTGATTAGCACCAGTCATGCATTTATGTCATACAACTGGAGTATATCAGCTATACAGTGTAGTTGATTAAATGCGTTTTCTTGTCCGTAAACACCACACTGCATTTATCCAGTTAAGTGGCTTTCTATTACAGTACATCACACTTACACAGAACTCTTAAAAGAAAGGGAAGTTATGTTTAGGTATACTGCCATCAGAATCTTATATTCTTGGGCCCTGTCAAAATTATTAGGAGAAAAGTTACTAATATTGTCTCTAGGTATGGCATAGCTTTAGTATTTTGTTTGCAAAGCCTACTAAGCATTTTTAGTATATCTAGCAGTCCATTAAAAGTTCAGAAAGCTACAAAACCTAACCTACACTTGGGCTTTCACCAGTAGGAAGCTTACTTCATTAGATTCTCATATAAATGAAGCCTATAAATAACAGTGTGCATACAATAACAGGATAAACACAGCATACCATGGAGGGAACACAAGAAAAGAACATACAAAAGCTGAAGCCTGATGTCATTAATTCTGTCTTACAGAATAAAAATGCTGTGATTTAGGTTTTTTTCATTGCAAGTAGATTTATGACAGACAATATGCTTAGACAAGTGTCTCCATCCAGTCAAGAGCAAAAGTTATTTATCCCTTCTCTCTACTACATATTATTTACCTCAGTGTGTCGTCTGTCTGCAAATCATTGCTTAGGAACTGTACCATTTTAATGAGCACAGCTATCTGAAACAAACACAATCTTTTCTGTGCTTCGAAGAGATAATTCTCCAAAGGTTTTCCTTCCACTGCCTCCTTTCATTTTCTTCATTTTGCTTTAACCTTACCTTATGCTAACCAAGCGAGCTCACTTGAATTTTATTTCAGGGCACCTGCTAAACTGCAGAGAAAGAGGTTGATCTTAACACAAAACATTATTCTGAAGGAGGTGGTTCCTTTCTTGAAACCAAAGTCCCACGGAATAGAACGTCCAGACAAGTTATCAGTTTCACTACTCTCCAGCAACAGGGGTACAGCTTGACACATTAATCTATTTGAGTACTGAAGGCTAAATTTGTTACCCCCAGAAGTTATGACAAAAAAACAAACAAACAAAACCAAAAACCACCAGTGATTAGCATCATACCCACTCTGGGCCCAAAGCAGCTTTAGCTAAGAAATCCCATTTCATCACCATTTTTTCAAAAGAACTGTTCTGAGCAAAGTATTCACATCCTCAGTTACTTCAGAAAGAAGAAAACTAGTATCAATGATACAGAGAATTAAAAAATAAAGGCAAATACATACACAGAAGGATGCTACCACTCCATCCCGCAACTTCCATCCTTTACTGGCCCACGTATCCCCCAAAAGCCTATGAGCATTAGATACTATCACACATACCAAGGCCAGGTCATACCATGCATTTCCTCAAGTTTAAGGGAGATGGAGGAGAACAAACTATATACAATATTAATATAGAACATAAGAAAATATTTTTCTAAAGGAATTGAAATTATTTTCTCCCTTTTCCTAACGCCCTAAATATTAATGTTTTCTCTGGATCAATTCTCATAAATCAAAGTAGTCCTGGACAATTAAGTCAAACACAAGACTTACCTAGCACAGTGTTCTCTCTCCAACAGAAGCCAGTAGGAATACCTAGAAAGAAAAAGGTAAGCATATGAACATGTTTCAGAGTACTCTCAAACTTCATAATCTACAACTCAGGAATTTCCTGGTTCAAAAGGACTGAGTTTCCTAGCAGCTGGATTTCTCTTCTATGTAAGTTTCTTTCTAAGAAAACTTTCTATATAAGTTTTCTTTCTCGTCTATATAAGCAGCCTTCCACGAAAATTAATATAGCTAAAACAGTCTGTGGCAGTCAGTTCTGTAGTTAAGCTCTACACTATGTTAAAGTATCAGTTTTTTATTTTTAACTCTGCCATCTGATAATAAGGAGGAGGAGAATAAATGAAATGACTGAAGAGGAAAACACTTTCTTCCTGTTGATTTTCCATGACACTTGTGGTTATTTTTTATAGATCTGCCTTGCACTCTCAAACAAACAAAAAAAAAAATATGGCAGAGAAGTGCTGGCAAATTCTGTTTCTCAAAAAAAATTTAGCTTTGATCTTAAAAATACAGAGAGAGATAAAGTCCACTATACTTTTTTTGATATAGCATAGACCAGAATTACTTATATTCAAGAGGAAGGCATAACATGAGTGTATAATGATACGATATTTCAATTTTGTATTCTTTTTCGTCCCTGACAACTGACAACACTCAACTTTTTGAACACTACGTAGCACTAGTCTGTCATTTTGACAGAATAATTAATTCAGGTTTTTGTTTTTTTTTTTTTTTTAAACTGAGTGGAAGAGAATTGGGCAAAAATCTATTATAGCAGGCCTGTTTCTCCCTTAAGTACACCACTAGGCATAAAGACAAAAGCATCACTTGGAATAAAAACAAGTCTCCTAAATCAAATTCTAGGGATACATACAGCCACTCACCCAGAAGAGAAAGTTCCCTTAAATCACCATTGTTCCTTCTTCAATGACCACCCTGACTGTGACTGTAATTATTACCTGTAGTTACCAAATCTACATTCTTAGAGGACAAGAACAAAAGATCAGAGGTAAGCAAGCCACTTTCAGGACCTAGTCCCTGTACAAAAAGTATTAGAGAGAGGTCTTTTCTATAAGAGTTTACCAAATCTTCATGCGATAAGCTTTGAAGAATTGTTTTAGTCAAGATCAGTCTTATGTCTATGAAGTAATTAGCAAACTTATCAGTTAAGTCAACAAATGAATTTACAATAAGCAGAATAAAGAAATATCTGTGTAAATGATCTGTATGTAATAGTGTCCCTCAGGGGTCCGTATTGGGACCAGTACTGTTTAATAACTTCATCAATGACACAGACAGTAGGATCGAGTGCACCTTCAGCTAGTCTGTAGACGACACCAAGCTGAGTGGTGTGGTTGACACGCCTGAGGGACAGGATGCCATCCAGAGGGACCTGGACAAGCTCAAGAAGTGGGCCTGTGTGAACCTCATGAGGTTCAACAAGGCCAAGTGCAAGGTCCTGCATCTGGGTCAGGGCAACCACCAGTATCAATATAGGCTGGGCGATGAAGGGATTGAGAGAAACCCTGCAGAGAAGGGCTTGGGGGTACTGGTGGATGAAAAGCTGGACATGAGCCATCAATGTGCACTTGCCAGCACAAAAGGCCAACCATATCCTGGGCTGTATCAAAAGAAGAGTGGCCAGCAGGTCGAGGGAGGTGATTCTTCCCCTCTACTCTGCTCTGGTGAGACCCACCTGCAGTACTGCGTTCAGCTCTGGAGTTCTCTACACAGGAAAGACCTGTTGGAGCGGGTCCAGAGGAGGGCCACAAAAAATGATCAGAGGGCTGGAGCACCTCTCCTATGAAGAAAGGCTGAGAGAGTTGGGGCTGTTCAGCCTGGAGAAGAGAAGGCTCCGGGGAGACCTTCTAGCAGCCTTCCAGTACTTAAATGGGGCCTGTAAGAAAGAGGGGGACAAACATTTAGCAGGACCTGTTGCAACAGGACAAGGGGTAATGGTTTTAAACTAAAAGAGGGTGATTTAGCCTAGCTCTAAGGAAGCAATTTTTAATGATGAGGGTGGTGAAACACTGGCACAGGTTGCCCAGAGAGGTGGTAGATGCCCCATCCCTGGAAACATTCAAGGTCAGGTTGGACAGGGCTCTGAACAACTTGATCTAGTTGAAGATGTCCCTGCTCACTGCAGAGGGTTGGACTAGATGACCTTTAAAGGTCCCTTCCAACCCAAACTATTCTATGGATTCTAAAACCAAGCTCAAAGAACACTGGAAACTTCTGTAAGTCTGTAGTAACAAATAACAAACTCCATATAGTGAAATATCTGATCTGCCACACTGGCTTTATCCAAAGCCCAGGTAAACAAAACAAGTTTGTTTTAGGCTTTGACAATAAACACATTTCAGTTCTCTTATGTCTTCAGCAACACATTTTGCCTTTAAAAATAAGTCTTAATAAGACTTAGAAATCCCACCTCCAAGTTTGAACTTTGCATCAAATTGGTAAAGTAACATTTAGATAAGATATCCAAAATGTAAACAAAGCAATGACAGCAACTTTATTTCACAATACACAGTTTATTTCAATACTTTTAATCAGTGAGAAACCAACTAAACAATACACAATTCACAATACAATCCTTGTAAAAGCTGGAAAAGATATTAAGGTTCATGTCAAGTTCAACACGCTCTATTTTTAACTTTAGTCAAGTCCCTTCTCATTAGCAGTAACTTAATATTTGAGAAAGGATTAGGAGCAGCTAGGAAGTTAGTCTGATACAGAAATTTATTTATGTATTTAAAAATTAAATTTTTAGCACAACAAATAATTCAGTTAAAGTTACTTAGACCTAGCCAACTAATGTGATCTCCCATTGTCACAGTATACCAAATCAAGGCTTACAGATTGCTTTATAAATTAGTAATTAATTGCTTGCTATTATTTTTTCATAATCACTGCATGCTTCATAAGCATAAGTTTCATTCCAAAATTTAAAAAAAACAAAACAAAACAAAACCAAACCAAATTCTGGAATCCCCCTTTGCTCTAGGCTCACAGAGAAATGTAGTCTGCACATTACTTTGAGGGTGACATAGCACTGGAACAGGCTGCCCAGGGAGGCTGTGGAGTCTCCTTCTCTGGAGATATTCAAAACCCGCCTGGATGCAATCCTGTGCAACCTGCGGTAGGTGAACCTGCTTTAGCAGGGGGGTTGGACTAGATCTGCAGAGGTCCCTTCCAACCCCAACCATTCTGCGATTCTGTGAAGGAACTGCTAAGATAGCTGCCAATGAAGAAATTTTAAGTTGATTAGAAATGCAGGGTAAAGAGCTTTACACCTTAGGCTTGTTCCAGACTTGCTTCAAAAAAAGTGCCAGTGGTACAATTTTTCTGGAAAACTAGCCAGTTTGGCAGTCTACTTGGTGTACCCTCTCATAAGGGTTAATAACGTTTTAATATTAAAGCTGCTTCATCTGTTCTGCAAAACATGTTTACAATATTGTTTTATGTAAAAAATCTTAATGCAAATTCCTCCAGCTATGAAATACCAGCTATAAACTAACTGATGGTGGCCAATCTTGTATTAAGAACTTAAGCAATTGCTTAATTGTGCTCCATTCCTCCTCAGGTTCTTGAAATAGTGAAATACATGAGGACTTCCTATGCAAGCATAGAGAAAAGTCAGAGCAGTTTCTGAAATCCTCGGTTCAGAGATGTGCCCTTTAATCTAGCATGAATATGCTAAAAATGCTACCTTAATATACCAGGCAAGTTAGAACAAGCCACTTTTCAACTGTATTCTTTTGTGATGTTTTGTGGGTGGGGCTTTGTTTTTGTTTTAGACTAACCAATGGCCCTACTTGTATCCTTGTTTTGACTGATGTAGCTGAAGTCTCTCCAGGGCTGTTAGTTACTTATTTTTTTCCACTGTTGATGCTATGGAGCCAGTGTAATTCTAGAAGAGAAACATTCCATTTCATGCACAGGTTTTTTTGTTGGCAGGGTGGTTTTTTTGTTGTTTTTAACAATAACAGTACATTAAAATCTTTTCTAAATGAATCAATCTGTGGTGAAGTGCCTTGCTAACTTTACTTGGGGAGGAAGAAAAGCCTGGACAATTTGCAAGTTTTTTATTATTCCAGAAAAAACAAGTCTAGACTGGACTGGAACTACTAAACAGCAAGGCTCTGTAATAGAAGAAACTTTCAGGGGACTGAGTATGACTACAGGGAAGTATACCACCTTTTGTTCAATATATTACATTAGAAAGTTAAAACAGCCTTGCTACTGCAAAGAAAAACTTTTGAAGTGGCTGAGGCAATTAGTGCAGCTAAACTTGAGTCTATTTTGGCTATAGCCAGTACACATACTTGGAATAAAACATTGCCACTGTCTAGGATCTTAGCTCACCTGCTTTTGTTAAAAGATATCAACTAGCTGCATCCTCCAGAAATCTGTAACAGCTGTGGAACATCAGACTGTTTCTCTCATGAACTCTTACACAGTTCTTAAATAGGAATAATATACTGTAAAATACCATGAAAAACACAGGTGTAAGGCTGACCCCCAAGTCTAGCTTGTTCACCTTCGGAAAACCCTCTTGAGCGCACATAAAGTGAAATACAAATTGATTTTTCTCCTAAGCAGATAATAATATCTGCTCTACAATGGTTTCTTTTAATGAACTTTGCATGACTATGCCTTAAGTAGCTTTGAAGTTACCTTTTACCAGCAGCGTAGCCAAGATGTTCCATTCAGCAAGAATTTAGTTTACAATCTGGATAAATTTACCATCAAGCTCAGCACAGGCTCACAGACCAGTGCAACAAGATAGCCATCCTGTGGTGGTACAGCTAGGGGACTGCACTGACAGCTTTGGGGTGATAAGCCTGTACTCAGACTGCAACCATGTCCCTAGTAATTAGTGATGCAGATACCAGCCCTGTGGCTCAAATTATCTCTCAGTAAATACTTCCCCATGTGCAATTTCTTAGTTGCCTGTAGAAGACTTTATTTTGTAGACAAAGAAGTGCTTGTATATGCCACTACTTCGTATCATGTGGAAATGACTTGTGTATCATGCCCTGGAAGCTTCTGTACTGGCCCACAGGTGTAAAATGTTCTTCTCTTGCTATGGCCTCACACTATAGCAATGGATACACTACTATGTTCAGACTATAATGTACATTAAAATTTGAACAGACTGCTTACTTTGGATAAAGATATAGACACTTAACATGAATGCCTCTTAAAGACAAACCTTAAAATAAGGTAGATATATTTCTTAACTCCCTTTTGCCAACAGTTTGAATGTACAACCATTTTCCACTCTCTTACTATGGTCTAGGCTTGTTTTACTGAAGGTGGAAGGAGACTGGATTACTAACCTGATATCCTTAGCTCTTATGTTTTCATCCCCTCCTTAAAAATATCTATATCCCGTTAATCTAGAAATAGAAGTACCGTCTCACTTATCATTTCTGTGTATTACTAGTAGTCCTCCCAAGGATGGAGCTCCTTGTGTTCTGTGGAAAACTATTGAACCTGCTTGTATAAAAATACCAACCAATCCCAACTCTTAAAGGTCTCAAAGACAAGATTTAAGTCTTGGTTATGTTTATTTAAAAACAGACATCTCCAAATCCAGTTCTGGAGAATGGCACCAAAATTAAATCAGGCTATAGGAAGTGACTCCTGGCCCACCACTCCAGAGATGTTAACAGAAATTATTCTGGGGACAGCTCTATAATGTATTTCTTAGTACGAGATCTAAAAATCATGCACTTCGGAAATAACAATATTCCCCAAACCTACAAACTAATCATAAGTTAAAAAACAGGTGTGTGGGGCAGACCAGCTAATGCACATTTTTGAGAGAAAGCTAGAAGAACTGGGTGTGTTCAGCCTAAAAAGCAAAAGGAGGGATTAAATTGCTGTCTGAATACATTAAGTTTTCAAAACAAAAGCTTACCTCTTTTTGAAAGAGGTTTGAGATGTAGTCAGCCATAATATCAACTGCTGAATCTAATGGCTGCTTCTGTTGCTCTCATACTACTATTTTAGTCCATGAAATTATGCAAGAGGAAAGAAGAAAAGCAAGTCTAAATCCAAAAAGGAAAACCAACCAAACAAAAAGCCACATAAAACATGGTAGCTTTTTACTAGTCAGGTAACTATCCAAACCAAAGAAACAGCACTTTGTCATTCTAATCAAGTTTCAGTCTAGTGGACTCAATTTTATGCATGTAGTGTAACAGAATCTCTTGTAACCTCAGACATAAGATCAACTTCATGAGCAACACCTTCTCTAGCCTTGTCTCTGAATCACCGTGCATTAGACTGAAAATGCTGCTAAGTGTATTTGATATTCTCCAACTACATCGACAAGGATTTAGATGCTAGAATATATCTGGATGTCTCATAAAAGAAGCTCTTAATATAAGAAACTCTGAATTCTTAATTCAGCAAAAGTTTTCACCATCTTGTCTAAATTTTCACCACTGTAGGCAGTCATTTTTGCCCCATAAACTTCAAGCTTTGTCATGAATTTCTATTCAAGTTCTTCAGCCTCTACAGGTTCTATTTTTTATTTTGCTTTGCTTTAATAAGCAAATTTTCATGTCATTGATACTAGATTACTTATGATTTACATTTCAACTAAAATCCACCCCTCAGTTATTCTAAGGGTCTTCAAATATCTGATGAATGAACATACAGAATAATTAAAGAGAATCTGCTTTCCCTCAATCCAAAAATAAAATACTGCTTTGCATCCCTATCGTTGCTTTCTCAAAGCAGAATGATCATTTCCTGAATTGTTTGGTGTAGATATTTTGCTTAAGCAGCAAGCACTCCAGGCTACAACTGATGAGTGACCTTGAGACAGCTCGTAGAAGGCAGTTGCCATAGTAACACCACCACAAGTGTGGTACATCCTCAGCTGACACCACCAATCTGGTGCAACAGATCCATAATAAGCACATCTATCCTGTATTAGTGTCTCAATATTTAAGGAATAAATTACTAGATTTTTTTTTTAAGAATTATTTCAAAAATCTCTTGTGCTGTGGTAGACACTGGATACTCCGTGTGAACACAAGTGACTAAGACTATACAAGTCCACATAGTGCAAGAGTTAAATAAAGTACCCTAAAATAATGCGCTGCTGAAAGTTGAAGCTACTCTGTATGTTAATCCAGAGAGCAGTCCTTGGTCCGGGAAATGAGTCTACCGAAGAAACCTTGCAATAGCACATAACTTTCTTGAAGTTTGTCGTCTTTTCTCAAATTGTCTAATACAAATAATCTTTATGGAGCCCTGCTGTGTCACATTTAATGCAAAATGGGAGCACAATGGATTATTCTTGCATGCCAGAATATTCTCAGTCTCACCTGTGCGACCTCATCACCTTGAACAAACTTTCAAACCAACTCGGCACTAACGAATAGTGTTGTCCCAAAGAGTTTTTCTCTACATAGCATGCTACTAGTTCTTGTGAGCTCTGGAAGAGGAAGAAAAAGGTGCATCATTACTGCAATGGCAATAAAAACAAAACATCGAGAATTGAAGAGTGCTAGTTAACAGAAGAGTTCAGTAGAACCATTTCTGTTTAAAGACAGAGGATTAATGAACAGGTGAAGACAGTTAATTATACTAACCTAGCAGTCAGACATTGAAGTTTACTTTAAAACTAAACTGCAGTTTCAAGACCTATCTTTTTCTTAAACCAGCAGAAAAGGCCAATCAGATAAGTTTCATAGTTTGTTGATGTTCAAGAGATTCTATTACAGGTAAAACATGTGTGTATTCTAGTTAGAAACAATAGTTAGGACTGCTCTGCCTCCGATAAAGTCAGCTCACTTCATGGGCTTACCCTTATCATAAAGGATAATATTTGCTGAACCTCAATACCAGTGGAATGTGTGTGTCAGCTAAGAGTTAATTCCAGTTAGAAGTGAAGTCATACACTTTATAACAGGCTTTTGGACACTCCAATCTAAAGAGTCTGGTCCACAGTTAATTCAGTCAGTCAAGTACCTGCCCTGAAACCTGGCTGAGGAGCTCCTGCACCCATGATTGTAACCTAAAGGTAGACAGAAAACAGGAAGGAAGTTCCCAGACAATACTAAGCAGACATTCAACAGTGCCCTAAATCCACAAAGTCATCAATTATTTTGTGACTGTGTGTTATAGTGCAATTACGAATCAAAAGGGTTCAGCTATGTTGCTTTTGGAGGTCTGGAAACACTGCCACCTTGGCTCAACAAAGTATTATTTGAGAGTGATGATTCTGTCAGTTACTGTTACATGCCAGTCTTCCCACTTTCATCAGTTCTGTGAAGTTGTAGGCAAGATGGCTATATTCTGAATTGACCTGTGTCCTAGCAATCTGTGTACAAGCATTGACAGATTCCTTTTGAACAAGTGTTCACATAAACATTAAATATGTTTCTATTTAGCAGTAGCTTCCTACAATAAATATACTTTTATCAGAGTATAATAATTTGTCTTCAGCTTTGCACGCAGTTCTTTATTTTGGCCTAGCTGTACAGGTTAACTTTGGAAACTATCTAGACCTAGACATGAAAGGCATTCTTGGTATAAAATAAGACATAGCTGTACACAAAATTTGTTCTCTACTGTCCTCCATCCACTTTTGTTTTTGTCTCCATAAAAAAAAATAATCTTCAGACAAAAAATGTTTAACCTTGATTTTGTGGAAGTGAAAGCTAGAACTTAAGTGACAGTTTCACTACAGATTACTAAGCACTGATTCCACAAATGCTGCCAAGTATGTACATCGACTCTGCAAGTTCATTTAGAAACAAATATCACCAGCTATTAAGGATCTTTACTGTTCTTAGTCCTTAACTCAACTTAGAAACCATGAAGTCCCTTACCACCTATGAAAGACCACTAATTACAACAGCATAGGAGAAACAAACAATAAAAAGTTTTTCATAACAAAAAGTAATATATTCTAATCCTACAGTCCTGTTAAAATCCTTCAACCCTATACCCAATAGCATGCAGTTGATGATCTTCTGAGTCTCTACAGAAGTGATTGATCCATTTCGTAGATTAATTCTACCCCAAAACAGAATTATTGCAGTACTTGCCCCTTTCAGGAGATTATTCTGCTCAGCAATATGCACATGTACTATGCTAGTAACCGAGACACGATGTATTTGCAGGTTTCTCAACATCAGTTTTCAGAACAGCACTCAATACATCTACTTAAACCCTATTGGCTGAAGTGAAGTTAGTTTTCCCATGCAGATACAACAGGTAAGGAGCTACCAGTAATAATACATAATTAGTAACTCCACCAACTCTTTCCAATTACAGCCCCAAGGCAGACAAAGGATGCTGAATTTCTCCTACACCCAGGTACCACTTGAGTCTCTCTTCTATAACACATTTGTTTCAGGAACAGAGTCTTACGGGAGCTCCATCCAGTTTACATTTTGATAGACTGTGGCTGCTCTAGTCCCATCCCACCCACTCCCTTGCACTAGTACTGGTGTTCGTGCAACTAGGAGTAAACTGACAGCCAGAAGTTGTCTGGGTGGTTTGGTTTTGTTTTGGGGTTCAGTCATTTTTTGTTGGAGGGAGGGAGGAAATGGGCAATTTTGAGTTAAATCTGTTTGCTGACTGCAAGGGCCTCAGTCCCAGAGCAAGGGGAGGAAAGGTAACAGAAAGCAAGCACAATAGCCCTGACGGCTTGAGAGCTGTGGAAGTGTACCACACTGCCTTGGAAAGACAGCATTCCATGGCCATGCATTTAAAGGTTTCTGGTTTTATATTTTCGATTAATACTGGAAATAAGTCAGTTTGTTCTGATGTTGCTTGCTTTTTGCACAATATACCACCTTAGCTCCCACCCCAACATTTAAACAAAAAAACCTTCAACCCATTACATAGAGGACTCTTTAGGCCCTACCCCAAAAGAGCATAAGTCAACAATAAATATCTGTAGTGACAGAAAGACAAGGCATATTCAAAGTACAGACTCCTCTAAATCTTGGAGAAAGGTCAGGGAGCCTTTTGGTAAACAAGAAGAACTTAAACAGAAAAGAGCTTCAAGGTAGACAAATGAGGTTGAACCTGTAGATCCCTTGTTTGATTTTCACCAATGTGTCTGAAGCTACAATAATTTTATAACTAACTATTAAATCAGTTTTAAAGTTAACTGTTCTACAAAAGAATATGATTAGAACAGGATAGGTTTCCTAATACCTTTCTTCCTTTAGTATATCAAAGATACGATAATTAAGACTTTTAGTTTACAAACATACAGCCCTTATTGTAAATGTTAGTCTAGAATTACTATCAAAAGCAAGAAAAGATGGATTGTCACCTGGCAGTGATCATCTAGTAATAGTAACAGTTAACAAACTGTAAAACAAGAAATTGAGGGCAAGATTAATATAACCAATAGCTGATAACCAGCATGGGAGCGATTTATGCACGTTCTTACAAGTGAGAAATTTTTTTCTTGACAATTCATTTTCAGGGAGCATTTGCTCACCAAGTAGCTTGAAGTTTCAGTCAGAACGACACTTCTAACTGAAATTCCAGCAATATAAGCATGCCTGCATGTTATTAAAGGAAATAGTGGAAAATTTCACAGGCTGACATCCAGAATGTCTGCGGTTCCTTTTCATATTTCTCCCTTCTTGCAAAGCAGTTATTAGATGAGAACTTAAAATTTTTTTTTTCCTTCTTTTTTTTTTTTTGTGAAGTCTGGAAATTTCCACTGCTTTAAAAGATTTTTAAAAAGCTTTCTCAAATGTACAGCTCAAACAACCTTACACTTCTGCCTAGACAGAATCTTTAGTTTAAGCAAAAGTTTCATCGATATAAAGCAGTGCTAAGATGGAGGGGAAGGAAAAAACTTTGCTCATATACCAAAAGCATTGCTTGGCCAATCTGAAATATTATCATACTACATGTTAATATCTTGATCAAGGTCATTTGAGGTCCAGCACAGACAGATGGGTAAGAGAAGACAAAGCAGTTCAGGATAAAGCTACCTTGTAGCTGTACATTTGAACAGAGAATACAGCGGATGACAATGCAAGCTATTCTGTCCCTATCAAGTGATGGCTCTCCTTTGATCTCCTCAAACCTCCACTCATTTTATGTCTCACTGGATCTCACTCGTCATCCCTGCTACCTTCTTATGATCTCTAACACAGCCAATACAAGTCTGGCAAGTTTGCTAGCACTGGTTCTACACCTCATCTCTGGAAGTCTTGTTTATGAGCTACGAACATGCAGCACCAAAAGATTGGGGGCTTCAACAGAAAACCCACAGGTGTAATACAAAAGTCTTCAAAAGCCACTCCAGCCAGCCCAGATGTTTTTTTTTTTTTTTCATTTTTGTGTGCACTGATCAAGAGAACTGCCTTCCTCTTAAGGGGGGATCAAACAGACATTCTAGGTTAACAGAAGTGCTGGTTTTGTTCCATTTTAATCAAGAGAACAATTTGCAGATGAAGTACTCTTGCTTTTGTTGCCTTTAGAGCTATCTATGACTACATAAATAATACTGATTAAGAAGGGATTCTATCAATTACTGCCTAAAAATGTTATTTCCCATTCAGAGATTTTAATGGGAAACTAAAACTTTCAAATAAGGAAACGTAAGTTATTTACAAAGCAAGAACAATGCACAGCCCAGCATATGGCATCGAACTGGTATGCAACCAAATAAGATACCTTTAAAATGTCTTGAATCCATTTGTTCTTTTAGGTTTTCTTGTTTAAAAGGCTATTACAAAATCATTCTTAAATGAGAAGTACAGCAGAATATGACTTAGAACAAATATTTTTAAACTTCCTTCTTAAGTAGTTAAGACATAAGGATTCACTCTTATAGCACTTAATAGTTGTAAGTGAGCCAAGCAAATGGTATTTTATAAGTTCTGGTTAAAAGGATTAAAAATCCATGCACACCTAAGAGCATTACCTAAAGTGTGGTCCTCTAGTAGGCCATATGCTGAGGTCTCTCCATTGAGCCAGAAATCCCCCCTCTGAACATCAAAAAGGCTTCCATAGAAGATAAAACCAAGAGAGTACTACAACAAAAGATGCTGCTATGTCTGCTTTAGTTCACTGCAGCAGCAAAGATGGACAGACCACAAAAGGAAGTGTAATACAAGCCCTAGTTCCCTATTTCTGTCTAACCTCTTTAGCCCAACCTTTATGGGGGAAAAAGTTATTATAGGGGAAGAGGTCTGAAAAGTCTATCCAAATCACTGGCAAAAAAAAAAGTTGCAAATTTTTGTTTTAAATCATCTCCTTAAGATGTAAGCTGCTAAGAATGGATAACCATTTTAAAGTCCTCATTATGAATAAGAGGAAGAAATTACATTTTGAACCTTTACGACTTCTTCCATAAGCTTCCAAGGAACAACACAGAGCTTCCACATACTGTGTGTGCACACGCACATGTGTACACTCTCAGCAGTTGTCTAAAAAGTTTTAGAAAAAGTTTATCCAAGTAGACTACATTAGCTGCTACCTACTCACACACATATAGTAGCAAAAAGAATGCAGCACAGAAGTTTCCCTTTTCCCAGGACTCACTAGCCTCCAGAGGATGTAATGAAAACACAACTCGGGTACTTGACAAAACCAGCAACATTAAGACATTAATACACTCCACAGGGCGATCAGTGAGGTGTTAGAATTACAATTTGAGTGCACAAGGCAAAAACAGGGGAATGCTACCTTTGCTTTAAGTTTTAGTTTTTCAAATAGGTGCAGAAAGAACACAAGACTGTCCTCTTGATTGACTGTTCTAAACAATAAAAAGTTTCCTCAAAATAGGGGAGTAGAGAACATGCATTTCACTTTTTTTTTGGAAAGTAAATTGCTTACTTCTGCCTTCTGCTTAACCCTTCCATTAATAGATACAGCAACAAAAGCCACCCAACCCACTCCCTGCTCCATTACCTGTTCTATCACTTCGGGATGTTTCAGTGAGGCAGGGCATTCTGTTATTACACATAAGGTAACCATAGAGAAAATAAAGCATGTAGAGCAACACAACCAAATTGTTATATTTTATATTCTTAGGTGTGCATGTATAACAATTTCTAACTGCATTTTATTAGAGACTTCCCAGAAGAGTAATGTCCTCAGATTCATGCTAACTAAGAAAGCATTTGAAAGACATTTATGATTTCCAGGATCATTCATATAAGAGTTAACCAGAAGCTGATTGATGTACTTCGAGAAAGTCAGTTCATAAGCGATTTTATAACCAAACTTCTCATGCTGAATCAGCACTGGAAGTTGGACTGACTTCACACCATTATCTATATGTAAATGACTCAGCTCATCAATATTTGGCCAATGGGAACCTACATCAATAATTTAAGTCTTTTAAAAAAGAACAATATAGAAGAAAAAAGTTAACTATTGCTTATGCAAGTCAACAAAGCAGCTTATCTATATACCAGAGATTTTGTCTTCCCAAGATTTAGTTACACTTCACTCATTTACATAGTAAGTAAATAGTAAAATAGCACCCTTAGAGCTTACTACTCAGATGCCAATGTAAGATAAATAGCTGCTTAGTCATATTATCCTACAACACTTCATATCTTGTGCTCTAGCTAGAGCTCAGTAACAGACCTGCTTAAGACTTAGAAAAACAAAAATTCAGAGGCTTTCCGATTGAGCAAAATGGAAAAAAAAAGTACATCACTATGTAAGCTTCCATTGCTTAGTCATTCTTTGGCATAGTGAAACTTCAGAAACTTTCACATCTCTTCCCAAGATTACGCTCTTGTTCTTTTAAGTCTTTAATAAAAAGACGAATCTCCAAACCAGCACATAAGAGAACTACAACAGTAGTTTTGCAGTGGCTGGCGCCAGTGTGCCAGTTTTGCATTGTCCGTGCGGAACAACTATATATACCTACTCACTTTGTGCAGTTCAGAAAAGCATGGGATAAAAAACAGCCTGCTTGATTTTACCATGCAGCCCATTGCTAACAGATTTCAATATTGCACCATCTGATAGACTGGTAACATTATCAGGAAATTATAGCTTTAAAAAAAAAATATATACACGCACACACACACTAATTCTCAAATTTGTCACAACAGTTATGAGTTCAGGTTTCTAGAAAAACAAGAGTTTAAAACCTCCATATTGGTTTCAAAAGAATCAAGAATTAGGGGGTGGGTTGTTTGTTTTTTAAGTCTCCCCCAGTTCCTCCTCAGGGGCTTGATGTCTCATGACTTAATATTATGAAAGCTTAGAAGGGACAGCATGGTTTGTATTTTAATGCACTACCTGAAACTATTGAGTTAAAGTTATGATACAGCCAACATATTTAACATAAAGCTTTCATTGTGATTAAAAGCCACTAATAATCACTTTAAAAAGTTTCCCATTAGGCATTGAGAGATCCTTTGACTTAAAGCTCTTATCCTCCCTCCTCATTAGGTAAAGACAACAAGCATTTGATACAGTTTAAATTTTTTATAAAAGCATACTATATGATCTGGAATAAAGAGACATTTTCCTTTAAAGTTCAAAATTACCTCTTAATGAGCATAGAGAAGGAAGGTCATTTAGCACATCTGTGGTCATATAAAGGTGATCTGCTTTTACCTCCAAGAAAACATTAATTTAATACAGCATCACATGATATCATCACAACTATACCTGTCTTGGTTCAGTAACAGGAAGAGAGATGCTTCTCTAGACACAGCACAGTGACACTGAAGTCTTGTCTACTTTGTGATCAACTACAAAGACAAATAGGTGTTCCAAGACACTTGGAACTAGTGCAATAGATGAATTAACAGTTTTGCTAGAGTTGCCATAGGAAAAAAAGGGTACTGCATTACAGTTCTGTTGCACACATGACCCAGACAAACACTGGCATTGAAAAGAAATGCTTAACATTAAATGAACTGGATAAACTTTCAAGGAAGTCTGACGATTGTTTTGAACACATATGCTGATCTGCTTTATTCTACACTGGTACACTGAAAGTGGCAGGCAAACACCTAATCTGCCAGTTGTTTTCTTCAAGAGAAAACTGGCAAATAGTCTTTAGACAACAGATTTTGGTTTGCTTTTTCCTAGTCTGAGTGGTTTCCCTAAGAATAATTTTTTCTTCCCTTTCCCTCATTCACCAACTGCTCTCTGCATGTATTTCTACCTATAGTAAAACCCAGGTTGAAGAATACGTTAGAAAGGATTTCCATTAGAAACAATTTAAGAACTTGAAGGGAGCGCAGTCCATTCTTAATTTTTCAATATTTGTAGTGTTGTTCAAAACACGTTTGTATAGCCAAATGATAAAATACTCCAGAAAATATCTTTTTCACCATTTATGTTTGCTGAGAGAAAGCTACTGGAATCACAAAAGACAGGGTATCTCATTCTATTCCACCTGACCTAAAAGTTCATGAGAAAAAGCACACATGTAGCCCTGTGGAGATTCTAGACAAACAAAGCAAATCCCAAAGAGCAGGTTTCATCTATACATTCAATAGCCTTGCAGTCTCTGAGACCAGGGAGATAAAAGGTGCGTCTGCCTTTTCTTTCTGCTCTGTTCCACTCAGTCCCTCTCCTACCACTGCCAAGGGAGAGGGGGGGAAAAAAGTGTTAGGCTACAACTACCCAAGAGAAACGTATTATATTGATAATATTTTTAGCCATGCAACCTGTTTCGGTGTTGCCTTTGAAAAAGCAGACAACTGATTTTCTCACTTCCATGCTGCAGAGAACAGGAAGAGGAAAAAATTCTTCATAACTCAGAAGTCACATACAGAATATTCCATGCAACTACATGTACAAACCTACCTTGAAAATATGCCTCTAAGAGGCCTTCTGGGTATACCTGTGATAGTAGATTATCTCATTCCATTGCTCTGACACATCTTGACATACACGGAAGCGTGGAAACAGTAAAGGGTTCAGGCTTTGTGACAAAATGTCATACTCAGCCAAGGCTAATGCAGGTGCTAGTCATTATGGCTAGCAGTATAACAGTTATATTGTTCTGCAGCCTCCCTCTTCTCCCTCCTCCCCCATTTTCAGGTGCACCTGATAAATCAGGGCAAAACCGCTATGTAGTTTAGCCACATGTGTAACAACTTTGATGAAAAATTGCTTGCCCTGACCTAACAATTCCAACATTTTCTAAAGAACTTTTACAGTCTTTTCAGATTTCTAGAACAATCTCGTCCATAAAATGAAGTTATGATGGTTTTAGACTTCAAGTCATGACACTACCCATGTTTGTAATCTTCAAAAAAGAATTTAACTTGATGGTAAGAAAGCCTTTAAAATAAAATTTCCAACAGGGCAATGATCCATAACCTAACAAAGAATGTTTGACAAACAGTTTAACTACACCTGACCTGAACAGGCTCACATTTAACAGCAAAGGTGACAAAATGTGGGGGGGTGGGGACACAACCAAAACCAAACCAAAGCAAAAAACCCCAACAACTCACACACACAAAGCACACAAAGTCAGGGAATACTTAAAGGTAGATAGATACCTGTAGAGCTGACCTTATCACCTCCACTCTTCTAGTATATTGTGAAAGCTGTCACAACCTCAGAAGTAAGTGAATTACACCATATCCTAAGCTTACCATCAGCAGTAACAAGCCTGACTTTTCAGGGTATAAGCAAAATGAACAGTAAAACCAATGGTGGCCCCCTTGCCCTCTTCTCCCTCTCATTTCAATAGCATGCTGCCTTAAGCAGTTGCCTTTTTCTTACCTCTGTACATCATCAGAAATAGGGCTCGCTCTAGACAACATAAAAGAAAAATGTGTGTCTACATCTAAAAGCATAAAACCTCACCAACAATAATTCCACACGCTGCACACAAAAGACTAAAAATCCCTCATGAGGTCGAGTTTGGAGGCAAGTTAATTTTGTTTCACTTCAAAGAAAATCAGCTTATGGATCACTGTCAACGAAAAATAAAAGTCACCAATTAAATTAAAAGTATTATTAAAGTAATAGGGCCCATCTGAAGTATACCTCCCATTTACATGGGGTAAAAAAGGGTTCAGTGTATCTTCTCTTAACTAAATGCAGCATATAAAATCAGAGTGGAAGTATATTCCATGGCAGATTTAAATCAGTAGCAGTTAAATTCTTTTGCAATTGCCTCTTCCCTAATATGCTACATGTAGAAACATCAATAGATCCAGCCAGAGAAAAAAAGCACACAGACATGCTGCCCCAGCATTCAGGTTTAGGTATTCTTCACCACCCTCCCATATCCTTGGCATAAAGAATACTATTCCTCCCCTCCCCCTCCATTTTTTAGTATAAATACAAGTTGAAAGAATATTTAAGATATTTATAAATACTCATAATCAAAAAGGTTCCATAAACATAATGCAGAATATCTTGTATCATACAGTCATTCAAGATCACGTCTTTGAGGAAGGCTCATTTAAATGCAGGAGTAGAAGCAACCTCCAGTGTCAGACTGTAGTGTCCAATATCATTTTACATGCTACCAATGGCTTGATTTTGCAGACAAATATAACCAAGACACCCTTTCTTTCTCAGGGTTCTTTAAAGAAAAAAAACCCACCCTTTTCTATGCAACTGCAACATAGAAATAAATCTTGAAGGTTTTGACTGTGATTTCTTGTCCATTATTAACAAAAAAAAAGCCCATGATCAGAAGATAATGTTCTGTTGTAAAACAGATTTCCTACTCTGCATTTTGTCTCAACTATACGTTAGTCTCAGAGATACTATGCAAAAAATTGATAAGCAGACAATGCAAACTTCCAAGTTAATAAATCCAAAGCCAGGATGAACCGGGATTTCAAATTAAGAATTTTAAAATCCCCAAACAAACCCAAAACCCACACAGCTCATATGCTGAATAAAAGCAGACTACAAACAGCACACTGTCATCAGGAAGGGCACTTAAAGCAAGGCTGAATACTGGGTTTATTCTGTCTGCTACCACTTCCCCTATCCCCCAACCTCTATCTTCATATCACAGCAGCAAATCCATTGGTATTAATTAAAAAAAAAAAAAATAGCACTAGTAACAGCATTGAATGACATTCTGAACAAGAGTCAGTTAAACAGCCCATTACAACTGGTAACAGTAAATAATTACTGTATGTTACCATGTTATCAGTCTAGTTAAAAAAAAAAAAAACACTAAAAAAAAACCCCACAATTTTATCTGTTTCCTCTAAACCCAAGCTCTTACACTAGAGCTTTCACTCAGATACTAGTTGTTACTATGAAGCTATCTTGTATTTATATTTAGAACATACACATCTTTGTCTCAAGTATAGCAGCTCATTAGAAGTCGGAAATATTTCACAAGAAAATACTTATTTTTACAATAGTGATGACAGAATTTTAACCTTATTTTAAGTGTCCGTTTTAACTGCGTTATAGATACTATACAGATAGACATTACTGTCTCTCACACTTCCACATTTGCTTCAGTTTTGTCTTGTTATTCCAAATAGAACCCAACATCTTATTTTCTGTTAACTTTTATCTAAAGATTTAAACACAGAATCAGATTTTTTTTTCTTAGCAGGTTAAAGAGGAAGGAAATACTGCCTGAATAAGAGACTGATTTAAAACTGTGCTCACTGGATGAGCTGACAAAGTGGGAAGCCTCTCTTTTAAAAGAAAGCCTGACTGTGCTGAAGAGTAGGAGCAGAAACCACAAACAGAACCAACTTCAGAATCAAACAAAGAGGACTCTGGGAATTATGTCAACCTCAGACAACATCCCCACCCCTATTTACCCCATTTATACACCAGAATCACTAACACCTACAGAGGTATGTGACCTCAGGGGGAAAAAAAAAAAAAAACCAACCAACTTCTCATCGCCATCCCTCAATAGCACAGTTTCATTGCAGCTCCGAGGCAGAAATGGATAAGAGACACGGAAATCAACCTTTTATTTGCAGTATTTCTCATCTCTTTCCTTATTACCAGATAAAAGGAGACAAGAGAAGTCACCTCTGAAACTTACCGAGGCTACAGGATGATCAGAAGGAGAATGCAGATAACAAGGTCTTTGGAACCGCCTCAGTATCAGATAAACCCAGATGAATGGCAGATGGGGCCATTCTAGCCCAGGTATTTCACCCACACACACCCACTACTCAAGCTGCGGCACTGAGGGTCAGACGATCCTAACCACAAACCCATAACGACCCCAAGTCTCTCACTGTTACATGAGGAACCTCCACCCAAACTCACGCTGCTTAGATACACAGCGATACGGGAAGCCTTTAGCTCACGCGAGTCCCCCACACTGCCTCGGGAATGCCCCCTTCTAACTACACTGAGCGCTGAAGTTACAATGGTTAGAAAGAGGTAAAGGCATTTACACACCGCCCTGGGAATCCCCTCATCCCCAGCCCTGGGATTACTCCTCACACACAACCCGTCGACGCTCCCCTTCCTCCCCCGCTCAGGGAGACACAGCCATATCGGGGAGGGGGGCGAGAGGGAGAGAAGAGAGCCGCCCCTCAGGGCCAGCCCCAAGCTGCTCCCTTCCCCGGCAAGGGGCAGCCCTCCCTCCCCCATATCCCAGTCCCACCCCAGCGCCAGAAGCAGGGGAGCAAGAACTAGAACTCTCCTCCCTCCACTCGTTACTCCCTCCCTCCAAACCCCACTCACCTGGGAAAGGAGCCAAAGCTCAGCTACGTCTCCTTCTCCCCGTCTCCCCCACACTCAGCCTCTCGCCGCCATTTTCCTCGCTGCCTAGATTTAAATAGGAACCAGCCGCCCCGAGAGGAGCCACCAGGCGGCGCGAGGCACTCTGGGACCTGTAGTGCGGCCCCGCGCGGGCGCTCGCGGGACCCGCCCCTCCTCTCCGCGCGGGGCACCACGGTACTTGCAGTACCCGCTTGGGCCCGGCGGGTCTCTGAGCCACCGCTCCCAGCGGCCCCTGCGGCCGCCGCCCGCTCCGGGCGCGAGGGGCCCCGCCCGCCTCCCCCGCCGCGGCCCGGTGGCCGGGAGGGGCCCGGGCCGTGAGAGGGCGGGAGCCGGCCGGGGCTCAGCCTGGCGCCAGCTCCTCGGTACCGCCGCTGCGTCACGGCGCTCCCTGGCACTCACCGTGCCCGGTATCAAGCACTGCGGCTGTGAGTGGTACACGGAGAGTCACAGCAATACAGCATTTAATAAAGAGCGTTTTATATGCACGAGGGATTAAAATACAATAAGTATCATCCCTGCACGCGGCACTCCATCACAACACTGAGGTGAAAGTTACAGCTGAATAATGTTTGTGGGGCATTTGCTACACCAAGCACCATTTTAATAGAGAAAAAAAACCAAAACAGTCTATTGAAGGGATTGTTTAATAAAAACGCAAACAGGTTGGGATAAAAGTTAAAAAAACATAAATAGCTTCAGTTACTCTCTACTTCAGGTACGTGTCAAAGATGGTTTTCAAACTAACTCATAATAGCTGTTCACTTGCCATTTGTAAAAAAAGCAAGGCGAGGATATGAAGGACTGGGGACTTAGAGAATATAACCTTCCTATGCCACAGTTTGCTTGCATAAATACTATTTTCATAAACTTTTTTAGAACAAGTATTTAAAACTTTGCAGACTAAAACGGGCTGTGTGGAGAACACAGTATACCTCAGTTTTAGGTACTCATAAAGCAGCCATATAAAAATGCTCTTTTTATTTTGAAAATTTATGAAGTGTGAAATAATGAAAATGCATGGACTTCAGTCCTGCCAAGCTATTCATACAGAGCTCATTACAGGACCATAGCCACAATTAGAATTCAAGATGGACAGACAAGTAAAGCCTTTAAGTACACCTTCCAGTAATTCCCAAATAAAAAAGATACATCAAACTGGTGTGGGACACCTATGAGCAAGTTACTGGTACAATGTGAGCCTCTAGGTAGCTCTGAAACGAGCACTATAAACCAATAAAACCCAGAGATAAAAAAAATTCAAATATGTCAGGTTCTGGAAAAATAAGCTCCACCTTAGGTTTTACCTTGCAATTATACTACACAAGAACTTACCAATTATAAATGTGTGTTTGTACTTATGAACTCAAATTTAACCAACTGGTAGAGACAGATTCCCTACCATGTTATCACAACAGAAAAGCGGTCATGCTGTTAAGGTACCTTAATAGGGATGAGGTCCTGTTGCATTTCCTGAAAGTGTGGGGTCTGCTGTTCAAACAATTTAATTTCTTCTGTTCCAGGTAATCTTTTTCTGCAGGTTGTTCTCTTCTTCCACTATGAATTATAACAGAGCATTTATCAGGGCAAAAACAGAGGAGGCATGCAGGGAGAAATAGGCTAATGAGAGGCAGCTGTAACACGAGCTTAATTATGTTGCATCATTTTTATGTGGGCAAACTGCACATCATTCATATTTCTTTGATTTAGACCATAAGATCTTCAAATTCTACTTACACAATATTTGTACTCTGTTGACACTGGAAGTTCTGTATCAATCTTGAGTCTAAGGTTTCATAGATGCAGTGTATCTTTTTTCCCTTTTAACCTTTGGTTTCTGTTACAGCATTATAAACAGGTAACTTCAAAGTTAGCTCCGACTTTATATAATGAAGAATACAGTGATAAAGTGCTTTTATTTTTCACTGAGATGTGATGCTCTACAAAAAGACCCTGCCAAATTTTTGTACTTGTCTTAAAAGCTGATCATAGTAAATGTAGCTGTAGAACTGTAACATTTAACATTTTTATCTATTTGCTCCACCTGCTGGTGCTTATTCCTTTTAAAGCAGCCTTTAGAAGCCTAAATGTATTAAAAATTTGGCCAAAGATGTACAAAAGAGACATACTTGACTTTAAGCTGAATTTATTTAACATACTAATTAAATCCAATCTGATCCCAACATTTTCTCAGTCAAAAAAAGGCCAATGGAAGCACAGACTTAGGGAAACATGACCCATAGCTCACTTTTTGGACACTGCCATTCCTTTTTATTGTGACAATAACCCAGTCAGTCATCATTTTCCATCATCTATTATTCTTCTCCAAAAAATGTTTTCCACATGGGCATCTCTACATAACTGATTTGTCTCCTGAATTTTCCAAGATCAATTTCTTTTTGGATTATTAGTGCAAGAGAAAAATCCTGTTTCTTCAGCCCATTTAATTGTTCTCTGCTCAGAGACAGAAAAAACACGCTGTGATCAACAAGCACTCTTTATAAGAAGTTTCACATGAGCTTAGATTTCTTTCCATTCCATCTACTGACAGGATTTTTAAAAAATTTTTTCTTTTTGAAGTGTTTTGCAAGGAAATAGTAACAACATCCCCATGAAAAATCCACATCATTTCTAGGCTACGACATTTCCAGTAATACTCTGGGACAGAAGTAGCTTTCCTTCCCTTCTTCCCTTCCCAAACTAGAAACTGACAACACAAAAGAAAACAACCCTCTCTGCCCCCCAAACCTAAAATCCCCCCCCCAATCTTTGATATTGGATTTTTTTTTACATTCATAAAGAAATTTTATTTTTGGGTTCCCTGATCTAACCAGGTTAAGCAGAACTAAGGTTTCTCACATTACCACCAGGTTTCCTGGGGCTCAACTGGCACTTTTTGATGACTGCAAAATTTTAACTTGCTTAACTTCTGTATTATTATTTTGATTTTTTTTTTCTGTACACTAATATTTTGCAGCAGATTGATTGCAGACTGCTTGACTGGAGTTGGGGAGAATGTCTGGTGTACAAAAGACCCTGAAATTACTGTATAGACATCAGAGACTGAAGAGAAAAGTTGCTCTGGCATTGAAAAAGAAGCAAAGAAAGCCAACACTGACAGGAAATGGGTAAATTGTTGAAGAACTGGAGTATATTTTAATTTTTTTTTAAAATAAATACAAAGTACATACATACCTTTTTCCTAGACTAGCAATCCAGTCTGTGTGGCTAATCTGCCTAACTGACTAGACTATCAAAAGTAAATGGTTTAGCATAATAACAAAATAGAATGTTTAGTGGCAACAAAGGAAATTAAACAAAATTATAGAGTAAAATGAGATGCATTAGAAATACATCATTAGAGAACAATTTTTTTTTTTAAATGGAGCAAGTTTTCTTTAGCAATATCTTAGCGAGTGAATAATCAGAACCTCACATACACTGAAAACATGGCTCTTGTGCTATGGATTATTGATTGTACATTAAACAATCAACAAATCCTCATGTAAAACAGTGTAAGACAAAACATGTGAAACAAACTAGTGTTCAGCAAAATAGTTTATGATCTTCTCAGCAACCTTTCACTAAACCATAATTTTAGCTTTTATATTGATGAAATCATATTTATGCGAATTCATTTTTCATAATGCATTTTTAAAAAACAACACATTTCAACACTAATTGTTTAGCCAGAAAAAGGACAGACAAGTCAATTAACCAAAAAAGAAAATACATCTTAAAGGGAACTGAAAACAAACCAGTGTATTTGTGGCAATCAGTCACACATTAGTCAACGTAATCTGGAGTACCTTGCTGGTTTCAGTGAAAGAGGAACTGTATGTAAGAATTTTAGGGGATAACTGTAACAAAGAAATGTTACAACAATATTAGTTTGTAAACATTTCTCTCTTGCTTATGGTTAGTAAATTCATAAGCTCAGTTCTCGCTACTAAGGCCTAAAGCTAAGCATCTAAAATTTAATAGTTTACAGTATCAGTGTTGTTTTACCCATTTCTTTAACTACTAGAATTTTTTTGTGGTAAAAGTCAACATTCACATGGTTTAAGAAAAGCAGTACATATGTGCTTTCAATTTAAGTAGATGTAGCACCCCATTTTAACATTAATAAACAAATATAGATGAAACATTGCCTCCTCCAACCCAATGCATTTGTCAACAAAATAATGAAACTAATTAATTACAGTTACATAGCATTCAACAAGACTGAGCATTTAGAAATGCCAGCATTTTTTAGAACTTGCTTAAAACTCCAGCTCCCAAACAACATCCTGCACTTTTAGAACCTACTCTGAATGATTACAGTTTTTAGTGGACTTGAACAGGAGCAGGCAAGAGCAACACGATTGTCCACATCGCTATGCCACCATACAACCTCTACTCTATTCCACTTCATGTGGCCAAAGTGAGTTCATTAAACTTATCCAACATTGAGATACCAGCCTTAGATCTACAAGGGTTACTTACAAGAATACCATTAATCTTTTTATAATATAATAATATTAATATTAAAATCATATCCAGATAAAGTGTTCATATAAGGAGCAAATTAATTCCTTCATAGACATTAAACCCCTGAGTCAGACTAAAATAAATTATTATCTACAGGTAAAGAAATAAAAAAGCCTTTCGGTTATGCTTGGTGAAGCATTCATTGCAATATTGTTTGAGCACCTCCCTTGAACATCTTCTGAGCGGATTCAGAAGTTTAAGACATGTCAGTTATAAATTGAAGGAAAAAAAAACAGTCGAGGAAAAAAAAAATCTGGCACATTTGATTGCAAGCATGAAATACTGGCTCTTTAGAAATATTTGGAAGTTTTGACTTTTATTTCAAAAGGGCTAAGATTATACTACAGATTAATTGGCTACTTTTCTTCCCCCTGCCCTGTACAAGACAGCGCAATCCACTGCAAAATCCAACGGGCAGTCTAACATTTTTCCCAAGGCACACAATTTGCATCTTTACTAAACATTAGTCTCACCTTTATACTGAAAGAAGATTAGTGATGTCCTGTTAGACTTTTCCCTCTCTCTAAATCTGTAATTTTTAACAAGAAATCAGGTATAGAACATTTTTCCTTTTTTACCAGGCTACTTTACTCCATGTAAGATGAATAAAGAAAAAATTTGTGGGGAGAGGAGGGGGACAGACATGATAAGATCTTTTTGGTACAGAATTTTGATTTTGTAAAAACAAATGAACAGACACATAACTTAGATGTAGACAGCCTTCTGAAGTGTCTGTAATGCAAATATTACAGAAATGTAATAACTTCTGATCCCAGAATCAGAAGTTCAAACTGATTCATCTGTTTTCATTGTTAAAGCTAAGTGAAATTTGGAGATGACTACTGGGTTAAGGTAGATCAAAGATGATCTTGTCATAAACATAGGGTTATTAACAAAAATATTTTAAAAATATAACCTGATAGCGTCCATTGAAATAATAAGACATCCAAATAATAGCTCTGCAGTGTCCATTTTTTAAGTCACAGTCTTCTATCAAATGTTGTCTTCTGATACTAGCTTGTATCTCATACTGGTTTTGATTTTCTTATTCTTGGCGATGTTCCACTTCCTGATTTTGCGGCTCCATTGACAAAGTTAGCTGTAATTTTAAATTAAAGTACAGTAAAGAAACACAATTCTGCTTTACATGAAAAAAAATACAGAAATTAGACCAAGGCGAGGGGGAGGTGGTGGTGTGGTGTGTATGTCTCAAAAAAACTTAATTATTTGCTTCAGTTGAAATTAACTTAAGAGTTACGTACATTAAATGTTTAAGAACTTTGACTGTACAAAGTTGATATATACAGGAATCAGACAAAAGTTGCTTCTAAGTCTAGTGTCCCGTTTCCAGGAGTGACAGATGCTTCACAAGGAGTATGAAAAACAGGGCAAATACAGAGTGGTCTTACCAACATAATTTCTTTCAGGTTCTATGGGAATCTTAGTGACTTCCTGAGGTCTAACTTGCATCTAGACCATTCTTTTATTAGCCACTGATAAGACAGAACCCCCAGGAATTAAATCTCAATCCATACTTTTGCAGAAATTACTTCTACAGATTCTCTGTATTTTATATCCTTTTCGTGCTTATTTTAAACATGCCACTACATTAAAATTGTCTATTCTTACTTTATGAGAAATAGTAAACAGTAATTTGCTATTTACCTGCCCAAAATCACTTAAGGTTTTAGAACTCTATGGTGTCTCCTATCAGACATTTTTGAGCTAGGTGGTAGTCAGTCTCTCCCCTTACCGTCATCTTTTTCTCTATCTTTATGGCAATAGTCTAAGTCTTTTCAGATGGGGTTATTGACACGGCATACCATTTTTGGGATGTAGATACACACATGGATTTATATGGATGGTACATTCTAGCTGAGCGTTTTTTGTTTTTTTTTAAATTGCAACAAGGAACTGACCTGATATTCGCAGGAAAAAAACATTTATTTAAAATCTTTCATGAGGCAGATGCTAGTTGGAAGGCCGTTGTGGCGTGTGTATAAACTATGTTTCCTTTTCCCTCCTTCCATAAAATGTGTTACTTTGAGTAGCTTAGAAATTTAGGAATTGCATTGAAACTTAGGAATTTGCCATTTTTTACTTATTCCATGTGTGCAAGATCTTTGTGCAACTCTCTGCTGTAAGAAATTCAGAATAATTTTGTTTGTAGACTTTGTTACCTCAACAGTTTATTTATGAATATGTCAGCACAGAAACATGTTGGGCCCTGTTGGTAAGCTCCCTTCAGAATGCCAACTGACCATTCTTATATTTTGAATAATTACTAATTAACTAAGTATTTATCAATGTCCCTTCTTCTGAGAGATCTTAGTTTAACTGGGATCTTAGTTTAGTTGTTCTCCATTATTTCTTAAATAATTTTTACTGATTCCTTAAGATTTTTTTTTTCTATTATTAAGGCATGTGCTATCCTAGACAGTCTGCCATTTCACACCTACTAGCTTTGTCTGTCATTAACTTAAGAAGATCAGGCCACAGCATGAAGAGAAGCTGCAACAGGACAGATGGAACAAAGCAGCATACAAAGGATTTATGGTACACTTAACTTCTAGTCCTTCTTTTGCCAATTAAATCTGAACTTCGTTATTTTGGCTACATAACTCTCCACATCTAACAACCTCAAATATATATTCTTTTCCTATACTGTTGGGATGCTATGCAAATCATGCCTAACCACTCTAGAGACACACTAACTGCAAAGGAGACTGAATTCTCATCTTAAGAGCTGGGGGACAAGAGGAGTCTATTTACCTTCAAGTACACTAAAGAAATGACTTATGGCTAATGCCTGCAACTAAACAACTGGCTTCAGTGGAACCCAAACTCTCCTTCAGAATATCTCTACAAGTGTGAATACTTTTGCAATTAGAAATAAGATAAACTGATAAACAATGTACAACATCTTTCCACATATGCAGTCAGAGAACTATAATGCCTGTGCTATTCTTTGTTTTGCTCAATTGAAGCAAACACAAAGTCAAACTACAGTATCACTTTTGCTATTCCAAACTGTAATCATCTTGGGAACTTAAAAACTGCACTAATTTCATAAAACAACACAGAAAAGCAATTAAGTTATTCACCTGGAAAGAAGGATCTGCAAGACTGGAGAAAGAAAAACATTTTAAAAAGCATCTGCAGCTACATTCAGAGCAGAAAGGCTGCTCTGGAATGATAAAGAAGAACAACGTTATGAGCACCATTATGGTCTAGTCTTCCAATTGGTTTCAGCTAATGCTGACTCAGCTAGCAATCTCTGAATGCGAAGAGCTTCAACCCCTCTTCGTAGAAACTAATACATAAAGGTGAACTTCAGAAAGAGAGACAGCCTGTGGTAAAATTCCCAAGAAACTGCATTTTTCAAAGCTCTACCCAAATCTCAGAAGTGATTCCCAGTCTTTCATACCTAGCTCTACCCAGTGTTTTTTATATGTATGCTAATAGGAATATGAAATTTCACTCTACCAAATCTTCGTAACTCTCATTTAACTGATGTAACATTGGAATTTGAAAATTATACAATGTCATTTAATTAAAAGCTACCACGATGTTCATTTGGAGTTCTTTTTCAGTGGGTTTGATGTTCTTTACATGATGTGTCTTTACACAGAAGAACAAACAAACAATTTTAATAGTCTGAAACATAACAGAAGCAGAATTTATGAAATACAATAGGGATTTCAGATGACACTTTTTTTTTCCTGATGTTAAATAAAAAAAAATTAGCAGCATTGTAAAAGCCTGATTTAAAACAGAAAGAAAACCCTGGAATCATTAAGCCCAGTTTCATGAAATATTCCTTGCATTTAGATTAACATACAGTTCAGTGAATAATCCAGATTACCCAGGGCTAACACTTAATACGGTTAGCACTCTGTGTGCTGTCCTCTTACCAACATGGAACTAGAGAAGAACATGCCCTAACATTTGAAGAAGCTATAATATTATCTATAGTCTCTGCATGTCAAAAGACAGATGTTTTTGCTCTTTTACAGAAGGAAAGATATAAAATGATACATCTGTTATAAAAACATTCGGCCCAGAAACAACTTAAAAAAAAATATATGCCACTGACCTCTGTTTGGTTCCTTTTTTGTTCGTTTGTTCTTTGTGTTAGTTATTTTTTTCTTTGGAATCTGGTTCTTAACATGCTCTCTCCATTTCTTCAGCTGAAAATTTATGAATTTCCACATCATCCAGGCCTGTGTTAGACAAATAGCACCCAGGCAGCCAATCCTAATAAAAATTTGAGATTTTGGAGACAGTTAGATAAAAGTTTCAGTTAACCATTAGGAGACTGCAAATCTCTACCTATTTTATTTTTTTCTCCAAAAGTCTACTATCGAAACAATTAAAATCTTCCTACCACAGGAAACCAGATGTATCAGAAAGCTTTACCCAAGACAAGGTGTGTCACACAAGAAGTGAATGGAAATCATAAGTATATTGCTAGAAGCAATCATGTTTATCAAGGAGTTATGACCACAGCTTTAAATGGCTGACAGGAAATTTTGTCATTGAGGCCCCTTCTGCCAAGCAATCTATGAATGAGAAATCATGTAGATTCAAAATCCCTGCCATATACTTGATTACAGGCATTAAGCTATACGGGTGAATGTTAAAGTGATGAGCTTATGCTGAAAAATAATAAAATTTTAAAATTAACAAGCAACAATAAAAGATATAAAAAAAAATATTTTAGGAAGGCACCAAACAAATAATCAGATAAAAAATTATGAGTAATATCACCAAGTGATACTTTGTCCAGTATAGACATAAGAAAGGTTTTAAAAAAAAAAAAAAAAAAAGAAGAAAGAAAAAAGCAACAATGAACCAAAAACCAACAGGAAAACCCAAAAAAACTTTAATGATATGATTATCCCAGGCTTTTTGGATAATTATCAATAACTTTTTTTTCTTTTTAAGTTTTGTTTTTCTTTCTATTTCCCATAAATTCTGTTCTACTACTTTTGTGAAAAGAAGACAGAAAAGAAAATTTCCCTTCCCTTAAATACTCATGAGGAAAACATCACCCAGGGAAATTCGTCAAAACACGTTATCATCCTAGATTGTTTTATTAAAAGGTATTTTGAAATGCCAGATTATACAAGCATGAATGTCCACTAGCCTTGTTATACCTCACAGGGAGTACATTGAAGTTTCCGTCTGCTATGGAAAAACCTGGATTCTCTACTCTTGCCAGACCAAATCCAAATGTGAGGACAGATAAAGTTAGAGTCAAAAGACGCACCATTACGAAAAGTAAAGCCCAAATGGTAAATCTGAAAACAAAATAATGAAATTAATGTGCTTTCTCCTTTTAGACCATTTCTTTTCAAAAAAGTCAAGCGTACAAAGAAATTTTCATTAAAATTCTCTCAGCAATAATAGGGAAATGTCCACGGAGGGGACCAATAACTACAGAAAAACTTGGCCATCTGCAAACATTCACATTACACAATCTTTGAACTAGAAAGCACAATGAAGTAAAAAGATGCACCTCAAATTGGTATTCATGCTGTAAGCCATTTATAAGCAATGGTGATGCTATAAAGCCAGAAAGCTGACCCTAAAGGTAAAATATACATTTATTAAACAGTTGGATGATCAAGACAATTTATGTAATTTTTAACAGCCAGATATTTATAGAGCAAGAAGAGAAGGCGAACAGATAGCTAATAAGTAAAAAATGACAATGATTTCACTTCATAGCTAACAGAAAGATGTTGTCCTGCAGATTTTCAGCATCTAGAAGTTTTTGCTATAAGACGTGGAAAAAAAACCCTGAAGAAGTTTTATTAAGCTGACAATATTTAATTTAGAAAATTGGTATTATTACTGCCATAAAGATTATACATACATAAAGATTTCTATAGGAAAAAGACTTCATATCATGTGACTGATGAATGGAAAAAAAAGATACTACCAACATGAAAAAAAGTGTCTTTCCAAAATTTCCATTAAAAAAACCCCAACTTCTTCAACTAATTTTAAGCTTAAAGAAAATGTACTTCAAATCTCTCACAGTATAAGCAAGACTGCTTAAAAAAATCAACTCTCTTTACACTCTCCTCCAAAAAAAGATTTTGAGAAAAGCTACAATGTCTGGGCATAGAACTGTTAGAAGAAACAATAAATTCTGAGCTAGGAAAATACCTGATATTTGACATTGTGTTGTTTCTACAGTTTACGTTGTAAGTGCTACATGTTGTAACAGAAATAAAATGCCCCAAATACTTCTGCGATTCACCAGTTATGAAAACCAATTTCAATTCCCAGTTATTTAAACTGTGGTAATATTGCACATGGGATAACTGATTTCCAGCCAAAGACATGGTTGCTTATCTGACCATTAGAGTCTTCGTAAGACAGGAAAATATGTTCTCTTAATCAGTATATTTAGCCTTCACGCTTTTGGATGGCATATAATGAAAAGCAGATAAGCTCATAGCTCCAGAACTCTCACAATTAAATATGACATACAAGTGAAAGATAACCTTTCTCCGAATTTCCCTATTTGCATCAGTAAATATTGATTTTTTGCAAAGAACATTCAGCATACCTATTTAAAGTGTTAGCTTTAAGGAGTGACACGAATCTTGTGAAAAGTCCAGAAAGAGCAGCAGCATTACACAGCCTCAAGGGAGGCTGCCTATATATAAGGGATTGCATGAAAGCAAGCAAGGTGTTCATGATAACCTCTTCCAGCTGGGCAGTCACTTGAGAAAAGGAAGAAAGAGACAAGAAAGTGGGACAAGGCTGCTTTATTCAAATTAGAACCTCCAAAAGTCTTCGCATTCAAATGGTAAAACGTATCCAATCCTTCCTAGCATGCCTCACAGTTAAGTATCTCAGTTCCTCACCTCTTTCCGTTCTCAAATGCATTACTGTTATATCCATTAATTCTCAGAATAGTTGAGAATCTTACTCAAGCGATGTATAATTGAAAACATCAACTACACGTTTTGAGACATTACCTTCTCTGTTGTATAGTTACTTCCCTTTCTCACCTTACCAAAAGGAGAGAGACCTGCAAGAACTTGCAAGGAATGCTGCTTTTATTACTTCTTCGATTAACTGTTTTCGAAAACAAGTGTCCCTACATACAAACATTTATGAACATCTAAGCAAACAGGCAACTTACAGAATCAGAAGCCAATACATAGATATCTGCGAAGGGACTTCAGCAAAACATTATGATTATGATCATGAAGTGGTTTATTTGCTTCCTTGGCTCTATGTAATGACGACGACTTGTTGTGAATTCAAAGCAGATAGTAGTGGACATTGAACAAGTGATGTTTGCTACCTGAGTACTTTTACATACATGCAAATCCATTTATACACAATTAGTAACCAAAGTTCTGAATTTTAATTAATACATGCAAGATTTACCCTTTTTGCTTGTTTTCATCACTGAAGTAGAAAAGACGTGAGGCATGAAAAATGAGTTCCACTAAATAGTGAGGTACCATCAGAATTAGCCCCAAATGCTGCAAACTATAAAACAGAAAAGTTAGACTTTGTAATGAAATTATGAAGAAAATAGATCGATCTATTCAAAATGGACATGCAAATACTTACTTTAATATATAGGCACCAGAGATATGAGCTATGTAAAGACAAATATAACATAGCTGCCTTGGAATATCTTCCTAAAATTAGAGAAATTATAATAAATGCTGTTACAGTTTAACCATATTGTCCGAAGAAAAATCATATCATTCAATAGGTTTGATTATTTTTCACACTACTATATAAATTTCTGGAAAGACTATCTGAATCAAAAACTACAGACCACCTAGACTAAATTCGATAGGAAATGCAAGCGATTAAAACTTATAAATAGTATACAAATAACTGAATATACAAATAGGAATATGTAGGTATTTATGTAGTTAATATAAACAAAAATATGAATAATTGGAAAGAATAGATATTTAATTAACTGTACTGAGAACTTCTCTCCATACCTTTCGGATCTTTTGGAAGTATAGCTCTGGCAGTGCATGAAGCCAATAGGCCATCTGGCAAATATAGAAGAATTTTACCTGAAAACTAAACAATAATTCAGGTTAAGAAAACACAAGATGATGAATCCCCTCTAATTTGAAAATTCAGTCTCTGACAAACATGTTTCTTTAGTGTGAAAGAGTTCAGCAGTTCTATTATATATCCCATCTTGCAAACACTTTCACTTTAACTCAGCTACCATGGTTAAGTTAAAGAAAGGACACATATAAGTGTCTCTTGACTAGATGTTCAATGCATCAAAAATTACCTTTGGATAAAACAGCTGGCAGTTTTCAAACAGAAGAAAGTATTTTCATCTAGTTGTCATTCTTACAAGGTACCAATGTATCTTATTAGTGGTTCCCTAAAATTTGGAGTGGTTAAATATTCAGTAATTAGAAGTACCAGATTTTTTCAAATTGAAAATAGAACACTTACAGCATACGACAACGGGGATAATCTTTCCAGAGTGAAGTTGGGTTCATCGTGAATTCTTCCTAAAGAAAAAGGCCATTGATATAAGGACCTTCTTAACACTTTAAGTCTATTTTTAAAATAAAAACAGCAAATAGAGTGACTTACTTACTGCATTCAAAATACTTGCTCCCCACATAAATGAAAACAAGTAGAAAAATGCTAGCTGTCCCGATTCATTGAACTTGCTGTGCTTTGTTTTTGACAAATGCAGACGTCTATTAATTTTCTAGAAACAAAAAGCAGATCAATAAATTTAACTTCTAAAACAAGAAAGCTATTTGGGAGTTAGTGTTCACTTCTGAATTTCTGAATTTTTTTCTATTTTTTTTTTTCTTCCCAAATCTCCCATTCCTCAATCAAAACACATAGCTCCACTATTTAAGACCTTGATCAGCACCTTGTATGGCAATTAGCTTCAATAAGACTTGCCGCTATGGTAAAGTTCACATAGAAAAATATTCAGATAATATATTCAGACAATTTTTTTTTCCCCATAATCAGAGTCATGTTGCTAAATTTTTCAAATCTCTTTGCACACTTAAAAACCGTTTGAGCTTTTGTGGCTCAGATGACCTATTTGTGAAGATGTTCTAAGACCATTCACTAACAGATGGTCTTCACAATGGCTTTAACAAATTCATTTTACTTTGCAACTGAGTTGGTAAAAAGAGCACACAATGAAGTTTGAGGGTTTCCCTCTTTGAGGAGAAGCTCAGCTGACAGAAATCCACCACTGCAGTAATTTTCATTTTTGATCTTCTGAATATATCTTATTAATCTAATGCAGCAGACCTCATTCACAGATATTTTGAGTAAGGCATGAATATTTAATGGCTGTTTTTACAGAAAAAATATAAGTTATATTGATTGAAAGAAAGATTCAGTGGCTTATACCATTAATAAACTGAGGAAATATCACTATAAAAATATCACAGAATCATAGAATCATTTACGTTGGAAAAGACCCTTCGTATGATCAAGTCCAACCATAAATCTAACACTACCAAGTCCACCACTAAACCAAGGTCTATTTGCATTTTTGTCAAAGAACAAAAGGATCAATCATAGCAGGGCTTCTAAATGCTAAACCATTCCTTATACCATGGTTTACACTTACCTTGAAGAAAAACTGGTACCAACTGAGGGCTAAAAATAACATGTTCATAAAAGTAAATTATATCCAGTAATAAACTTACATCTAGTATGTACTCCTGGATTACAGCATGCAGATTAATAGCTACAAGCATGTAGAAGAAGATTGTGGCAATGTCTTTTGGACCATAGTCATAAAAATGAAACTGCTCACTGTTGCCATCTAAAAAAAAAAAAAAAAGTGTATTTTTACATTCTTATGAAGGAGTACTCTGTGCAACTGAGAAAGGGCAGCAGCGACCATTGTTCTTGGAAGTTATAACTAGTATCCTGTATCAATTTAACATAGGTTTTACGTTTTTGAAAATTACTTTTTATGCCCAATTATGTAACTCGGATCTTCTTTTCCTTCAATACAATGTCATAGTTAGAAGCCTAGAATGCACTATGGAGGGCAGCATACAGAATCAATCAGGTTGGAAGAGACCTCTGGGATCATCAAGTCCAACCATTGCCCCGACACCACCATGTCAACTAGACCATGGCACTATGTGCCATGTCCAGTCTTTTCTTAAACACATCCAGAGATGGTGACTCCATCACCTCCCTGAGCAGCCCCTTCCAATGTCTAATGACCCTTTCTGAGAAGAAATTCTTTCTAATGTCCAACCTGAACCTCCCCTGGCAAAGCTTGAGGCTATGTCCTCTTGTCCTATAGCTAGTTGCCTGGGAGAAGAGGCCGACTCCCACTCTGCTACAACCTCCCTTCAGGTAGTTGTAGACTGCAATAAGGTCACTAGTGAATATAGTATTAGTAAATCCAAAAGCAGACAGACAAATATGAGAGTTCTACTATATTATAAAAGTGAAGTGAACTGAAGTCTTGAGGGGGAAAAAAAAAAAAAGAGTAATTTTTAATAGCTGAGCTCTTGCATTACAAGAAAAAATAGTAGATTTGATTTAACCTCACCAGTGGTATAGGTGACATTGTACTGCACAGCAATAAAGATGATGGCATACTTGGCTGGGACCTGAAATTCAAAAATAATCAATGAAAAAGTATCAGATTTTTCAAACAAGTTAGACTGTAAACACCCAAAACTAGAAGATTATGCCATCAACAAATGTTCTCCCACACATGATTTAAATCAAAGAGGTCCCAAAAGTGTTATTCATCTCCCACAAACGTGGAGGCTCACCTTGTTGCAAATCCTTTAACATTTGCTGCATAGGGTCAGGACTTGAATTATGTCCTTTTAGCTAAGGATCAAATTACTCACTGTTTTACTAAATAACATTTTAAAGTGTCTAGAAGTGTAAATGGCTTTAATTTATTTCAAAAGTTAAAAGACTCTCTAAATTAAATCAGATGGAAAGTTTCACCTAACTTTACAAGATCTTCAAAAAAGCAATGTTCTGGCTAAGTGTCCATGTAAATAGACTATTCAAAACATCATAGTAGAGTTATAAGATTCATCAATTTCTTATATGAAAAAAAAATCAAGTATTCTCTAAAAATTACAGTACAATCAAAGTAACCAATGGTATACTTTTATGTTACTTTTTCTCCAGTGGCAAAACTAGTTGATTGGTTTTTTTTAAAAAAAAAAAACAAACAACCAAACAAAAAAAAACCCCACCACTTCCAGCCATCCCTACCTCTTCAAAATGTCTTCCCATTCCCATGCTGCAATATGTTTAGTCCTTAGCTGAAACAATGGAACTGTTTAGAATGTGGATTACTGTATGACCCTACAACCAAGTGATAAGAGGTAAATATGTTTGCTTAGTTTAGTTGAAAACATTTAATTACCTGGTTTGCACAACTTCAAAAACAAACAGCTGTGCTGATGTAACTGAAAGAGTGGTAAGCTATAAGGGATATAAGTGGAAGGGGAAAAAAAAACCAAACGTGGTTCCTTTGCTGCAAAAAAAAAAATGCAATATAGAATTATGTCCTACACTGCCAATAGCAAATATATTTATTATGTTTGCAAGCACTCAGTTACCTAGTTCACCAGAGAAGTACAACAGGCATAATCTGAAAACTGATGTAAAAAAAACCCACATTATTGTATCTTTTACACTTTCTCTTAAACTGATCTTCATAGATACGACTTAAAGAAATATAAACTAAAAAAAAGAAAGTTATTTTCCTCAGATGTTATACCATCTACTTTCTGAAAGTGTACTAAGAACATTGAGGAGTACATAAAACAAGCATTAATTTATCCAGCTACAAAGTAAGCAAGAGGCACAACAATGCAAAAGAAGATCCTCTGTAGCAAAAAAAGGGAGGAGAAAGCAAATCACTTCAGTACACTGGGAGTGCACCTGTGAAATTAAGCAGTAGAGGAGTCATAAAACCAAAGGGTGCTTTTAAGAGGAATTCTCATTAAGGAAAATTAAAGTACCAATTTTTCTGGCATACAAAATTGATTTTCAGACACTGCAGTTCTATGAACAATTTAACCTTTTGTAAGCCAGCACTACCATCAAAAAGAGCAATCCTGCCTTTCTCTTTACTGCCCGTTGCTTCTTGTCCCTGTCCCACACTTGTGCCATCAAAAGTAATGGTGTGGTGAATTGGACAGGAAAATTATACAAGTTAAAACTGACCCAGCAAAACAGGAGGGAGGAGAAAACCCTATTAATCTTAACACAGATGAATTTCCTAATGTGCTGCACTGCTCAGCTACAGAAGTTCTTTTGTGTGCTTGATGAGGAGAATAAGCAGACAGTGCATCAATACCAACTTAAAATGTTCATGGAATGAGAGTGTGAAAAATTCATTGCCAACTGTTCCTGGAAAGACAGGGAAAATATAGATAGTTACATAGGTATCGATGTCATCAGCACCTAACTAAAACAAACATGCTTGCTTTAAGTCATCACTCAGGACTCACAGCAATAGCATCCCTTGTAGAACGGCATTCAGGCACCACGTAACTTCAGTGAGACCCCTTCATTACGGAGCTTTCCTGAGAATAAGGGGTTTTTTTTATGGTCTTTTGGACCCGGTATTTACTATAACCCTGTATTTACTATATTACTGTGAAAAGTTTCTTTTACACATTCTTTAGCTTATTAGTGTATAACCTACAGTGCCATGGGCTAGATTTGGAAATCTGTCATTGACAGATGCATCTGAAATCACAGTAACCATAAAATGCTGTGAAAAGCACCGATTTTTAAAAAAAAAAGTTGCTCTTCAGTGCTTCAAACTTAAAACCTAAAAATAACTTCACTTTAATATGGAGAGGAAATCAAGACCAAAAGAAAATAGACATAACAGCTGTGTAGGCAAGTTCAGTAACACTTATGAAGCACTCAATATAGAATCACAATAAATGTCACCAAAATTTGCTGGAAAAATATCAGTAGTTTTGTTTGTTTGGCAGACTGGATTACTCATTACAAAGATGGTATAAGACCTAAACAGTGAACAACTGAAATATAGATTTCATTCAAATAACTCCAGTATGCTTTTCTGGAGTGAATGAGGCAGAGGTGTAATAAAGAGGTTTAACCAGTTACACAGCACCACTGTTCCTCTGCATAATAAGAAAGGTGTCTCAATCAAAAAAAAGTATTTTTTTCATCAAAAAGGAGATGCAGATATTTACATTATACAGTAAGTATAATAGTATATATTCAAACAAGCACAATAAAAGCATGTCACCAAACTACACTAGAGTCTAGTCTGCATTTGAACTTTTAGAATTATGCTGACTAGAAATGAGATAATTTGCTAATTATCCTTGGGTGTAACTAATATCCACTCACTTTTTTTCCTCTAAAAGAAATCACCTTCTTCAAAATAATAACTCTCACCCCACAGGAGCCACACAGTCCCTTCCAATACCTGTAGAGTTACAGAAATACAACTTCTGTGATGTATACAAAGCCTGAGTTAAGACAAATGGAATTCAGAGATGGAACTCCAGAAAACATGTTTTTAACAGCAAAAAGACACAGAGCAATATCTTTTTTAAAGTACCATATATAAGATACATTAAAAAGTTACATTTGGGATCCCAAACTGGGTTTACTTTATCCCAGCTGCAGACATATACTTTCTTTCTTAACGTCTTTATCACCTGAGTTGTCAAGCCCCTAGCTATTATCCCAAGATTGAGTTCTGCATTTAATATATTAACTTTTATGACACACTCATCCATAGATGACACAACTTATTATACCTCAACCCTGCATTTGTCCACCATTTAGAAGGAAATTATCACAACTGTTTTTTCTACTTTATTTCTGTCCAGTATTCATAATGTTTTTAGAAGTGGGTCAAGATATATATTAAAAACAAACCAACCCCTACATCTAAGTATTTTATCTTGGAATTTAACAGTACCTTTAATTTAAAATTTCTGATTTTTAATCTTATCAACTGATGGGAAATGTTGAAATATTTCAGTAAAGTATTTAAGTTGTCTATCCAGAATTTAAACTCTGTTTACCAAGCCTCATCCCATACTCAACACCAATATAAAAATACTCATGTAGCAACACACACAAGGCTTTTATCCCAAAAGTGGTAAAAAGATGCCTAAGAGAGATGCCTAATCCATCACCCCAGAAACTAATAAGCAGCTTGCACATGGAAATAAACTTTACGATAATTTTCAAATACAAAGGCAAAAAGGAATTCAGAAGTTCGGCTGAGACTGTCTAATCCCACATTTTTCTTCAGATTATCCATCACTAGGGAGCTGAGCCACCTACCGCAATAGACTGAGCAGTGGTGCAAAAGGGTGACTAGCAGTTTTTAACTACCATCTGGTTAAACATGCTCAAAACAACAAAGACTGTCTAAAATCCTCCTTATAACAGCGTCCTGCTTTACCATGTGGACTATTGAACGGGGGAGGGGGGGAAGAAAAAAGTACGTAGACCCAAGAAACAGACATAAAATGACTCTGCTTTAACTAATGGGGCTTGAGCAGCTTTATAACTCAGGAGACTGGAACTGAGTGAGGGGAGCTTATGGGAGGGTCCTACGAATGAAACATGCAGAGATGAAGGAAAAAAAGAAAAGAGCAGCAATCTGACAGAAGAGAGCAAGAGAGGGAGTTGCATAGCGAGAGTGGCAGCTGGCAAAGACAACTCAGTAGAGAGGGCACTGTGGAGAATGCGAGCTGGGGCGAGCCTGAGAGGAGCGAAACTTGCTGCACTCACAACACAGCGGAGACACGAAGAGGAGGGTGCCCGAGCAGAGCGTCACGGAGTTAGGCCTTGGGGTAGTGAAGAAACAGGGGCATAACTCTGCAGGGAAGAAGGGAAAAGACAGACGGAGCCGGAGCGGGTGGGGCAGAGCTGCTCGGCAGCGAGGCTGAAGCGAACGGGAGGGATGTACTGGGGAAGCGCCAGAGCGGGAAGCCAAGGGCGCCGCGGCCGCCCCACAGCAGGACCAGGTGCTGCTCGACTCGGCAACCACCGGCCCCCTCGCCCCCTCACGCCAGCCTGTACCTCAAACATGAGCCCCAGCAGAAGGCTCATCACCAGGCAGGATGCGGTATCCGCATGGTTCTGAATGACGAACTCGTGGCTTAGCACCGCCAGGCTCTTGTTTTTCCTGCGGAGCCCCATGGCGGTGACAGCTCCCAGGCCTGGGCAGCCCCGCTGAGGGCAGTCACACCTCTCCCTGCTCCTCGACAGCCGTCACCTCACGCACGGCAAACACGGCGGGCCCAAAAGATCCACCCCCTTCCGAGCTCCGGCCAATCAAACTTAAGAGCCCTTATGATTGCCAACCCTACCAACTAATCGTTAGGCGGTCTGAACAGAGCGGTTTCTGAAGCGGCCGTGCTTCGCAAGCCGTGGGGCACTTGCGGCGGGAGACGGGGTCCGGTATGAGTGACACGGACCCCACCAATCCCATATGCGGGTGGGCGGGGCTTTCTCAAAGGCCGCCGCGTACCTCAGGGCTGGGCGTTGAGGACGTTCGCGCCGGCAGAGCTCGGCGGACAGAGCGCGTGGTTGGGTTCGGTTTGGCCCGGCGTCGGTGGAGGCTGTGGTGGCTGTAGCTCCCGTGGTGGCCAGGTAGCTCTGTTCTCTTAAAGCCTGTGGGGCACGTTGGTCGGTCCGTTCTCCTCAGGAGTCCCAAGATTACGGCCTGCCCGTGTGGGGGGAAATGGCTCCTCAGCGTCCCTCTCTAGAGCTGAGCCGTCCTCCCTCACCTATGACTAGAGAATGGGGAAAAGCTGTTGGGAAACTCCCTTTTTCTTTTTTCCTCATTAAAATGGAGGAAAAGGGGATTCAGGGTGCTTTGAAGTCCTAAAAATGTAGACATTCGGCTATATGCTGGAATCAGGGGAAAAACCATACCAATTCACCAAACAAATGTCAATGAAGGCAAGGGTGAAGGCCAGAGGCTGGCACAGCATCCCAGAGAACAGGGTTGGAAGAGAAAATAAAAATTCGGTTCCCCCCAGCTGTACTGAGTGTGGCCTCAGCTGACTCCAGTGAAGAGAGGATCCCCCTGGATCCAGTTCCAAATAGGACCTAAACTTCAGTTCAGCTGTAAAATAGTTTTGCTACCTGTTTATTATTAAATACTTAATGCTCACTGAAACTAATTTTTAGTATGCTTGAATTTGCTTTCTGCTTAGTTTTTGAGTTTGGCTGTGCTTGTACTCCTTTTCCCACCCTTATTTTGAGTTTCAGGCTAATATATTTAGAAGCTGCATTTTATATTTGAAATTAAGAATTGCTACAGAGCACAGGTGCTGTTTGGGACATTCATTTGGGAAGTAACTGCTATGCATGTTCTTAGCTGAAAAGAGGAATTGAAATATTTGTAGCAAGTTGGTTACAAATCATGGCTGTTTTTTTTTTAATGAAGAAGAAACAAAATTGAAAAAAAATCATAATTGTTTAGCATAATTGCCATTTCTCTTTTATTTTTTTTTAAAGCTACAAAAATAATCCTGACTGAGAATTAAGTGTGGTTCAAAACAGTTTCGTTTCTTCCTGGAAGGCATTAGAGAAAAGGGCAAGTAATGCTGAATAGGAATGGAAATCAAGAAACAGGAACTTGAATGTCATTTTGTAACCCAGAATATACTAATCAGATAAATTTATACCATTATTTTTGTACCATATCAGAGTGAGCAAGCTAGTTTAGATTTTTATTGGCTGGAAATATGGTTTTTTAGAAGATCCCTCATGTAGGGCTTTAAGAATTTTTCTACATTTGTATAGCTTCTACATTTGTAGCTTTGTGGATAATTTTACTTTCAGCATAAATTTCAGCTCTTATACTTGCTTAAGTTCCAAACAAGTAATATTGAGTTTTTATTTTCAAACAAAACTAAAGTAATTTAGGAGCAGATAACTTCTATGATTTGTTACTCGCTTACATAGATGCATGCTTTCTTTACGACAAGGTAAGGTTTAATACATTACTCAAATTTAAGATTCATAATTAATCTAGTAATTATACTATCTTAGCAAAATGAATCTTGAGGCAGATTTGCTAGCTATAAGACTTGAAAATTTAGACCATGAGATACAATGAGACAATCAAATATGGTAATTTATAGTAATATGAAACCTAAGTGTTCAAGTGCACGCTTCAAGAGATATCCCGTCACTTCCGCTCTTCTATATAAACTAGCTTTAAATTTTTAGTCTAGACATATGTATGCTCAAGAGGAGATCACAGTTATCTAAAATGATTGTTTCAGTTGACAAAAGGCTTGAACCTATTTTTGCAGTAAAACATCATGTGTAGGAGGCAAGGAAAAAAAAAGGTGTGATGTTGCAGACCACAATTTTACTCTTTTAGAACCCTGTGATCAGGTTCTGTTTTTCCTCCTCTGGCAGTTGATGACAGCATCACGTTAAGGAAGTGAAGTGAAGGGCCCCCATTTACTTATTATGTGTATGATATAACTTTTTGATAAATCTCTAGTGTGCTGAACTCCATCTTTGGAAAGTAAGTAAACTCTATTTCTTAAAGCAGTGTTCATGTGTATAAAAAGAGACCAGTGAAACCCTGTACGTTTATTACTTACTTAGTTTTCTCATGTATCTCTTCAGAGTTTAGATTATTTACTGTTTGGAAACTGGGACAACTGGATGAACCTACATGAGGACAACCCAGTTATTTTTTCAGCCACCTACTTTCCTGCCTGGTTTATAATTCTGTGTCTATGTTATTTAAGCTTGTCTGTTATTTAAGATCTAAATCCCAGGTTTAAAGACCCAATGGTTTTTTTATTTCTTTGATTCCACAGTTTCTGTGTTATATGTGGGCCCATTTCACATACAGCCCACTGTCATTTCTGTTGTCCTGTCCTTGAAACAAACAAACTTAGCAAACATAGCTATTCTTATTTTCATAGTTGCTTTTTCTGGTAAAAAAGTAAATGAAACAAAAAAACAGCCTCCAGTTAAGAAAAGATTTCCCCTTTTCTGTTGGTTTATAATTGTAAGTATTTAGTGAATGAATTAAAAAAGAAAATGAGAAAGTTATGTCCCACCAGCCATCTAGGTTGAAAACAACTGCACAGGATTTAATACTTAGTCTGCTATTAAGTTTTGTTGATTTGTTGTTCTACTATCTAGAAAGAAAAATTAAATTAATGTCTTTTGCAGAGTCGTAGAAATCAACCAGAGATCTGCTTGACCACATGGAAGTAGCTAGGAATGACTCCTTTATTTTGTGCTTCAATTAAACAAGATGAGCTAATTCAGAATTTGAGTAAATTCAAAGAAGAAAAAAGATCCAGTCATGGTCATGGGGTAAGTAATCCCAGTTTAAAAATCACAAGGTATATGGTCCAGTCACTTCTGCAGACAGGACTCTAGCTGAATGATTGTTATGTTTCTCTATGGTATTTCTTGCTTCTCTTTCCTCTTCATAAACCACCACAAAGCAGGCTTCTATTTTGTAAGAATCAAAACTCGGGATTTAGTCTTTGCATAAAAGCGTTTCCCAGTTTTACAAAAATGGAACTGTGCAAAAAGTAACATTTGTAGCATCAAATGTACAATAGTGAATTCTGAAGATTCTGTGCTGTAGTTTGAGAACAATCTGCTTATTTCTTGATATTCTACTATCTCTGAGAAAAAGAAAACTCTTTTAAGAATGTACAGGGTAGGTCGTATAATTGGGACAGGGGAAATGAAGCAAGTATGCATTTGTGCATAATTTGTGAATTAAAATTCTCAATGGAAACCATACATCAAAAAACCTTTTACAATTAAGCAGCAATTGAATTCATTTTGCTATAATATGTAATTGAATGATAATTGTAGAGCCTTAAGAAAGGCAGGAAAGGAACAGGTACTAGATTTTAGGTAGCATGTAAGAATGAAAAGCTATCTCGCCGTTTTGTGAAAAACAAAAGTAGAAATCCAGTTCAATGGCTGCATCTGGTAATCAATTACTGGCTGCTATGTAATGATGTGCAATTTCTGTGGTGACTGATTGCAGTTTTTATTTAGAATCTATTAAGCAAATAAATATTCTACTTGCCGAGCAGGTGAAACAACTGCTGCATAAATTAAAGCAGTAGTGCATTCTCAAGAGATCATACGTTGAATACAAGCTCCTACATCTGTATGGCTTTATGAAACCTTTTGTTTCATTCTGAGACTGGTACCTCCTTTCAGGCTGAAAATCTGGTTGCAGTCTAGTATCACTTCTTTGTTTTGAAGGGTGTCTATTAGGTGGTGAAGTGATTACAAACTAGTTGTAAGACTATATTTAGAAAATCAAATGTAGCTGTTTTTTTTTGTCATGGCATAAAATGTTTTCTAGAAGGGAAGGAGGGCTAATGAATTGGAGAATGGTTATTTAGGAGAGTCAGATTATGGTTGTAATATAAAATTATTTTCTGGTTTATTTTTTAGTACTGTATTGACTGTACAGTTAAAAAGAGGTAGTTTTGGAATGAGCTTTCAGATCACAAGAAAAATGCCATTCTTGCTGGTGTTTCAGTAAAAGCTTTGAGTTAAAAATTGCTATTTATAAATCCTGTAAAATGTTATCTTACTATTGTAGCATGGCATGAAGATATTTTTGCTGTCTAAATGCTTAAATTTGTCATGTTTACGCTGAAAGCCTCTGTTTGTTGGTATTAGGTGGGATGTTCTTTCTAAAGTATTTTAGAGGTCCATATAGTTGAACAAAAATTGAGAGATTGAAAGGATTTTGCTATTTAATGTAGTAAGTAGGTTCTCCAGATACTGCCAAATTCTTGTCTGAATAGAATCTACTTTAATATACATTTAAAAACCCCCACAAACTTGGGTGTTGGTTTATATTGGTTGTAAAACCCTGTTTTCATGTTTAGTGCATTTCATATATATATCTGCTTGGCACTAAACCTGCATTGTTTTACAACATTTGTATTTACCTTGTTTAAATGGTAATAATTTTGTCAACTGATATATACAATATAAATCTTCAGTCACCTATTTCCACATACATCTTTGTATTTATGTGTTGTTTCTATTGCAATGTATATTTCCCTTTTGGAATTGAGTTTGTATCTCTGGATATGCAGGTCTTCAAATAACAGCTTTGAAGATCACCAACTGATTAAAACTATTATATTAAGAACTCTTATCTCAGAAATTACATTCTAGAAAGTAGAAAATGTAAACGCTTCTATTTAATGTCATATTGTCAGAGTAATATGTGCTTTTTCTACAGCTTGGATAACGATAATAAATTGGTGACTTAGGTTTTCAGGCTCTTACATTTTTGGCCATGTGTGGGGCAGATTTAATTTCAAACAAAACTATTTTAGGGAAAGCTAAAAAAATTCCTAAAATGTTTCCAAAGAACACTTCACATTTGCATTTCATTTTGTAAAAGTATTTATTATCATTAGTATGAGTCTATCTTCGTAATAACTATTTCCTTTCCCTCCCTGATGGGTTAATAATATAGCAGTAAAACAAACAAAAAATTGTACTTAATACTTGTTTTCCCAGTTTTTAAATGACTGGCTAATAAAGGAAGAATAAGTATAATATCTTCAAATGCAGTGTATACATCTGTATTAGAGGCATAATGATAGTCTGGAATAATTACCAAGATGATATATGGAGATTTCACATTGATCCAATAATTGATATTAGTATGTGAATAACTTTTTTCCTCTATATGTTTCCACCTGCCAGATAAAGTGAATTCTTTATTGTATCGTGTTCTTTATGAATAACTAAAAAGTGCCACCAAAACATAAATAGGAATGAAAGCACAGGTTAGAAGTATTCTTTCACTTCATAGCTAGAAAAAAACAGCTATGTTCTAGGCTTGCTTTACCTGAACTTTCTTAAAGTTTTAGACTGCATTAGTAGCGAAACAAAAATATATACTGTTCTGCAAATCATAGAAACATTCAGGCTGAACGGGGCCTCAGGAAGTCTCCAGGCCAACCTCCTACTCAAAGTATGATCAAGTTATGAGGTTAGACCAGGTTGCTCATGACTTTATCCAGTCTGGTCTTTGAAAAACTCCAGTGCAATCCGACATACACAAAAAAAGAAGGTAAGCCAGCAATGATGTTCAGCCAGGCCTTTATAAATCTACTATAACAAGAACAATGAGCTGTGACCATTTATTAGTAGTCATCTCTGTTTACCTTTGCCAGACTGAAGGCTATGAAAGCCTGTGGAGCTTTTAACAGAACAAAAAACCATGTGTTACTTGGTATTAAGACCTAAATTGAAACTTTGGCAGTAAAATCTGTGTGTATCACAAATAAGCACCATCCAGCCTTGTTTGTGAAGCTATGTTGTTACAAATCACAACCAAGCTGATGGACAGGTTTTCTAGAATGATTGAGGCTGCCGAACTCCCTTCTATTAGCCTTATTTCCAAAGAAATGCAGAAGCAAGATAGTTGCTTGTTACAGAATGGACCTTGAAACTGAAGTCCTAGTTCTACCCCAGATCGCTCTCAAGCTCATTAACTTCTAATAACTCATATCGTCTTAACTTTTTTATTTTGGCTTGAAGGTAGCATATAGTTTAACTAAACAGTGAAAAGGCTTGGTTTTTAAGGCCTTTTTCCTGTATCTTAAGATTCACCAAGGAATCATGAAAACAGAAATCAGCTGAAGAAATACTGGACAATTTCCAGAGGCTTTCGGATGTTTGCACTCAAAAGGAAGAGAGAATGCACACCCTTTTCTTCAACCCAGTGTTCCCTTCTGTTATATTCCAAGCTGATCACTCAGGTCATAATACTGAATTCATCTTGCCATTTACAGGGAGGGAAGTAATTTATTCTCCCTTCTGTGCTTTTACCATTTATTAAATGGGCAGAGTAATGCTTTTATAAAGTATTTTGCATAAAAAACAAAGTATTGATAGTTGCAAAGTAGTAACAGTAATACAAGAAAACAGACTAATGAAAAATAAAATATGAGACTGCAGTTGGAAAAACTCTTCCAGTTCCCTTCAATATTTCTGTCAACTTAACATTTCTAGTAACTTATAGTTCATGACTTAGTCAATAGACACAAGAAGGGCTTAGATACATTAATAATTTTTAATTTGCCTAGAAGAGATTTTCTTGTCCTTGAAAAACTATAATTTCCTTGCATTGAAAAAACAGATGAATGTCTTTGGTGAGGCTCTGGACTCACTGGAGATAATAGGGCCTGGATTTCACCCTAGGGTTTTATGTAATAAGCTATTAAAGTGACATTGAAGTAGATGACCCTGCAATGCAAAGACTAATATTTCATTTATGCATTAATACGTTAAGTAACCTGTCAAGGAAAAACTAACGACTAGAAATAATTGAAACTGAAAATAAATCTTTTTTTTTAAATTCTTTATCTTTTATCTTAAACTACCTTAATTTTTTTAGCTATTTTTTAGTATTCTGTAAATTTTTGTTTGTCTGCCTGGATATATTAATTCTGACCATTGTGTATAGCAGGTGTGATAAAAGCATAGCATCTCTCCAGAGTGAGTGAAAGACTTGATTCCCTGATGTTCCAGATGATAGCTGTTAACTAGCACCCCAACTATGTCATATTGTCCAAGAATTTTTCAAAGGGTGGGAAGCTAAATAGAGGCATCTAGTGTAATTTCAAGTGCTCTCTGGGAGCTGAGATGTCTTCATGGGGCTGACATATGACGCGGGACTTAGGAGAGACTCTTGGCCTTAGGGAGTAAAAGCTAGAGGCCACAGGGGATATCCTAGGACATCTGAAATGTTGCTAGATATCTCTCTAGTTGTCTGAATTATTCTGTTGACACAGGAAGTTTTTGGGGGGAATGGGACTAAATAAAGTCCTTTGGCTTTTTAATTTCAAAACTGAGCAGCTCTCTTATGCTGCTGACAGGTGGAGAGGTTTATTTCTAAAGCACTGTATCTGTTTTCTTAGAAATGTTGATTAAAACTGTTTGTGGTACAGCTCTTTTCTATCAGTTTAGCTGGCAAAACAGTGTTGTCATGCCATCCAGAGAAGGATGAATTTTATATTTTGTTTATATTTTCAGTGTTATCAAGGTGAGGTGGCTTCCTCCCACCATCAGGAAAAAAAATCTTAAAAAGATGTCAAGAAAACCAGCCAGAGGTAAAGAAAAATGTGTTTGTGCCTGGAAATTATCCCATCTCTAAGCTCGAGGCACAGTGTGTGTGGTATTTTTAGGTAAATCAGATCTCTAAGTCTATTGGGTTGCTGAAGAGAGCACAGTTATTCTGAAGCAAGCCATTATGTCCTTTCTTGATTAACCTGTAAAACTATAATAGTGTGATGGTCATACTACTTGAAAGAAGTAGTTGTTTTCAATTTTCTAAGGTATGTGGGAATATATTCAGTTCAGAATGAATGAGATTCTGGTTGCAGCTGCTCACTTTTAGTGTAAATAAAAATGTAGATCTAAAAGCTCAGACACATATGCCAGATTTTAGTTAGCTTTATAGCAAAACTGAATTTAAATCTGAAATATCAAAGCTCAAAAAATCACATGTGCTTTGTGCAAGACTACGAATTCTGAATGTCATCCAGTGTTTACAGAACTTTGAAGAAATCTGGTCATAATTTGTGATGAAATTAGAGGTGTTTTGAGGGCCCATATGCCTTCCTTTTCTCCAGAAAGTGTTGTCATGGGTATGTTGAGATCTTTTGAATGTATATTGATTGGAGTTATGTGAGTGTCTCCGGTGGTGGTTGCCTTATGCATTCCAGTAGAGGAGTCCCAATTGCCTCAGTATTTTCTGTCTGCTGCTGCACCATACAAGAACCGGTTTGCTTCTAGCCTTTGTCTTTTTATCCATGTTTTTTACATGGTTAAAGATTTGTTTACACAGTACTAGATATTTAACTGTAACTTACATGGCAAAAAACATGTCTGGACTGAGACTTAGCAATGATTTCAAATGCTTTGCATTTGCTTGTTTGTCTTCCTAGAATTAGATTTACACATGAGGCATTTGATGTGGCTAGAGGAAGATTATGCCCTAGCATAATGAGAGGTATGCGAGCTCTTCTTTTCCATCAAGGCACAGGACAGAGTGTTCCATGGTACCTCACTAAGAAAGCATTGAACACTGCTGGCTAGCGTTCTTCTGGAGGCCCAGAATGGTGACTGCTGATAAAAGCCACGCAGGTCAGTACAGGATGGCTCATCCATAGTCTTGATGTTGACACTAACCAGTATATGGGTTTAAACGTACTCTTTGATTGCTTCTCTTCGTGCTGCTACAGGAGAGAGAGATCTGTGTCCCTTGAGGAAAACTTCCCCCTCAGGCTTTTTTATGGTTATCAGGCAGATCAGTGAAATCTCTCTGCGAAAATCTTGACATGAAAATTAATATTGAATCCTATGGCAAAAACTGTTCTGAATAGCATTTGATAGATATGAGTGATTATTTGCCGGCATTTTTTTCCAGTGTAATAACGGATAAATGAACGCTAGGGGATGCTACGCTTCTACCGAAGTTAGAGAACTAAGTAGGGAAAAAAAACGCCCTAATCTATGAAGATTATTACCATTCCTTTCCACACAAAAAGTAAGGGAAACAGCTTTTGGTCATTTGATGTTATAGGGGTATTTTATTGGAACGTATCCGAGTAAGTAGAAATAATTTTTAAATTCTTCACTAAACATCTGGAGAAAATGTCCTTATTATGCATGTATAAAGAAGTTTATTTTTAAATCTCTATCCTATAGAAACATCCAAATCAAGATCAGGATCCCATTTCAACAGATTACATGCAAAAGTAGGTGATGAACAGTTCAGATACACTGTATACAAAGCTACAGAGATGTTGAGTCCAGGACTCCAATCTTAGAAGCTGTCCTTTGAAAACAAATATAGAACAGCCTGCAGGTTTGAAATTTGTTACAGGACAAGCCTGGTTATTCCACACTAGAACTTGTTTTTCCTTTAGATAATTTACATTGTTTTCAAGTGCTTATAAAAACTACACAAAATAGAAATATTTAAATGTTGGACAAGTATGTAAACTTTCATCATATTTTAACATGGAGAAAGAAATCATGTAAAAATGCATGTAGATGACTTTTTTAATTAAAAAAAAAACCTAAGAACAAGCAGGAATTACAACCTTACCTTTCAAAGAGTTGCTATTTAGAAATTGCCTGTTACAGCATTTGCTTTACAAATCTTTGCAAAGAGAAGCAATATTAAAGAGAATTTTAAATTATTATACATAAGTTATATAGGGCCAGTTTTTTATATTTTAAATTATAGAGACAGCTGCATTTCAAGTTTTCTGCTGGTAGCCCTGCCTTAGACAGCGATGCTGCTCAGCTCTCAAAAAGAGAGCATAGTATTTGTTCATCATACAGTCCCTTTGTTCTTCACTGGGCTGTCACAAAAAACATGAGCATCATTTTTTAGTACAATTTGAAATGCTGGTGGTATGCTATGTATCCATCCATCAAGATCTAAGTTTTCCCAAACAAATGCATACACATGTAAATAAACCCAAGTGTTTGCTGCATATATTCTGTGGGTTTTGTGTTTCATGGTTTTGTTTTGTTTTTAATATAGAATCCCACAGGAAAAAAAGAACAGGCCAAGTGCTAAAAGGTTCATTTTACTCACAGGAATGTACAGAACTAATCTTACCCAAACCACTGTAGATGAGTGAGAAGCATTGAGAAGTCAAAACACAGAAAGTCCAGAGAGCTGGACAATAGTTGTATGTCATTTTCTTTCTGTAGCAGTGACTTTGGGGAAAAGTGAGATGTATGGACAATTTGAACTGATCTAACTGCCCTTAGCCTTTGAAAGGGGGAATCTCCCTCCCTCCATCTGCTGTTTGTGGCTGCAGAGTCTAACCCCACCATTGCATCTAGTTTTCTGCTGATTGAGCAAACTGAACTGGCTCACTGCAGGGTTCTACAAATAATAAATCCAGAGCAATGGAAGGAGTAGGAACATGTGGCTGGGAGTGGGATTTGTAATAATGGTACCCCTTTCAGTGGCAATAGTCATATATAAAACAACCATCTCGTTTAATTAAATTCTAAGGCCTTATTCGGGAGCTGGACCCAAAATATATGTGCAGATAGTGTCTCCGTTTGGATAAATTTGCAGTTTAGAAAGCATATTCTTCATCTCTGTGAATTAGTGTTTATCTCTACGTCAGGTTTACAAGCATGGGACTACAAATAGTGGTCAAGGAGTTGATAATCTTTATCCACTTTAGACTATTTTGGTGGGGTGAGTTGCAATCAACTCTTGTCAGGTCATGAAAATTATTTTGATTGGTGTCTTAAAGTTAGAATTGTTGGTTTAGTTTTCCCTTTTGTATTTTAAGTATTTTTCTGCCATCATATAAAGATGAAGAAAAATGCACTGTAAATCAGAATTATAACAACTAGAAAATCTTTTTTTTTTTTTCCCCTGGATCATGTTTTTCTGCTGTGTTAAAATGTTTGCACAGTGCTAAGATCAGGATTTGTTGTTTCCCCAAAACATTCTCATATCCCTTGGAAGAACAAGCAGTTATCTGAATAGAAGAGATTAAAAATGTGCAAATTGCAGGACTGGAATCTGAGTGATTTTAAGAGAAATACAGCTGAGAGATTGAGAGAAAGACAGTAAAACAAGGGTCATGGTATGAATTTTATCCTCTGTCTTTCAATGGATGTTGCATACAGTTGCTTAAGAAATATTCGCATAATTCTTTTTCCTCCTCTGCAAAATACCTTTTTATTTCCTGAATTACTAATGACACTCTGAAATGCAGAGTAACATCACAACTTGTTTTCAGTATGCATTATAGTGCCTAGAATGCTATATTCCAACATATCTTTGAAAGCCAGAATTAAGCAAGACTATTATACAAGAAGTCAGAATAATGCTTTATAAAAGGGTAAATTGACATTTGTGCTTGAGTTCTTTTTGGACCTGTAGTAGCTTCAACACAGATCTATATTTATTTCCCCTATACTTTTGTTCTGTTTCTTCTTACGTGGTTGAAATGTTGCATACAACTTCACTTTTGAATCCCTAAACTCTGACATCTGTCCACTGTAATATCATATGAGGATATTGTGGCTTTAAAAAAAAAGGATTGAAGTTCATTTAATAAAAAAGCTTGCAGACTAGTCACTAGTTAAGACTTACTTAGGTACCTAATTAACACACTTGTATTTTATTATGTTATTGGCATAATAACATAATAGAATAGAATAAGAATAAATACAGCATGACTTCTTCTGCCCTTTCAGAATTATGTTTTTTTGATGTGGGTATAGATTTCTTTACAGGAAGCCTCGCTTTTGGAAACAACTTTACAGTGGCATTAGCTCAGGAGTGTCTTCATTTCTGTCACCTGATAAGGAGGGCTTAGTAAACATCATCTGCAAGTCCAACAGTGTATGAAAAATAACGATCTGTAAAGGTGTTAAAATGAATTCAACGTTTTATGCAGATATTAGTTAATGTGTGTGAAATGTGTGCTAATTATGGGCGTGGCTTTCACCTACCTTCAGAAGACAAAGCCTCGTCTGGAAAATGTGTTGCTTCTTTTCAGATACATGATTATATTTCAAAGGCTTTCTTTCTTCCTCCACTTTCATAAGGTTTAAGAGACAAGTTCATATCTACAGTGTCATTTGGGCATGAAGGAAACATAGTTAATAACACAAATCTAGTGAAAATGTGGATGCAGTACTTGTTCACGTAATTGCACAAAGATTTCTTTTAGTGGTAGTAATTGTTTAAATAATCTCGAGCTGCTCAGTCCTGCTCTCTCAGTCATGCCACTACAATTCTTATGGCAGCAGTGCTGTGAACTATTGCGAATCAGTGCCTTTGCTGGGTTAAAGTTAACACAGTAAATATTTGATTCACTGTTTCTGTTCTCTGTGTAACCACACAGACAGTTCTGCTAGAAGTGTGAGTGAGCTGAGTGCCATGGCTGGAAGGAATGGTGAGATGCTTAAAGATAGTACATCTGATTAAAAAAAAAAAAAAAAAGGAAAAAAGTAAAAAAAAAAAAAAAAGACGGTGAAACTACGGGTTAAGCCTTTGTGAAAGTGATTGTACTGCACATTTGTGGTGGAAAAAGAAAGAAGGACTTTTTGCTGGTGAGAGGCAAACCACAAAAATGAGATGAACATAGCAATTAGAATTGCAGATAGAAAGAAGAAAGGTGTGAATATGCAGAGCCTTAAAGCTGAAGCCAAACTGCAAATTTAGTGTGTGGAGGGGCAGGAAAGAGGTTAAAAGTGAGAGTGATACAGTCTAAATCTGCAGTGGGTTGTGATAAGATATAAGCCCAGGAGAGAGGAAAAATCACTGTAATAACAGTATGTTTGTAATTACATCTCTCTACATATTTCATATGCTTTAGGTGATGGAGTCTTCCATGAGATAATCAGCCTTCAAAACAAAACAACAACAAAAAAGTCATGTATCTCATTATTGCTAACCAAGTGAGTCCTGAATGTGAAAAAATGAGAAGAGAAAAAGAAACAATAGTAATGGGACTAGAGTTTAGCATTATCCAGACCTGGTCCTAAATAATTCTTCCCTTCAGTAGTGACTTACTTCTATTTTCTTGGGAAGGGCCTTGATGTCAGAGTAAGTGCTATATGCAGGATGTCTCACACTTGGGCATTAGAATCCCGTGGTGAAATGCAGACTTCTTTCAGGATTTTGTACCTAGTTCTCATGCAGGTTATCTACATTCCTGTAGCCAGAGATCTTGCATGTGCAGTGAGTTGGACTCATTACCATGTTATCACAGAGTAGGCATGATAAATCTACTTGCTACGCAGGTGCATTTCAACTGCATGGTGGATATGTTTTCAGTCTGACATGCAGTATATCTGCATGTGTCTCACAGCTGCTTTCCAGGTAACTGAAAAAATATTCAGCTGCATATGAAATATGAAATAAATTATATCTGTTAGGCTTTTAATATACAGCATATAATTTAAATATATAATAATACAAATCCTGTCTTATACAGGATATTCAAGAGCCTAGCACCCAGCTGGTAAATCTTGGAGAGACTGGTTCAAACTGGGGGTGAAAGGGGTGAAATACATGGGCTGATGCCTTAAGATAACATAGGCTGTAGCACCTGTTTTAAAAAGCTACAGCCGCTAAAGAAAAGGGATCAAGAGTGCTTTTTTTTTTTCCAGGTATTTTTGGCAAATGATTCAACCAACACGAATGGAGATTTCCTTTAGAAGGAAATGTACATGAGGCAGTTGTACAGCATATTAAATATGGCTGTCAAAAGAAACTTTCATAATGCAGCAGATCAGATATTCAGTCTATATTACAAACAAAATCAGTTTTTAATCTGCGATGAGTGACCATTGTGATCCAGAACAAGAAATGTAAACAAAAAATTTTCAAAGATATTGCTCAGAAGGACAAATGCATGCATGCATCTGGTCACAAAGCCTTCTAAGCTTATGGGCAAATCAGCTACCTACTTGGCATAAACATATTCTCCATTAGTTTCTGATAATTTACAAAACTACCAACCTTCTTAGGCACTAATTTTAGCTACTTTTAAAAATTCAGGAGCTGCCTTTATAGACATTTACTGTGGGATTCTGTATCAGATGGCAGTCTTCTGGTCTTTAAGCAGTTATTGATACTTTGGCACATTCAGGATAAAGGGGAAAAGGTGGAAAAAACTCTTAAAAGGAAAGACACTGAATTACAATGTTTCATGTTCTTATTGTAGAAATTAGGGTTGTCAGTCAATGACTTGGAAATCCAGGACAAAGCTATGAGCCCTTAATGCAACTTCTTTTCCCTGTTTTTTTTAAATTTGTTTTTATTATTATTATTATCCTTGGAAAATATGACATTCCCCCTTTCCTTTCATGTATCTGTTCAAAATGTTATTTTTAACGCTCCATCTTCTGTCCATCCCCTACTGTTCCTTCTCTGCCAGTGATGATTCACCCCCTATAGGGGTACATATCAAAACCCCTGTTTCTGTCATACAGACAATCTCTTCCTTACTGGTATTTGTTTCATTTTGAGGCTTTCAGTATACATTAAGTAGTATAGTCCCTTACAACACTGTGGTGCTTGATGTGCGCACTTTCTGGAGATTCTGCACGGCAGGCACAGTTCTTTGCAAGGAACTCTAAATACAGTAGGCTGCCCTTCTAACACTGTTGTCTTTTAATTTCCTTTTGCCTGAATTCGTACTTTCCATGTTTCCTTTCGTTTCTCTCTTTAGCCTTTTTTTTTTTTTCCTGCCTCACAGCCCTGTTTTCCCTTAACATCTCCAAAGCATTGAAAAGGACAAATATTTAGCTAATCTAATCTCCCCGCCCTCTCTTCTGCTTTAACAAAGCTTTTAGCTTCCCCTGTTTCTCTTTGTTTTCTTTACCTTTCTTTCCCTTCCCCCTCCAAAAAATTCACCACTCCCATTTAAAAGTACTGGTCAAATTGCAGTGGGAAATGCAATCATTGTGACTTAACAGACAAAATCTTCTGAATTTTCCAGATGTACCTGTGTCGTTATGCCAGACTTGTCCCTTCTGTTGCAAAATATGTGTATGGACAAGAAAATAAAGAGAAAGGTATTTCAAGCCTTCCCTTTCTGATTCCTGACAGAATTCTTTTGTCTATTTTAGCAGAGTAGCCTAGTGGCTGAATACAAATGCTATATTCTGTCTGATATACTTTCTAGGTTTTCGTTCTTGCTAGTGACTGAAGGTTTATAAATTTTTCTTTTGCATTTGGGCCAGATTTCCTTGAATCTAGGGGATGGGACCTTAGGCCTTTTCTAAGGCTGCTTCTGCTTCTGTCTATCTGCTGCATGCTGGTTCTCTTGGATAGGTCCAAGTGTGTCAGTTTGGCAGTGATCCCAGTAACCATCAGCATTCCTGCATTCCCAGAATGGAATCTTGGTTAGCACAAAGGATTGACAAATTCAGTGTACTTAGTTTCGCTCCTTTGCTCTACTTCATAAGGACTAGAATAATATTAGAGTAGAGCAGTCAAACAATGAGCATAAATGTTAATGACTGACAATCCTCACATTTACTGCATGGAGGAATCAAAATTTGGATGTTTGTGTGTTGGAGGGTGATACCTCCGAGTGGCATAGGCCTTTAGGTATGCAATTAAAAAGAAACCTATCTTGAATGGCTTGAATTGTTAAAGCTGATGCAAGTATGCACTTGAATGTCATGCATTTCCAGTGTGTTCTTGCTCCTGCAGTGGGCTGTACGATTCACTTTATAGCAGCACTCTCTCTAGTTCCTGCTACATTCCTAAAACAGAGCAAACTGCCAGTGTAATCCATGAGCCTTCCTGCTCCCTGCCCTGAAAAACGTTGCCAAAGCTAAAAAGGGAAAATGCTTCCAGCAGGGACTCCAGAATTACTTATGAGATGAGAATTTATACTCTGGGCTGTTAATCTGCTGTTGCAGCCTAAAATGCAAGAACACGAGAAATGTAAGCACAGTAATAGGATGGCTTGGCAGTTTTCCTGTGACAATGATATCTCAAGAAATAATCTGAATGCAGTATGGGACAATGCAGAGTAGGATTATTAATTTTACTGAGTTGCATATTTATGTGCCATGTCGGCTCTCAAGCAAAGAGGTTTGTATGGTAAAGTAGTTATATCATGAAAGGTGCTGGTTGGAGCTAAGGGATAGCATTAGTTTTATTTGTGGTGATTGTTTCCGGAATCATTAGCACTCGAGAAAAGGTAGAGTGAATTACATATTCTGTTTGCAACCAGCCTTGATTTATGGGAGGGGGTTTTCTATAACCAGTTTTGCACAGTCCTAGATCTTGCATGCTGTATTGGAAGAATGTTTATTTTGCTTTGGTTATTTTAGCTCATTATTTAATAATGATTGTTTTAATATTAAACCTTTCCCTCTACAACTCCATTTGTTTTTCTTTTTTTTTTTTAAATAAATAATCCTTTGGTAATATGCAACATGCTTCAGAATCACCTTTTCATCTACAGTTTCCATTGTAATTTGTTAATGGCTATCGTATGATAACACCAAGCTACCTAATATGGATGCAAAATTTTGAACAAAAATGTAAAGCCTTGTTGGGGCCTTTCTAAAGATTCGACCTTTAAAATCTTCATCTGGATTTAAGACTTTCTTCCTTTCTGGCATAGCGATAAATCCTCCCACTTTCACTGCATGAGGGAAGAGAACTGAATCACATTTTTTAATCAAATATTTGGGAATTGGCCCAAGATTAAACTGGTTGCTTACATGCCATTTTCTCATTTCGTGTCATTTGCAGAATTTTTAGAAAAGATAAAAGGTAAACCAAAAACATCTGAAAAGCTATATTAATGTTTTTGTGAAAGCAGAGAGATAACGTGCCACGTAGAGAAATCTACGTCTTCTTAGGGCCTGTATTGTCTCTTAAAAAGTACCAAGTCCTACAGGGTTAATAGGCAGGAAACTGCAGCTGCAGCCGGCTAATACGGAAGTCAGATTTTTGTGTAACAGACAGCCTGAGCAGGCCGAAAGGTGGGGGCCGCGGGGGGGGAATTGGAGAGTACAGTGTCTGCGGTGATCCTGAGAGTTTTGGTTAAGCTCTGCAGCATTTTTATAAACAGGGAGGGCATGCACTGTATGGCAGCAACCCTCTGTGATAACGCAGTTTCAATTGTGTAGCAGTTTTTGTGGAAATGAGACGTGAAGTTTTTCCTATTTAAGGCTCAGCTTATCATAGTATCTAAAGAAATCACACTGTCGGTGTATGGTTGCGATGGTAGGTGTTAATATATTTAAATTCCGGAATAGGAGAATTCTGTCAGAATTTTCAGTTATTAATTTCAGTGCCTGCTGTGCATGTTCACTTTCGGTATGTTTTGCTCTGTTTTCAGGGCCTTGCTTTCTCCGTGCAATATGTTGCAGAACACCAGCAAAGTGAATTTAGGTTTTTGTTTATAAAGAATAGCTTTTGTGACCTGGGTGAACTCTTCCTCCTTCAGGTTTAAAATATTCAAATGCCTTCAGTAAGCGCATGTTGAGACACATTTGCTCGGGCAGGCAGTTTGCGATCACTTCCCTCCGCTTAAAAAGCTGTGTATTTTATAAGGGGAGTGCACATTTGGGGTTTCTTTTCAAGTTTCTTTTGCTGAAACGGGCCTAGCTTAGCCTGTCTTCTCTGTGGACAGGATGGCTCGTGCTTGCCAGAGCTGCACAAAGATAATCGCTCAGGAAGTGTTTCAGCCAATCCCCTGAAGCTTTACATTCAGATTTACCAAAGTAGCCAATCCGGGATTAGCTTTTATTAGGAAGACAGATCATCAAGCTGAAGTGCCAAGCCCTTTCTGCCTGAGTACTGAGAGCCTGTCCTCCATGTTTTATAAGTATTGACATAACACTGTGTTAACAATGCATCCACAGAGGTAAGCCTTACTTTTTACATTTTTTTTTCTCTAAGACCTATGAGTTGTGGGTTGAGAGTGTGATTCTCTGTGATTTGTTGTGCAAAACTCACACCACAGCACTTTATTAAGTTGGAACTGTTTAAATTTGCTTTCTTGGGTCACATGGTTAGTAGCCATTAGCCACAGCTTTATTTTGCAGACTGGCAAAACCTTGGCATACCTACCTCTGCACAGGAGGACGATGTTTTTAGAGTTTATCAAGATCCTGGTATTCCAAAGAAGCTTTCTCTCTCTGAGCAGTTTGCCAGCACTATTGTCTGTTGTGTCACATGCCTGCTGAAGAGAAAATGGAAGCTAGGGAGCAGATGCATTTAACTGCCCTACAGGGAGTCAAGCAGGGATAATGGCAGACAGAAGAACAGGCAAGTTTACCTTTCTAAACAGTGAATGGAATATCTAAGATAAGTTATCTCTAAGAAAATATGGGATTTTTGAAAACCTAGACATCAGCAAAAAGTGCTAATGGCAGATTGTAGATATTGGGCCTAGGTGGTGGTGTGCTGTTGCATCATGTTTTTTATGCAGCTTATCTTAACTTAAAACGGTTATTGAACCTTTTTTCTTGCAGGAGTAATTAATACAACGTGTTTCTCTTTCTGAAGGACAATGTATGGTTAATATTTTGTTCCTTTAAAAGGGAGTTTTTATGCTGCAGATTTTGGAAATGGGTTGCTCCTCAATAAAATGCAGCAGTACATCTGTTTACAGATCTGATTCTTTATGGAAAATGTTTTTGAACTGTTAGCTTTCTTGTTTTACGTAGTTCAAATAAACTAATGTACCTTTTATCTGTGCCTTTTTGTTTTACACTGTATCAGCCACAGTTCTGTGTTGTGGAGTCCAGAGGATATAAAATCATGTGTGGTTCATGACAGTAGTACATGTTGTTCGTTCTTGTTTTTTTTTTTTTCCTTTTTTTTTTTAAACTTTTGGTTTAATGCTACGTAATTATTTCAAGAAATTCCTTTTTGATCAATTCCCAAATCTGCCAGCCTGTTGTATCTTCTTAACTGGAAAAATGAGATGAGTGCTTGAACAGTTGGTAAGTAAGCAGCATGCTACTCTCTGAACATTTTTAATAGTTTTTCAAACATTTTGTTTTTACTGGGTCAGTTAGTCCAGTAGATGAAGTAATGTTAGTGGTTAGTCAGATAAAAAAATCAGATTTGCTTAGCGTCCATTTTAAGGGACTTGTACATGTAAACTGTTCCAATTTGAATGCACTATTTTTTTTGATAATGTGCCTCTAAAGTTTGAAGCTTATACTTCCTGTTTACCTCAGGCCAGTGAAAAATATTCTACTTGCTGTTTGTTCATAGATCATTAATTACCATGTTTGTACGGTAAAGCGCATTTTCGTTGTTCCTTAGGCTTTTGAGGTGTGATGAAAGTGCTAGTACTCAGCAATGAAGTGACCTTATGAAGTAAAGTAAATAATGCTTAATGAGCATATGTTTCTGATACTATACAAAGTATGATCTCAGACAAACTTGCTTGATTTATAACTAATTTGGAACATTTTGTGCCCTTTATTAAGATTTTAACTGTAGTGTTTGGATGCTTGTTTTAACAAGCTGTTTTTCAGTGATCACCAGTATTGTTACCAAAGCAGAGGAAGGATGGTCTTTTGTGATTTTAATATAATTTTTGCACTTTTTTTAACAGTCCACACACATCCATGATTTTAGAAAAGAACTTAAGAGCTAAGCTTGCTTTGCAAATGACTGCCCAAGCCTCAGTTACATGCTAACTTTTATAGAAGGTTGCCATGTATTTGATAACATTCTGTAACATAGCAATTTACCTCTGGTTACTTGTTTGCCAGTATGAGTATCTTACTTTGAATATCTCACTTTGCTTAACCCCCCCCCCCCCCCCCCACAAAGGATTAGATTATAAGAATGTCTAGTTCAGTTTGCAACCTGAAACACTGCTGGGCTGTACCACTGAGTTTCATGTGATAGCATTTTTGTATGCAATTTTAATGCATTTTTCAGCATACATATAAGTGCTAACACAGCTAAGAAGTTATTCTGGTTTTGTTCTTCAGTTGTTAAAAACAGAAATTACATTCGGGCATAATTTTCCTAGGAGTAGTTTATACACATTAGCAGTTTACTTTCGGTCTTAAATAGTGCACAACATAATATTTGTTTAATATGAGGAAGCAGGAGTAAGTGATCTGCAATCAGAAAGCTTGTATTAAAATGGCTCCCACAGGTTTTGTTAAACTAGGATCTGTTTCAAATCTGCACCTCCAGACACACTGCTGACAGTGAAGCATATTTGTATAAGCTGCCCATGTGCATGTAATGAAACATAGCATCGTGAGTCTGTTAAAGTTCACTATTTTTAATCACTCAAATATAATTCTTTTATAGTTCACAAAAAATAAATGTCTGCATTGCAGCAAGATGTCTGAGGCAAGGTAGAGACAGCAGTGTTGTTTTACAGATCAGCCCAATCGCACTGCTCCATGGAGTGCTTGAGCCAATAGAAGCAGAGGGTAGGTTAAAGATTGACAATTGCGGTGGCAAGACTGAGAAAGGCCTTCTGGAAATTTCTACCATCTTTGTTCCATCTAAGTAAAGCAAATTCAGCCAAGCTGAAGAATTTCATATATTTTTGGTGCTTTGTCAAGGTATGATGTTATCACTCACTTTCATAGATTGCGTAATAAGAAGCACTCTGTGCCGTTTTTTCTCCTGTTCAGGACAGATGGAATGTGGGGTTTTGTTTAGGTGATAGACGTGGAGAAAAAACACGTATTCTTTCTAGTCAAGATTTTACAGGACTGGATCTTGTTAATATCACAATTAGGACACGTATGAAGCAATGTAGCTGAGGTTTATTCAGCTTGTAGCAAATGGCCATTATTCTAACGTAACTAGCAGTTAATCGTATAATTGCACTTTAAGTTTTCTGGCTACTAAAGAGTAATTTGAATTGCCCAGTATGAATATGATTAGCCAGTATTATTTAGTGCCAACATCCAGTTACTTTTGTAATTAGCTGGACAAAGAATGCAGTGGGGGAAAAACAAAGGAGTGATCTGGATTATAAATTATGATGAAAACAGTAGCTTTTTAAAAGCTTCATGCCTCTTTCATTCTTTGCAGGCAAACTGTTTTAGTTGGAAGCTAAACAGTGCTAGGGGAAAACGAAGTGATTTCTTTAAACAAATGACACTACTTAACATACTGAGAATGAAAAAAATGCAGGGTATAAACTACTCCAAATGCGACAATTCCCCCCCTCACATCAGGCTGGAGTATTGAAATGTAGGGGAAAACCTACACTGCTACTAAGGAAGCATGTAATAAAAGGAACTTCATGCTCAAAAATCATAAATAGGTAGATTACATTACAAATTTAGCCCTTTATATCACTGTCCACAAACTTCAATTGGCTTGTCTTCCTGAGCTGTCTTCCATTTTGTGATAGCACTTTTGCTCGGGTTTTTTTTTTTCTTCTTTTTTTGCTTTGTTTTCAAATGTATTGTCCATGTGGGATCCAGTAGCTGAAAAGTAATAGGTCATGGTCAGTTTTCCATAGTAATGGTGCCACACAATTGGTTAAAGGGTGACAAATCTCAGTAAAAGCTCTCCTCTTCTCTGTCTGGAATTCAGGGTATTAATTTGAATCTCCTAAATATCTTGGAAGTCCAACATAATCTTTGCCCATGTAGAATGTAGCAGACAGCAATTTTCAAATTTTGTTATTTGTGGATCCCTAATATTTTTCCCATGGGCACATGAATACCATTATAGTGAGTTTAAGCCTGTTAAACTAGGTTTGATTTACTTAGTTATTGTCTGCAGACCCCTTAGTAGTAGTACACTGGCTTTGAGGGGTCTGCAAACCAGAGACTGAAAACTGTTGTAGCAGGCCATCAAGCTTGGCCCTTTAAATTGTATTTAGAAAGAATTTTAAATATATATATATAGATAGATAGATAGATAAACATGTTTTGTATTCATGGGTTAAAGTCTAACTTAGAAATAGCTACATAGGAACTGAGTTGTATTTATTTGCTAGAAGTTGTCTGTCATTCTTATGTTAACCCTTTATTGCTAGTTGTCATAGCGTCTGTGTTTCATACTGTGAGATTAAAACTATGCTGTAGCAGGATGTTAACATCCTTAATTTAGCCAGTTTAAGCCTTTACTTTCAAACGTGATTGTTCTCAAATCATGTTTTTAGCATCAGAAATCTATAGCTATTCTTGTTGCCTTGCTTGGGCCTCAGCTCTATAGTTTATAGTCTTAAAGACGACGGTATGACACCAAGGATCTCCCTCCCTCCCCTGATTTTCTCTCTTGTGGAGCTATTTTGAATGCACAGTGAATAAGAATAAGGTTTTAAAAAGAATCTACATGTTCTTTAAGTTAAATATCTATCTATATATATATTTACTTTGCTTCTTATCAGAGGTAACTAGCTTAAACATTGCTGTATGTAGATATCTGAACAAGCATTTTGTGTATGTTAATTGCTTAATACAAATTGAGCATTTTGCAGGGAATTCTGCAAAAGGAAATGTAAAATATGAGGCGCCTCAAACTGGAGAGTGAATCTAAAATTGAGTGATTTCCTTAGTAACCTGTGACTTCACAAAACTCCCTATCTTGTGCCTTTTTAGTTAAACATTTGGATGTCAGGTGTCCTTTTGTCATACTTTACCATTTCTGATATTTAGATGCATGCTTCGAAGGTAGCACTGCTGTTTAAACAAGAGATACTGTTATTGAATAAACTGCTACCATTTTAGCTACAGTACAGGAATGAGGCAGTGCAGTGCTGTCAGACGCCATTTTAAGAATCCTGCATAAATAGCATAGCTACCGATGAGTAAGAGACTGTTATAGGTGAGTGCTTATACAAAGCTGCTATTTATTCAGCAATGGCATGCAAATATTTTTTTCAAATTTTTATTGATTGCAGTTTTTTGAAATCATTATTTAGAATTGCTACTCACAAATGTGATGTAGGAGAGGCAGGAATTATCTTAAGGATGGAATTAAGTTTTAGTGCTTATAGTCTTAAATCAGGGTTTTTTGTTTTGTTTTCTTTTAATTAAAAGGAAAAATGAATTCCATAAATATATAGTTCTTGATTTTAAATTAATATGCTTATTCCCTAATGTAGATCTAGATTGTGTATGTGGGCATTAGCTGTTTTGAGTGGTTTTCCATATCCGTCAGTTTTTCTTGGTTAAATGTCAAGGTGCAGTAGTTCATCTGCAACTTTTAATTGCTTTATGTAGTTAATACAGGTTAGAGCAGCTTTAAATATTTTTGTATATGTACATTTTTTCAGGTAAGTACTACTACTAGTGCAGGGATGATTTTCCTAAACAGAAAAGTCAGTATTTTATTTACTGGTCTGAAATTTGAAAAACTGAATTTCGTATTAAAAAACCCACCCTCTCTTCATTTTAATAGAGAACATATTTAAAAATTAGGCAGCTAAGTTCTTTTTGTGTTTTACCTAAGTATCAATAAATATTGTATGTTTGCCATCCTTATTTTTTTTCTTTCTGTCCCCAACTATCCCCAAAAGAATTACCTCCACCCTTTCTCCCCTCATTCAGTCATGTTAAAATCATTTGTATGAAACAAATTAGTTTAACATTTTAGAAAACAATTTCTTCTTCCTTTTTTTTCTTTTGTAAGTTTTGTCAATACGAGTAGGGGAGTTTTAAATGATTAATTGGTGTTCTAGTCAATTGACAGTGAAACTGGCAAAGCTTAAATTTCAATTCTGTTCTTAAAATATGTTCCTCTGTGTTCACTCATCTTAATGAGGAGATAAGAGTAGCTTTTATAGTGACATAAGGTATTTATTGTATTCATCTAGGTACTTAACTGAGTGTATACCAGTATCATTTCTGATCCGCAATCTCAGAGCATCACATTTATAGTACACATGCATGATAGTAATGCATGCTGAAATAATAGGTCTAAGCCCTGCAAAAATGAATTCTCAAAATGAAACTCTCTAGAATAGTCTACTTGATCACACAGCTATTGTTTCCATAGAACTCGATGCTTATTTATAATTATTTTGCTGCTGTTTTAATTTTCTTTTTTTTTTTTTTTTTTGTTGTGGGTAATAGTAAGGTGCCTGTCATTAAGGACCAGTTTTTCTTGAATTATGTAATTTGAAATCTTTTGCTAATGGAATTTCTGCATTTGGAAGTTTGTGCTTTATAAAGCATTTTCAGAATATTGCTTATATTGTTGGAAGGTGCAAAGGTGAAAAGATCTGTCAGCTTTGGAAAAGTTACTGTAACTTGCTGTGAATTGCTAGCATGTATTTACAAACTTGAGTCTTAAAGGTTACCACTACAATCATCAGTGCCACCATTCACACAATGTCATGTTGTGCAAGTCATAATACATTACAGCAAATAAAACAACGGGAGATGCTTCTGAAGAGCTGTGAATTTTAAGTATCTTTTATAGCTATGTCTAATACGCTTATTTAACTGTTCCCCCCCCAACATTTTGATTTTTTTCAGAACAATCTCAGTGATTTTCTTACATACTTAAATGTTTGTGCCCTTAAAAGATTGAGTGAGATTAATTATAGTAGAGAATATGGAGATGCAATCTGTTCCTCTAAGGCTCAGTTTTCATAGTATAGTAGATAATTGCTGAATTTTGTTCTAGTTGTGGGTGATGCACAGTGTGCATGTGTGTGTATGGGATATATGCGCCTCCATTGCTAAGAAAAACGAAGAACCTTTGTGTCAAGCGGTGAATGCATTTTGACTGTTCATTTATACTTCGCATATTTGGCAAAGCTGGCTTCAGGCATCTTTTATGTGATGTATCAGAGATGTGTCAAGTCAAGATACTTTGTTCTTCTTGGAACTGCTCATGAAGAATGTTTTTCTTGTCTATAGATCTTTTGAAAGAACACTCAGAAAGGTAATGGAGGAAACTGGCTGAATTTCCTAAATTAAACTCGTTAGATGGGGAGAGACAGATTTCGAACTGAAGAAACCTCGTATGCTGTAACTAATACATGGGAGTCCTGACCTGTAACACCCCTGCAGTGCTAGGTTTGGGCCCACAGGTGCAGAGCATCTTCAGTCAGCTCTGCAACTTCCCTGCTACTTTGGTCAGGGATGTAGGAATGGTTCCTGCTACTGTGTTGCTGTATTGTGCTGTCACACCCATTTATCCTCTCTGTGTCTTTTAGTACTGACTTGTAGCAACTACTGTATCTTTCTTGTTGTATCATGTTCCCCTGAGGTTGTGATTTGAACAAAATGGCACCTGGTAGATTTGGATCAGTCTGGAATGTTATGATCGCTTTAATGTAACTTAAATGTGAGCTGCTGTTAAAAGGGTATTACTCTTTCCCCCTTCCTCACATGTGGTACGCTCCCATTTCCTCTTTTCTGCACATCCAGCTGCACAGTGAGCTAGATCACAGGACTGATTCAGTTAAAATGAACGTGATTTCTGGAACATGAGGTTAGGGATTGGAGAAACCATTCCTTTTAGAAGCAACCTGTGTAAAATGATCTTTAACCTGAGTCTTGTAAAGACTTGTGTGTCCTGGACATCACTCTTGACAGAATTAGTATGTATTTTTACATATTTATCTGTGTGTATTATTAATTATATATACATGATGTTTTAAAAATACGGTTTTTGTTACAGTTTGGTGATATTGAAATAGGATTTTATAAGGGGGGAAGGGAAGAAAAAAGCAATGCAACATGGGAACAGAACAATGAACCCATCCCATGAGCCCATCCCTTCCCATTGCTTAGGAAAGAGAATGGACAGAGGCAAGTGGTGCATGAAATGTTTTGGTGTCTGCAACACACTGCCAGCTCCTCTTTGCTGGAGGCCCTCTGGGAAAGGGTGTAACAAATGTGCAGTATAATTGATCTGCCCATGCATAGTAAATCGGTGAGCATTGTAGTACATTCGACTATGTTATGCATTTAATCTGCCCATGCAAAATAAATCTGAGAAGCATTGTGCTACAGTCAACTGTGCTACACATTTACCATAATTCTGATCACATGGGTGCCTTTCCTTGCTACTGATCTTAATAGCATAGTCCATGAGCTGGGAGATTGGATGCTGGTAGAATAGAACTTCAGTGTTTTATGACTTTAAAGAGCTTAATTTGTAAATTATTGCTATATACAAATGACAAGTAAAGAATAATGATTTCTGGAGTTCATGGATCTTCTTGGCTTTGGGTCTTTCATACCTTGAGCTTGGTTAATTTGTATTTAAAATTTTTGATGACATAACTGTCCTGTTTAGAAGTGTGAAAGGAATTGCAACCCAGCCCCCCAGTAGCTGATAGTTGATTAAAAGTATTTTTGACAAATACCAGACTAAAAAGTCCTTCAGCTGGTAAGTTTTACTTTGTTTAGGAAGCTGTTTTAACTTATACCAGTAACAAAACTCCTGCTAATATAAACTGTTTGTCAGGCTGAAGAGTTTCTCTGATATAAATGTAACCAAGTCCTCAGTGTTGTTCCCAAGCTCTGATCAGCTGTCTGGGGCAGATGTAATGACAGTGCCTAAAGCAAAGGTCTCTAGCTGTCCTCTGGGCCTCTGTGGTAGAAATAGCTATCCCTAGAGCTGGGGTGGCTGAATGGAATCTTGGTCCACTTCACAGAAGCAGTAGTTCACAGTCTGCTGTATCAATGTAAGCTGATATTAGCAACAACTTACATTAACAGACTAGACAGTAAATTGTCACTACAGAGGAAAAGATCTACAACCTGCTTGGCTGTTGTGCTCTGGTGGTATTAATGGACAACTGTGATACCTACTTCAGGCACCATAACCTCATTTGTCTATCATTTTTAATTTGGGCTTGCTTCAACATCATGTTTTCTTTTATCTTTCATCTATGACAGTCAGATCTCCAAAAGCGGTGTGTAACTCAATATTCATTCTAGTTCTTTTTTCCTCTCCCTTCCACCTTCCTTCCCCAAACTGACTTAACTAGACAAATTAATTGAGTTATTTTCTTGGATGGCATCACTATAAGAAAGCAGAATATCAGCAAGTCAGATATAGTTTGTCATCTATTTAATAATTTAATCCTGCCTGGAGTAAATTAAAACTGTCTATGTAAGATTCAATGGTTGAATAATAGTAATAACTCTGTTCTGTTTACTCTTTATTATAGTTAATAATTGGTGGGATTGTATTGCCAATAAATTATAAATATTCCATTTTCTGTTATATTGTCTAGTTTCAAAATCCTTGAAATTATTTATTTAATAGTTTTTAAGATTGCATTTTACCTTCTAGTTTTGCAAGCTGTTCTGTGTTACTAAATCTGTAACTTCAGCTGATCTGTTCACTGATGCTGGTGAGTGTTTAAAATGTTAGCAGGCATCTGTCCACACAGTTTATACAGGCCTTGGGCTAGGAGCTACAAGGAATGGAATTCCTGTTTGTCTGTCACATGCAATTTATACATACAGTGACATAATCTTCAGTACATGTTACAAGACTGTCATTAGTGTGAAAATGTTACCTTTGTAATTGGTAACATACAGTGTGCATGTGTACCTGGATTGCTTCTCTACATGTTTTGGTCAGTGTATACTCTGGCAAGCAGCAGACCTTTCATTTCATCAGCAATTTTAATATGGTTGTATTTGGCAGTGTTACGTTGAATTTCTATACATTGTTAGCCATGGGAATAATCCAGTCTATAACTTCTGATTCACCTTTTGAATCCTGCAGCTTGGCTGAAGAGGAAATAAAGGCAGAGCAGGAGGTGGTGGAGGGGATGGATATCTCCACTCGATCCAAAGGTAAGAAGGAATGTTTCATCTATGTTCTACAACATGTGAATATTTGTTAACCAGGATAGTGAAACTGTGTGATCTACCATGAAGCTGCTCTTGGGTGAACACTCAAGACTCAATTGTATTTTTTACAATGACTATTGTATGTTAGAAAGTGTTCTAATTTTTGCTTAGTTTTCATTATATGTCAAACCTCCCCCCCCCTCACTCCATTGCTATTTCTGGTTTATGAATAACTAAGGTTAAATTATGAAAAAACATCAGCCTATTCTATCAATCACCTCACTTATCATGGCTTCTTTTAAAGTACTTTTAGATTTGAAATGTAGGAGAAAATAGTAGTAGTAGTAATAATAGTAAAAATAGTGTAGTATTTCCTACAGTAATGAATCCTAATTTTCCTAAGAATAAAGAACAATAACATTTCTGTTTCCACAAAAATTTGTCCTCTGAGCAGTATGGATTTCATGGACATTTATATTTCCATTCCTGATATGAATTAAACTTGCTGGTGGAATTGTAGGTGACTGAGAATTTGTCCTCCTGTTTCTGGAGTTTTCTCTGTGAATGAGTTACTACAGGCAAATGATATTATCTGTCAGTATAAAGAAAGACAAATATGAAGCCATCTATATCAGTGTAAGTATTCCCACTGTCATGTGGAGTGGGGGGACAGAAATGCCCTTCAATCAGAATACTTGCACATAATTGTTTACTCCGGTTCATTGTAATTGACTACCAGCTGCCTGTCCATCTCCTTTTGTACTTGCAGCTGACTTTGCAGCCCAGATTACTTGAAAGCCATTTCTGTAAAATGGCAGCAATGGTTCCTACCATCCTTTTTAAATTCTGGCACATACCCACTTCCTCTTCACACTTTTACAACAGGGGTCATAAGTCTAGTTAACTCTGAATGTGCAGATATAATTGTCTTGAAAGCGTGGCACAGATCATCTGCATTCCTTTGTTTTTTAATGAGGTAGCTTGGGTAGATAACATATATAAAATGATATGCAATTATAAAATTGCATTTAGGTCTTATTTGTACTAACAGACAGTAAATTTCTTGTTTCAGTTCTCATGGTATGGTTAGATGAGGTAGTACATATGATCTGACAGCTCAGAAGAGATTCACTTGCTCCTTTTGCTCCTTTTCCCTGTCCTTCTCTCCCTTCTCTGCTTCTGGTCTTCCCTGTCGCTCTCCATCACTGGACTGCTTTTGATACTTATCTCTGTATTTCAGTTTTGTAAGCCAGCAGAAAGTAAACTATTTTTTGTTGTTTTAATGATTGCTGCTGCATGGGGTAAGCTCCCAGCTTTGTACTTCAGCTGCTTACCTCCTTTGTGGTGCTTGTCAGATCCCAGCCACTTGAACTTTCTAACCAACTTAAAAATGGAAACATTTTTCTGCTGTTGTAGTGACCAGTTTGTGAAAGAGTTTGGTGAGTATGAGAACTCGATATAAGAGACAATGGGGGTTATTAGATGCATTTAGCTGCCCATGAAATCTCACCTTAATTTCTCCTTTGAAAGACTTTGGCCCACATATTAGTACTAGTAAGAATTTCACATGGATCAAGTGAGCTAAACTACTACTTATGTCACTCTGACATAATCGATGTCTAAAAGTCATTTTTAAGTCTGATGCCTGTTTATGTAGATGTCTGCATTTTAGTTCTTTAGTTCATTTAGTTAATGAAATATAACAAGGGCAAGTGTAGAGTCCTGCATCTGGGCAAGAACAACCCCATGTACCAGTACAAGTTGGGGACAGAGCTGTTGGAGACCAGCGTAGGGGAAAGGGACTTGGGGGTCCTAGTGGACAACAGGATGACCATGAGCCAGCAGTGTGCCCTTGTGGCCAAGAAGGCCAATGGCATCCTGGGGTGTATTAGAAGGGGTGTGGTCAGCAGGTCAAGAGAGGTTCTCCTCCCCCTCTACTCTGCCCTGGTGAGGCCGCATCTGGAGTATTGTGTCCAGTTCTGGGCCCCTCAGTTCAAGAAGGACAGGGAACTGCTAGAGAGAGTCCAGCGCAGAGCCACAAAGATGATGAAGGGAGTGGAACATCTCCCTTATGAGGAGAGGCTGAGGGAGCTGGGTCTCTTTAGCTTGGAGAAGAGGAGACTGAGGGGTGACCTCATTAATGTTTATAAATATGTAAAGGGCAAGTGTCAAGAGGATGGAGCCAGGCTCTTCTCAGTGACATCCCTTGACAGGACAAGGGGCAATGGGTGCAAGCTGGAACACAGGAGGTTCCACTTAAATTTGAGGAAAAACTTCTTTACGGTGAGGGTGACTGAACACTGGAACAGGCTGCCCAGAGAGGTTGTGGAGTCTCCTTCTCTGGAGACATTCAAAACCCGCCTGGACGCGTTCCTGTGTGATATGGTCTAGGCAATCCTGCCCTGGCAGGGGGATTGGACTAGATGATCTTTCGAGGTCCCTTCCAACCCCTAACATTCTGTGATTCTGTGTGATTCTGTCACTTTACTTGGCCCAGAAACAGGTGTATGGTCCGTACAAAAAGTTGCAAGTCCCTTAAATTGGTTCTAGTGCTGGACTGAGCTCAAGGTCTCCTGTTTCAAATAATTAAGCCCACAGGAAACTTCTTACTTTTTTTTCTAGGGTTAAGATATAGTTTCCCAGGACAGTGAGCTGATTTAATACCTCGTGGTTATTGAAAGAGTCAGTCTTTCATCTCCCAACCTTCTCAGACACGTGATCTTGCAGCTCCCCTTGCTTCGTGGGCTCTGATCAATTCAAATTGATCAATTCAGAGAGAGTTAACTTGGCAGAAAAAGACTCATGTTTTATACTGGGTGAGTTTACTGTTGATAAAACTCCCCAGACCAGCCTAATAGGGAAGCTCTGGTAGTGATTGAAAGGAGAGTGGTTTGGAAGACAAAGACAGGATTACCACAGTGCTAGTTTAGATTCGCCCAAGCTGTCATTGTGTGGAAGTCACTGGTCTGTGCACAGTAGGACTCTTAGTGTTTTAAACACCAGTGACAGTGATCTGAATGGCCTTTGTATATCACCATAGTAAAGATAAAATGTAACAGAGGTTGAATTAATTGAATAACAATAATGGAATTTATATTTATTTAACTACATACTGATTTGCTTTAGTTGTTTTGTTAAATTTTACATGTATGTTGACAAAACTTATGCCAGCACCATTCTAAGGACAAGAATAACAACCACCCACCCCAAGCCATTACACATATATATTTTTTTCAGTGAAGAAGTGATGTGGGTTGTAAAGAAATCTTGAGACTTGCCTGTAAGCCATCTTGCTTTGTCGTTTTCTCAGACTTTTCTATGAATTAGTGGTAGAACTTTATAAAAGTGAAGTATGTAGTTTTGCATAGGAAGTCAAAAGATCGTAAATGTCATCTGCAAGAGCTGGCCATATTATAGGCCTACTAAAATTATGCTTTCTAGACTTTTGTTATTTGGATTGAGATAAGTTGCTCTGTGAGTTCAGTGCCGTGTTTCTGCAGCAGAGAACTCACAAACCAGAATTTAAATACTGTTGCTACACGCTGTGTAAGGCAGAAAAACTACAGCGAGGTTCTAAACTGGTGGGATAGTGGTAGCAATGTTTCCTCTTGTAACATTAATCTTGTTCAGAATTTTGCTTTGTGTGTTTCAGAAAGGATGTAGATGAGGAAGTTGACCCTATATAGACAAAGCCTTAAGGGAAACATAGAGCTGTTCTTGGTTTGTTTGGGTTTTTTGATGGTCTGAGAAGCGTGTGCAGGGGATCAGTGGTATTGTATAACTTCACACTTGTCCTGGAGAAGGTGATGTTCTGCAAGTTTGTAACCTAACTTGCTCTGCTACAGTTTGTACAACTCATGTGAGGCCATGTCTAAAGAAAGTTGTAGGAAAATAAATTAAATTGCTTTAAGACCAATTAGCCTGACGCAGACCTCTTCATGAGCATTGTTGTTTTGGTATAAGCAGTTTAATTTTAATTGCTATAAATCAATTCCAGTTTGGTTTAAGCTAAGCTGAAATATGCATTGTTTAATCTGTAACAAGGGTGTTAACATAGCCTTTGAGTTGGTTTAAGTAAGGTGGTGGTTTCAATCAAACTGCTTGATGCAGCAGTTTTATCCACTTCCTTCCATACCTAAGCTGGCAGGAAACTAACTGAAGCATAAAACGTGAATAGTTTTCTACTAGCTTAGTGTGCTGAAATGGCTTGGTAGACTGCCAGAACTGGCGTAAGAGAGAGGGCAGGCATGTACCAGTTGGGTGCAGAAAGTATAGAGCTTTGTTAGCAAGCATTTAGATAGGGTTAGGCTGTAATGAGACTAGAGCTTAAAACCATAGCTGACACTTCTTACATATGCTTTATAACCTGATACGTAAGACTGAGTCTATAGCTGTGGTCAGAGCTATGCAGTCCTACACGTTCATCTTCACCTGCATTTTTCTACCCTTTGCCTTAGGCTGGCGCTGATGGTTATGCTGTTGCATAGTAAGCTATATCAAGCAGCTGATCTAGCAGAAAATTAAGCGTTTTTTGTAGGATCAGTTTTTGCCTGAATCATGAACTGATTAACCCTACTATTACACACAAGTGCCTGTCTGCAAATGTTGTGGGGACAGACATCCAGTGAGGTGGGGAAGGGAAGAGAAGTAGAGTTACTGTAGCAGTTATAATTTAGATCTGCTTATAAGCTGTGCACGTACAGCTTTACTAAAGACAAGGTTTTAAAGTACACTACTCTCTTGATCAGAACAAGAACGCATAAGGCATCTGAGAACTGGCAATGGGAAATGACAGCTTAAAGAGAATACAGAGAGTCCAAAAACATAAAATGGCATCAACAGAGGATTGCTGTTTAGCAAAGGAGAAAGGCCATGTATTAGATTATTATAATATTTTGTCCTCTGCATATGATACATGTCTGACAGAAACATCTTGTTATATTTCTGTTCCAGCTCTATGGCCTACTTTTTAACCTTGTTTATTAAATATTTGAAGATGGGGCTTGCAAGGCTTTCTGGAGGAGTTTCTGAGTATTTCCAGGTTGTGGTTCCAGAGCAGCATAACAGACTTAAATGTTTGGTGCAATTCTCGCTTCACTGGCACTTGTTCTCTTTGGACAGCAGTTAACTCTCCACTGGGCTTCTTCGTCCTATTAACCTGGAAGAATTCTATTTTTGGTTTTTGTTTTTGTGTTTGTTTTTTTAATTTGCGGATTAGTTTTCTGCTAGTTTATCTTACTTACCTGTCAACAGTAGTTAGCTGTGGTGGCAGATGGACTTCCATGTAGGTTTCATATGTTTCAGCTAGTACTGTAACCAGTGCCTGTTTAGTGACTAGTCAAAAGGAGCTCTTTAACTCTCTTCTTCCCATCCATCAGTCATACATCCCTTATATTGCCTTTACATATATGCTGGCTCTTAGCCAGTCCTCTTCTGAGTCAGTTAAGGATCTGGGAACAGTAGTAGTTTTCTACCTGCTTAGGTCCCTGAACCAGATGACTAGGGAGTTGCACAGATGTCATTGCTAGGAGCAGACTTGCCCCCATCAGTTACAGCTAGTCATTAAATGCTTTTAGCTTGTCATAAAATCATATAATGAGACACTGCTGCTTAATGATGAGGATTCTGACTTTTACAGCTTTTGCATTGCTGCAGGTTTGTGTTGAAGGCTTTGGTCTTGGGGGCTTCTCTCAGTGGTAAAATGTTTGGATATTATGAATATAAATGCAAAATGACTAGTAAAATGGAATTTCCATAATACATTATATATTTTGTAACAGTTTCATAGTAGTACATCATGTATCAACTTTCTTTGCATTAATACCAAGTATTTAATCACATAGAGATGAGATTCTCACTCCAATGTGAAATGGAATTTGAGAATCCTCCAGTGAATAGTAGCCAGCCCGAGGCTTTTATCTCTGGTGCAGAGCCCTTGTTACTTAAGTAATCAACACAGGGTCCTCAGGAGTGCCTTGGGGCAGCAAGTCCCCCTACAGCCAGGCTCTAGCTTATAAACAGCTTACACCTCTTATATTGCAAGTTGTCGGGAAGTGTTTCTTTTTCTTTGGAAGATAAAAGTCCTACAATGAAGAAACAAGTAACAGTGTCTTTTTGTATTTGTGTAAAATTGTAATGTAGTAGGAGTTCATCAGGACTTACACAACCGTGGCTAACCCCTGGTATTTATTACATTAAGCAACGGAATTGGGTTAATTGCATCAATTGAAATTTCTGGAGTGTAAACAGGGCTTTAGTGGTTGATTGCAACTGCATCATATTTCAAAATTCTGGCATAAGATTAAAATGCCTCAGAGTTGAGTATAAGTTCTCACAGATTTATCCATGATCTTGTTAAGTGTTCTGGAGGTAATTAAGCTTGCTGTAGTGTTATAGGTAATGGATTTGAAAAATCATAAATCTATTAGCAACCATTTAGGATAATAACTGGGAGACTTTATAGTTCTGGAATCCATATGAATTATTAATTGAAGCCTGTTCTATCAAATCATACTACAATGATGCTGACAATGGAGTTAGTGTTGCTTCTTTTTCTCAGAATTCTTCATTGATTTCGCTCAACACCATTTAAAGCACATGCATTCAGAGCTTTTGAGGAGGACGAAAGAGAGAAGTGACAGTCTAGGTGGAAGTCAGTTTTCTGTTTTTGTTCTTGTTTCTTCTGAAGGCATAGTTACACATTTCTGTGGGGTCATGACAGCTTAAGCAGTCTTCAGTCACCTTTGTATTCTTGTATCTTCTCTCACACTGCCTTCTTTCTTAAGCTAGCCTAGCTGTTTCTTACAGCCATCGAATGAATTCTTCACGAAACTGCTTTCATGAAATTTTTGTTCTTTTGTTCTGTTACATTTAATCTAATTTAATTCCTTGATCTGGTTCACCAAATGTTGGCAGAACTGTTTGTGTCGTAATAAAAGGGATAGCATGGGAATGGGAATTAATGTTAAAAGAAGTAGCTTTGGGCTGACTGTTTAAGTAACACTTCTGCCGAGTGTCTAACTTGCATAGAGCAATTGAGTAGGTTTCTAATTGGAAACATTATTCAGAATTTTGCATATATGACCTACTTGCATTGAGATATCAAAAACCTACTTAAATCAGAGAAAACTTTTATTGGTGTAACTAAGTCTCAGTTTACTGATATTTAATACTGTTCCTGGAAGACTAAGATAATGCTTTCACTGAAGAAATACATTGCTGTTGCTGGCTGCTGGAAAACTAAAATGACTGCTAATTTAACTGTTTAAACAAACGTGTTTCTGAGTTTCTCTCTTCTCATTTTCTGAAAATTTCCAGAACAGTTTTGTTCTACAAGCAGTAGATATAACAGCTCATTTTTCATAGAATATGTATTTAAAATATAAGAAAATTAGGTACAGAATTTGAATAACTAATACTCTTCATAAAAGTATAGTAAACTTGATGTAGTTAAGATAAAGATACAGTTTTTGATTGCCTGTGCTTTATTTTGAAATACAAAACTTTTCTTCCCTTCCACACCAGCTCAAAAAAGGGTAATTCTTTGCTGACAGTAAAAAGCTTTTATCCTGCATTTCCCACATTTTTGGGAAGGCTTTTATTTTGTTTGCCTAACCTTTTTGTGAGGTTGAATTTGAAAATCATGACGTATAGTAAGACTGATTTACTCAGGCTTTTCTTATTTGGTTTGCTATCCATTGCATGGAGGATGCAACGCTAAGGCAATCTATGCTGATCGAAGTCAGACCTGCCATGCTGGCGTGCTCCTTCATGTCACCCACATTGCTGTCCTTTTCCTTTTTACTGGCACTGTCAGCTTTGGGACTCAGTGGTATGGCGATTCAGCTGAACTTAGTTTTTGAGGTTTTTGTTGGTTTTGGCCATACCAATTATCTAAACCGTCTTGCTTCCTGGGTGAACAAATAACAGGGCTAGAGAAAAGAAAAGGGAAGAAAGTGTCTCTGTGGAAGGGTGCTGTGAAGCTTTAACTTAGATCTGTGTAACTCGCTGTGCATTTCAGCTCTCATTAAGGCCTTATTGGTAGAGAAACTAATGCAAGAGTAATAAATGCTTAGAAATACATATGTAGACACCATTTCATTTTGGTTTTAGACTGGAATTACTTTGATTGCATTTAGCTTAAGCAGGTTTTTAAGTTAAAAAACAAAAAAAAGGTATATGAAAGGGAGGTCAAAAGGGGCTGTAAGACGTCACTGTCGATAATTCTGGTACTGAGCAGTTTATGCTGTGTTCTTACAGTAAGGCATGTTGATGTTACTTGTTTTCAGGAAGGATTACATTTGGGTATCATGGGAAAAGCAAGGAAAACAACATTTTATTTTACACGTTGTCTGAGTTGGCATCTGCTTCCATTGAGAAAAACGAGACTTCTCAATTAGTTGTCAGGGATCGTTGCTATTGAATGCTTACAGTACAGCACTTGACAGCATATAGAACGTAGAAGATATGCTCCATATGCTGCAGCAAGATAAGATCCCTGATATACAATAACACACTTTTGTTTGTTTTTATAGCTTTTTTCTGAGCTAAACTGTATTAAGTCACTATCATAGTTTATCTGCTTAAAAACTGCATTACTATCACATAAAATTGGTCTTCTAAAATAGTCATAAAGTGTGAAATTAAGTTGCTTTTGGGTTTAAGTATGCTTTAGTCTGTCTCCTGGGAGCAGTAGTTACTAATCCTTTAGTCACCTTAGTAACCTTCTGAGTGCTGAGTAACTGCAAATGATCTTAACCTTTTCAGTTAGAAAAGGTGGGTGCACATATCGATGCCTATCTGAAAAGTTTGATTCAGGTTGACTTGCTCAGTATATGATAGGAGTTTTGTAGAAGAAGCAGGGAGATTGCAGGGATATGTGCTAACTGGTGACAAACTGGCACGGTGAGATACTTTCCAAAGTGAGACCATTCTTGCTCATTAAACACCTTTTTAAAAATACTTGACATAGAAGAGATCACACACATTCTCGCCGTTCCTTTTGGGAGCAGAAACTTGAATCCACCTCCTAAGTAACTGTCCTAGTCACCAAGTTATTGTGTAGTTTTGGTCTTTTTTGTTCTTTCCTCTTGGATTTGTTTTCACTTTGTTCAAGTAATAAATATTAAGTTAAACTACATCGGGGAAGTGATCCAGGTTAAAAATTAACTTTCCTCCTGACAGGTTATTTTAACAGGGATAAACTTATTGATCTGGTTCACAGCTCAGCCACACAAACTCTGCTAACACAGATGGAAGAGCCAAGGAGGAAGAAGAGGCAGTGTGCACCAAACGGGGCAGTGCTGTTGAAAGAAAGTCACACAAAATGCAACTTGAGCATTTTTTTATCTTAATTAGAATTGAAAACTATAACTCAAACAATTTAAGTAGGTGCTACCATTCTTATTTTACTTGAACTGAATTAAAAGATTGTTCATGTTGTTAGGTCCCTCACAGACTGGTAAATTGGCAACATATAGTGGTAGTTAAAGACATTAGCCTGTTCCACTGTCACAACTAAATCTGAAAGAAAATGCCTATGCATTGCCATTTCCCTGTCTATTCCTTAATTTTTCCAGTTACATCTTACATTGCCTCAAGAAAAATCTCTGTGCATTTCAGTAACTTGCCAGCTGACAAAAAAAAGGTGTATTTCAGGTCATTTTTTGTATGTTGTCTATGAGTCACCACTAGTTTATTTGAAAATCCCTAGTATGCTCAGGCTTGAACCACAGAAGAAAATTATATTAGTTAAGTAGTTTTTAAAATCACTTAACCAAGCATATCTGTCTGTGTGATCATTTGGTTAAATTGATATTGAATCAGTACCTTTTCTGTTGAAGTGTAGTTTGGATTTGGCTGTGATTGAATTGTAATTCAGTTCTGATTTAGCTAATAACAGTTTTAACCCTTTTCCTGACCCTGAATCAGTTAGTTTAGGAAAAAACAGCATTTAAAAGTGAGAAGCATCATATTATGGGGGCAGGCCAGTGATGAGGAACTTTACACCTGATTTTTGTTTTTCATACTTAGAGCTGAGGCACAATGTGCGGTGTGGCAGGCAGCTGCTTTGTAATCCCCACAGTATGAGGCTGAAGAGCTGAAAGGAAACTGATGTGCTCCACTGGTGGCAGTTTTGTGCCTGGGAGTAAGAAATGGAAACCAAAGGGCAGAAAACAATACTCTCCTGTTACTCTCCTGGTTTAAGCTGTGCCTGCATATGTGCAGTCTGGAAATAACTGTCTTCAGTGAGTTATGGTGAGGACTTTGTTTGCTGGAGAGAAACTCAGGCTCAGAGATTCTTGCAAGTACTTTGAGAATGTTGTTTACTGTAAAGAGATAATTCTGCAGATCTCTCTGCATTGGGAAAACAAGGATTAGGGCATGGTCAGCAGTTCACAGTAAGAGTAGTTCCTTTAGGAATGGATGGAAAGTCTCTGTTGAGAACTGCAAGTTATGATAAAGAGACAAAGACTTACATTGTACTTACTGTTCTGAGCCATGTGGTGATGGAAAGATGAGAAAAGACATGGTATGATGCTGTTTTTGCTGATCCCTCTGAATGCAAAAAGTTCCCATGCTGAATAAGCTCCATTCTACTTTAATGAAAAAAAAATAGAATTCAGAGCTTGCTTTGGTTTTAGGTTTGATCACTTTGGTTAAGTTGTGGGTTTTGGTTTAGCTGACACCGATGCTGCACTGTTTCTTTCAGGATTGGCTCAGCTCTCTTGGGATGTATGAAGCATATGCCAGCCAAAGGACTACTTCTGCCACCTTCTGTGCATAATTAGCTAAACTGAAGAAAACCTAGGCTTCTCTCAGGATAGTTGTACCTGCATTAGGATTTTTATTGTCATAATGCCTAAGGAGGGGAGAAGGCAGACATTACATTTTTCACACATTTAGGTGACATACCTTACCTAGTAATTCTTTGTATTGTCAAAACAGTTTAAATTTTGGCCTAAATGGAGTGGAAGGCAGATTCGCTTGAATTGAAACAAGTAACAATAATGGTCTCAGACACATTGTATTGGTTTAATTCACTCTAGGCATGACAGAATAACTGGTCCTAAATGCTGCCTACAAGTATAAAAGGGGAAGGGTGGAAAGGAAAAAAAATCACATTTCTTAGTGTCAAAGAAAACTCAAAATATGAAAAGTTTGTTTGTTTGTTTAAACCAGCTTGAGTACATTTGCAAACTTTTATAACTTATGTCAACAGAAAATTTCTCTAGAGCCAACACCATATTTCTGCTAGACAGTACTGCTGAAATAGCTGTGCCTACATAACTCTAGTGGCAGTCACTTTTCCTAGGACTGTTGAAATTATGTGTGGTGTTAGCCTGGTGCAGCTATTCTAGAGGAATAACACTCAGGATAGGCAAATGCTCCTACATTTCTCTTCCCTTCCTTAGTTATACCTTCTTCCATCTATCTTTTTGTATGCTTTTCATATTTATTTATAGTTTTCTTGATTCTTAATCGTTATCTTGACATGTGTTACCAAGCTTTTCGTCGATCAGAAGTCACCATATACTACCACCTTTTCCATAGAATTGTATAGAAAGAAGTGCATACTTATTTCTTTTGAAAAATGTCAGTAAGTTCTTTGTAATTGAGCTGAGCATTCCATATTCATTAGTAATCATTTAAATTTTATTCTGAGAAAATGAAGTTTCAAATGCTCTTATTTTTACCTGGGATATTTCTGATGAGCTTGTCAGTGATTTTTTTTTTTTTAAAGTGTATTAACTCTTTTAAGGCTATAAATAATTCCTTCTGAATATTCTAGTGAAGACAAAACAGTGACCAAGTAAAAAGATAAAATAAAAATCTTTGAAAAATTCAAATAATTTAGCATAATTGGAGGAGTGAAGCACACATGAAGATCATCATAACAGATATTCACTTGGTAGAGCTATGTCTCGATTTCCTTCTAATTTTTTAAAGAATCTTGCTCACGTTTCATAAAATGCAGTTCAGAGCCACCAGGGCTACTTAAGTTGATGGTGTGATGAGTTTACACTAAGATGACAATCCATGACTTAGAGCAACGGAGACACAGGCACATGTTCCCTTCTGCCAGCTTTGTTACTTGGGGTAGTAACTTCTGGCATAGATGGAAGCTGTGACTTATTAAACTGTTCTTGTAATTTGCTTCGTTGAATGTGAGAGCTCTGACTGTCAGAGACCCTGAAACGTTATGTCACTTTCTGTTTGTTGCTCTGTCTTGCTGTCAAAAGTTACTACTTGACTGGGAGGCTTGGCTTAATTTTATCTTTTTACAATCCAATTTAGCAGGTACTACACATGACTAAGTATTTGAGGTAGCATGTTTGTTTTCATGCTATAGGACAATTTCATTTTTTTTAATTGACATATTTCAATAAGTTTATTTAAATATGAGAAATAAATGATGAGGACTGACTTTCCTCTTACCACGTTTTAACTTCTGTTGTTTATGTTCCTAAATTACATGAATGAAGCTGTCAGGAACTGTTAATGTTGTTTCTCTGATTTTAAAGTATAAGACATAAATTAGCATAGCACTCTGCTAAACTAGAGAATATAATTGTTGTTATACTTGAAAAGATACTAAAATTTGAGATGAGATGAATGGCCAAAATGCTGTGGGAGAAGAAAAAAATATTTAATGTTAATCTAAATTACTATATTGAGAATTCACTTAACGGTGGCATTGCTTAGCAAGTCTGTGCTTCCAGTTCTGTCAGTGACTGGGTGAGAGGCAACTGAGAATTTCTAATCTGTTCAGTGAAGGAGTGTGAATGACAGACCATAACCTTGTTTGAGTGTTTTTCATCGATATGCATTCTTCAACCATATTGTTTGTATCTGTAATAGATCCTGGCTCTACTGAACGCACAGCACAAAAAAGGAAGTTTCCCAGCCCTCCACATTCCTCTAATGGCCACTCACCACAAGATGCATCAACAAGTCCTATAAAAAAGAAAAAGAAACCTGGTCTATTGAACAGTAATAATAAAGAACAGGTAAGAGAAGTCATGATCTTGTTATGTTAGACTATGAAACAATGAAGGATGTAGAGACAGCTGATCAGGAGCTCTCTCGTCTTTAAGAAGCTCTGTTTTTGTACTCTAAGAAACTCAATGTTAATTTTTGAATGCAGTGGATGTAGGAGTTGGCATTGTAAGTTGGATTTGGGTGTTCTTTTATTTTTGTTCTACATCTGTATGAGGAAGACGACCCGTGTCCTGGTTTTTGATTTCATAAAGCTAATAAGATGTATAACTAATAAATGCAACTTTGAACAAAAGGATTATGAAGGAATATGATAACAATAACAACAATAATAGCTGTTATTAATTAAAACCATTAAAAGGAAATATTTAGGGGCAAATGCTGTAAAGCACATGCATCATCTTGGTGGAAATTACATGAAAGTAGTCCTTTAGCCTTACTGAAATTATTTCTCATCTAATTTAATAATGACATGTCTGTGTATTTTTCAAAGTGCTTTTGTGTGTCAATGTATTTTGCAAGGATCATGTAAACACAGGATTAAGTTCTGAATGTTTAAAGCACTTTTTCCTTGAGTAACAGCATCCACATTAAATATTATCCTGGTACAATTTCACTGGTTAAGAAAGAAAATGAAATTCCTAATCACTGCAGTTGTCCTGGAACAAAGACTGTGAATAAATCAGGCCTTGCTAGAGAACAGTCTTACAGTGTCAAGTGCATTTTATTTAAGGATAATTGGGAGGTCTAGTAATAGCATGTGTAGGCATGCTTGCAATAGTTTCATGTGGCCAGTTTGACTTTTACTGAGCTTCACTGCAGGTATAAATTCCTCTACATCCTGGATGTTTACTGGGGAGATATTGCCCCACTGAAGTCTGAGCTTCTAACTGTGCAGTGTAGAGATAATTTTACAAACAGTGGAATTGAATCTTAGGGCATTAATTTCCACTTTTTATTTATGCATTTAAAAATATATGTGAAAACACAGTTGCAGTTGTTGAACTTGATACATTCCCCTCGGTAAATAATTTTCTGTTTTCCAGGTATCTCAGACCTGAAATATTACAGGATAGAATAAAGTTGCATATCTAATGAAGAAAAGCAATCAGACTTGTTTTTTTTCTGTGTTTGTTACAAATTAGCAAGAAAATATTGTCTGTTTAGTTTTGTTTAGCTTTTAGAAGTTGGTTTTAATTTAATATTGTTTTGCATGTCAAATTTGAAATGGGCATGCCTGAAGATGATTGTTTCTAAAGTAGGTGCAGAACTCTGCTCTATATGGCAGCAGGAGTTGTTAAAGATTCTTTTACTGCTGAACAGATGTGAGCTAAGCATACAGTTACTTGTTTTGCTCTCAGGTTAAGTTTCAAGTGTAATGTAACTGATAGCTGTGGTTCCGATTGGCTGATAAATCCATTTTGAGGTATGACAACATCACGGGAAACCTCTAACTTAATATTCTACATTATGAAGTGTTTTGTAATATTTGGGTATTTCAAAATACCATTACTAAAGTTATAGTTGCATGAAGCTTCGTATAACATGTTGTGGATGCAGTAACAGATCTTCAGAATGGTGCCAACAGGTATTTAAAGTGTTGAAATACAAGCAAAGAATTATGGAATTGTAGAAAGTAGTTAATACAGGTTAAAAATCAGGAACTTCTGACACTTAATTGCTCAGTTATAATGTAATTGCTAGCTTCAATGTTAATTTAAACTGAATATAAATAGTGATCTTTTTCTCCCCAGAACAGCACTACAATACTGTTGTTTTTTCTTCAGTTTTCTATGTCATTCTACAGGTCTTAATAACTTTAATGAAGACTTTAAAACAAGCTCCCACCTATCTGAGCTTGAATTGGCTAGTTGTGGAACAGTTGAGAAAACAAACTTTTCTTTCATAACTGTTAAAATTTAAACTCTTAAAACATTTTACTCTGATTAGAACAAGTGAAAAGGTCCTTTGATGAAGTTGAATCATTCATTTTCAGTCCTTTAGTTTTGTTGTTTGGGTCTTTTTTTGAGTCTCAGAAGCTCTTAAACTTTGGTTCTTAAACTTGGCTTAGACAAAATAAGGTGATAGATGTCTAAAAGATGCAAGTATGCTTGAACAGAAAATTAATTCCTCTCATGCTCTAGCAAAAAATGGACTTCTGTTCAGTTTGGATGTTATGAGCTGATTTCTGTGGAATAGTTTCACAGCTTTGGTATTTGTCTTAAAGCAGTATCTTTGATTCTTAGAAAGTTACTGTGGGTATACTGCTTTATACCCACTTCAAAGTTCTGGTAATTTCTTCTATCTGCAGTTGAGGAAATGCCCCATAGCTGCATCTCCGCCTGTACGCTATTGAGATTTTGGTCTCACAGCTGTGGTGCATATAGCTAGAAACAAACTCATGTTTCTGCACTGTGAGTTGCAACTTTCCCTTCTTCACTGTGGGTTTCTATATGCCTTTATATCTGTTTGAATGATTGTAGTAGTAATACATTTGAAATGTAGTTAAAGCTCTGTGCTATCCCTCTTATTCCATAGGATCTCATAGCACCTTCCTTCTGAAAGTCTTGTCATGTTATATGATTAAATATATATACAGAGAAAGTACAGAAAATAACGCTTTGCCCATTTCTGTGGTGGGAACAAAGTATCTTTTTAGAAGCTCTATCATCTGTAGAATAGAAAATGAAAACCACCAAAACTGATAGAAATTTGAGTGAAATTTTAAGTAGCAGAATGCTTTGGGAATGTTTGTGGGTAACATCCTTTCTTTGCCTAAAATATTACACAGTGTTAGATAATTGCCGATGATATGTCTTCCGGTGTATCTTGTGAGATATAACATCTTCACCTGGGTTGTCACTTCTGCATCATCTAATTTAACCTTGAAGGTCCTCTGTTCGTGCAAATAATTAGACCTTGTCTTTTGTAACTTTAGAAATCTAGAAATATCATGGTCCAAGCTGGCATGCTGGTGGTTTCTGGTGACATTAATTTATGCCCTGTGTGACTAATTTTGTACAGGATGCTGCGAAGGTATGGAACATGCATATGTTTGCACTGTTCTGTGAGTCACATGGGCATGTGACAGCTCAAGGGTCTAAGAACATGCAGATGTGTAAATGATGTAGGACGCATGCAGAATTACCCCAGAACCCAGCAAAATGGTTCTGCAAGCTACAAACATTTGGATAGTTACAAGTAATGTCATGAGCAAATGGTTTTACACCAAACAAAAAAATCACAGTAAATAAACTGCCTAAAACACAAGATTGTTTCCCTCTGTGCCCTCTTCAGCAAACCATCCCTATAATTAATACCAAACAGAAAAACTTAAGTTCCCTTGTCATTAATAAATAGAATGTAGTTTTCCAATAAATGTTATCAGCTCTTCAAAGCTGAGCTAACAAACTTTAGGTATCTGGGAACCCATTTTAGCTATCCCAGGCTCTTCACTTCTTATGTTTTGGTATCAGCTGTGTCATTTTTGAGCTGTCTGGGGCTCAAGTGGAAGACTAGTTCATGCAGTTTGCGAAGTTAAACCGTTTTCTAGTGCAGGCAAACCAGTGGAGATTGTGAGCCTTAAATTCTGGTATGCATTTAAAAGGTGGATTAAATCTCTCCCAGTGGTCCTGCTCCTGTAGCAGAGGTGGTTGTTCAGGATGTGAATTTGCTCCTTTGTCATCCTGCTCTAGACTTTGCCTTATTAATCAAAATCAGCCCTGGTTTTCTTCATTGTACAAAGTTGTGAACTGCTGCAATTTGGGACAGGTTTGCATGGTGTTCAACTTCTTGTTTCAGGACTAACTTCTTCAGTTGTCCTAGGTTTAGCCACCATTAAATATCTCAGTATTTAGTTTGCAAATGGAATTCTGAGTTTAGAGGATCTAATAGTTTCTATAGCAACACTTCTTTCTTGGAGATAAAAGTGTTTACTGACTTCTGTTGGATTGCATGTCTCGCACTTGATGCCCTCACTTGCCACAAAAATATATTTTCAGTCTTGAGTATAAGCTGGTATTTGTCAGCTGAATAAGAAGTAAACTTCTTTGTGAATGATTTTGTGCAATGAATAAGATTTTGTGCTTGCATAAATGTTAATCAAACTGTATACTGCTGTTTGCTTATATAATAAGAATATTAATATTTGAAGAAATGCAAATTTGTTTTGAAACCAAACCTGTTTTTCTTGCCTACATTTCAGTCAGAACTAAGACATGGTCCGTTTTACTATATGAAGCAGCCACTCACCACAGACCCTGTTGATGTTGTACCACAGGATGGACGGAATGATTTCTATTGCTGGGTTTGTCATCGGGAAGGCCAAGTCCTCTGCTGTGAACTCTGTCCTCGGGTTTATCATGCTAAGTGTCTGAAACTGACAGCGGAACCAGAGGGGGATTGGTTTTGCCCAGAATGTGAGGTTAGTTTGATATACAGAGTGGATTTCTTTCTTGTTGGTGAGGTACAAGCAGCTTTTTGCGTTCTGAAATGTTTGTGGTTTATTCCTGTATTGCCTCTTGGTAAAGGTACCAGAAAAATTTGTACAGAAGAGGAGGCATCCATTGCTGATTCACCACTTTTTCTGTGTGTATACCTGGATTGTGTTTGCCTTCTTACCACGAGTCTTCATCTTCCTTTGCGTTTTTATCTCCAGAGAGGGCACCGTTTCAAAGAGTGATCTCTTCATCAGGCACCTCTAGTTCTGAAAACATTCTGCAGTTCTGACTAGTTTAACTTGTGCTTCTTCTAGTGGGCTGATCAGCTCTGCAGCAGTGCAGCAAAAAGTTGCACTGTAGGGTCTACATAAACAAGTGGGCATTTTATTACTATTTTTTTCTGCAGGGCTGAGGAAGAATTCAATCATTCCTCTCCAGTGATTCCTAAGGAGAGAATAGTTAGCATCAAAGTCTCTTTCATGAAAGTAAATTGGTTTATTGCATGTTTTTCTTTGATCACTTATTGTATTAGAGCCCAAGTGACCTTCTCACTCGCTCACATTGCTGTGAACCCACATTGTATTTTGGAATTTTATGTATTCACACATTTACTTTGCGTGATGTTGAAGATGGTGATGGATAATTTTTTTGTCTTTTCCTTTTTTTTTTTTTTTTCGCTTAACATAGAACAAAAACCAAGTAAAACAAGCATCTGAAGTACTTATACTATGATATCAGAAATGTTTTGTTTCATATGAGATAGTTATTATCTTCTATTTGAATGCTGGAATGTTTCAGTGGAGAAGAATTTACCTAGAAATGTTTGCTGACAAAATATTCTTTAATCTTAACTTTTAGAAAATCACAGTCGCAGAATGCATAGAGACACAGAGTAAAGCTATGACAATGCTCACCATTGAACAGCTATCGTATTTACTGAAGTTTGCACTACAGAAAATGAAACAGCCAGGGGTAAGGACTTTTTTTTTTTTTTAATGCTTGGATCATATGTTTGTCATAATCCTGGGGTTTGCTTCCTTCTGTACATTATGAACCTAGCTTATTTTATCAGATTGTATGTCACAACTTCTGTGCTACTACAGACAGATTAATTTAGGCTGTATGTACTGTTTTGTAGTGCATTTAAAATGCAGTTTCTTGATGCAACCTCTGGATGTAGTTTCAGTAGGTGTAGTGAAAATATAATGTGGCATTCCAGTGGGACATGGTGGTTTCTCACTCACCAAAAGTGGGCAGTGCTGTCTCTGAGATACAAGGGGAATAAGGAGGCATGATCTCTTACCAATACAGTTATATGGGCAGGAACTTTAAGCACGGACACTGTTATATTATTTATTATACCTGTTAAAAACTTAGCTTCTGTTAGTAGAAATTGTTCTTACCACAAAAGTTACCTGTATCATATCTTCTAAAACACTGAAGAAATTTTCCTCAGTGTGGTGAAAACCTGTACCATTAACTTTCATGCAATATGAGGCTGCTTTTCTGTAAATTTTTATCACAGAGGTAAAATTGGTTTTCCTCCAACTTGTACCTACCTATCTCCATGTGTCTGACTTAGACTAACTTCTCAAAAGCACCATGCTCAAAGTTTCAGCTATTCCAGTCACTCATTCTTGCTTCTCAGTTTCAACAGTTCTGGTCAGTTGTTCTTTACCATGCAAGGGTTGCCTAGTTTTCAAATGTGTGAAGAAAACATTAGATAAAAATACGATGTACCTAATAAGCAGTGTGATTTTTTTTTTTTTTTTTTTTTTTTTTTGTCCTAACAGACAGAGCCATTTCAAAAGCCAGTTTCACTGGATCAACACCCAGATTATGCAGAATATATCTTTCATCCAATGGACCTTTGTACATTAGAGAAGGTTTGTATGAAGCTAAGGGAGGAAGGTTCCTTGAGTTTGATTGCTATCATTAGGATTTATACCAGTTCAGTTATGGCATAAAAACCATCATATGCCAACTGAACAAGTCCACTGTTTTGTCTGAACCAGTAAGAAATGCTCAGGAAAAACAGTATGAAAAAGACAAGGTTACACTGATGACTTCCTCCCGTATAAATTCATCTAATTCCAGAAATGATCCTGTGGGGAGACTTCATTAACCAGAGTTTGCATTTGATCATCGTGTTTGTAAGCTATTAATGGATCACTGGTCCATTAATTTGGGACCATTTGAGTGTATATCCAGGGGTCATTCCAGACTCATTTCACTGATCATTCAATAAATACTGTAATCTCCACTGCACCTGAGGTGTGGAAGAAAAAAGAAACAGTCAAGACATGGATAATGGGACTTTAATTCTCAGTTCGATAATAACTTAAAAGTTTCAAATAACGAAGAAGTTCTCCATTCTCCACTGCTTAATGAAGAGTGAAGCATTGCAGAGTTTTGCTCTTCTAGGACCTGGTGAAGAGACAGCAAGTTTTCATTCTCCATGTCCTTACAGAGGAGGTTGATGTCTTTATGGTATAAAGGTGTAACAAATCCATGTGACTCATTTTTATCTAATCGAATTACTTTACCCAGTGGGTAGACTAGAACATCAAACATACTGTCTTATGTACTATGAGCAATAATTTTTTCTTGGTCTTGTAAAAATTAAAAAATAAAAATGCTGTGGAGTGATAATGTGTCAGTAGAAGAAATCAATGACTCAGTTTTCTGAAGAGACATTGAATGGAACAGTGTTTCAGGAAATGAAGACTTTTTTTTGGAAATGTTGAAGATGCTGATATGAATAATTTAGAGTTAATTTAGAGAGTTCACACATTTTCAGGGTGGTCAAAAGACACCCTGAATTTGACAGATTCTTAAGTATTTAAAATCATATGTCTTACAGTAAATAAGTAGTTTTATTAATTGTATGACTGATAGGAAGCAATGTTCAGGGAGAAGCTGTCACGTTTTACTAATTTCTGTTTCCTGATACATTCTTAATTTTTTCGTTACAGAATGTTAAAAAGAAAATGTACGGTTGCACTGAAGCATTTTTGGCTGATGCCAAATGGATTTTGCACAACTGCATTATTTACAATGGGGGTAAGCATTAATATGTACTTATGTCCTTTGAAATAGTTAAAGTCATAGAGCAATTTGTGGACTTTTAGTTCGCAAAACCTGAAAGTATCTTCCCGTTAACAACCATAGTGCCTAAACACGACAGATTAATGACTGGCATACATTGTAGGACCAAATACAGCCCGTGCTGTCACTTGCTCATTCCACCTTAAAAAAGTTTCAAATAGGTTAGAATCATCGAATAGTTTGGGTTGGAAGGGACCTTAAAGATCATCTAATTCCAACCCCCAGGTTGCTTTACCATTTTGCTTGGTGCAGCATTTTGTAGGAGAACTAATTGAGGAGAGGATACAGCACGTCCTTCACTGAAGGAATGTATCAGTAGTGGGTAGGCTGCAAAAGCGTTCAAAAAGGAACATTTAAAGATTGTTACTATGTTATGTTGAGAGGAAAAGTGCCTACCTTGTGCATTTGCAAGCATGTCACTTATACCTATGTGTTTTAGGCGAGAACGTTTCAGGAGAACGTCTCTTTAGGCGTTCTCTTTTGTCTTTAATGTTAACTTTTAAATGTAAAAACTGTTGATTTTATCATAATTTTAGCATAACAATTTTCTTCGTTAATGGATTTTATTGTTTCCTCAGGAAATCACAAATTGACACAAACAGCAAAAGTCATCATCAAAATCTGTGAGCATGAGGTATGTGTGCACCAATTAACTTAATTGTTCTCTATTTTTGAAGTGTTCCATTTCATGTATTTGTGAATGAAATAATATGTGTTTTCTAATATTTATATTGCATAACCATAATTTTTGTAGGCTTTCTTATGTTTAGATATGCATATCCATGGCCTACAGAATGATTTTTGGCAAGGGCATTGGTAATGTGCCTTCCGTTAGGATATTCACTGTCTATAATTAAGACTTGCGGGGAGGAGGTGGGGGCAGGAGGAGAAGAAAGTGGACATAGCGATTCTGCCCAAAGACACCTATCTTCTAAGTGAATGTTTGGAGTAGAAAGAGAGACCCATGTCTTCTGATTCATAGATGTGGTTTTGGTGGGTCTTTTGCTGAAACAGTATGAAATTCCTCTGAATAAATGCAAAAATGACTGCATGTATTCTTAACTGATCATTTACACTGATTTTATTTCAGTGGCAATCCATAATGTTTAGTATTACAAAAACTTGCTATTCTAAATGTAATGTATTTGAACAGTATTTGATTGATATAATTTATCTGGTGATCTGACCCTTTATATTTGCGGAAGTGCTTTTACCATCCCCGGGTTGATGCAGCCATATCCATAATTCATATAAATTCTGAGAATTTATCAGTTCTTAATAGAACAAAATAAATGTATAACCTGAGCCTGATATAAACAAGTTAAAATAATATGAGCATAAAGAGTAAAATACTGCGTTTTTGGTCTGCATAAATTATGAAATTAAATGCCCAGTTGAGGTTATGTATTTGCCACTGGAAGAAATTACAATAAGTAATTCTTTATCACTGGAATCAATACAACATCAAACAAAGGATGTATTTTTTTTGACCTGAGTGAATCAGTAGCATACAATCTGAAGACAGATGTAAAAGTGTGACTGATGTATTAACTGGAATGCATACGTTACAGAGGTAGAAAAAGATGGACATTTGTCAAAACACTGTGGATTGCACAGCAAGCAAATGTTGATTTATGTCCACAAATTTGTGGAAAAATGATACTAGCAAACTAGACAGGATAACATAATAATACTGATCACACTTTGGACTCTGTTTAAGCTCACCAGTAACTGTTCGCTTTTTCTTTTCAGATGAATGAAATTGAAGTATGTCCGGAATGTTATTTAGCTGCTTGCCAAAAACGAGAAAATTGGTTTTGTGAGCCTTGTGTAAGTTAAGGATTATGGTAGTCTAGCTAATATTGAACTAGCAGCTCTCATTTGACTGTTGCTTGTTATCCTCCTGTTTTAAACATGTGGTGGTTACTGAGTCAAGGAAAGCTGCTGTAGTTTACCAAGTAGCTTGTGCATCATGCTCTTTGTGGAGTCAGACTATCTCAAGAGAATATGAAAAATTTGCCACAGCCTAACTTATGTTGCGCTACATATTTGGAGGGGACTAATAAAAAATAAATGAATAAAAAAAGTGCAATTACAATGTGTTTAGCTGAGATACTTAAGGTTTTATGTATTTTTTAAAATTTTATTATTTTGTCCTCTCACGATTTATTATTTATATATCAAGTATATAGTAAAATGGAATCTTGTATTTGGCAAGTGCCTTGTGCTTGTTGGATCTTTATTGAATCTAAGTAATACATACAATTAAAAAAACCCCATACTGTGTATCAGATTTGAAGGTAATACTGCTTGTATTTTCTTACTGTGTATTTTGCCTCTTCCTCTAGAGCAATCCCCACCCTTTGGTCTGGGCTAAACTCAAAGGCTTTCCATTCTGGCCTGCTAAAGCACTGAGGGATAAAGATGGGCAAGTTGATGCCCGTTTTTTTGGCCAACATGACAGGTGGGAATTTAACCAAAGGATGTCTTTGGCTGTACTTATAAAATTCTTGTTGTAATTTTGCGCTCTTAGAGTTTTTTGGATCCTGTCTTTTGAACCTTGACCTTAATAAACTATATAACACTGTAGCATATACAGTTTTAGTTTCTTACATGATGTCTGTAGAATGTAAGTTATGTGTTTGTAAGATTAATACATTTATAATCTCAGTGAGTATGCAAGTTAATTCCTGTGTCTAGTTTAATGCTGCAGAGAACTGTAGCAGATGGAAGAGGCCAATAAAGTTGTTTATGTTGTCTAAACACTATGGGAATAAACACACAATTGTAGCTTCTAAAAATGTAGAAAATACAATATGTATTGAAAATGCCAGTTTTGCTTTGAAAGGAGTTTTCTGTACTTGTGAACCCTCTGCTTAGATGGAGAAAGCCATGATGAATACAAATTGATTTGTCATGAATTGAAAATATGAATCTATACAGTTACAAAAACATGTACTGTAAAAAAAGCTGTATAGGGCAATGAAATAATTAAGTCAAAGTTCCTGGTATTTTAGTATCTTGGAAGGCACAGTTTTAGAGTCTACCTCATTTAATGATAAATAAAATCTGTCCAATACTTGTTGATAGAACTCTTCCTGGCATTGAGGAGTTTGATCACCCTGACACAGGGTGTAAAATAGAATATTACATTTTTAAGAATGTGCTTGTGAAGTGTTTTTTTTTTTCCTGACCTGCCTTTTATGTTTTTCTGCTAACTATGGCAGATAGAAAGACTGTTTAGTAATGGTTGTCTTACTATTCTAATCAGGAATATTTTGTCATGTTTGACCAGTGTTTATTCATGTTTTCTGTGTTACTGGGTAGAGTAAAATAAGCTAGTGATAATCTAAGACATGCAATTTACTTACTTATCAAAACTAAGCACTGAACTGTTAAAAGAAGAAGGTAGAGATGGTCTTTTGAAATGGTCTGAGGTGTGCATATCTTTATGATAAGGCTACTTAAATTAGTATGCACACAAAATTCGCCAATGTCAATCCACAGTGTGAAATGTAGTTATCTTCTATTTTTCTGTTTTATATACAGGGCCTGGGTTCCAATAAATAATTGCTACCTCATGTCTAAAGAAATTCCTTTTTCTGTGAAAAAGACTAAAAGCATCTTCAATAGTGCAATGCAAGAAATGGAGGTTTATGTTGATAACATTCGTAGAAAATTTGGAGTATTTAATTACGCACCTTTCCGGACACCATATACTCCCAACAATCAATACCAAATGTTATTAGACCCTGCAAACCCAACTGCTGGAACTGCAAAGACAGACAAACAAGAGAAAATCAAACTGAACTTTGATATGACAGCATCGCCTAAGATTCTAATGAGCAAGTCTATGCTGAGCAGTAGTACTGGTCGTAGGATTTCATTGACAGATATGCCACGGTCACCAATGAGTACGAACTCATCAGTTCACACTGGATCTGATGTTGAACAGGATGCGGAGAAAAAAGCAACTTCCAGTCATTTTAGTGCCAGTGAAGAATCCATGGACTTTATTGAGAAAAATACAGGTAAAAAAAAAAAGAAAGCGGGGTACAGGACTTTGCAAGTGGTTAATGCACTAGTTTTATTCTCTGTACTTTTAAAAGACAGACTGTATTATGACTCATTTATGAAGAAATTTTAGAAGAAAAGATGGGTTTAACTTTCAGTATCACAGATGAGAAATAACAGTCCTTTCTGTCACATTGAGAAGGAATAAATAATCTTGAAAAGCGACCAAAACCCTTCAGTTTAAATAGCAGGAAATAGTTGTAACTATCAAAATGAATGGAGAGTGGAAGTAAATACAAACAGAGTTAGAATTGTCATGATTAGGAGGTATTCTATTTAAAATTTGATAGCCTTTTTCAAGGCAACGAGCTTAATTTATAGCATTCCCAACTGAGTAGCTAAAATATAATAAAACTGTAGTTCCATAGGCAGAGTGGATAAAGAGAAAAGGAGTGTAAAACCAGAATTTGGACTTCTCAGACTTATAATGTAGTCAAAGACCAAATGCTAGCTAATTTTGTGGCACTTGGGCAAACTACTTTATTTTAGTTTTTTTTAATCCATAAAAGAAAATTCATAACTATCTGAAAGAAATGATGCAGTATATTAATTAATGTGAGTGTTTTAAAACTTTGCTTTTGGTGAAAGGATATCTTTGTGTAGAAAACTAAATCAATATGTTCCATTCCAGGTTTTAGATGAAATGCTGTTATTTATTTATTATACTCTTATACTTTCTAGCCAATAAAGGCTAGGCTGTGAAACTGCCCTTGGGTACAAGTGTCTTGTGATATGATCCTGTCCATCTTAAGAAAGTGATGACAAAGGAACTGTATGAATTTAAATATCCAAAAATGCTTGGATTTTTTCAGTAGAGTAACATATCAAAAGGAATAGTTCATTTTATACATAAATTATCATGTATATATGTGTGTACAGCTCTTATAGATAAGGTGTAGCTAACAGGTACTGTTTTGTGTCTTAAAATATAGAGCTTTTGTTATACAACATTATTATTTCTTATAATAGTGGAGATATTCAAGGAAAGTCACATTAAAGCTATTTCATCAGATAAAAGAAGATGACAGATGTTATCCTGTTACTCTGTTTCTTGGTTATCGTAGCAATTCTGGGGAATTTTTCTAACTTTTCCTCAGGCCTTACTATCCTCTATCCTAGGGCATAGAAATGCTGGATTGGACTTAACAGCAGTTAAACTAGAACATTCAGTTTCCCACCTGGCATTTCTACCTGTATTTTGTTACAAATGCTAACTTTTGTAATCTTTACTTTATGTATAAACTTAGCTGTCCTATTACTGGAATCTGTGTGTGTTTATTGTGATTATTTTTAAATCTGTCTTTATTAATTTTGTACTTTTTCAGCTTCTCCAGCACCAACAAGAACGGGTCAAGCAGGGAGCTTGTCAGGCAGCCCCAAACCTTTCTCTCCTCAAGCATCGACGCCAATTTCTGCTAAGCAAGAAAGAACTTCCACTCCAGGAAGCATTCTGAATCTTAATCTTGGTTAGTCTTGACCTTTGAAAATCTAATAATGTTATAGCTGAATAAAGTACAGTCGTGTCAATGCAACATAATATGAACAAACTTGCTTGTATGTGGCTTTAAATGAACAAAGGCTTTAAATGAGTCACGTGTGTAATTATAGTTTCATCAAATACACTGTTCTTTTTTTGTTTTATAAATGAAAGTTCCTGTTATTGGTCTTCTCACTAATGAAAGGAAGTAGTTAAAGGATGATTTTTTTTTTTTTAGCTGAACTGTACAAACGAATGTTTTTAAACAGTAGATCAGTTTCTAAAGGCTGTAATTACATGAACATGGCTGCTCTTCACCCCTCAGTCTCTCAAGTGAATTGCTGGCAAGGTTTTCTTGTGGTCTTTAGGATTTAGGATTTACTAGGGCTTCTTCTCTCTTGCTGCCTTCACATCACCTCCTCACTGACCATCCCTCTTTAGGGAGATAGATGGATGAAACGAATTAGCAGATGTCTTGAAACTCCCTAGAAGTAAATTTTGGGATTCTGGAATTTTGAAAGATGGAGTAGGTAAGTACTAAGTTGGTAAAATAGTTCTGAAAGCCAAACGGATGTAAATCAGTTTTGTCAGTCATGCTTTGTTCCTGTGAGTATTCTGATTCAGTTCTGGCTACTTCTTACCTCCACATGATATTACGTGGAGAAACAGGATTCTGCCCTTTGGTGTTGGACAAATATATCAGTAAGGCTTGAGCTTAAATGCTGGATTCATGTTTTCAGTGAGTTACAGATATTCTGAGTCTGCATACAAGCTCACAAGTGTATTTTTCAGTGTGTTAATCTAGCTGTGTGGACATAACCATAGAATTAATTTCTTCTGCTGCACTGCAGCTGTTTGTTGTCTTGTCTGAGGTGACAATGCTTTTGGAAAAACGTTAAGAAATATGTAGTGCTGCAGTAGTTTGAGCCACAGGTGGGAGACATCAGCTGGAGTATAGAATATTTTGAATAAATAGCGTGGATCGGAAAATCTGATATTATGGTCCATGAGCAATACCATAAAGGAACAGCTACTATGCTTTCAAGCAGAATATCAGTTATTTTTTCAGCTTTAGGGGAGTTTCCTTTGCTAAATATACTCTTTGGTGCTAGGAATGAAAATGGCAACCCTTCTTCATTTAGTAGTGTCAGCTGTGCCAGACATCGATTCATCTGTGAATCCTGTGGTTTTCAGATATGACTTATTGTGTCTCATTGTCATAGATAATGTGAGCAGGGTTTCTCCCTGAAAAAAACAAAAGTGAAAGTCCAGTAAACAAAGACACTTACGTACCTTGAGCAGACTACTGGGAGGACTCTGTGGTCATCCTCCAATTCAGCAATAAGGAAGGAAGAATAATGGAAATGAGCCATCTGTTGTTACTGGCAGACTGGCTACATTGAAGAATGGAGGTGTGAATGACCAAACACTATACACAGATTGCTTGGAAAAAATACATATTCCAGATATTATAGGACCTGTCCTTGTATAACAGAGGCAGAAAGAATAGAACAACAAGTTTGGCCCAGTAAGGAGTGACAATTTTCAGATTGGTAATGAGAAATAGTAAAGACTTCAGAGATGAGCACTTGAAGATTTCTCCACAGTCGGCTTGTCTGCCCTTTGGCTCTGTTTTCTTTTTACTAATGCTTTGACATTAATGAGACAGATTGGAAATCCAGATCTTCTCAGTGAGACCTCCTTGTAGGTTAGATAAACTTGGATTGTGAGACTTCTTTCATATATTAAGATGTAGGGTTCCCTGGGGAGGTATTACAGTGCCTTGTGTTCATCTTCCCCCATTCTCCATTTTTTCTTCTGTTTGTATCCTGCCGTGTAGTTAACTAAGGCTATGAAGGCCTTGAATCAAACTCTATACTAGAGGGTGATATAACCATTACTGCTGTGGAATTAGAGTGGATTGGGTGACATAGGACAGGAAGAAGAAACCTAATTTAGTAAACATTTCCAATACATGGAACAAATTTTTCAAAAGTACTTAAGTGACTTAAAACTTAATTTTTATTTTCAAAATTTACACTGCGCTGAAAATGAGCAAGTTTGTATTCTGTTTAGTCTCTTCCAGTATGAGTATGTGACATGAGGAGTGTGAAATTCAGTATCACTTTTATGACCATTTCACTTGGACTAGAAAGGATGAGTGTTATTTAGACTGAATCTGTGTATGTTATAACGCATATATATTACAAGCCAGGATGATCCAAATTATAGCCTGTATATTTGGCTTGTGGGATTGCACCACACAGGTTGCTGACTCTCTCTAGGAAGAGATGAGGAACTGCTATTTTAGCAGTAAACAAAACTTGCATGAATACTTGAATGGTTCCTTCTGTACCTGCTCTATCTGTAATATAGATTCTGTTTGCAACTGGATGGGAGATAGAGTGCCCAAGCCTGATTGAGGCAACTGTACTGCTGAAGTCGAGTCATTATGTGCTATGGCTTTTAAATTTGAAATATGGAATGTACTTTGATATTAAGTTCAAACATGTAAAGAATGTCTGGTCAGAGGAATCATTGGCTCAGCCCTTCGTATTTCTTTCACTTTTCTCTGAGTTGTACATCCACAAAAACCGTCTTGTAAATATATGTGGGGATTTTGGGGTTTTGTTTTTTTTTTATTTCAAGTAAAATAATGCAATACTGTGACATCTTTAACTGCTGTGGAATGAAACTCTAAATGAAGCACAAATGCACATTGTGCCAGTGTTGCCTTTTGTCTTCTCCATGGCCTCCGTCCTTCTTCAGCATATGGCACTGGCTCTTTTGATCCTACCATGAGCCAGTTCAAGGAGCTAGACTGGCCAAACCTAATTCTTCTCTCCATTCCTTCCCCCTTCTTTATATCCTGTTACTCCTCCCCCAAACAAGCAACTAACTCCAGACTGGTTTAGTGCCCTGAGCACTAATGGAGTGTCAGCACTGTTGGCAAAGAGTAAAGGATAGGACTATGGAACAGAAATATAACGCCTGAAATTGAAAAATTGAAGCAAAAATGTGAAACTTTGTTGCTAAGACAGTTTTAGCTTTAGCACTGTAGTCTGTACTCTTTGCAGACAGATCTGTATGTTTCAGAGTGAAAAATTCTCTACCATGTGTAGCAGAACTCAAGAGAAGATTTTGCTGACATACATTGAAAAAATTATTATTTTATCTTAAATTTATTAATCTACCTAGTGTAACAACCCACATTTATATTTCTATTCTCATGACTTATCTTTTGAATTTTAAATGTGACTATATGGATTTTTATTTCTATTTAATTTTCTCTGTGAAAATATTGCTACTAGTATTAAATAACATCAGTAGCTTACTAGAAGTGCTGTCAGACAGCTTACAGACCTGAATGATGATTTCTTGATAATTTCACATTGACAGAAAACGTCCACATACTTGATGCATGTTTTGCATATGAAATATGTAGTATCAGAGAGGAAGAATCCATTGTGTTTAGTAAAGTAATTTTAGAATTATTATTTAGCCCATAATTATAAAAGAAGTGAAATATGTTTCAGATTATCTGCATTGTTACTCAGTAAAATTTGTCTTATCTGGATAGTGATCTTTTTCCTTTTTGTAAAATATTTTTCTTAGTTCATTTTTCTTTTTCTAGATCGTAGCAAAGCTGAGATGGATCTGAAGGAGTTGAGCGAGTCAGTCCAACAGCAGACCACTCCTGTGCAACTCATTTCACCCAAACGACAGATACGTAGTAGGTTCCAGCTTAATCTTGACAAGACAATAGAGAGTTGTAAAGCACAACTTGGTAAGTATAACTCAAGAATACAATGGACATCTGAAAGATACACTTGAGAAAATTTTGAATTGGAGTTTAAAAGAAGTTTTCAAATAGTAAAACCTTAAGTATTTTATGCATTAAAACAAGAGTAGAGGATATTTGAACTCTTTGAGGCAAGTAGAATGCACTGAACTAGTTTAATACAGTGAGACCTGATGTTTCAAATTTTTGTCAAAAAGCTTACATCTTTTAATCTGTTTTTGTATAGTTCTGATGTAGATAGTATGACAGAATTATAGTCTTACTATTTGCTTTGTAAATTGAAAAATTCAGGAACTGTACCTAACTTAGCTGCACAAATTAGTATATCCAGTCACACAGGAGCTGAGTGCTGTTAGAAACATCAGTGTTGTCTAGCACTTAAAGACTTTCTAGGCACTAAAAAGATAAAAGATTCTCCTCACAAAACTTATATAGTCTAAAATTGATTCTGCAAACATGCATGCAAATAACTTTAATCAGGTCAATAGTGTTAGTGATTTTAAGGTGGTTTCTTGCAGATAAAAATAATTCCTCTTTGTATTTGCCAGCATTGGTCCCAAGTTGAACAAAACAGCTTGCAGGTAGTGGAAAAAAGCAATGAAAGGAGGGCCATTGAATGAAATAAAACTATGAATTGGAATATGTGGAAGGTAATTCTTATACATTCTGGTATTGAGATAGGGCACTAAGGGAAGTGTTTATAGCTTAAGGACTGACAGTTAAGATAATGGTATGTATACACTTTGTTCCAGTATATAGAGTATTTTTTTTGTAATGTCAGTCAGTCTGATGTCAGCATGGAATGTACTTTCCTCCCCACAATTAGGAATAAATGAAATATCTGAAGCTGTTTATACTGCAGTAGAACACAGTGACTCTGAGGATTCTGAAAAATCCGACACCAGTGACAGTGAATATAGTGACGAGGATCAGAAATCGAAGAATGATCAAGACGATGGAGAGGACAAGGAAGGTACAAGAAGTGACAAAGAATCATTGAGCTTGAAAAAAAAAACTAAGCCCCCAGCACAGAATGAAGACAAGGAGGAACTTAAAAGCACAAGTCCAGAAGCGGAGAAAACAGATGACCTGGTCAAAGAAAAGGCAATTACAGACACTGAAAAAGAATTTTCTGAAAAGGGAAAAAGTTTACATCATTCTACAAAAGAAAAACTGAAAGGTAAAGATGAAACAGACTCTCCAACTGTGCATCTAGGACTGGACTCTGATTCTGAGAGTGAACTTGTCATCGATCTAGGAGATGATCATTGTGGCCGTGAAGGAAGGAAACCCAAGAAAGAATCTAAAGAACCTCCTCCTAAACAAGATGGTAGGATGAAATTCTTTCCTTCTTTTTTCTCTTCTGTACTATAGGGCTGTTATTGAAGCCAGAGCTGTTAGCTTTATTTTTGCATTAAGTTGTTAAAAATATCTGTTCTAAAACAGTTTTTTGAATGATTTTCCATTCTTTTTGGCTATGAAAAAAGTTTTCAATTCCCACTATAGTTTCTGGTTTAAATAAAATACGTTTCATTGAGTTTCCTTTCAGCAACATAGAACTATAAATATCCATAATATTTGTTCTGTCACAAATTTAGAATTTATTTTGCAATTTTTATGATTTTCAGTTGAATCTTTATATTTCCATAGACATCCCAAAATCTCAGGTGTAGAAGTTGGAACTTACCAAACATACAAATTGCATAAGGTTCCACTGAAATCAATGTAAATGCTTTCAGTAATAATCAAAAGAACAGCTAAATCACATGTATTGTCCCCGAGATTGCTTTCCCCTTTTAGCAACACATAGAAACACTATCTCAATTAAGTAAAGTACTTCTGCTAAGCTTGTTCTGCATGTTAGCCTTTTGACAAAACAAAATAGAAAAAACAGATTTAAATGGTTAGATTGAAAAATATTTTATTCTTCATATAGCTTTCTCTTCTTGTCTATATTTTATAGCATGTTGGCTCAGTCATTTTATTTAAAAAAATGTTTTCAATCCATTTACCAAGCATACTTTAGAAGACAACTTAATGCTTCTGAATTTTGAATCTTAAATGGAATTTAATGGATAAATGTTATTATGAGATAATCAAGAGAACAGGCTTATCAACTAAAACCAGAATTGTAATTTTTGGGAGGTTTATATTGACTGATTCTTGTCTTCTTTAAAAATTTATTAAGCAAGGCAGCTTTATGAATTTCAAAACCACTGATTCATGTATTACTAGTGGCCTAAACCAGTGATGGTTGAAATAATAAGTAATCCTAAAATTTTGCTTTGATATAGAGGCAAAAGAATAATACATCTTCTGAGTGAAACTAAAAGTGGATTTAAATATTCGTATATATAGACCTATATGAATATATTCTAGACACAATTTGTGTCCTGTCCATGATTCCAAGGCCCCTACCTTTACTTGTGACTATCAGATATTAAAATACCTTGGTCCAGAAAAGAGATCTGATGCATGCAAATCTGAAGGTCTTTGCCCCCTTTCCAGAAACTTGTCAATGCAGCAGCCTTCTCTTTCAGACATGTTTTTCCTGGCCAGTTCCTAAATTGATCTGATATGTGGAACAGTCAGCTATAAACTCTGAAAGATTTCAAATAAACGTAGATATCTTAAATACACTGTATATTTCGTTTCCAGTGCCTTTCTTTGTAAAGTTTTTAGTATGCTATTCCTTCAGTTATTGTTCAGTCATTTTTCCTTTTGAATGTATTTTTCTCCTGAAAGAAATTGGGCTGACAGGTGTAAGTGGTAACCCAGAAACATCCTAACAAATGCTGACCTCTCACATATCTTCCAAAGGAGGTCAGGCTAGTTTTCTGGGTTTTGTACTTTTTGTTGTGTCACTTCATGACTAGTGCTTCTGAATTGCCACCAACTTCAACTGGACTGAAATGAGTTTACTTGTAGAATATAGAAATGAGTTTACTTGTAGAATATCAATTGCCTTTTGAGGAAAATAATTCGAAGTAGACTGGAAGGTGCATATGGCTCTTCCAAAAATTAGATTAAAATTATGAATCAGATACATTGGTGAAAAGCTGGCATTACATTTTATGTTTGTTTAGTTGTAGGTAAAACTCCGCCTTCCTCCAGTGCAAGCACCCAGCCTCTACCAGAAACTCCAGTACTTACCCGCTCTGCATCCCAGACTCCACCAGCTGGTGTGACAGCAACTGCTAGTGCTTCTTCTACTGTTAGTGCTCCATCTGCAGCCACTGGAAGCCCTGTGAAAAAGCAGAGGCTTCTGCTGCCTAAGGAAACTGCCCCTGCTGTGCAGCGTGTAGTGTGGAATTCTTCAAATAAATTTCAGACATCTTCTCAGAAATGGCACATGCAGAAGGTGCAGAGACAGCAGCAACAGCAGCAGAGCCAGCAGTCTCAGTCACAGCAACCTCAGTCCTCTCAAGGGACAAGATATCAGACAAGACAAGCAGTTAAAGGTATACACTTTCTAACTCAATGTGCCTGTGATGCCATAATTCCCCAGTAGTGATCTCAGTGCTCCAAGGCTGCCTAACCAGGAGTTCTTCCATATAAACAAAATCTCAAAGTGTGGTTCTACTCTGATAAGTGACTTTAAAATACAACAACTTACTCACCATACCTGCTCTTTCTGGTGTGTATTTAGAGTCATGTCTCCTTATTTTCATGACAAAAAGTTTGTGTGTGTGTCTGTATAAAAATTTTTTGCCATTCTTAGCCATCACAGATTTGGGAGAGTGAACTGAGTTATTTTCTGGATTATATGATAAAAACATTAACTATTCCACTTGCATGATTACCACTGTCAGCTCAATATCTACAAACTGGATCCAGTTTTATCTGACAAGAAGCTCATCTGTACGGTTTTTCATAGAGTATAATTTGACAACAATGAAATTACCCAGGCTACATTTGTCTTTGAAATCCCTGTTGCTTAACTCTTAACAAGTCTTTGCTGCTAATTTACTGAGCAAACAGCCATGGCATTTTAGAATGTTTTCATAACTGTTTTCTTACCATCCCTTTGCTGGAGGTTTTGCTAAGAGTAGGCACATGGTAATATAAGCCCATGCTTCTATTGCTTCACTTCACAGAACAGCAACTTTATGTAAATCTAGCTTCATTTGTAATTTCAAGTTAATAAACTGAACTGTTTACCGGTGTGCCTGATGAATAGATACTCTCCATTCTGCTAACTCTGCTGGCCAGCCAGTGATTTCATACAGAAGAGAGGTTTAGGTAATGGGTCACATACAAATGTTTACCAGAGGCATGTTTCTATGGTCCCAAACTGCTTTTGTGACTCTCATTAAGAAGTGTTGAAGAAGCGGTATCCTTCTACTTGCAGACTACACAGATTTGATACAGAAATATTCAGTGAGAAAAATAAATGCGAAACTTGGTGATGTCTAAAATTTTTTAAAAAAAAATATTTAAGACAGATAAGTCATTAGGGATGAAAAGATGAGGGCTTTTGCATTTGGTTTGTACTCTCATTTTTTAATTACTCACTGTTTAAGATTATTTGAAATATTGACCAAAGATGAGAAAACTTTTCTTATCCTGTTTGAGTTAACACAATTAATAACTTCTTTGCTTTAATGAGTTAATTTAATGTTGCATTCCTTGCTCTGCAGCCAACCAAAGGCTAATGCTGATCTGGATATATGTATATTAAACATGTCGCAACACTAATAATAATGAGTAGCGTTAATAACAAAAGAATGGGAATAACACCAGGAGGTATTTAAGTAGGCTTTCTTCAACAGTGGCTCACTAAACCTGGTTTAAAAGCAAAAAGAAAAGAAATTCAATAATGTTTCAAAATTATGGAAAATGAAAATGTCAATGTCTAACTTACGCTCATATGTATGGTATTAGTTGGGAGTTCTCCAAATTGAGAGGTTAGGAAGTAAATTCCTAGGAAGTGGGATGGAAAAGTCCCAAAATGTGAGGAATAGAGATCTAAGGGAGACTTTTGCATTGGCCAGTCTAAAATAATAAGTTTCAAAGATATATTTGCTTCATTACCTTTAAGCCTTATAATTATCTACAAGTTCAGTGGCTGGGCACTGTATAATTAATTGATTAAATGGCACCATTGTGTAAATAATGTAAGTCTTTGAAATGGTTAGGTGCACACATTTAAGTTAGACATTAAAGTTAGAAGTTTGCCTATTTATTTTAATTGTTTATGTGATTGATCCACTGTATGTTCTCCTTTCTTAGCTGTGCAGCAAAAAGAGATCACCCAGAGCACTTCCACATCCACTATAACCTTGGTTACAAGTACTCAACCTATTTCTATGGTTACCAGTTCTGGATCTGCAAGTACGCTCTCTTCCTCAGTTAATACAGACTTGCCAATTGCGACAGCTTCAGCTGATGTGGCTGCAGACATTGCTAAATACACTAGCAAAGTAAGTTCTTGAGCAAGGTTTTCCTGCAGTTTTATTTTGAAGTGAACTTTCACATTTTTGACATTGCAAATTCTGAAATAACTTTATTTTCAGGTTGTCATATATTGCAAATTCATTCTACTAGGTAGGAACAGCTAGATTTTGGCAAAAGTTCTGAACCATCTTTTCAGAGCTGGCTGAATGCTGCCGTTCCAAGCTGGAGTGTGTATGTGATAGGCTTCAGCTGCTCAGACACTTTAGACCTTTTCCTTCTCATGTTCCCTCATTGCTGCTTCTTATTTACATTGCATTGTGTTTTGGACCATTTTCTGCGTTTTCTCCTAAAGGTGTAGATATCCCCTCAGCATCAGATTTACAGTGAACATGAATATTTCTTCATCTGTGTCCAGTAACACATATACAAATATGTAGTTTTGGTTTAGAACGCTGTATAGCTTCATCAGATGGTAACTTGTCATAAGTGTGTAATCATGTATTAAAACAGAAGCTAAGTTGTTAAAGAGAAGACGTGGTGTAATACTTTTCTCATAATAGTGACAGTGAGGGATTGGACATTAGCTTTTCATATACTCTCTTAGACCTTTAAATTAAAAAATCAAGGCAAATACTATGTAAGGAAATAAAGTTGAGTACTCAGGCATTAAAAGCACCAGAATTAATCTTGGCTATCAACTTTCAATGTTCTTACTCAACCATATGGTCTTGCTGGGGTTGTCAGTGGTTAGCAATGTCAGTAAATGTCTTGGTTTTTTTTGGTTTTTTTTTTTAATTTTTTTTTTTGCATTGAGTTTCTTCTCCAAACTTATGGTTATATTCTTTTGTTCGTAAATTATATCAATGGGAATTTCTTGGAAAAGTAGAAGGTCAAGCAGTTCACTAGTTCAGGACACTTGAAAATCAGAGTCCTGATCAAAAATGTTGTTTTCTACCTTCTAAATAGTCCTCTAAAAGTAGACCCAAATCAATACACAGAAAGATAAGGGGCATTGTTGATAAGTAATATAAGTTCACATTAGAGTGGTTGAAAGAAAGTGAAAGTGGGTATCTATTGAAATATATATCAAAGAATTTCTTTTTTTCATTTTGTCTTTCAGATGATGGATGCCATCAAAGGAACAATGACTGAAATATATAATGATCTTTCAAAAAATACTACTGGAAGTACAATAGCTGAGGTTAGTGTAAAATAAAAAAAATAAAATAATACTGCTTGTATTTTAACTTTGAAAGTTGCAAAATAGTATTTTTACATATAAAAGTACCATATAAATATACCTGCAAAGTACTATAAATTGAGACTGTCTAGAGATCCTAATTTCTATTCTGTTTTAGAAATAATGATTACAGTGGTAGAGAAAAACACTGAAGAAATATCAGATGGGCTCTATGAGATAAGCAGCAAGAACAGTAAGCCATCAAGCCCAAATCCTTAACGCTTCTGTTGAGGATTTAATTTTGTGTCACCTTGTTTAAAATCAGAAATGAAGTAGTATTTTTGAAAGTGTCATTTTTTTAAAGCATGTATTTGTCCACCAGAGGAAGAAGATTTGAATTTACTTGTAGTGCAGTAGCTTATTCCAGTTATGTGATTATGACCATAGTGTTTAATACTTTAAAAAAATATTTTTAATACTTTTTGCATTTTTTATGAAATGCTGTACTTTGCTTTTAATTGTCTCCAAAGGTAGTACTTAGTATCTTTTAAGTGTTTTCTTTAAATTTGGAAAAAGCAGATTAAGCGGTGTAAACTAAGTTCAGATGTGAACAAATAAAGCTCAGAGTTAATAGTGTGATGGTTTGTTTGCTTGCTTTAACCAAAATAAGGATGTCACCATTTTGAGCAACGATATTTCTATTCTCAATCCACAGTGAAGGAAAAAATTGCTTCCCTAGTTAAAAAAGAAAAAAAAAAAAGAAAAAAAAAAAAAAAGAAATGTCATCCTAATACATGCAAGCAAGACTGAGGAATAGGATTTGATTCCAGTCAGAGAAATTTGAGACGAGTAATTTCAGAGGAAGCAAGAGCAAGTTAATAGAAGGCTTTTTGATTTAAAAAATCCTGTACTTTTTATGGTAGGAAAATCTAGCAAACAAATATTTAGAATACTTCAGACTTTGGTTTGGTCTTGTCCTCATATTAATACGAAGGAGCCTTGATGTAAGTGATGATCAGGCTCTTTCCTTTGGGCATGTTTTTCTGTATAATATCTATGTGTTATACACTGCACCCTGTTTATTATTACTAACTATTGAATTTTTAATATTTAGATTCGGCGTTTGAGGATTGAAATAGAAAAACTTCAATGGTTACATCAACAGGAGCTCTCTGAAATGAAGCATAACCTAGGTATGAAAATGGCAGTCCAAAATAAGTGTATCAGTCCAAATGCTTGTAGGATGTAGTATGTATTTCCTTCATCATATGATACTACAAAATGTCCAAGTGAAGGACATAAAACCTTATATAACGTGCTGCACTGATGTTAGTGGACACCTTTTGAGTATGTACACAGTTACTTCTGTCTGTGCATCGTAAGCAACAAGTGTTCAGCCCTCTGAGACAAATTTAGGCTAAAGAGAGCTTTTGATAGGACAGAATAACTATTTTATGCATCATTGGATAATCCCCTCTTCATGAGATATTTTATGCTGATTACTACATTCTAAATCTCCTATGAACCAGGTTCTGTTGATATAGCCACTGGGGGAACCTGCTTCCTCTGGTATCTTTGGAGATTGTAGCTGACATTTTGGTTCAGATCAGCTGTTGATGTATACACTTATTTAAAGTGAATAGTCAACCTTGACTCAAACTTGATGCCTTGACTGTCAGTGAAATAAATTCAAAATACTACCTTAAACAGATAAAAGAATATTCCTCCTAGGAGGGGGATTTTCATCTCTACATTCACTCAACCATACGGGCAGGAAATGAAACATTTATTAAAATGTGATTCCTCTTAAATTATCTTTATTTAATGCACTGACTGTGGGAAGAATGTTGCAATGGAGTGATCAAGTCTTCTTTAAGGTACATGCAGTCCAAACAGCCTTAGGACGGTGTAATATGGTGTCCTTGTCCACTTTTTGACTTTTTGCAGAGCGTATCTGGAATGGAAGTGAATCAAGGGCTGAATAACTCCATTTGCAGACTCATGTCTTTGGTTTCTTACAACATTTTGCTCTTTCAAATCAGGGTAGACCAGTTTTTCCACTGCTGCAGTCCAGTTACAGCCATGTCCAGAATTACTTGGGTATGGCAACAACTTGTCTGCAACTCACAGAACTGAGTGTCTAGGTGTGCTCAGAAATAAAAGAAAAATCCTCGAAACCCTTTGTCACCAGTCTTAAGCTACTGATTTAAATAAACACCTTTAATGGTGTTTTGAAAGTATGTCAGTTTTTTTCAGAAGACGCAAAGATTCATCCTGAGTCAAGGTGGCTAGAACTGGAATGCTTTATTTGTATTTGCCCACTTTCTTGAAGATTCTGTCAAGCTCTTTCACTCATGGTCACTCACAGTGGCTGAGGTATCAGTTCATAACTGCATTAATAGTGGATGGTTCTCAGAGCAATCCTGAAGTAAGGCTCAAATTTACAGCTTTATTTACGTAGTAATGAGTTCTTGCCACTTTGTCAGTGTCCCTCTTGGAACTTTCACATTTTTCTTTGTAAAGAAACCAAGATACAGTGAAAAATTGATTCACTGTTATTTATGAGAAAAGAGAAGAAATATAGTTCTCTATATTTTCTGACTATTGAAGAACAACAAAAGTTTGGGCTTGTAAAGACAAAGTACGTTAGCAGCAGCTGCATACATCCTTTTTGTGTTTATGCTGCACCTAGTGCACCTGGATTCTGATCCTTTGTGGGACATCTAGAACTAAAGTGTTAAACGGAAGTTAATGGTTAAGGGTAAAAATCACATTGCCAGAATAAGGAAGGAAGATGGAAGACTTTCATTTGTTGACTAGGTATGAAGCAGAGATGCCCAAGCTCAGGGAACATTTTGATTGTTAGTTTCAATTTCATGTTGTCTTTAAACTCATGAAAATTATTGTTTTGCACCTTGCTGTTGGGGGGCAGAAAATGTAAAACTCATCTTCCTTTGCGTTTTGAGTAGAACTGACAATGGCTGAAATGCGTCAGAGTCTAGAACAAGAACGAGATCGTTTGATTGCTGAGGTGAAGAAGCAGCTGGAATTGGAAAAGCAGCAAGCAGTGGATGAAACAAAAAAGAAGCAGTGGTGTGCCAACTGCAAGAAAGAGGCCATTTTTTATTGCTGTTGGAATACTAGCTACTGTGACTATCCCTGCCAACAAGCTCACTGGCCTGAGCATATGAAATCTTGCACACAGTCAGGTAATCTTGCTCTGGGTTGCTGGTTTCACAGCTGAGGAGGTTGGGGTGGGTGGAATACACAGTGGCTCAACATTCTTCATTTGCATGGATGCAGATGTGCCTGTGAAGAGTGACTGTGGACTGGTACACACAAGTAGTGGCTATTTTCTTTTTTTTTCCCTTTATTTTAGCTACTGCAACACAGCAAGAAACAGATACTGAAATTAGCACAGAAACATTAAATAAATCATCCCAGCCCAGTTCAAGTGTGCAGCCTACACCCACAGAAACAGCCAGCACCCCTAAGGAAAAGGAAGGTTCAGCTGATAAAAGCAAAGAGAGTGTTACAGTGAGTATCATTGTGGTCACTTGAAACAAAAATAGTATGTAAGATTTCTCTGAAACCTACCCCTAAAGGCTTCCCTGGATCAGCCAGGAATTTATGATATTTGCGTATTTAAGAGAGTGTGATTTGGGGAGTGAGATAGGGAGTTGTGGGGTTTTTTTCTTCATCTTGGAAAAAAAATCTTCTGTCCTCTGGGAACACCCTTTCCCCTTTACTCATTCCCAATAAAACCTTGTGTTGGCTTGACTCATCCTTCCAGCCAAAGGGGACTGGACCTCTTTCTCTCTCTCTCTCCAGGACCCATCAGTGTAGCTTCTGGTCTGGATCTTTCGATACAAGTTGCCTTCTGATAAGCAATACTGACTGCAGCACTTCCAAGCCCTTCTTGCCTGGGGGTTCAGAGGCCAAGCTCAAGACCTGCATTCAAATCAACTTACTTTATCACAACAGACTGCCACTAGGGTACCACAATGTTCCATAACACTGATACAACAATTCACCTGGATCTACAGTTAACGGAGGAGTGTGCAGTTACGAAATCCTCCGTATGATAGTATTCAGTAGGCAAGGATGAGCGAATGCTCTAATAAAAGGGACTTAACATTGCATATGTAGAAAATGTTTATAGAGAAGATTCTGCTTTATAGGTAGGGCTTGACTATTAGCAATTTCAGCATTGTTTTTCTTCTGCCCTTGCAAGTTTTATTAAATGAAAACTTTTAGGGGGGGGCTGATCCTTCAAACCCTTACACATGATCCCCCACATCAGTAGGAGCCTTGTTGTATTTTAAAATATTAAAAGCAAACTAATTTTGTAGTATTGTGATTCCAGCATGATGTCTCATTGAGATAGTCCTATAGAATTGGGAAGCATAGTAAACTAGAGAGCTGTGTTCATTTCTTAACACTTTTGCTACTGTCTGGTGTTAGATCTCTGGGCTTGACATGTCATCTAAGGGAGTAACTTGGGAAACAGATCTGAAGAGGGAAAAAGGATGTGCTGTCCACTGGAATGCTTTGGTGAAGTTAGTTAAACTCTGGCTCAGTCAATGTTCACATGCATTGTTTGTGGCAGCACAACCTTTGTTATTACTGGGGAAACAGGGCATGGGAGAAAATCAATTACCTAAAACTTTTGCCAGGGAATATTCCAGTTATACAAATCTGAAATTGCTTTCACATAGATGTTCTACCTGAAACATCATGCTGTATACATTGATCATGTTCATAGTTTGAATTTTGTTTTATTAACAAAGAAGTAACCTGTGAATTCATTAAGATGCAAATTTTTAACACAAACAAAACATCCAACATAAATTTCATATTATAATAACAACTAGGTGGAATTTATGTAAAAGCTGAGACTTCTACTGAGGTTGCCTGTGCTGTCTCTGCAGATAGCAACAGGTGTGACAAGCAACCAGCCTATAAAACTGGTCCAGGTACCGCAGACCACCACCTATATTCCAACTACTCAACCCACAATTGTAAGTACAATATCATCATTTAAAGTCTGCAGTAGTACTGTTCCTGGCATTACAATTGCTCAGTATTTCTGGGGGGTTGTCTCCATCTGCTGTTCTATCAAGATATGAATTCACTGGTATAGTCTCAACTTGCAGTGCAAAATGTCTTATTTTGCTGTGCAACATTCCACCCTTTCATTTCATCATTCATTATTACAAGGATTCAGAAATTGTCATTAAGTATAGCGAAGGCACTGAGGACAGTCAGACTTCCATGTTACATTATGATGTTAAGTATTTGTTTCTTTCATGTATATACTTGACCACAACATCATGTAAATATATAGAATTCATTTAAAATATATTTTAAATATCTTTTTGTCTATGTTATCCTAAAGAGATTTAATTAATTCTGAACTATGCTTGATACTCCTGTGACATCTCAGTAACTATGAACAAAAATACACATTCATCAGTAGTGTCTCTCCCATGCAGTCTTGCACATCAGGGTTATGAAATTATGAGAAATAGCATCAGAATCAGACCTGTTTTTTTCCATCAAAGACTTAACCAAGGAATTCCCTAGTGTCAGGCACAGGAAATGGGACAGAAATGAGTTTGATTTTTGTATTTTATGTACCATAATATCCCATTCTTTCAACTGGTCGTGTTCTGCGGTGCTCACTTCAGAGTCAGCATGGCATCTGAGCTGACATTCTTCTTACCAAAAGGAAAAATGCTGATACTGCACTGGTAACTGAACAGCGTGCTCTGTCTCGGTGGTGTGTTCAACAGAGAAGTCCATGTGTGGATAACTTCATTTTCTGACTGAAGTTAAGAGAATTTATAATAAGAACTATGTACTAATTTAACAGAGTGCTTTAATCATGCTGTGATTGTGAGGCCTAATTTGCTATAGTAATTACTCTGTCTCTCTCCTTGTGTAACCACACCCATATGTGCTTGTGCACACCCCTCCCACCCCCCCCCAGCTGCAGGACACATGTCTCTGAGTGTGTGTCTGTGAATACACACACATCCATACAGTATTTCATAGCCATTATATTCCACACAAATGTTATTGCTCTTAGTGGGGATCATGACTTTTCACATTCCTAGCAGCATTTTAACTCATTTTGTGTCAACTGAGAGCACTGTGCACCTTTGCAGCACTGGCCCTAAGTTGCTTGGACTGAATTACCATAACAACGCTTTATATGTGTTTTAAAATCGAATAGCAAACATCAAAGACGTTAGGCTCTTTTGTGAATAGCTGAGAGGTTGTAAGATCATAAAGTAGTTTTGTGTAATATTCAGAAAAATGGCAGTTACCTTCATCGGTTTTCTGTAACACGAAGCGTATTGAGTTATGTAAAGCATAATTGGAATGGCTGAAAGGTTTCAACCTTTATTTGTGCATGTTTAAAACTCTGTACACATTTGCATTAGTCTTGCACAGCTACAGACACCTCTGTATTCTAATGACTGCACGTGCAATTTAAATAATTTTAAACCTTAGTGCATGTTTAATATGTATGCAAAATGTACATATGTGTGAAACTGGCAGAGGTGGAAATTTACCTCTCAGGGAATGATCTTAACACATTTAAGGAGTCTTGCACATTCCATATCGCGATCGCTGTAAGAACTGAAAATTTTTTCATTTGTGTAACTGTGTCTATTTAACAGGCGACTGTGGCAACCTTAATTTCCCCACCTGTAGTACTAGCAGTGACCTACGTAATGGCGGCTTTAGGGTTCAATTTGCACTTTGTTTCCAACTAGGAATTTCTTCCTCTGAACAACTTCCAGTGTATCTTCTGGGTACCAGTTCCACTGAACCCTCTATGCACATCTGAAATCATTACACAATGGCAGTAATTTTGAATTTATTTAGCAAATTGGTTCCATGATTGGTTTTTATTCTTTCTGCAGTTAAAATAATGTAAAAAGATGCATTCATCATCTTTGCATTCCAGGGAATGGAATGAGTAGGCTTCTGGAAGGCATAGACTTTGTCTGATAAACGCTCTAGGCTGTAATACATCTCAGCAGGGATACTCACAATCTTTGTTGAATACCATTAAGATGCTAATGTGGTTTCTTACAACAGTGTGGGGAAACATCGGGCTTCAGTGAACTTGTATTTCTTCTTCCATGTTCTCTCTGGAATGTCACACTACCATCAGGGGGAAGATCTGTGCATCCCTTTCAGGTTCCTCAAGATCTCCCTTCCTGTTTCTTCCACAAAATATTGTGAACTGAAATGGATGCATTTGTTTGATCACCAGTTGTGCATCACTGGAATTATATCAAAACATACTTGCCGTTTGTATGGTACAGACATTTCTAGACTTTCTCACATTTTTGGAGGAAGGTCAAGATACAGACTTAAGATTCAATAAATCCTTTTCCAGATCTTCCAGAGTGATGTGACCTTGACCAGATTGTTTAACATTCTCGTGCCTTTGTCTCTACATCTGTAGCATCAATTACCACCTATAGAGATGTCCTGAAACTTCATTTGTCAAGATTTATAAATCATGATCTGTATGATGGAAGTGAAAAGTTTATTCTATATTAATATTTTTACAGGGTGTATAAGACAGTTCCCAGTAATGCTCATGTTTTTGTTCTTGATTTGTGCAAAAGTTAACTTAAGTACTTTTTGGTTCCAGTGGATATTCTTTGTTCTCTTCTGTGTAGACTGAATGCATGGGGGAGTTCCTTTTGGGGAAAAAGATTTAAGTAATGTGTGACAAGAATATACGTATAAACAAGGGTATTTTTGTACTTCAGTTTAATTTGTCAAAAACTTTTTCAAATAACAAAGGATTTTCTTAGCCCTTTTTCCTCTTCCTATGTATTAGTTTGGGGAGAATACGTAACTGGATGTAGTAACTATGAAAACCTAATTCTCCGAGCACAGGCAGAGTGTGTACAGTTAACTATAGGGCCGCCTGTCCCTGTAATTATATAGTAGTAACAATACTACAGGAAAACTCTTGGCTGTAGGAAAGTAATACACTACTTTCTACCCTGGAATGAGGTAATATTGCGGTAATAAAGGTATTAATTCTTGCACAAAATTGGAACTTGTTCTGGATTTTCCCTGGAAAATACATCTCTATGTCTGTGGTCATGTTTATGTGACCTTTAACATAACAATATTTTTCTCTTGGTTTTAATCCACAGACCATTCCTGTAGTGGTAAGTCCTTCTGCTGGGACAGTGGCAATGAGAACTGGAGTTCAGTATGTTCAGACCACAATGCCAGTCCAAGTACGAAGAGTCTAACTGCTAACAAGAAGTCCATACAATTGTTGGAATAAATAAATCTAATAGAAATGTGAAAAATAAACACAGTTCTTTGGATTAACCTCAAAGGTTCAGACTTTAGCTTTGTATATGTGTACAAAGCATTAATTACACTACATTAATGTAAAGCATTAGCGCTGGCTTAGAAGAGCTGAGGACACGTAAGATCCGTATTAAATCTATGCTCCTTTTGTAAATAATGTACAATTTGTGGATGTCATTGAAGTTAGAGTACCATCTCCTTTTTATATTTGTATTGACTTTAACTTATAAAGAGCGTTTGAAGTTGGAAAAGGAAGGTTTAAAACAGCCTTATCACAAGCTAACACTGAAAACTGGTCTTGGGAAACTGCAGTTACGCATCAAATAATATAATCGTGAGAATCTGAACAACTTGATTTGCATTTGGATTGAAAAAAACTTCTGCACTTTGAAACTCTTGTAGAATTTCTTTGAGCAACCAAGTGATGAAGGGTATCTTTTTTCAGTTAATTGTATTAGGCAAATTATAACATTTCCAATCTGTGGACCTGAAATCCATAAAGATTTATGTTGTTTTTCACAATGACCAGACTGTTAACATTGATATTGTTTACAGGTTAAAATTAAGTTAAAATTTCATTTGGTCTAATATCAGAAAAGTTGGAAAGTGTAATACCAGCTGGTTGTAGCATGATTTCTGATCATTGGTATCAAAGATTGGGAAAAGTAAAGTTTGTTCCTATGCTTTGCAGCTCAGTTTTCTTTTTTTTTTCTAAATCCTCTGAAAGGACTTTGAACAAGAACTAGGTGTGGAGAAAAACATGGAGCGGGAAACACAGGCAAAGGACTTTTGATGCTGGGCCAGAGCATGTGTTATTTATATGATGGAGTTTATGTTTTTATGTAAGCATGAAACAGTACAGTATGAGAGAAAGTAACCCCTGGAAATGCTGTCTGTTACACTTATGCTGTAGTACCATTTTGTATGTTGTGTAAAACGAAAGCATTGAACAAAGCAAAGGTGATGTATGTATATGAGAAAATTAATTGTATGATATCATTCCAGTACATTCTGTTGTACATTTTAGTCATGTTGATTTCTCCCATTGTTTATAAAAGAATGCGGTTTGTACAGTCTCCAGCTAGTACCCAGATTAGAGGGAAAAAGTATTAGAAGAAAAAAAAGCGAGAACAGAATATTCGTGAATTGCAGTTGTGTCAAAAATAGCCTAGCTGGCCTTATTTGTGAAGCATAATTGCTTTTAGCATATGGAAGTATTTTTTCACATTTTCTTTGTATAAAATTTGTATTAAACTTAAATATCTTTTTGACAATTGTGTTTCTTTGTGACTAAGGTGACACACACGATATTCTTTGGGTTCCTCCAGTTTTTCAAGAAACGTCACAATTTTTTTATTAAACTGTTTTAGAAAAATGCTCTGTGTTCCTGGATTTCCAGTTTCATTTCAATCTGGATGAATATTCATTTCTGCACAGGCTCCAGATCATAGATCATTTCACTTCTGTTGGGATCTTCTGTCTCAGAAGTGTGGGACCTTTGAATCCAAGCCTGTCAAATTTGAGAAAAAACAAAGCAGCGCTGGCAGTCTGGAGATGAGAAGCCATTGATGTGTACGCTCAGGAGTGTCCATTTTCTCTCAGTCTGAACAGCAGCAAAGGTCGATTGCTGCTTGTGTAACATTTATTCATTGGTTGGATTGGGGTTGGACCGATACTTGTAGTCTTGTTACGTGTATTTGTGGGTTAGAAATGGGGAGTTTCATGATGAGAACAATTGTAGCCCTCTAAGAGGGCAGGAATTGGGCAAGACTGCTTGCTGTGTGTGTCTGAACAGGGAGCTAATGAAATAGCTCACCTAAAAATCTTACTATGAATGTTGTCTTAAAGTTCCTGCTCCTGGAGTTACCTTGTTATGTGCATCTGTAAAGCGACTAAAGTGAATGTTCCCAGTGCTTCTGTTTAAAGAAAAGCACAAATCTTGAAAGCTTGAAACAATGTTTGGGCCTCCCCCATGTAGCTGGCATGCTGGTGTCACTGGGACAAGCTCTTGTGTTAGGGGGAGAAAGGAAAGAGATGGACAAGTCAAAAATCATTACAGGAAACCACACTGCTTTCCAAAGCCTCTTTCAGTCTATGTTTTTTTTTCTTTTAATGGGCATTATTTTTTCTATAAAACAGTTGTTTTCTTTCCTTGTGAGAAATAATAGGTGACCAAATCCTAGTAAAGACTTTTATAAAATAGTAACTCCCAACAAGAGTTATCAGGTCAAGATCAAAGTATCATCTTGGATGTTTTGGTGACTGTATTTTTTTCCACATTTTAGCTAGTTATGGTATAAAGTTCATTGCTTTTCTGAAGATTGTTTTGCATTAACTGAAGTGAAGGAAGAGCACATCTCTGGCTTGGATGTTATGGGAGGAGATGACACTGATGTGATATGAATTTAAAAGATGATAGGCTGTGACTTTATTTAATGTACGATTGAATTCCATGACCAGGCATGAGCTGCATCCATCGGCTGTGTCTGGAGTTTCCCTCTCCCCTGGGTAGTGTATTCCTTGTTTATTTCAGATACGAGTATTTTGGGGAAAAACTACTGTGCTGGGTCTGGAATTTTTACCTCTTTCTGATGGTGGTGGTTCATCAGTGTGGTACCTGTCTCAGTCCTGGATTGAAGACAGAGTCTGGCTGGCCGTCCTTTCATCGTCTGGCTGCAAAGGGTGATGCTGATGAGCAGGGGTTGAGTTGATGGGGGCTGGGGGTAGTAAATTGTAAATAATGAAAAGTCTCTTTGGCCATATAGCACCCTGGGAAAACTTGTTTTCACCCTTCAGCTACAAGCACTGCTGTCCCTTGGGTTTGCCATCCTCTGTTTTAACCTACTGAAAGACCTGTGGGCATATTACTGCTGATTCCTCTGGTTTTGGGGACAAAATTAACTTGTCTTGGGGTTTGAGCTTAGAAATCTCTGTATTATTATTATTATATTATTATTATTATTATTATCTTCCATTATCATGTGGGCCTTCAGTTAGAAAGAAAGAGGGGAGGTTGACACTGGTGTTCCTTATCTGGGCCAGTCAACTCCAAAGCTGTATCGAGTGGTGGCAGTGTTCTCCTAGTTTTAGTGTTACTTCAGGAAGGCAGGAGCTAATACCGCATTCAGGGTGCCCTGAGGTTTCGGTTTAGCCCCCAAAATGGTAAAGCAAAAGGCAGTCTTAGAAAAGGAGCCGCAATAGCAGCTCCATTACATTCCTCTCTGAGGCAGTGCTCGTAGGGCCCAGAGGTGACGGGAAAAGCAACAGTGGCTGTTTCTGATCCCTGTCTGCTGGGAGAATTCCTCGACTCCTCATTCCCAGTGACAACACAGGTCATGAATCGGTCTTCATTTCTGAATGACCTTTGTTGTGGTCGCGAGTTTTCCAGTAAGCGTGTTGCTGCTTTTGTTATTTCTCATTGTAAGTGTTCAGTACGTTCCCCGTTCTCAGGATAAAAGACCTCCACAACTGCATTTGCTATTGCTCTTTGCTCATTTTTCAACACCATCGGTAGCTGAAGCTTAGGAAGCGGTAAAGAATCTCCAGGTTTTGTTCTGCTCACATTTTACATATTGAAATAAATGGTATTTTTTTTATCACATTTTGTCTGTTAAAAATAAACTTTTATCTTCTCACTTAGAATCCTGGCATGCAAGAAACCTTATGGTGAAAAGCAGAAGAGAAAGGACACTGTGAATTACTATGATAAATTTTTGCACAGTACCTTGTCAGCCTGTTGAGTATTATTAGATACGAAGCTCTGGTCATGCTGAAGCTAATTAAAACTTCAGGGATAAAACCTTGGCTCTGATGAAGCCTACAGTGTATTACTTAAGAACAACTACAGTAAGTGAGGAAGGTCCTTACCTGAGAGAGATGATGGAGAAACACCAGAAGAGAAGGAAAAGGTAACACAGCAACATTAAACACTCTTAGGAAAAGCAGGAAGAATTGCTCTGGCCCTTAGAACCCCCTTCTTGGGACGACAGGCCACAGCACACGTGCATGAAGTAATTCCTCTCTGTGTAGCTGCGGCGTCTCAACTAACTGCAGCAGGCCCTCCGCACGTGTGGTGTTCTCACAGCAACAAATCCCGCTGTGTACTTACAGTAGAGCAGCATTTGAAACTCCATCCTTTCTAAAAAGTGTGTAACAAGTGAATTACTGCCTTTAATTTCATAATACAGTAATGCAAGGATGAACTGGGTCAGATTTTTCTCGTCTCAGAGAAATTTCTGGCCCAAACATGCAATCTAAATTATCCAAATTTTTCATTCATTTTTGTAGGAAATTATTGACAATGCAAACAGGAAACATGCTGTAAGCCTGCAATAGCCCGGAAAGTACCTTTGAAGTGCTGTAAAGTATTTTAAAACCAGTTTGCAGTGTGTGCCTTTGCTGTTAACTGCAATCCAATCTCTCGTATAGAAGACAAAAGACTCAGCCTGCCTTGTGCTGTTGGGGGGAAGAAAACCCCTAACACCCCCAGTCAGCAGCTGCTCCTGAGGAAAAACCGGAATCTGGTTTCCCTCCTCCTGGCAGCCTTGCCCCATCAAGGGGGGGGAGGCTTTTTGCCATTTCTAAGGGGATCCTCAGCATTTGGACGTTGTGTATTAGAGGTTCAGACACTAATTTACTGAACATTTTTTTGACAGAACAGATTTTGGTATCAGCTATACATTTTAATAATGGTACTAACATGACTTGCTTGGTTTGTTCACCCTGGAGTCAGCTACACTGCAACTTATTTGGGAACCTTGTCACATGATAGTTGTACTCCAGTCTGGTTAGGGGTGTGGCTAAGCAAGGGTTTATGCTGCAACAATGTAGGAATACATAAAAGCCCAGGTGAGTATGTGTGTGTGAGCTCTTGCTGTAGTGAGAGATGACCATGGGCCACAATGACTGGAAGAAAGTGGTACACCTGTCTGCCAAACAAGTGTCTAATGCTGGTGTACAGCACCCTCATCAGCTGTGTTACCTGTGGGTAAGGAAAAAGGAATATGGAGACATCACTTACAGCAGTGGTATGTGGAGCACGAGCAGGCACTAACAGAGAACAGGCTTCTGCCAAGAACTTTGGAGACAAACGAGAGCTTGAGAATCTTTAAATACATTCAGAAAGCAAAAAAAACTTCCTAAGAAGCTTTAAAAAAAAAATCAGTACTCAGATAATTGACTCAATTAAGGCAGGTGTTAAATTTGGAATTTCAAGGAAGAGCAATTAGCTGATTGACAGGGTGTTAAAAGCTGAAGTTGTGCTTTCCTGGGAGTCTGCCATCCCTGGCATTTGTTCCTCTGTGAAAGGCTTTATTTACAGGTGTGCTTATCTTGCAAGCAGCTGTCAATTCGCCATTGAGTTTGATTTCCGTGACTTGTGATAGAACTTCCTATTTGTGACAGTCTTACAGCTGGAAAACCTTGAGGGAAAAATTCTGCCAGGCTTGCTTCTCAGCAGGCCCGGAGACAGGCAACACCTCTGTGAGAAAAAAATCCCGTTTTGTTTTGTGTTGTGCCCAGCCCAGAGAGCAGCTCTTTGCAAATGCCTCCAAAGCACGTACTTAAAGGATGTTTTTGTTCATGGCTGCTGTTGACAAGTATAGCTGACATGGTGTACAGCTGCTGCATGGCTGCTCCCTTTGAGCCAAAGACTGAGATCAGATTATTTTGAGATCAGATTTTCTGCTTTAGTCCGGCAGAAAATCCCCTCTCAGATCTAGCAATGAATCGGGTTCCCGAGGTAAATGTTTTCAGACTTTAGGAGTATTACTCAGGCTTGTGTAGCACTTCTGTCACACTTGTGTAACCGTTACTTGTTTGATCTTGATTCACACGTGATAGGTAAGGGGATTGTAGTACTTGCTGCTCTAACCCCTTGTTCCAGTGAGGCTCTGAGCCTTCTGAGGTTATTTGGTGCCACAGCAAGCAAGAGTGAGCAGTTTTGAAGGTCAGTTAGATATTCCTCCAGGCCCAGAGAATTTAAATATTTTGACAGCAAGAATTAACAGGCCAGCTCAGCAGAAATCCTAAAGCTGAAGCTTACTTGTAGATGCATTTATTTACATAAAAATAAATATGCACAGCTGCAGTATTTGCTTGTTCTTTATCTTCCTTTGCAGGACAAGTCAGATTTACCGAGTGCCCACGCTCTCTCCCAGCAGACACAGTCACTGTCTTTAGTCTCTGCCCCACCAACAGAAAGAACAGCGGGCTACAGACTCCATTTTGCACCCAAGGGGCCCTGTTCAGAGTCCTTCTAGCCTAACCTCACCTTAAAACGGGGAGTATGTATTCTACATATACCTCTAGATCCGAGAGTGGCTAGAGAGAAGAGAAGGCAGGTAATCTAGTCCCCCAAAATGTAAACATGTTTTTATTTAATGCCTTTCACTCATCACAAGGTACTTTTTCCCCACCCCCAACCCCAAAAACCAAGATGGCAGCATAAGGCACCGTGTAGACACATGCACAGTCCACATACCATCTATGTAAGATTTAAAAACACAGCTATAGTTCTTACCAACAGTACCATGTGTCCTCATTATTAATGTACACAATATGATTTTCCCCAGAGTTTGTTCTGGAGAAATAAACTATTAATTTAGAATGGTAAGGCTTTCCCCACCCACCCACCCCAAAAAGCCAGATTAAAAACACAGGTACAGAGCTTAATACCAGAGTAATGAGATTAGTTCATAAATTAAAAAAATACAAAAAAAAAAAATCAACAGTTTCACTCTTATTTTCAGAAGGTCCCATGTGATGTGATCTGATGTACTGTGCAGAGACTCCTTACTATGTCCTCTTCCCCATTCAAAAGCAAGAAAACTGACAAGTAGACCCAAGACTTCTAGTGTGTGTGTCGTTGATGGCAAAGAGGCAGTTACAGCTCTATGCATCCGGCTTAACCGTATAACTGCGGGATCCCCAGCGAGTTATCTGAAGGCTTTTCCTCTGTCCAAAGGAAGAAGGACTTGATACAATGTTCTTTGGCTGCAAGTTCTTAAAGGCTTCCACTGAAAGGGTTCTCCTTCAAAAAAAAGAAAAACTGCAGTTGCTGTGGGATTTTTTTACTAAGAAAATGTTGAGGAATAGGTGGAACCGATGTAATAGTTTGAGTGAAGCCCTCACAGTGCTAAGATGTTGGGGTCTGCTACAAATATTCAAGTTCCAAGGCGTGCCGAAGAGCTTCCAGGTCAGCGTGACAAGAGATTCTCCAGAATGGCATGTTGTGCTAGAGTGAAACCAAAAGAGGGTATTTTTTGGTTTTTGTTTAATACTGAGATCAAAACAACTTTCTTAGTTTGCACCCTCAGGAACAGAGCTGTGTACTGGGGCCACCAGGTTGTCACGGTGTCACAGGCAAGGAGTCTCATCTTAGAGAGGAAGGGAGGGAGGGAGTGGGGAGTGTCTATTTGCTGAGACGTTTCTCCTATGCAGAGAGGAAGACAGATCCTCCATAATTTGGGGGTGTCCTGCTTCAGAGATGACGTAGGATGTGGGCTGCTACAGAACTAGCTACTAACCTTTACTCTCCTCTTTTTTTCATGGATTAATTAGGAATGTATCTAGAATTGCAGTACTCCTAGAAACACTTTTCTTGCCACTTTGTGATGTTCACCTATTGTAATAAGTTATACAAAGATCTTAGACTCTCCAGAAAGCAGCATAATCCTGTCCTATAACACTGACTTCAAAGTAGCCCTACTTACTACTAGTGAAAGCTGTTGCGAGTGCTTCACAGACAAATAGACAACACATAACATAAAATGAAGTTATTAAAATTTACAAAAATGTAAACAAAATAATGTAATACCACACAGAGTCAAAATGCTTTCTAACAATTCCCTCTCCAAGTTAATTGGAGCAGTGGTTATACTGCATTTTCTGGAAATGTAGGAACTGGTGTCGTTGCTCAGATCAATTATTCATTTAGTGTAACACTGCTGCCTCAGAGAAAGGCTTATATGACAGCTTGTCCTCGAGAAACTTTCCTAATCCCCATTTTTGAGAGACTATCATATATTCTTCTTCTGCCTCCCTGTTTTTCAATTCATATTTACTGTGATAAATCTAAAGTCATGTATACAAATATCCAAGTTCTAACCAGTCAGTTCCACTTGAAATCTCAGTATCTGGACAAAATCTGGAAAGGTCAACTATCTGTGACCAACTTTTCTAAGCACTGTGAAACAAGTGCAGTTCAATCACGCAGGGGACTGGAGATGGGAACTGTAACCTGGTGAGGTACAAACAGTACTCTGAAAGCATCAGTGTAACAACATCGTTCTGCAATCACCAGCAATAGGTCCCATCCCCCTCGTGGCTGGCAAAGAGAGAACCTCAAAATAATTAGAACTTGCTTTTTGATGAGAAATACAGCTTTTCTTGGTATGTTCTGGTGAGCCTGAGGTTTGAACTGGATTTGTTTCTTATCCAAACCAGTTAAAGCAGTTTTACTTTAGGTTGAAGATACAGCTAGTTTCTGCACTTAGATTTTATAACAATGTTTTGGCTTGTGATTTTATTAGCTTCCTCCCAAAATACTGGTCTCTGTCCAGTCAGCGATATGTATGCAGCAACAAACATATAGAAAGCCTTAACTGACAGAGCTTACTCCCCTTCCAGTGTGGGAATAAAACTTCCGAGTCTTTTATCACTGCAAGTAATTCAACTGTAAACATACAGCTTCTGTTTAAATAGCTCAGACAAAGCTTTAGAGAACATACACTTCCTAGACAGATGATTCTAATGAAGGAAGATGTTCCTTTTCTGTGTACCTACCTGTGTAAAAAAAAACTCCAGTGGTTCCAGATGTTTATTTTACAGAGTGTCTATTTACACTCCTCTAATGTTTAAATACAACTCAAGCTTCCCTCTGGTATGTTGCCTATGAGTAAACAAATGTTTCCTTCAAGCTATTTATCATGTGTATAGAGCCAGCAAGCAAACACAGACATCTGAAGCGACTGGAATCCATTGCTCTGCAATTTCACTTGAAGGGGAAAAGTTATTTCCTTCTCCCTCCCCCTCCCCTGGTTGTTATTAAACCTTTTCCATTAAATTATCTATTTTTCTTTCTTAAATGAGAAGAAAACTTGGCCTCCCAGCCACTCCTGTTGTTCAGTATTTACAGATTTATCACTCATCAGACAGGTGAAGAAAAATGACCGACTAAAATGGAGATACTATCAGTGCTGTCGGCAGAACAGTGAAAGGCTCTCTGCCTGCCCCCACCTTTTTTTTTTTTTGTATAAAGCTCACGTGTGTTGAAGCCTTGACTAATGATTGTCATCAATCAAAGGAGGCAACAGCCCAGCAAAGAATGTGCTCTATTAATGGGAGAGCTGCTTAGGCCAGGAGACACAAGCAAGAGGGCTCTTGAAATCCTGCCTATAGAAGATCGTTGAACCTTCCCACTTCATACAGGCAGAGAGCCCTGGCAGCCTTTGATGCAGCCATGTTCACTGACCCACTACCTTTGAAGTATGGCACTGGGCTGTCAAAAGCAGCAGGCTATTATCACTTCATTCCCAGTCAGGCATTTTGGGCTCTTCTCTGACAACTCCTTAACCCTTCATGAACTAGAGAACCTGCAGATTTAGCTAGTTTTCCAAGGTGGGTGCAGGTATTGTAGCTTCCATTGGCCAGGGGAAATGCACTATAGAAAAGAGGGTTTCTGCTGCTTTGAAGATGACTTGAGATACAATTCTGGGGATAGAACATGTGCTAATCACCTTATTTGCTGGGATCCCTTTGTTCCTGGGCTTGTGCACCCAATGAGCTCAAATGTGCTTGGAAAGTCTTTGCAGGATCTTCCTTCAGAATGAGCTGTCAGGTCCTGCAGCACAAGGTTCAGCTGTACAGCTGAGGTCCTGTGATGTAGTATTTTGTACATCACCTGAGCTACAACAGTCATCTGCGTGCCTATTAAAAGTTAACTAGTTTGCTGAAGATGGGACTCATGCAGTCAGTTCCTGCATCTCAGCTCATGTGCAATGCTCCTGAAGCAAATGCAGCTCAATTGCATTTCTGTAGTCGCATCAGGAGCACAAGACCCAGGATGCACAAAGACATCTTGCACATAATGCTTGCCATTAACAAACTATTCCAGTACATGTAAAGCCAAATAAATGGGGATACTAGGCAGGTTTCTGTTCTGCAGATTAGGAAATGAAAATTTTAGCTGTTCAATTCTCATGTTGTACAATTTAGTTGAGGTACCTGACTGCTTCCCTTCAGGTCTTTGGTTGTTGCTCTCCATGTTTCTACCACTCCTGGCTTCTCCAATACATTGATATCCCTTGTATATGGCAGCAGGTATTCCTTGCTGGATCTCTAAATCTTCTCCCTCCCCAGATCACTGAAAACAGAACGTGGGCTTTGGTCTTCTCAAATTTTGCTTTTATCTCTTCCAGGCTCTGGGCTTCCAGCTTCTCTCCTCTTACCACCTACCCAAAACAACAGAGCTTCATCTGGTCCCTAAAACTCCAGTTCTCATTTCCCAACGAGTGGAGTGTGGGTACTAGAGACTGGAGGACTCAACTGGATGCACGGGTTAGTCCATTTAATTCTAACGCTACTTATGGCAGTGGGCCACATCTATGCAGTGAGCATGAAACATTACCAAGGGCCTGTTGCTTCTGACCATACTGCTTTTGCAGTTTCTGTTCTCCCTTGTATTCAGTACACCTTCCCAATATCCTTTTGCTTGTCAATTAATCACATTGAGCCGTAAATCATTAATGAAGGCAGCAACTCAGTACTAGTCCCTTTGGTATTCACTCTAGTGATGTTACACCCTATGATCTCAATGAGTCATAAATATATGCATAGTCTAGTAATTCAAAACTAATTTCAATAATTTGGGATTTACAAAAGCAACATGTGTAGATCAGAAATTTATCCTGCTTGCTTATCTGAGATCACACACTGGAGTTTTCCTTTTCATGTGTTTAAAGCCACTTTTATTAAGCAAGAATATCTCCTGGAACATGGGACACAGTGACTACCTGAAAAATTGCACTAGCTGCCAAGGTGGGGAGATCTACAGTAGGGCATTTCTCACAAGGTTGTTCAGTATTTTGCATATTAAGAAATGAGACCAATTGTAAACTGTTTCAAATGGAGGGAGCTTCATTAAATGCTTAAGTAAAGAAAGTCATTAAAATTAAAACTTGGAAGAATCCAGCATGGCATCCACAAACTGTACCTTTTTTGCTCCCTGTTCCTCTTCAACACCATCTCCTATTACAATGTACACGGCTTTCCTTCCAAACCTTTGCATTATTCGTTCAAAACAGCTCTCTTTCCCTAAGCAACAGAAGAGAAGACACATTTTTTTTTTAATCTGGGTACATACGGCAGGTGGGGTTGACATTCAGCTTATGGAACTGGAGCTGGGACCTAACTGAACTTGCTGCTACATTCCTCATTTTCTTTTGAAATTAGAACCCAACTGAGTCTTCATCTGAGGTGGATTCTCTCCACCTCATGACAGCTACTAGCATTTCTTTATCAGTCAAGGACTTCCAGGTGCTGCCAGTTGTCCGTAAGCTTTGTGACTCTGTTTAGACCGGCAGTTGGTAGATGGCTGTGACACTCATGGTATTCAGTTTCGAGAGCCCTCAAAAATACAAACCTCAGAGGTTCAAACACTCATACCAGAAAGGACAGAACACCAAAAAAGCCCCAAACCAACCCTACCAGTATTTATTACTCACACAGCTTCATAAAGCTCATTCAGTGCACTTGACCCCTCTTCAAGAGTAACAGGATCCAAACAGTGTCTCTGTATGTAACAGGTCCAACCAGGCTGTCCTCCTCCTAGCTGGGTGCAACTGAACATCCCACATGCAACAGATGCTCCACAGGGTGAGTATTTTTCAGGCCCATGGAGACGCTTGGGAAGAATTTGATTTTTTTTTTTTTTTGCATTCTGTACTAGCTTAAGTGTGGGCAGTCAGGATGTGAACTAGAGATGTGTAAACAGGCAGCTAAAAATAAAGCTCATACACTGCTCGTTGCAATCAGGTTGAATGGATGTGCCTGACTCGGGGACAAAACTTCAATCTGTCTTTAGTGAGGCCTAAGTTAGTTTGCTCTTACCTGTTTTTGTTGCACTGTAAATGTTTTCAATGGGGAAGACAGTGCCCAGTCCATAGAGAAGCACTTTAGCGAGAGCTGGTATAAGCTGAGTTGTGGTGACCAACACATTCACACAGTTAGGCCTAGAAAACAAAAGTTAGTAGAAGTGGCAATCTGTGTTTCTCTCTTTTACTCTAGACTGAAAGACAGCAGGAAGCAAACCCTTCCTGCAACTGGAAGTTCCCAAGCCACTGGGAGATTATGCAGCTATAAGCAGATAATGTGAGTACTGGTAATGTGTTTTTATCAACTTAGTAGAATGAAAAAAACATAAAACAAACTAGCAGCAGCAATGCAGCCTTACTGCATGCATGCCACGATCTATTTTGCAGGAAGTTAAACACCATGTAGTAATGTCCACGCTGGGTTCTTTGAGTAAACATGTTCAGGGACAGAAGGGCCCTTTTCTCCCTTTCCTACTCTCTTATAAATCCGCTCACATGAAAAGTGTGCCACAGATGAGGTAGCCAAGGAAAGGCAAGAAAAAGGACTGGTTTTTCTTTTGCTCAGTTCATCATCTCAAGCTCACCCCAACCCTTGACAATACAAGTCTAATAAACATGCAGACTGGCCTCCCACAGGTTTGGCCAGCAAAGTCCTATAAATGTGTCTCGACTTGTTTAGAGGGGGAAAAAAAGGGAAGCCAAGGAGGTCCTGGATCAAGCCTGTAGGCAATACTTTAAGCTGTTCTTACCGGGAATGTATCAAATTCAGCGCCTTCAGAGCATGTGTGAGCCAGAGATCAGTCAGTGCTTCAAGTTCTGCTCTTAACTGCAGCCAGGTTTCCCTCTTAGGAGCTCCTATTAAACCTGTAAGCAGGGAAAGCATTTCGCAGAAGCACAGGAAGGGAATTGCATGGCTTTGTATGTAGAATGCCAAAGGGCTCCTGTCTGTGTTCTGAACCCAATCTCTCCCACTACCCTTCTCTTGGCCCTGGTGCAGGCTGCTTCCCTTTGCCCACCGCCACAGCACGCCAAGGCTCTGCCTTGAGGTACATGAGGCCCAACTGCAGCACACTCCTGTGCTACTGCAGCTCAGCCTCCTTCCTCTCCGGTGGAATGGTACCAGCCACCTGCATGCTGCGGGGCCACGTTAAAACACCTTTCTTGGAGTTAGCATAAAGCTTGCACGGGAAGCCAGCAAGAGACAAAAGAGCTGTGTATAGCAGCTAGTGGCCTGAGCTGAGAGACATCTGAAGCCAGGATGATTTTGTCTCTCCTGAAAAGCTATGCACCATTTCCTTACACACAGGTAGGCTATTCCTCCAACTGAAAAAAAATGTGGCAATATTCTAAGTTTTGCTTCTTTCTCTTTCTAGTCAGAGACCTGGCACTGATGTTCTAGAAGAGAAGCAGAGCAGCCTATTAGAAGAACTGTCTGGAACTAGCTGGTATAAAGGAACCCAGGACATCCTGATATCTGGTGGTATTGTTTCGGGGGAGTTAAAAACAAGTAGTTATGATACAAGAATGCCTTCAGACAGAGATCAGCTATGCGTTCTGTGGAAAAAAAACATATTTAGTTTTGAACTGTTTGCTTGCTTACTAAGCATTTTGCAAAATTGGAGAAGGTTGCTTTCCTGCCAAAAAAATTATAAAATAAAGCCCCACACTCACACTTGAGCCCTTCTCTAACCACTAAACCAGGTATTTTAAGCATATCTCCTACAAATCCCGTACAGATTCTTACTTAAGGACGACTGTTGAAACACTTGTGCAGCTCAGTGTGAAGTATTCTTATCACAATGCTCTCTACACCTCCTCCACAGCACTTCCCTAGCAGGGTCAGAAGTATTTGGGAAGATGAAAGGCACGCTTGCTGCCTGGCCACAGACACTTACCCCCTACGTTGTTTTTGTAGGTGTTGTACATCTCTTTCACCCGACGGTAGCGGAATGCTAATTTCCTCATCCAGTCAACTCCCCCATGAACACCAGAGCCCAGACACAGATTTGCACTGGCAGTTGAACTATGAAAGCCATCTGCGGAGAAGTTATATGTGCTGGGAAAGGGAGGAGAGAAAGGGAGAGGTCAGTATAATTACAGTCTATAGAATGCCAGCAAGGAGTGGAAACAATTGAAAAGAGATGCGGAGACAAATGGCAGCAGAACGCTGTCCAGAACTGGAGTTCAGCTCTAGCACAGTTACAAGAATAGATTTAAAAAGTGTTCTTAGTGTAAACACAACACAGGTTACTTTGCACTACCTGCCAGTTCTGAGGTTCTCTGGACTACAAAACATCTGAATGTCCTCAGGTGACTGAAACTCCTCACCCGCCTCTCATCTAGACTACTAAGGTAACTGCAGAAATACTCAAATCCTAAAGGAGACAATTCTGGTGTTACCTTTCTGACTGCTTGGCTATATTGCTAAACAGGCTTGGAACACACATTAGATCAAGAAAAAAAATTAAGAAATTAACTAAAGGAGCCTTAACTGCCTGCAACATGTAAAGTTTGGGGGTTTTTAAAGTAAGTTAATATTTCAAAGCAACTCTAGAGTAATTACCACAAGGAACTGGGGGCAAGTGACAGCTCCACAGACACCTTAAACAGGCAGCTTCTCTGAAGGAAACAATCCTGCCTTCTACCAGGCATTTGTTCCTGTCTTCAGCCCTCCCTGATGTCCCTTTCTTTGTACCAGCACAAGCACTTCTTCAGCACTGAGGTGAATCAGATCAGGGAACTGTTCCAGTTAAAATATAATACAGCTTTAAAAAAAAAGACGTTGCTTTTCAGCTGGATCAGTTCCCTGGTTAGGGGGAGGGGGCGCACGCAAAGAGGCAGTACCAGCTCATGTCATCTTAAAATGTTTGCTGGATGACAGCATCAGGATGGGTTTCACGATTTGAGCAGATCTCAGACTGAGCTGCGACGGAAGAGGGCAGCTGCAGCTTATGGGGCACAGTTGGCTGGATCAGGTCATGGACCCAGTAGATTTGTACAGACTTGGCTTGAACCAGAGCAAGGGAAGGGACAGGAAGGCTCAGCGACACAGACCTACCCTTCTCAGCCGCAGCCTGAAGTTAGCTCAACTTATAGTGCTTCTGACACCTGACTGGGGGAGTAGCCAGTGCTTGTATATTCACATCCTGATTTACTGCACGGTGATTTCCCCTTCTAGAAAGCCCTGATGCCACTTTGTTTCTGTATGAGAGTAACCAGGTAAGAGTTTAACATGCTTAACATACTTCAGTCAGCTCAGCTTCATTTCCCATGTAGAGAAGCCATGAGCAGCTGAGAAGTATTTCTGAAACAAGTGAAACCACTCAGGCAGGGGCTTTTCACAGGATTCAAGATATGCTGTTAGCATATGGATTTTTTCATTCACTCGAAGTAAGTGCATTGATTGAGATAAAACCCAAATTAATGTTTCACTCAGTGACTGAACAAGTATCCAGACTCACCTGCTTACAGGCCACTGGAGCCAAAGGACCTAAATATACATGTGCCATTTCAGTTCATTGCAAAGCAAAAAATCTTTCAAGTGTTCTCTGCAGAAGGAAAAGCCTCTTCCCTAAAACACTTCATTGTTTTCTGTGCTGTTTCTGTACCAATTTATCATAATAACCATCCATAAAAACACAAATTATAAAGCTCTATATGAGCTCTGCACATTTCATTCTTGTGCCAATTACCATGACTCTGCAGGCAACACTTTAGGAAAGGTAGATGTTATTGTACAGAGTAGTTTTTACGTACATGACGATCTAACTTACACAGATAATAATGTTTGGCATAGTTTTGGTACAGGTTTCTACCAATGACAAGGCTCTGGCATGGCAAGGTCCACAATCCTCACTGCTAAGCCCATTCGTTACAGATTGGGCAGTGGGAAACCTGTCCATTTGGTTTTGAAGTGTTTTGGCCACACTACTGCCAGCTGGCTGGCCACATCGTACCAGAGCCTAGTGTAGCCTGACTGGAGTTCAACCTAATTTTAGATATATTTCCCAGAATGGATCAAAAATCAGTGTAGTCAGAGCTTGACACTAGGCACAGGCATATTAATGTGAGAAAGGGGACTTTGTGGTTCTGTGTTTTAATAAATGTAGACAGCGTGGAGCCAGGGAGGGGAGAGGGTGCATAGCTGAGAATGTTATTTTACATCTCTGACCAGCCCCCTGCTATTTTCAAACAGCTGGGGACTACCTGACCTGCAGCTTCCAGCCTGGAGATCGCGTACCTTAGATCTTGACCATTATCATCTGATGATACATCATCTATGTGGATCTGGTCACAGTCCTGGGAAGTGTATGAAAAAAAATACAGTAGTAAGTAAATGCTTTGAAAAAAATTTTGAAAGAATGTAATGAACAATTACTTTAAGGGTAATATTAAGGAGATAAAATCTTACATATTGCTAGTATTGTCTGGCATAGTCTAGCCAGTTGATTGTTAGGAACGAGTATCACATAGCACTTGCACAAAATATGAATAGAGTGTGTGTGTGTGATCTGCTGTTATCTAAGGGCACAACAACTTTTGAATAATACAGTAAGTGAAACTCCTTCCTATGCAGACAGGAGGGAGAGAGATGCTTGTGTTTTAGCCAGAAAAACTGTGTTTTTTAAACTCTGTATGCATGATAAGACAGAGATTTGGCAGCCTCTCCCCCTGTGAGAATACTGCTTTGGACAGGAGGTGTATGCCCACATAATTACAAGGGGAGAAGATCTGTCCCAAAGAAATTTCCAGAGACGCCTGTCCTGCTGGTGTTTTCCCAGTTTGTTCTGAGGGGGCTGAGCTTCCTTTGATGTGCAGGGAAGCTGGGCTGAAGCACTGAAGGCGGCACCCTTTCATAGCCCCAGCCACAGACAGAGTTAAGGAATCATGTGTGTCAGAATAATCTATGCACAGGAAATTTAACCAGAATATATACTTGGAGCTCAGCCTGTGTGAAGTATGTACTCTAGATCTTATCTTCCAAAATTCTTCATTGTTTGAATGGTGGAGGCCCTGCCTCAAAAATCTGAGAAATGTTATTTCTTTGGTTTCTTTCCTAGTCTTAGCATTAAGATTAGAAAGAGGAAAATCAGGAAGCTTCTCCCACCACCTTAAATCTCCTTTCTCCACGACCCTTGCAGGAAGAACAAAAACAGACACCCTTCAAGTTGATGAACACTATCTTTTGTTCTAGTTGATTTTTCAACAGAGGTAAAAGCACTTGGTACAACAGGACTCCCAAGTCAGAACAACTGCAGCTAACAAGGTACAGTTATTCTTCACCACTTCAGTATTCTGTAAACCACAGAATTTGTCTTCCCTTCCTTAGGCAATTATGAGTTTTATGAATTACTTTAAACTAGCTCCTTTCAAAAAAAGAAAAAAATCCCCAAACAAGTAACCAAACTTACTATCAAGGGGAAACTGTCACAGATAGTTCTTGTCCATAATCAGCAGCATTTATTTTAGATAATTCTCAAAAAGACACAGGATTTTATCTTGTTCTTGTCTCATCAGTCCTTTTACCAACCTACCACTGGGGTGTGTATTTCTGTATATAACTGGAGCCAAGCAGCTGAAGAGCAGATCTCTGCTAGCACCTCTCTCTCTCCTCCACCCTCATCATTTTTTAAGCCCCCCTCCCCATAGCTGTTGTGAGCCATGCTGGGATATTGATGCAGCCCACTCCACTTCAGTTGCATGATGCAGGGCATTAAGTCAGGGGAAAGGTATTTGTGGAGGGATCTGTTTTTCTCATTTGTGAATGAGTTGTTCTGTACACTCAAGTGTGACAACAGTAGCTATCACATTTCTAACTTAATAAAATACCATGACACTTGGTGAGACACTACCTCATAGTCCGCCGGCTGAGCCTATCGTGTTACTGGGTGAAACAGAGAGAAGCTGGTTAAAGCAAGAATATGGACTGTGTTTTACTACTTGGTTATGAGACTAATTTTTCATTCTTGCAGAATTTCCTTGAAATCTTAGTGAGTAGGGAATCAAGGCAGGATATCTGGGCTGCTGAAAAGAAGGTCCAGATTGTTCAAATGGAAGTCTGCCATGGGGACATATCCCAGTTTTCACATCTGCTGACTTTTCAAAGTGATACTCTAGAATCTCAGAGGTATACATTGTGTGGCACGTACAATCTGTAACTGAGTCAAATGTGTAAGACCTCAGTCAACCCTTGCATCTCTGGGAACTGAACTGTTTTTACTGTTGTGATATCTCTCGGTCGGTCTGTGCTATGCAACCTGCCTCTAGGTTGGACCAGACCCCTGCACCCACATGTAAAGGAGCCTGGGCTAATGCAGCTTTGAAATGGTACTGCAGGCTTGGAGAAAGCCTCTGCTGCCTCCTTGTGAAATATAAGCTGTTCCTGAGGACACATGGAGAAGCTCCTTCTGTTATTGCTTACACTCCCCCTCTGAATACTCTCAAGGTATGTCTTGTGCACATATGAAAACAACTTAGGAACACACAGGTTGTCTATTTGTGCATCAGGACTGTGCTAGAGATTTTTAAACATCTCCTGGATTCATTGATCAGTCAAGCTGGCATCCCTCATTAGGCGGGGGGTTAACAGTTCCCAGAACAAAACCTCCAGGGATGGCCCTGAAAGGCAGTAACTTGTAAACACACTAATCCCCTTGTTTGTTAATTCCTCATCCCCTTGTCAGTCCCCCTGTCCTGTTTTCCAGAGTGGTAGACAATAATATCTCCAGAGGGACTGGGGGTGGAAGGTACTATTCTTTAGCCAGGGCTGCACTGTGTATAAAAGGCATATGGAAGAAAAAGCACAACCCTGGAAAGCCCAGAATTCGTATTTTAACTTCACTGTGATCTCCAGCCTTGGGGAATTCCTTTTCTCCCTGATTTCCCAAAAGGGAAACAGAGAGTGAGAATACCTCCTTTCAAGTGAATATTTGCTCATATGTTCTGCAATGTGATCCAAGCCCTTTGTACACAACACCCTGCATGGCCTATACTTACAGACCATAGGAGTTTAATCTGCCTGTACTGTTGCAACTGCAAGCACAGATGATGCGGTCGACAGGCATGTAAGTGCTACATGAGTGGATGAATTAGTGTGGCAAACCCACACTTGTCTGATTTCAACGCATTGCTCAGCAAACACAAGCCTTGCTTGCCTGGGTTATGCTGCTAACGACCTGCAGAACAGGGCAATGCTTGTGTCACTGCATGTCCTGGAAGTGCAACACGCTGGCTGCCCTTGTCAAGGTTTGATGCCTTGATTTGTTGCTATGGGGCAGGCACACCACTAAGCTGTGCTTCAACAAGCATCGACCACCCCCCCTGCACTGAATCAGCTGGAAAATGTCCAGCTTCTAAGTTGTAAAACTTAAGAGTTAACTTGCTGACAGAGAATCTCCTTCTGTAAGAAAGACTGAAAGTGTTTGGTAGGAGTCTAGGTCTAAGGCTTCTCCAGTCACCCACCTGCCCTGGGGACCAGTGATCAGCCTCCTTCTATCCAACTAACCTGACTCGAATAGGAAACTGGCCTCTCTCCTAGGCTGCAGCACCAGGAGAGGATGGGGTGAAGCAGGTTATCTGAATGGATCTGCTGGTTCGCCTTTTCACTCATCCAGGATTCTCACTGCTGAGCATAGCAGGAAAAATGCATCCAGACAATGCACCCAGGAAATAGTTGCTTGAATCCCTTCTGGGTAAACCCTGAAAACACATAAAGCCCTGGCTAACAACAAAGTCTCAGAATCATTTTTTTGATAGAAAAAAGGGAGTATTCCAGTTCAGGCTCCTCACTCAGACTTTGAAGCCATTTTTTTGCTATGATGTGAAGTCACGTCCTCACCAGAGTGAGAAGGATCACACAAATGCTAGTAAGGGCTGTGCAAACCTTGCTGTGTCTATGGACAGATGTTTCATCCTCATCAGGCACTTTCTGGGAATGCTTCACAAGGGCTTTACACCCTGGCAGCACCTTCTGCTCTGCACAGCACTGCGAACTGCAGCCAGAAAAATAAACCATTCCCCTGTGCTAAAGCAAGGTAATAACTGATTTCCTTGTCCAACCTGCCTCTCTGGTGAGGATGGATGACATTTCCTCCACTTCTCCCTCTGCCTCTGCCTGTTAGGACCAAGGCCAGCCATGCTCTGGCTGGTTCAGACTGCTGGACCCCCCAAAATGCCTAAACTTGGCTATGGACTTGTGCCAGAGAAAAGTTTTGCTATGCTTAGCATCATCTAGTAAGAGAACTCTTGCTTTGGTCTTGAATGGGGCAACTATCCTACCACCTCCTCAGTTACAGCTTCTTTTACCCTGCCCCACCACAGAAGATGGTCAGAAATGGTTTCAGCCCCATGCGGTTTTAGCTTATTTTGTCTTGTACAGGCCCGTGTTATACCACATGATGGTGCTAATGTATATGGTAATGTTTGTAGGTCCAGAATTTAATCAGCCTCTGTGCTTGTTTTTTATCAATTTCTTTTATAAGAATATCATCCACTGCATTTTTTTAAGCCTAACACTTAGTGATGTATCAACCTTAAATTTCACTTTGTGAATACTCAAACCTGACTTTTATTTATCACCCTAAATGAAGGAGCAGGGTGGTTAACAAACAGAGATGGATGACTGTTGTTGTAAATTCTTCCAAACTGAAATGGCTTCGTTTGGAAAGTGAAATTTTGTAAAGAACATTTACTTCTCTTGAATTCTCCTTCATCCCTGATTTTTTTCATTGAAAAGGCTCAGCTAAAACCAAACCACCACGGTTTGGTTTTGGTTTGAAAAAAACTTTGGTTTGTTTCACTTATCAAGCACGTGTGAAAAGGGAAAACTGAAATTTTTCAGTAGAAAAGGTTCTTCTCTTTCCAGCTACCTGTGCCATGCATCATCGCTTAGAACACTTAGCGTTTTTATCTTGGTGCTGAACCTAAGATAAAACTGTCTCATAATGCTCTCTCTTTGCTCGTTTCTGCTCTGGCTAGCTGGAACACTACTTATTTCCAAAAGTTTTTAATGTTTTTCATGGTTTTGAGCCATCCAGGTCTAGCAGCAAGTTGTTCTCACCTTTAGGTGCCTATGCCCCTTTGCACCCTGTGGCAGGTCCATCAAAGTTATATTGACTCACTCATTCAGCTGCCAACTTTGCATTTCCCAATTTTTTATTAAAAGTAGGTAAGCTGATAAGATAGCCCAGGAAATCAGCAAAAATTGCTTCTCTTTTCTCATGCAGCAACAAAATAGCACTAGTAACATAAATGTTTTTATTTATCATCATTTGTAGCCCAAACTACTTAGAGACAACCTCCTGTAATATTTTGCTGAACAGATGTGTCCTGTAGCACCTGACTCTCTTCCTGTGTTGGAGACAGCACAGGTATTTTTGCAGAAGCTTTTGATTTCTATGAGGAGACACAGTGCTAAACTTTAGCTCTTCATTGGACTAGTTGTTTCTCCGGTCCTCCTGGAATGAGACAGTCCCATATCTGAGGGACTTTTGTTTAGCTTTTGCTTCCTTAATGTCTAGAAACCATAAAAGAAAAGAAACCAACATCCTAACTTTTTATAATTAAAAACTCTGCTCTACCTTAGTGGCTGAAGAAGAGCTTCAGAGGCCAGGTGAGACAAAACTGATCTAAGGATTCTGCTTCTAGCAGCTAAAGCTGTTACTGACTGATAAACGTGCACAATTTGACTGAGGCCAGACAATTTGCTACTTCATTTCATGTTTTAGAGCAGTAAGCGAAGCAAGGAGAAAACTTGTTTTAAAATTATTTGCCAACTTATATTCTTGCAGAAGTCTAGACAGGCAGAGGGTTTCTGGAGGGTGGCTTTGTACATGACATAGAGCTTTGTTGCATCACATGTTGAGATCTGATGGCTAGAAAGCGCTGGTTGCATATTAAATATTATCACTACTTATATAGTGACCTGTACTCCCAAAGAGCAGCTCTCTTTTTTTTCCCCCCAAGAGAAGGATTTTTTCACTTTGCACTTTCCGTACCCTCATCACCAACTCCCTCTTTGAAAAAAGCTGAAAGAGGAAAAAATCTGTTAGTTCATGTGCTACCCGCTACTTGTCTTTGAAAGGAAATGAAAATTCTCAGCAAGTGAAACTTCAGATTGTAAGGAGAGAGGTGGCAGGAAAGGATGTACCTCCTGTAATGCAGAGGACCACAGTGCAATTAAGCAGTGAAGGAACCAGAAGTTCTTGTGGAACTCATCAGGCACAGAAAAATTTCTCTCATTTCATCTGGCACAGAAACAAATTCTTCCTTTTTAAGTTGAAGAAAAAATTCCATAGAAGTCGCCCAGGGATGCCAGATTTTTTTTCCTCCAAACACCTCCAAGCAGTACTCTGATTCCAAGGTGCCCACAGCACAAATCCCACCTTATTCACTTTGTATGTGACTCATTCAGACTATTTCTACTGATTGCAAATGCAAACAAATTTTCATCAGCGCTGTACAGCTGTTGCTCAGCTGGTGACAGAATTCTGCTAGCATCACTTTGTTTGAATTTTACCGTATATTCAAAAGGATTTTCACTTTGTATAAGGCATAGTCAGATCTAATCATGCCACAAACAGGAAGGATTCTTCCTCTTGTTTTTTTATGTTGAAACTCCTGTAGTTTCATCCTGCACTGTGTCTGAGCTTGAGCAGACCTCCTGCTCTGTGTGTGCAAACAGAGCTTCCTCAAGAACCGAGAACATTTGTAAAACCTCTGCATTGGCTCATAGCTAATTGCTACCTGCCCCATAGGATCTATGCTAATTTAGCTTAATAAAATTATTAAATAGCAAATTTCAGGAGAAGCAGCAGCAATGTCTTCATTATTAGATTTCGTAAAACTGCCAAAAGCCATCATTGTGACTGTGTATTGAGAAAAAAAATCCTTAACAGAATGAAGATGTCAAAGGGACACAGTAAAGTATGCTTCCAATAAGCCCTCTAAGGCCCATTTCTTAGGGGTCAAAAATGAAAGCTTCTTGGCCAGAAAAACAAGTTTGTAGGCCAGATGCAAATGATTAGAGAGATGTTAAATAAAATAATCAGCTACATACCTCCAGGTCATTAAAGAACAGATGTGTATCTGCAAGATTGAAGATCATTTCTTCCATCATAAGACCTATCCGCACAGACGTTGTAGTGTCCTGTTAGGGGAAAATCAAGTTTTTTCCATTCACTTTGATTTACTTTTTTTTTTGGGGGGGGGAGATCTTAGAGGAAAGATATTATCTACACATTCCTGTTTCTGAAGATATGTTCATTAAAGTGATTTTATTTCCCAAGTGTATCTTAACATGATTTTCCCATCCTTTCTTTTGCTCTCCTAGATAATCAAATTCTGTTTTTTGAAGGATATCTGTGGCTTGCCTTGACCAATAATAGCCCACACACTTCAGATGATATAACAAGAACCTTTGAACACCTGAGACTCTATAAGAATTTCTTCAGTAGATTAGACCAAGAACTGACTTCCAAAAGCATCATTAGTGTATGGTTAGGGGATAGTTACAAGCAACAGAGCACACAGAGGGTGATCCTTTCCTGACTTGGTCCTTCAAACCAGCTACAGAAGGTCAGCATTAACCTCTTTTAATGTCAAACAGCAACTTGATGAGCAAAACCTGAAAATAGAACCCAGGAGCTCAAACATAAATTGAGCCTCTTTCTCTAAAGGGTGCAATCCATGTGTCTCTGCACACCTGGCTTAGGTCTTTACTGCCACACTAACTCAGGTGATGAGCACAGAACAGGACAGAAAGGCAGACGTGTTGTTCCCACATGAGAGCCCAGCGTGTGATACAGTACCTACTGTCCTCGGCAGCACACGTGCACCTGGGCAAGAGATGCAAGAGCAGCCACACTACTGCAAAGCTCTTCCATCCCCACTGGAGCTGCCTACTTATTGAACAGCATCAGCAGAGTTAAAACAATCCCATCCTACCATGCAAACCCAATTACAGCACGATAAAATGCTTGTCCAAATATGACTATTCCTGCTTAGGACAGAATGTGCTCTGCAGTGGTACGAAGCATGCTTGCAGAGCCAGAACTGCAGCTATAATGGCAGTTACACCCAAATAACTACATCGATTAAAAAAAAATACAAGACACGACACAGCACATTAAAATGCTGAATGGATTCACCTGTCATTCTAGCTAGTGGTAGAAACAGTGACATGCACCCGATGCTCCTGTCTGCGTGAGCTGGCTGTGACGGTTTGCTCATTCTGCCATTTTCTTGTATCAGCAGCCCCCTGCCTAGCTGGGTGTGGGTCTAACTCGGCCCTTCCCCAAGAGGGTCCCAAACTACTTCCTAAAGGGGAAGGACATGAGGCAGAAGCTCTGGCTTTCTGCAACATTTTAAAAACACACTTAACGATTAAGAGAATGTGAAAATGCGCATGCCAGAAGCTCTAAATGGCTTCTACATGTTCTTAAGCACGTGTGAACTTTCTCACATCCACATCCTGCTCCTACCAACATCAGTGGCAAAACCTTAAGTAAATTCCCCTGGAGAAGGACTATACTACCTGCAGCTCTACTTTAGTGAGTTTAGTAGATTCCTTTTAGAAAATGAATGTTTTTCCCTGCCCCTTGCTACCCAGCCGAGATACCACAACTGCCTGTGAGAGGGCTGTCACTTCATTTCCTCTCCAAGTCAGCAAGCACAAGCTTAAATCAGCCCAGGCTGACAGGGCTGACTCTGCTTGGCCAGAGAAGCCACCCACAGACAATCCTGCGTGGCAGAAGTGACTGATGCTTTTGGCTGGTCCGTTTCCCTTTCTTCTGGCTTGAAGGGCTACGTTAACAGCTGACTGCACGTGCACAGCACATCTCCTTGGTCCTCCGTGCTGCCCTTTGGATAGGGGATGGCGGCCACAGGGCTCCTACAGCCCTTGGCTTACTGCTTCACAGCTGCCCAGTGGCCACTGGATACAGTGGATCTGTTACCCTGAAACACAATCAAGTGACCTGCTGTACCCAGCCCGGTGCACTGCAATATTAAATGAGTCTCAGTCACTTTTCCATGTCTCTGATGCATAAAGTCAACCACCCCTCCCACCTCCAAACAACTGACCTTGTTCCTAAACCCACAGCAAAAGCATAGAAACACACTGATGCAAACAAGGTTGCCAGCAGAACGCTTTCTTGTTAATTAAATACTTCAAAAACAGAAGTAAAAATTATCTGTGGTTAATTTGATAAACACTCATAGCTCAAAAGCATTGTGCCTGTTCAAACTAAACAACAACAGACAACTTGGAAAAAAAAAAAAAGAGCATTCCCACAACAGGCTTTTATTTGTAATTCATCTTCATTAGGAGAGGGATCTCTCATCTTTATGTTTATGTGGGTGGTTTTCCTCCACTGAAGTTACAAGCCATGCTAAACCAGGGCAGATTTATATGTAGTCTTTGCTCTAATTTTCTGCAGATTTCTGTGGAGTCATGTTATTGTATGACAGGACAGTAATGAATTAGTTGAGGAGCTCTAACAGGGAGCACAATGTTTGGGGGATGAGTACATTTCAATCAACCTTTGCGGCAGATGCTGTTGACATGGATGGTGTATTACACGCTAACCTAATTATTACGCATTCTTGGTGTAGTTCTCTTTAATTAGAGCAGAATGGCTGTGGTTTCAGCCATGTGTGTGACTCACAAGCATTGTGCCCATCTAAAGAAAAGCTCTGTCACTCATGTTTAAACATGCTTGTTGCTGTCCCAGAAAGAAGGGCACTTTCTCCTCTGGGCAAAAAGTAAACTTCAACAGACTTGCCTTGAGAATGTCTCTAATTTTAAGCCCCAAACCTGCTCCCCTGATGAGGCACAGGGACACAGGCATAATCAGGGCATCTGACTGTGGCCCCATGCGAACAGCACTGAATCAAATTTTACTACCCAGGTGTAGTTACACGGGGGAACTGTTTTGAAGAAAATATGCTGCTAGGAAGAAATTATTTTGTAAAATAGTTTTTAATGAAGCAATTTATTTTTATACATTTCAAGGATCATTAGCCTTTAAAACTCTTTCAGGAAATCTCACTGGTTGGTATCTGTCATTTATCCTCTACGTTTTGTCTTTAGCTTTATTGGTATTAATCACTAATGGGGAGTAGGAAACGTTTCCACAGTGTATGAAGTTACCTTCTCTTAAACTAAACAATATGGAAATTAAACTGTAGATGAGAGGGGGGAAAAAAAAAAAAATAAATCTTTCTCTTGAGATAGAGAATATGATGGAATGAAAATAAAACAGAAAAATGCACTTTACCACCCAGAGGGGAAGTCGTTTAGGGAAATGATTTGGCATCACTGCTTTCACAGTATGGACATTTCCTCTATAGCAAGGCATGCTTCCAAGTCTTAAAGAGGCTGATAAAGTTAAAAGGCAAATCAGCACTCCCAGTATGATATAGGTGTCTAGAGGCACTAGGCCAGGGTTCCACTGGGAGATATTTATTTGTGTTACTGTAGCATCTAGAAGCACTAGTCCCAGACTTGAACCCCACTGTGCTAGAGGTTTTACCCACACAGAGGAAAGACACAATCGCTACAGCTTTCAATTCAAGTGTGAATAAACAGGAAAATCAGACTGACAGGAAAGCACCAAAATGAGGTAGGTATATCAATCAATGTGTTGTCCAAATTCTCTGTACAGTGTGTAAATAATCTGAAAGACAATAATGAAATTTATCTGAAGAGAATTTATCTGACAGAGAGCTCTTCCTAGGTACAGAAATCCTGCACCACTAAAGGATAGCTCTGCGCTGCAGGGGATGCCCTGGTGGACTGCTAATGCCTGCGTTAGTGTGAGTTTAGTACAGTAACGTGAAGTTGTCGCATTCATACCAATGATCCCTGCTAACATGTCCTTCCATAGGAAAAGTGCACCCTGGAGCCCTGGGAACAAGCTTCCTGGATAACACATCTAGCCAATGTTTTCCAGTGCATATGAAGCCCAAGGAAGAATGGACCACAGAGAGCTTGAAATCAATCTCCTCCAGGAACCACTTTTTACAGTGAAAACAGATTGATCTAAAAACTCAACCCTGAGTGCTTGTTTAGTAACTTTAGAAGAGCAAGGTCCTACCCCTCTGCTAATCTACGAGTCATGCTTTCACAAACAAGGACAATGAGAAGCAGGGAGAGAAAACAGGCAATAAACTCCTTTCGTAAATAAAACCTCCAGCACCACAGTGTATCCCTATATGCCTCACCTCTGCCACACACCATTGTTGGAGTTTCCTTCAGGGTCAAAATTAAACAGCCCCACAAATTACTTTTAGTGCTAACCTCTGGTGCTTGGACATGACAGACCAGGCACCCCTGACCCTCCAACACACAGCTCTAACAGGTTTCTTTCCATTGGATGGGGGAAATAAGCACCAGGAGAGCAGTGGTCATTTTGAGGTATTCATTCTCGAAGAGACTGATATTCCCCCTCCTCAATAAACCCTTCACTCACACTTTTAACGAACAGGAGTAGTAGTTTCACAGCTGCCCATTTCTGCTTAGTGCACATCTTGAGGGAACTAAGAGCTGAAAAACCCCCCATTCCCTACTATTCCTTCATAAACAGTAAAGGATCAAATCATACGAAGAGTAACATAAGCCCTTTTTTAACATTTTGGATCAAAAATGTTTGCCCTAAAGAGCATCCTTGGACATGTGTGTCTGCTATTTCTGTCACAGCTGTGACTTACAGCTAAGGACTGATGGGCTATTGCCTACTGCTGACAATGGCCACATCTTGTGAGCAAGGTAATTTCCACTGTACGTGAAGCACTGCCAACTCCAGGCTCCATATCTGCTTGTTTGGGGGTAATTTTGCTGCTTGTTCAGCGGATAGTCCTACTGGAGCAAAACATGGGCAACAGAAGCCTGTGGAACATGATGCAGAGGAAGACAAAAGTGTCCATTCGCCAAGGGGAACGTTTTCTTTCAGATCCCAATGGCATGAGCTGACACATTTGCTCTGAATGTTGCTTTTATGTTGGCTAGTTGCATGCACTGTTCCTAATCCTTGAACTAGTTCTGTACATTTGAAGTGAACTGCATTTTTAAATGACAATTTGAGATCAATTATGTTCTCCAAGCTAATAACACCTTGCCTAAAATTAATGTCTGTTTCTGTTTTCATTTTGTCTCCTCATTTTGAGTAACAGGATGACAGAAGATAGCTAAAAGGAGCTTGTTGAACAGCCTTCAGTCTGTCTTTGCTTGAAGATAATTTCCACAAAAACTGGAGGTGAGCGAAGAACAAATATTCCCCTATTACAGCAGTAGGTTAAAGTGTGAAGTTAGGTCTGCTCACTCCATGTGAAACTCCGACTAGTCTGTATTTTAGCAAAGCAAAGGGAATGCAGAAGGTGTAGGCATACCCCAACTAGCTTTAAGCTACCGAATGTGGGTACAAACAGCTCCAAGTATGTTGCAGCATGCACTACGTAGGTCCCCAGACCCTTTTTCAGGAGCTAATCTACACAGAAGCCTGCACTGCTGTATCTTCACTACTAAAGGTACTGGCATTACTTACACAAAAACCCCTGTGCATTGCAGCCACACTTCAAACTGCACTGTCAGCATCCTCCCAAATGGCTCTGTATTAAAACCTTCTTACCACTGCTCCCCTGAAACACTGAGACTGATTTTTCATAAACTGCTTATACTTGCCCTAGAGCATGCATTAGAAAGACATGTATTTGTTAACACCTGCAGCTACTACTAATCCAGTTGGCTGGATGTCCACAGCCAGCTCTCCCCTCTTGTACACTGTAATTTTGAAAAGAAGAGAGCAGCAGACTTATCTCTGGCAATCTCTCAAGTGCAAGTCGCTCTCCCCTCCGATCCTGGCTCCAAAGCTCATTCCAAGCCTCTGCCTTACAGGTACCCTGTTCAGACTTGCAGGCCATTAGCGAAGGGGCAAAGCTGGCTCCTTTGAGAAGGATAACAAATCAGCTTGTTGTCTGACTCTGCTTCTATTTAGCAATGTGCCAATTAACTCGACATTCAAAATGTTAGCACAAAGTCATTCTGAGCCTGGATCTTGGATTCAGACCTCGCCCCCTCACTTTAAAAAACACAAAATAAAGCCCTAGTATTTAAAACTAATCAGTCTCTTTAAATCCCTGCCAAATACCTGTTTATGCCATGAGCAAATAATTACTTTTCTATAAGGAAGAAAGTATTAATTAAGAGTATTCATCAGACTCCCATTCTATAGAGTTTATCTGCCACAGGTGTCAGCCAGAGGTGAGAGACGGATTAGTACACAATCGAGGGCTTTCTAAGTTAAATCTCCTCCTTGTGGTTAGCTGTTAATAAGGAAGTTGTCGCAAAAAGAATTTAATACTTCTAATTGGGTTTAATTACTTGGAAACTCCTGGAAAATGGACCAGCTTGGCTGTAGTATGAAATAATAATAATAATAATAATAATAATAATAATAATAATAATAATAATAATAATAATAAAGCAAAGATACAAATGCCTATGCTACAAGTTTGAACAAAAAGAGTCTGTGAGAATAATCATTTTTCAGTTGTAACATTTTATACCTTGATCAGAATTTGAGAAGGAACAAGGCTTTTCCATAACTGGGAAATTAACCATGTGCATCAGTTCTAGTTCAAGTCAGCCCACATCTTTTTGAGGAAGAGAACACATTTAGCTCTTTTACTACACTTCAGTAGCTTAGCTTGCAAATTTGTCTTTTTAACAGGCTACAGCTAGACCTAGCTTCTCAGAGCTTTTCAAGTGAGAGAGTGGGTATTTGTGAGAAAAGTTGTTTTAAGTAACCAAAGTAGCTCAGGAGCTGAAACCCATTTTCAGAAGTGACTTACTTAAGTGACTACACTTCAGACTTTTTAAAAAAGGATTGTCCTTTTTCAAATAGAATCACCCAGCTTTTCAGGCTCTAAACTTCCCCCCCCCAGATGATGACATACTGTTTTACCTGACCATTGATACATCCAGGTTTATGAGACAACCTACTGAATTTAAATAAAGTGACACCACAGTGTGACCTTGTGAAAAGTCCATGCTAGGGACTTTAGTTAGGGACATTATATGCTAAATATAATTTAATCCCTTTTCTTCAGATACCTTTCCATAGTTACCCTTACTGTGACTTGAGAGGTACTTCCAAAGTATTGCTTATTATTTACTGAAGGACTCTCTTTTTACTGGCATGTGTCTGTTCAGAAATGGTTGGGGACTACACCTTGGAAATTATTCCAATAAGCAAATGGGCACATCAGTCACTAAATCCTCACATTTAAGAGCACATGGAGGTTGAAAAGGTTCTCCTCCCTCTCTAAATGAACTATGCTTAGGGACAAGAAGTAATGACTACATTAATTTATCCAGTGTCTGAACCCATGGGTTCTGAAATGGATTGCAGTCCTGCAGGAATACTGTATTTAAATACAGGTTAGAGGCTGGACCGTGATGCTTGAGAACAAATGGAAATTATTTTTATTTAGTGATACAAAAAGTTCATCACCAAAAATCTACAAATAATTTCTTTTTACTATACAGGACATAAATGTCAAAAGAGGGAGTGGAATTTAAAACAAATACGTCTTCATTCCCTTCCCCTCCTCACAGGAAAATCACTGTATTTCTATATGTTAGCCCTTGATAGGTCTGTGAAAAACACAAAACTCCTGGAAAACTTGGAGGAAACACATCACGGTGTATAATCCTCAGCACAACTGCATATTTTGCACGTGCAACTTCCTAACACAAGTTATGTCCCTTTGGTTTTTTTAAACTATTTTTCCCTTAAAATCACATCACGATCCAGTGATACTGGAAAGCAGGTTCCAGTTACTCATGCTTGTTTGATGATCCAGCATTGTTTCTCATGTATATTTTATGTCAAAAATAATCCTTTAATACTTCCAAATGCCACACATGCACTTTGCTTAGAAAACCCTCTGCTCACCTAAGCTCTAGTACAAGAGGTTACATCTACACGAGCTCAGAGCATCTCCCATGCCCACCATCTAAGATGTTGTGGATCTGGTTTTGCTATTTCTTCTCATCAGCCAGCACAGATGATAAACACAGATGTTTGCTCCCGAAATACACATTTGAAATAATCAAATGGCTGGAATTATTTACTCCCTTCTCTCCAATAATGAACTAATAATTGATATAGCAGCATGTCTAAAGTAACAGACTTTTTTATTACCTGCAGTGATTGAATGCTTTTTTAATTTAACTTAAAAAGGCATTAAATACAAGGTTTAGCCTCCAGTGGGTAAAAAAATCTCCAACTTCCTCAGAAAATCCTTTCCAAATTGTATTCATCTTGACTTAATCCATGATCTACTGAGTGAATTAGGCTCTATTTGTTTTGAAAATCTATTTTATGGAGTTCCAAGGACTGTGTTTTCCTTAGGAAGGGCTTATTCTGCCTTTCTGACCAGGATGCCTGCTAGCAGCCCTCAGCATAGGCCTCTGCAGGTTTTTAACGTCCCAAGGTGCCCCACACATATGACTAACAAAATGTAAATAAACACAGCTGAGCCAGTAAGAAATTGGAAGGTTTTCTCATTAAAGAAATAAAATAAACAGATGTCCTTAAGCACTTTGGCTCATGTTTGTCAAAGGAATGGAAAACTCTCAGATGTTTGAACAGAAGTAGTGATATAAGGCCACATCTCAAGCGAGAGAAGAAGGAAAAAAGCAATGCCATGGCACTTAGAATTAACTAATAGTTCTCAAGGGAGGGCGCTTTTGATTTGAACCTTAGCAACTTCTACAAATAGTTTTTAACAGCCGAGCAATAAAATGGGGTTTTATTCCTTCTCAGTTTGTAAAGTAGTAAAGGACAGATTCGGCCATTAGAAGCATGAATCACCATCAGATTTGATTAAATCCCTATGGTGTTTCAATCAGGTCCTGACTTTAGGGTCCTGCAAGAGAACAAAGCAGGGAAAAGCACCAGCTACTTGAAGCATTCAATGAAAGCAAGAAAAAAAAAAAAGAAAAAAATAATCCATGCTAGGGTTTTACAAGGATCCTGAGTAGAGCCAAGCAGGAACTTTTCAATGACCTTTTTTTTTTAATTGGAAACTATAATTAACTTAAAGGAAAACTTTTTGTAAGAACATATATAAGTGCCAGTGAAACTTTTGAGGAATAAGGTTTCTTAGATCCACTTTATCATTTCTGGTGAGAACAAGACAGTCCACTTCACAGACAGCCAACATACAGCAGCTATGACATTTGCTTGAAATGCTAAAAAAATCATGTTTATATCCTGTCCTCAACTGGGCCAAGCACCAACTTTAATTACTCTGTCCAAATGGTCTTGAGGCCCTACTATCATTGGAGGACCCTCTCCTAGTCCTTCACATACCTGTGCCACTGCAAGTCCCTCAGCAGAGAGGCAGAGCCCATGTTTGCACAGACTGGAAACTTGCGCTCATGCCCTGTCTCTGTCTCACTGATACCTGTCTGCTTACAACTTGGATAAATCTCATCTAGCCACTTCAGAAATGCAAAAGCAATAAAAAAATATGGCTATCATAGAAAAACGGCCTCTACATCAATCAAGCCTCTACATCAATCAAGCAACTATGAGGCAAACTGCAAGTCCCCACTGAAAGCAGCCAGAGTGGCCACTCCAGGCAAAGCGACCGCATAGTCCAGGCTCACAGGGACACAGTGCTCGCAATCTCTTTTTATCTTTTTATTGTGCGGTATATTGTGGTATTAATACCACCAAAAGAGTCTTTCTGTATTGTGCCTAGCTGCTTCAAACAAATGGCCAAAGCCCCTTGATTTTTACCCAACTCATGTGAAACCCCAGAAGCACCGTTATGGATTTTGTCCCGTTTTTCCCCATTATATTTCGTCACTGATTTAGCAGGCAGATCTTTGCAGACATAGTGAAGACTGCAGCCATCTTCCTGTTGAATGGGAGCTCTATTATACATGCCTGGAGGGATTAAAAGGGCTGGGTGGACAGTACATTAAGCTATAGTGATGGTCCACATCTGTTGTGGTCTCTAGGCACATGGTAAATATTCTGCACCCATACAGTGATCAGAAGCCTGCAGAACAGGTTTCTAAACCCTCCTGAACATAATATCCAGGGTTAGCTGGCTGTGGAACTATTTTTTTTTTTGCCTTTTCTTTGTCAGAGGGCCTCCTGCTGGGAAACGAAAGGGTGGAGAGATTTCCTCAGGTTTGACAGCTTTGCTGCACTTAGAGCGTGACTCCGTATGTTTGTGCAGGTACACATCCATTCAACCGTGGGCAAGAAAGCAAAAGGAGGTGTGAATTTGCAGGCCACTCTGACTGCCACTATAAAAGTTATACTGCAGTGACCGTATGGGAAAGACATTAAGACGAAATGTCTGATGACTGTGTAATCCATAGGATAAAGCAAGGAGTTTGGGCAGAGGGGACAAAAAACGAGCAACCAAGGCTGGGCCATTCATTTGTGCTTCAACCTTGAATAAATGTTGTGTTTTAACTTCTATTAATGCTGTGAGAAAATTATTTTCTCAACACCTGAGATGAACTGTCCATGCTCTGAAGAGCCCATAACTATTGCAAAGACCATAGAGGTTTCCCTCAGAAACCAAACAAAGAGAATTTTCATGTAAAATCAGGTCATAAAACATACATTGAAGCATTAATGATTAATAATACGACTACAATCAATAATCCTTTTTGTGACTTCTTCCCTCTTTTTTCTTTTTTTTTTTTTTTTTCAAAATCAGATTTTTTTGGACAGCTCCTTATTGCTGCCATCACCAAGGAAGGTACAGCACGCAGAACCATCTGAGATTTTGTAGCTAAAGAACACAGGAGTTTAGACCCCAATCTCTGAAGCTATGGTTGATGTTCCTCCTCCCCTCTTCCCTGAAAAAACACCTCAGAAAGAGGCGTTATTCTTTAGCTTGATCAACTCCATAGACTAATTCTTTGAGTGGCTGCACAGCAGCTCTACCACTGTCACAGACAGGATGGTAGTGGGACATTAATGTTAGTCAGGGCAATGGTGAAGATCATATAAACTGACGCTTTTTCTGGAGGAAGACATACAGAACCAAGACCTCCACGTGTGAGATTTAATTCAAAGCATGTGCATGTCTAATTACAGGCACATGAATCTTTTATGACCAATTATGGACAAAAATAAGAATTTTAGGCCTTGATACTTAATTTACTTTGAGATTAACACTTCCTACCTTATTCAAGTAAGAGATTCTGAAACTCTATTAATCTCTGGCTCACTGCTTCACTTTTACTTGATAGTTCAGCTCACTTAAACATTTTTGAATTGTGTTACTATTTAACAGTTCCCAGGACAGCCTGAGTGCTGTATTTCCCTCTTGGTCTAAGGTCTGTTCCAAAGCCCAGTCTTTCTTCCAAAGCTGTCTTTGGATCAGGCCGTTAGCCTGTAATACTTTTATAACACAACCATTTCCCTTATAGGAAAGCCCGGAGGAAGTTAATACTGATGAAACAAATGAAGAACTACGAAAAAATCCTTCTAGAGAAGTTTCTCAAAGAGCCTGTTGTAACTTAATAGAAAAAGTGATTCATTCATTCAAAAAAAATATTCCTCTTTATATCGTTCTTTACATTTGTATAAAGGAAAGAGCCAACAGAAGTTTGTCATTTTGTACCTTTAAAGGCCTTCCAAAGCAGACAAACTCCCGCGTTTCCATTTTCCTGTTTTCCTCTTGCCCTAGTCCCTTTTGCAGGCTGCTGCTCACAAGTGCCCTGCCTTGGCCTAACTGCTCTCACAGCCAGCAGGAACAGCTCAGCCACTGGTGAGTGCTTTTGATAAATCCTTTCTGGCTCCACTCCCTGACCCCACTTCATCCCCACACCAGCTGCTCTAGAGATGGCAGCTTCTGCCATTACGGCAGCCCATCAGCAAGAGCTTACAGGTACTGATGTGGCAGGGCTTCTCATCTCCACAGGTCCATCACACCCCTCAGTCCATCACCATCTGCCCCCGAGTAGCAGATCCTAACCCCACACCCTCTAAAGTTGTGCAGGAGGCAGCAGATGAAGGCATCTGCTTCAGAGGTTTTATGCTAGAAGAAAGTCAGCCCATTAAGGGACTTCTCCACTTGCATACTGCAGCCCTTACCCAGACCACATAGCAGATCTATGCAGTGTCAGTTTATGTTTCCTGATTCTGCCTAATTCTTTCTATTTTTTGCAGGCAGTAGGTTTGAGCTTACACATGGATACCTCAGATTGCCTCATTCATTGCGTTCCCTGGGAAAAGTAACCGCTTCAATTACCTTGTACAACATGGGTCTGAATAAATCCCTGCTTGGAAACATGTGCGTGGTTTTCAGAGGGTGCCGTTAGAAGTGTTAGCAGCATTCCAAGTGCTGCAGTAGACTTCCACACCACAAACACCATTTTATATCCTTTACAACTGTGCACATCTAACAGCAAACAATAAATCTATCTTACTAATTACACATTCAGCTTGTTATAACCATCGTAAAACAAGTACAGCTGGTAAAGCCATGAAGTGATGTCAAATCATATTTCTGCTTTCTAGTGAGAAACAGGGTTATTTTCCAGTCTCCTGATGAAGCTGACTGTTCCAAGCCATGTGTGGAAACAGCTGCCAACTAGGTCATCCACCTTTAATTAGGTAATGATATTGTCTTTTTTTCTACCCATTTAAAAGTGTTTGACATTCTGTAATTCAAAGTGACTTAAGTGTTTATCATAAAAAGCTGCCTTAGGAAAAAATTTAAGCACATGGTACTAAATCCATGAGCCAGTGTTTTCTCCTTAGCAGCCAAGTTCAGTCTGTTCAGCCACAGAGAGATTTACCTAAAAAAAATGGAACTGCCTGCATTTCGAAGGGGGTATCTAAAGTACAGATAGCTAAAGATATGGTTCCTAAAACCCCTTAAAAATGTGACCTTCAGCAGCCATGTGGGAAGAAGAGCCAGTATTCTTCATGGCAGCTTAAGACTGACCAAAATCTCTCTTAAAAAGTTGTCTGAGATTCATAAGAAAACACTGGTCTAACAAAAAATGTGTTACCTCATTCAGGCTAGAGTTAATGCTGTCTGGCTGCTTGATAAGCTCTTTCTTGCAGAAGACAGACATTGAAAGAACATCCTGGTGTCCTGTCTAGCAGCAGCTGAACAATACAAGCTTTTGAAAAACAGGGGGCTACTTGCAACATGAAAGGGAGATAAATTAAATTTTCACATGTTAGAAGGAAATACCGCAGGACATAGTTATACAAATGTGTCTGAATAAAATCAGCAGCATCTGTTTGAAAAGCTGTCTCATTAGCTGCCCCCACAGTTCCCGATGCAATTTGGCTGGACAAGCAGTAATGTTAAAAAAATTAAATTTTACCTTCCCATATCTGGATGCAAATGTTCCCGTGAGTAAGGAGTGAAAAATAATTATCGTCTCATCCAAATCCCACACAAACACACGCTGTAATGACAGACGGGGTGGAAAAAAGAAATACAGTTACATATTTAGCAATTGCAAGAATTTGTTCAGTCAGGAAATATGTCCTGTTAGACTAGAGCTTTTTAAGGTCTCAAACCCATTTGGAGCACTGACTGTAAATGCTTTGTGAAAGCAGGCAAATGAAACATCAGGAGTTTTGGAACTGTGTGGGTGCTGGTCATTCTGAGAGTCTGCTCCCCTAACAACCACATAAATCCCCTGCTGCATGTCAAGTCAGGGGAACAAAACAGGACACTTATTAAAAGCCCAAAGGAAAAAAAAAAATGTACATATGAGAAATACTTTGAGATGCTGATAATACAGAAATCGAGCAATTATTTTGACTACCCATGTCTGTAGGCCCCAGTTATGTTACTGATTTCATTCTGGCTCTTACATCACTAGTCTGATGGTGGGATTTGCTAACAGATGCAACTGTTTATCTTTACTGGATTTACTAAGGGAATAAAATTAAAGTTATTACCTCAATCTCACTGTCAGCAGAAGGGGAAGGATCGTTGCTTCTTTTTGACCGGGCTCGTACCTTGCCATCCGACCCTCTGTGATGTCTGTCTGTTTCTGTATCTTTTGCTGGTGTTGTTGAATATTCCCCTATAATGAAAAAAGAAATTCCATTGTAATCTTAAATTTTGCACTGCATCATTATAATTAAAGCATGAAACCTTTTAATGGAGAGCACCAGAAACATTGCGAAAACACCATCAGAAAACCTTACTCTTTTCATGTCAATAGCTGACATTGTTAGAGAAATAACTTTTAACTCCTAAGATTTGTAACAGCAATTCCAGAAATCACCAGGATTGCATATATAGCATCTTTAAATGGACATGTCACTTCAAAAACCTTATCACATTTTTCATCGAAAAAAAAATCTTTTTGAATTTTACCCCCTCACAGCTTTTCAAGGGATAAATTAGAAAGGCAATGGAAAAGGAAACCAAGATGAATTCAACTTCTGAAAAAGAAATTGGTTTTTTTTTTTAATAATTTGATGAATGCTCATGATTAAAAACATACTTTCAACATCAACTTTTATTTAAAAATACAGAACTAGCCTGTTTAGCCATATTCCATCTCACAGAGTACTTCAGAAATAACTGAGAAGCGACAAAGGTGCACTGCTCTGTATAAAGTATCTGTTTTGCTTGGCTTGAGTTTCATAAACCTGTCCAGATGTCACTTACCTTACATTACAAATCCTTTTCAAACATTTTTTTTCTTTTCACCTTGCTAAGTTGTGGCCTCTCCAGCTTCCTATAATAACTGTATTCTTCTTCAGAGAGGCTTGGATTGTGCCTAACAAGCCTTTTTGAAATCACCTTTTCTCAAAAAGCCTGAGGTAAGATCTAAAGAACACAAAATCCTCCAACTGCTTTTAGAGCAACCTGCAATCGCTTCTTTTTAAATCCCAATATTAGTTTATTTTTCTTTTAGAGCAACCACAGATGTTCAGATTTGTTTCATAAGTCAGCAGACCTACAAAGGGTGTATACTGTGATCATCCACAAATTATGTGGCGTTTTATATAAATGTTATTGCATGCCAATGAAAACTTTAGTAGGGAAGTGATATCTGAAGATTGTACTTGAACAGTACATTGGAGGATCATAATCCGTCAGTAATTCCATAAACCATTTAAGCTTTGAGACTTTAAAAATTAAGCACTCAAATAGAGGCCACAAATTTTGAAGCCTTTCTGCGTGGGATTCATCTTGAACTTCCAACTTACACAAACTGTTTGTGTTGATTTTTTTAAAGAGGGACTTTCTCTTGATGTACTTGTTTATGAATGCATATATTACATGTTGTTTTAAGAGGTGACTATAAACCTTGACAGGCTAAAAAGTCATCAGACAGTCAGGAAACTCTGGGGCTTGCTCAGAGCATGGCTGTTTGTTTGGAACTCATTGCTACCCACGTTAGCCCTCAATACTGATCTGGGTTTTGTATGTAATTGTTTTATCTTCCTGTACTACCTTTAGAGGAGATCAAACTTCATATACTCATGAAAACAACACAGGATGTTTTTAGAGAGCTTGGACATTCTAATCTCTTCCCAAAACCCTGTGTTCCACCATGTAAGCAGAACTGTTAAGTGCTAGGAAATTTGATTTATCCATGTAAACATGTGTATTTTAAGATATTCCAACAGCAAGGTTACTACAGGTGGCTGAGACTGCCAAACTGAAAACAGAAGAGAGGCACCTACCAGACAGCGATTCTGTGCTCTGACTGGTGATATTGTGAGAAGACTCCTGCAGAGAGTAAGTGGAGGCTGGGATGGCTGAGGGGCTGATGCTGTTTGCAGACACATACGGAGAGTTGTAGGAGGAGCTGTAATACTGTGAGTACTGGCTTTGAGGAAAGCTTGGATATGATGAATATTCCTTTGAGGAAAAAAGAAACATCTGACTTCTGTGTATCTGGTTTTATCTCATAAATGAGTAAGGTACCACAAACACAGTGTAATCTACACATGCAGCAAGTCATGGCTCAGGAACATTTCACTAAAGACCCATGTTTTATTCACTTACAAAATCACATTTCTCCTTCTCCCAAATATACTCCTATTCTATTACGATCAACTAATCAGCAAGAGCTCAGATATCAGGTGAATTCTGCTTTTCCTATAGGATTTGAGTTATCAGCGCTGACGTATTTTGTATTACAGAATTCAACAATTCTATACAGGAGTGAAGTAGGGTGGCTTTTTGAAAAGGGCTGTAATGGAGCACATAGTCTCTGTAAACAACAAAATACCGGAGAAATTAGAAGAACAGAATGAATAATCGGGTGAGAGAAGGAGCAAAACAGGCTGCATTTTCCCACGATTGGCAACATTCTCTGATCAGCTGTTAAGTTACAAAAAATTAAGAAAAAAAAGTAACAATTGTTTTGCAGAAATGTTCACCGTTGAGATTGTCCAACTATCTCAGCAAGAACTAAATGCCTGAGTGGTCTTTGCTACCTACAGAAAAATGAACTAAAAATACGAGGTGCAAGTGACCTTGGGGAGCTGAGGTATCACGAAACCCTTTGTCTTGATTTTAAGGCTCCCAAACAAACTTCATACCATCATCCCCATATGTTCTTTTTTTTGTGAGAAGCAGGACACTGGAACAGATTAGAAAACTTCTCTCTGGACAATTAAACATAAAAGGTTTAATTTCTTTCTTTTAGTCTTATTTGCAACTCCTGCTCTTGTCCACCTATTTGCTTTTTCAGATAGAGAACTGTATTCATGCTCTGAGGATTGTCTTTCAATAAAAGGTTTTTATTTCCTCAGAAATGCTAATTAGTCTCTGGTATTAAATAAAATTAAATAATAAATAGTCTTTAGAAAGACTGAAAGCACTTTCCTCCTTAACTGCTTATATCTTTGTCTGTGACACAGCTATTTCATTAACTTTCAGTCACCAGGGAGCTCTCAAGAGGAAAGACTCAAGCTGTCATAATAAAAATAAAACTGAAAAAAAAAAAAAGAATGTCAGTGCTTTCTCTTAAAGAATATCACAAAATAATGAAAACAGCTCAATTACTTTTCTGCTTTTTAGGTAACCTCCATACTTCAATCAAATGCACTTCTATCAGCATTTACTGACCATGTTTTTAGCCAAAACTGAAGTAATAAAGAAATTGTTCACTGTTGTCACTAAAAATACAAGTCATCAATCACCTTACAAACAAGGAACTTAAATTATTGGCCAACCAAAACACATTTTCTGGGACAGTGTACTCATTTGTTTGGTCCAATCAAGAGGAGCCATTTGCTACTGAAAAACATCTGTCTTGTGTATACATGCATGCTGTTTATTTATACACACACATTTATCAAGGTATCTGAAGCATGAAGCCCACAGACAGGTGTATTCTCAAAGAAGAAAGAACACAGACAGCTCAGATGGCTCAATATTCATCACGGCCTGCCAATATCTCTTTCAAATTGTTCATATTTCTTACACAGTGCCAAGACAGCAGTTGACAGGATCCTAGAAGTGGAGCTCTCTGCAGAGGATGGAAAACATATCTGAAAGTTGTAAGATGGCAGAGGAATGATGAAACTCTTGGCACTACTACAGCAGCACATCAGAGACTGCTAGGGCATCCTCCTCCTGCAAGGACTGCACTCTGTGCAGGCATGTGTATCGATACACACATCTCAAAATTAATCAAGATACATAGAAGTCCAGCAAATGGACAGGCCACAGGAGCAGAGCAAAAAGGTGTTCAGTAAAACACATGGCAGTACCTTCCTTAAATATCTGTAAACACCACAATAATCTCTCTGATCTACCAATCTTCCAAGTGTTTAAAGTAAATGACAAGGCTGCCAATAATAAATGCTGAACCATACCTGATGCATAGCACCAAATCCTGCAGAATTTGTCAGGCCATTGGCTCCCTGGTAAATTCCTGTTGTGCCTAAGGGAAAGAATATCACAGTCATAAAACACACAGCAATCAAAGTAATAGCATATATTAACATAAATAATTTCCAACTGGAAGTAAAGTACCTGCTCACTAGAAAAAAGTAAATCAGAAAACTTGACAAATATAGGCTGTAAAGATTTAGGGCTATTACTGAGGTCTGCTTACTGAAAGGCATTCAAAGCCAAGGTGGTGTCAGGGCAATGGTTGGTCTCGATGATCCCAGAGGTCTCTTCCAACCTGATTGATTCTGTGATTCTGTCATTATATACACTAAAACAAACACTTATGGAGCCGGGAAATAAGGATTCAACCCAAATTTAAAATGCAGTTACTTTTTGTTCCAATAAATAATGGAAAAGTATTTTTTATCATCTTCTTCTGTTGCAAAACCCCTCAGATTACGTATACAACCATACACATACTCTTTCATGCATAGCTATGTCCTGGAATCTGTCCTTAGACCAGGTACTTGGGAATTTCTAGAAGACTGAAAATTTGTTCCCTGGTGTTGATATCCCAAACACAAGAACAACATTGCTGAGACTTCTGGAAGAGCATGGAGCAAAAACAATGCTTCATCCTGGGATATTAGGAGGAGAATGGATGGACAGGTGAGTTTTATATGGTTCTGTCCCAAATGAAGCAGCTGATGTCCAGCTGGAGAAAGCACTACTGCAAGAATTTTATGGGTGGAGAAGTAAAGGTTCAGAAAAGATCTGCAGTGACAGTCCTCCTTTACCTCCCAACTTCCTTCTACCAGGGAAGTGGTAGAAGAGCTGCAAGCTTCCCATCCCCTGGCAAGTTCCAGCCTTAATTTAACTCCAGTCTATACTGTTTTCTGTTTCAAAATTATCCATTTCACATGGGTGGAAAAATTCCGCTTGAGTTTGTGCGGTTTGATGAGAACCTATACCAAAAGTCTTCTAGTGTTTTGCAACAGTGCTTGTTCCAATAGCTGGCTGTTCATATACAGGAGGCAGAAGCTGGACTATGCCATATTCCATCCCAATGGAAGGCGAGGGGCTCCAAAGAGCACTCAGACCCACTACTTCCACACTGAAAGAGGTATGATTTTGGTGCTGCATGGCCACAGTGGGCTGTTGTCTGGGCCTCATTTTGTCACCTCGATGTACCATCAGACCAAGCCCTAATCAGGCATTCAGCCTTTTTTTCTTATCTGGGTTCTTACCATGTGAATGACTTTGAGCAATGCTGTTTTAACCATATGACTCTCTGCATGTCTTCATGTGGCAGCCTTTCTCCAAAGATCCACTTGCTTGTTTTTACTTTAAGATGCCAGATTAGCTAGGGAATAGACAGCTGAACAAACTCCACTCTGCCAAATGCAGCTACAAAGCACATGCACTGAGAAATAAATCTCAAGCAAAAAAGAAACAAGAGGGAGGACTCTGCCCTCCAGAACTAATTTGCTTCCACATGTAGTCTTTAAAAAGAAAAGGGCAGAGTGGCAGAAAAGAGGGTGCAGGGCTGCCAGGTACCTGGAGGTCTGGGTCTCCCCAAGCCCCCTGCATGTGCTGGCTGGGGACACGAGCCAGCACAGGTGGGTTCAGGTGATGTCTCCTCCTGGCATTCATACCTGGGAGGCAACTCTGGGTGGATCAGTATCCAATCCCTCCTCCTCCCCACAATCCATATGCGGAGACTGCCCAGAGCAGCATCCCAAAGATGGCATCCCACCTTTCACCCTCGCTAGGCTTTGCTTTTCTGCAGAGTTTTTCAAAAAGTCACGAGCATGCAGCAGGATGAATATATTCCTGTGGTAACTAAGCATTTCTCACTACTGTGAAGGGGAGTAATAGAGCCCCAGTGCTTACAGGCAAAAACAACTTTCACAGAACACAAAACAGCTCTTGTACACCAGAGCTCAAAACAATACAGGGGGGAATTTTTGATCTTCCTAAACTGTCATTTAGAAACAATCCATCATCCTTTATTAAAGCTGTCAAGAGGTGGATGAGTTACCTCAAGGGACTCATGCTTTATGTGTAAATTGCAATGAGAACATGTTCATTGCTGTGCTACCTGCACGATACCGTAGCTTCCTGGTTTCTAAACAATGAGAGAATTCTAAAAAGGAGGAGAGATCTGCACAATTGGAATGAACTTACTCTGAACTTTGCACCAGCTGTGCAAAGCGAGTGTGTCCAAGCACACACAGGGCTGGTACGCGAGCAGGGAGAAAGGGTAGAAACGTAGGGGTGAGAGGATGGGGAATGACTCCTGCTCCATAGCTTCCCGCAGTACATTGTGACCAGACCCTATGTGGTGGATTTTACACTGGGGTTTTGTAGAATATATTTTTGCCATTTTAGCTGAGTTACCCCAGTTCTAAGTTCAGGTGTGCCTACAGGCTGCTGCAGTCTCCCTCCCTCTGCCCAGAGGATTTTTCAAAAGGAAGGACTGTGGTACAGAGACAGAAACTAAACTTCCTGATTTTTTACCTGCATACTTAAATACTTGTGGAAGTACTTAAGACTGGTATTTCCTATAACCTGAAGTTCAACAGGCCTGGGAACAGATTTTGGCAACTTGGGTTTTTCACTTATTCTGGCCCCTGTCATTGTATCCTGACCAAGCAGGCGTATCGTTTGAGCATAGTTTGTCTAAACTGAGATCAAACACAACTCTCTTTTTCTGCCCCTACAGCACCGCATTCGGAGAATGCAACGTCCCCCCCGGCCAGTACACCTTGAGAACTGCTAAGCTCAGTGTCTCTTGGCAGCTCAGTATTGTTATAGCTGAATAGTTACAGATAAGGACACTTGAGACAATCAAACAACCAAAGCTAGTAAAAACTTGGAACTTCTTCCCAGCTGAACAAGGATGAAAAGCTGGGAGAAAAAAAAAAAAATCAGTTATCTGCACGGAAAAGAAAGTTCTTGTTGAGGTTCAGAAATATTTCAGCATCAACCTTTGTCTTGGGAACTCCTGCTGTTTCATGGGGACTACTATAGCTCAGTCCCTGTTCCACTTTACAGGCTAGACCACGTTTTCAGTGATGAACAATCAGTTCAAATGGAAGGAAAACAAACAAGCACCACAGGCAATGAAGACAAGGATAAATCCTCTCTCCTCATGAGCAGAGAATGAGGCCTGCTAGTTACAGTTTCTGCGAGCAGCCTTGTCAAATTCAGCAGTTCAGAACACATATCAGAACTGGTCCCAAATGTTTGCTTTTCGTCCCTAAGTTTTTCATAAGAAATAAACATTTCCATAATAAAATGAATTCTGCCATGTGCAATTTCAGTTTTGTGTCAGTAAATTTTACACTCAAGAAACGCTGGAAAATTATCAACAGACCTTGCATACTGGCATTATCAATTTAGCCCTAGTCCCCATGTAACCATTTTTTTCAAATGCTTTCCCAGGTAATAGCATTTCTTGTAATATTCAGAGATAGACTGGAATGACATTAGAAAGCAGTGCTTATGTGGAATGGGGCACACCTAGGAAGCCTCTTGGTAAGCAATGCACACGAATGCCTGGCCCCCTCCCATTTCTGTGTGGATACTGCCCATTTCCACAAGACTTTTGCTTTCACGTATATTGGCTTTTCTTCCTGACCTCTGAAGACAGTGCACTATCTCAAACTGCAGCTGATTTTACATTTGCAATACTGTAGATGTGCAAGTGATTTGTTTCCGTCTATCTTGGTAGCTCAATGCCAAGTAATTGCATTCAAACTCCTACTTGCAAATCAGAAACAAGCCTGGGATCTCTCCCTTTGGATCTTCTCCATATGGAATATGGTTCACATCTGTGTTCAATCAAACCAGTTGCTAAATGTCACAATGCCCTCATTCACAGGTAGCTTAAAGAACATTTAGCTGGTAATAAAACAATCTGGACTCTAGAGAAGGATAGCTCTTCAGATGTATGGTACTGTAAACGTTCCTGTAAAGTATGTATATATCACAAACACACTTGCATGAAAAGACAGACACCACATAAGAGGCATGTGTACGCCATACATACTCAGTGCCACGTCTTTTCCTTGATAAGTAGATGTGTCCCTTCTCTATATGAATATCCAAGGGCAACACGTATAGAGAAACTCTTTGTGAGATGACTGATGGTCTATTTCTGTTCCCGTACAGATGGATTTCATTTGCTGTTTCCCCCTCATTCCCTTTTTAATTCAAGTATTTTAGAATCTGTGCCATGGTCAATGATAATTTCAATGGTGTGTGATCTGGACTGTGCTCCTGCAAAAACTTTCATGCCAGCTTCTCCTTCCTCTCAGTTTCTCCCTTTCTGTCTCTCAGTCACTGCAATAACAGGCTGCATTTCTTCCCCTCCTTTCCAGGTAAGAGCAAGTAAAGAAAATAAGGGAGTATTCATAGTTATTTTCAGTATCTTCAGAACTAAGCTCTGGCTTGCTAAAAAATGTTTTCTTTCAGCTTATGAATACACAGTACGACACAGGAATATTAATGTCTTAGGGAGTTGTGATTACAGAGACAGGGTGGGCCTGTGGTATGGTTCAGATCAATACCATAGCACGCTTTGAAAATCTGGTTTGTGTCCTTGCATTTCACAGGTCAGACAGGCCCTAACATCAGGGAGGTGTTCTCCAAGTCTCCTGTGCTGCTCAAAAAAGAATAAGCTGCTGTATTTAGAAGAACAGATGGTTTGCACTTCCAATAGCCAACGGAATACTCAACAATCATAGGAGGAGATAGCAAGGTTCAACACAGGTGGACAGCAGGGCATTTATCACAGCGCTCTGGGTAGCCAGCAGCAATTGTGAGCCCATGAACGCACAGAGGATAGAACACTGGACTGAGATGAGGGTGTTCAGAGGGTGGCTACCATGGGCACTTCTGAATATGCTTGAAATAGGACAACAAAGCTTAGATCCAAGTGTTTCCTCTAACCTGTAGATGAATCGCACAGTGGTTCCAGCGAGAGTTCTCTCAAAGGATTATTTGATCACTTAGCACTAATAAAATAAATGCCTACAGGGTTCAGCTGAATTGCATGGTATTTTACAAGCTCGCATATAATGGCTTGTGTATTCTTACATCAGCAAGCTGTTTTCCTACAGGAAACAAAGTTGACCGTGAGCGATGCAAGGAAAGGCCTTAGTCTAACTCCCAGCAGAGTGTGCATTACTCTATGCTACAAAGAACATCTGGCTGAAGACTTGCATGGTCATTCAGAAAGGTTCTTTGCAGTGCTTTAGCTCTCTGACAAGCTAATATTTCCTGCAGTAAATATTGCCTTCTTCAAGCTGCTACTTTTTTAGTGAGAGGTTAAGCACTCATCAAAATTACCTCCCACCAGCTATACTCCAGTGCCTTGTAAGGTTCCAAATCCTACAACATCTGCCCGCATTTATTGAGCAAGAAAACTCATAAAATGTTGCATGGCTGTCAGCTGTGGAGGTATTTCAAGACTATCTGACCTGTTAAAGGAGAAGAAAAACTCAACCCATATGTACTTTGCAGCGTATTGCTCAACTGTTTGCCATTAGGCATAATGAACTCTTCCCCAAAAACAGTCTTGTATTTCTGTCTGGAAAGGCTCAGACAGTATAGGGAAGAGCACACTATACTACCTTAGATGAAAAGCAGGATTCTACAATGTTACAGCACTTGACATCAGCAGTGTCTATTAAAGGACATTGCTCCCAAAAGCATACAAACGCCTCCTGCAGATAATACTCGCTGATAGGCAACTCATTTAAAGTATGTTCATTTGTCTCCCAGTACAATCCCATTCAGTCCTGCTAGCCTGACCAGGTGTTTGAGAGCACTCTGAATGGTGATATAAAACACATTTTACAATACAATTTTTCTGAGTAAAAGCTCTTCCCCTGCTGCCTGCTTCTGGGAGTACTCAACCCACAGAGCCTCAAAGAGCTTTAACAAGTGATGACCGGAGCAGTTTTAAGGGCCTGGCTTTTACCATCCCTTTGAGCCTGGTCACCTGTATAGCTCAATCCAGCTCAAAAATGGTGTTGAAAGTGCTGGGATGGTTTATATTTACTCACAGGATTTGAACCATGGGAAAGCAATTAAATTTTATTATATTTTGAGAAAGTGTTCCTCTTAACCACTCCTATCAAATGATGCTGCAGCTATAGAAGGAAATCACACTGGATTGTCTTCAAAAACAAATCACGAGGAAATATTTTGGGCCAAAAAGTGAACATCCTTACAACAACAATGTAGACCGTTTCTGTGCAATCCCTTGTTGAAAAAGCAACCAGCAAAACTGACTTCAATTGGGTGACTCCATGGATGCCAAAGATTAAAGTTTCCTCCAGCGGCAGTTTCATTCCAGACACAATCTTCCACTGACAGATAACAAGACATGATAAAGGAAAGCTCCATTTGGCACCTCCTGTGCTGCTTAGTGGCTACGAGATTCTAGTTCCCAGGTCAGCATTAAAATCTAACCAGCCCTATAACATCTGCTGTCATGCAACTGGGGATAAAAATCTGGCCTGCAAGCACAGCAACATGTTTAGCAATTCCCTTCCCCTTTAGCAAGGTGAATCTCTATATACGCCAATGGAAAAGAACAGAACGATCTGGGCAGCATGTCTCCACTCTTTGACCCATCACTTAGGATAATGGTAACTCTCTACTGAACACTCTAGAGCCAGGCACTTGCCCCAAGGCTTTTCCAGTCCCTCTATGCACTGCTTCAGTACTGCAGTGCCTCCAGGAAAAAAAACACAACAGTGGCCAACAGTGGTTGCTGAGAGAAAAGTATAAGAAACACGACAAAAGCAGAGTGATCTTTGCCCCAGTGTTGCCTTGTCAGCTTCAATTAATCTGCCAGTTACAGACTTTCTAAGCCAAGTTCATATCCTCTTCCTTTTATCTTTAATAACTGTCAAGGACTCTTCTCCAGACAGTGCAGGTATTCTCGTAGTTCTAGAGGTCACAGTATTGTAGTGCAGAAGTGTCAGTGTTTAAACCCTGCCAATATAAATAGAAAGTGCATCCAAATTACATATAAAAAAGCCCATGCAAGAGCATTATCCAATGCCAGCACAGCAGTTAAGAAACTCCTGAGTTGCACAGCCTGTGCTAACTGAAGCAGGGTCAGACCTTATTTGTCCACAAACATCATCAGACTCTTTGATTGTATGACTGCGTTCTAGTTTTTCCACCAGAGCATTACCTCACGCAGTGCCTGGAAATGAGATACAACAGAAAGCAGTACAAATACTGCACCAGCATCACAAATCTGATGTTTCCTAACTTTCAAGTGCTTCACTGTGCAGGTATAATGTTTCTTTATACAGATTTTCATACGTAATTTTACACTAGATCTTCTATTGCCTTCTAGGTATTTTCAAGAAAACATTATTAGGTGTACTGAATCAATTATTCAGTAAAGCTTCTACAACATTTTAGCATATTCTGTGCCAGCTGCACTATAAGCTGAATAATCAAGGCCAAGTTCATAATTTCCCAAGCTGTTACCATCCTATGTTTTTTTTTTTTACATCCTACAAAAGTGATGAAACCTCCTCTTGAGCACCTCAGCAGATGCAAGATACCCCCCAAAGTAAATGCTCTGTCTCAGAGAAGATTCCTGGCTTTGGCTGTACCGCCATCATCTCTACAGTTACTTCTGAGTTTCCATGGGTGCTATTCAGCCATGAAAACCTGTGTCCCCACACAAACTTTAAGCCTTACCACAAACCCTAATGTTCCTCAGGGACAAAGACATTGACAATAAACCCCTGATGAGCCTGGAGAGAGCAGAATTTACAGATGATCTGTCAGCCCATTTCTCTCTTGCAAACACAGATTTGCTCCCCTGGCTTTAGGACCATCCACCCTGGTGTCTACTCCTTCCAACAGCATATCCTCTTCCCCAGCTCCTCCTTGTTTAATAATGACCAAGGAATGAGTTCTGAATGGAACCTCAAAAAAGCAGTAAATGGGAAAAGTTAGAGCAGGGCTTTCTCCTTGGGTAAGCAGTAGCACACATCCTTGCAGCTTACAGTGCATCACTGTCAACACCTTTGCCTCTCCCCTTGACTTCCCTCTCCTGTAAGATAGCTCGTTTCAAAACAAAGTAAATGTAGCATGGTCAGCCCCTGGTGTTTAAAAAAATCTTTGAAAGGGAGACTGTGCTGTTATTCTGAGGAACCTTGTATTTACACTGTAAAAAGTGAGGTCTGACCTCTCCTGAAGAGAGGCCTCTCCCTGCTGAACTCACCACAGAGTGGAGCACAGCTTTGCTGCCACAGTTTTAGACTGCAACTAATGCAAACCAGCTGCAAAGCACAAGCTTTTGAAAGAGACTACTCATTTTCTACTGAGGTTTTAATTTTATGAATCCTAGGCATCTGAATGACAGTTTGCTGAGAACATGCTCTCACTCTCCTTTATTTTCTGGGACTTCAGATGGATTCGCTATCTGCATGCCAAAGCGCGATCCACATTTCTGAAGTGCAGATTGAAATTTCCCCTTCTCACGCATTTCACCACTAAGTACTTAAAGAATCAAGCTTAAAATTAAACATGCCACTTCCTTTGCAAAATTCACGCATGCAGAGCTAAATTCATGCCAAATAGATATTTACGGGCTCACAGTAAATATGTAACACACAAACTGGCACACAATTGCAAGAAATTCAGGCATCTCTCGGAAGAAAATTTGTCTAGATTATCCAGATATTAAGAAGAGACAAAATGTTTCCAGCATAAGAAAACATTTAAATTGATTAAATATTCAGATTTTACTTGATCTCAGGCCAGGAAAACAATTCATAAGCAATTCATTCCACAAACATAAGCAACATATATAATTAGTCCATTTCAAATCAGCGTTGCACAAAAGAAATGCCGCTTTCTATTCATTATTTGACAGCTGATCAGAATGGACTCTACAAAGAAAACAAATGCTCAGCAGTAGCAAAGAATTTCACTGCGTAGGTCTTTGGCCCCAAATTTATGTCTGTACTGAACTCAATACTGCTTTGCAATTCCTTGGCAAAGGAAAGTTATCCCTGTTACATAACTGAATTTTCCTTTGTAATGTAAAAAGTATTTTGCGGGTAGATGGATTTGGATATTAAAAAAAAAAATAAAGTGGTCAAATCTTTTCCTGCTCAACAACAGTATCCACGGTGGTCTTTGGCCACAGTTTTAACTGTTGTGCAACTTCATAGTTTCATACCAGCTGTCATTTTAGCAATAATAACTGAAGAGCAAGGCATTGTCTAGGAATTAATGACAAGCTGAGAAGAGATGGCCTGATGTGCAATAAAGGGGTAACACATGCGCACGTGACCACAGGAAATGCTCCATAAGCTGGCTGCTATTACTCTCTCTGCAGAGCTGATGGTCCTCTATGTCAGCTAATATGCTGGCCCCAGTTTTCTCTTTGTATTTTACATTGCTCATTAAATGATAAGTTTCTCATATTCCAAAGATTTCTCCCCCACCCTCAGCAACAAGAAGCAGTTTCCTCAATTGCCAGTTACGATGGTAAGCTCTTTGGGGCAGTAGGTGAATATAATCTTTGTGTCTTATGTTCATTTTCTATTACTGAATAATAATTTTACCAAAAGTCTGAGCAAATCACTGAACTGCTAAATTGTCAGAAAGTACAAACTTAGAAATATGTGAGCTAAAAAGCACAATATACTTCTAATATCCAGCCTAGAATGTTGTTTGGTGATTTGGTGCTGTAATTGCACACTTACATGAGGACTGATTAAGAAATGGCATAGACCTTGAAGCACCATTTCTTTACCAGCATTACAAATTTATCACCTCAAAGAGGAAAATCTGTAAGCTGTTGCCTCCTCTTCTGATTCACGACTCTAGAAATGGGTGGCATCCCCCGACTGGCCACATGCATATTTCAAATATCTTCACTTTATTATGAAACAAATTTATTTTTTAAATACAATAATGACACAAAACAACACTGTATACAGCACTGGTAAAAAAAAAAAAAAAAAAAGAGAGGAAAAAAAAGTCACTTCAGAGTAAATAAGTGAAGAGCAGATTTCAGTCTATTTGAATGTTACTCAAAGTCTGATGATATATGGTCATACTCATTGTTACACGGCAGTTAAAATCATTATTTCAATCCATAGTACCTTTCTGATATAATTTCATGTCATTTTTATGAGCTATGGAACTTGCCAATCTCATCTTTTATATTTATATATGTGTGTGACACACTGCGTTAGCTATTTGGCTTATAAACCCTTCCACATTTAATTTATTCTCATGCCAGGGAAACATGAAAATAGATTTCCCCTTCTGGCTGGCTGTAGAATAGTTTTGTTTTTTTTCTTAACGACCAAAAGAATGTTCTGTTCTCATTCTTGCTTTTTAGTGGATTCTGTTCTCACTCAAGAACCAGGATACAGTTGATAATTGGAATTAAATATGAAAAGCTGAATGCTACCTCATTACACCTGCATCATCTGTGTTTGTAATGAAAATGATCAGACTTAAGAGAAAGCAGAATTTGGCTTCAGAAGTACCATGTTACTGACAACAGCCATCAGGGAGGTGAGGCTGCAACCCGACATGTGTCACAGCCAGAGTTAGTGCTGGTACCAAAGAAACACACGAGCAAACAAACCAGCACCAACTATGTTGGCACTTACTGAAGGAGAACATTTGTCCTAGAGCCCCGTGAGACAAAGTATTTATCACCCAAAAAGTCATTTATTCCTTGGTGATTGATGTAACACACCTACGATGGGTGCCTATTTGCTGGCTGGACCATGTAACTTATAAATGAGGGGACAGTGAGGAGGCATCGCATAGGCTGGACAATCTGCTCAAGGTTCATAGTCTGACCACCCATGCCCACCTGCAGATGACTTCACTACATTGCTCTGAGAGCTGGTTCTCAATGGAGGCAAACAATATCAACGTTATTTCACTTACGAACTCGAGCTATTACCACCTTACAATACTTGCAGAGCTTAGCTTAAGAAAGTAATTTTTTCTTCACACTTTAGAATACAAAACTGAGCAGCACACACTCCTGGAGATACCTTTCCTTGCTGATCCTCTGCAAGTAACCCTCTTCAAGATCTCTCTTTCAACATGATGCAATAACATTTAATCCTTGAAGTAGGGGTTAAGAGCTTGACTCAAAGTCCTCCTGAAATTTGAATTTATAAAAATATGTAAACAAAAATTTGCCCTTTTCAGAAAGCTGGTTTAGCCCATCACCCAGAGTCCCCGCCTAGGTCAGCAATGGGGTGACCAAAAGGACTGATGTGAACTTAGCAAAAGTCTCAATGGTCCTGGAGCTGGGTGGCACGGAGAGTTGCTTGCTTGCATTAGAGAGACGAAGCAACCACCTCCGAGTGCTGTGGCGTGGGAAAGCACTGAGCACGCATTCCTTGGTAGCACTCAGCACAGGAAAGCTCCTGGCTTCTCACTCAAACCTTTCACTAGCACTCAGCAAGGTAAATAAACCATACGGTCATGGAGCTTCAGATTGTTCCTCTCATGAGCAAGGAGAAGAGTGAAAATATTTGTTTACAACAGGAAGACACATTTACTCCTGATCCCTTTGCCTTGGAGTAAGTACCTGCCACTTGCAGAAACTGTTTTTCTCTGTTTCCTTTTGCATTAAAGGCTTAGTAAGTTGGCTGCAATGATCTTCCTGGCATAAAAATCTGAAAAGAAGTGATTTCACCTAATACCATAGCATGGCCCTAGGGAACATTATCTGAAAGCATTTTGGGCACATTCATGCTCAAACACATATGCATGAAGCTCCTCCCAGCCTGTTTTGGTACAACATATGGTTGTGTCGCTGTTGTTTGCAAGTGTAACATTTTCAAGTGCTGCTGCACAAAATTTGCTTGTCTAAACCTCTTGATTGAATGAAGAGGCCATCTTAAAAACTTCAGTCCCAAATGAGTCAAGAGTTTGCCTTCTCAAACAGCTCAGATTCTTCTAAGCTAACACAAAGCACGTGTGGAAACTGTGTTCTGGGGAAACAAAACCAACAGAAACCTATACAGCAATCTTCCAAGGCAGCAAAAGAAAACACCAGTACTTTGTCAATAGTGGTGTTACAGCCATCAGTATCTAATCACACAGCAGTTAGTCAGGAGGCAGCATGGCTGCTATTGCTCCAGGAGAGCACAAACCTGGCACTTCAGCCTATTGATGAAGCTGTGACACTCCAGCACCTACAACTGCTGGTAACTCCAAGCCACAGTTTTACCAGAAAGAGAGGACTTCCACTGCTGACAGCGTAACACAATCACAAGACAAGATCGATATGTTCAAGGAGCAGAACAGAAGCCAAAAACTGAACTCCTGTTAGGAGTAGGACAGATGAAGCTTGTAGGAGTCAAGGTGACAAAAAAAAAAAACAAACCCATAGGCTATGTGTTTTGTAAATATGAGGCCTACAGGTGAGGAATGAAACTGCATTCCCAGGGACTCAACGTAGAGGCACAGAGATGGAGTGATATTTTAAGGACATAATCTGTTTCTCAGAATATACTCATTATTCTTCTTGTTTGTAAAACGATTGATAAAGCTGAAATGGTTATGCTATGGTTCCTCTCATCTGCTATTGTTGCGTTAGAATTTATCATCATTCTTTGTAGAACTGCCTGCACAGGTGTTTTTAAATTCAGATTACATGGAGTACATCCAAATTTTAGTACTCCTCCTCTAATTCCTCAGCAAGTCCCAGGGGAAAAAAAAAATAAAAAAATATCATAATTCACAAAGATCAGGAACAGTACACACCAGAGGAAAAAGCACATGGAATAATGTGCCAAATAATGAAAACTTGCCATATGCAGTTCAGGTTTCTGACCAACAGCACCAAAATGCTCAAAGAAATCAAATGCCATCACAAATTAAATTCCACCATTTTCATTTACTTTACACTTCTTGGCAATTCAGATTTAAACTCTTTCATGACTTTCTTGGAGTTGGCAAGACAACATTCAATCTCCTGAGGGCTGGTGTTTCATACAGCTTCCCAAATGGAATGACTAGAAAATTAAGTTTTATTTTTAGAAATAAAAGTATATTTTGGCCTTCCTGGTTGTACAACAAGACAGTGTTATAAAGCTAGAAGCACAAGGCACTCTCTTTGAAGCCTTAAGGGAATCCAACTGATGATTTTATAATCAATTATTATTCTGACAACAATAAAAGTTATTCTAAACTTACTACATCTTAGCGCAGTAACCATGAGGAAGAAACAGCTACTTTCAGCTCTGCTCTTCTGAACCTTACCTCAGTAGTATACAGGTAATTAATGATGTTGGTACTTTGGGAGTTAAAACAGGCAGATGTATCTTAGCAGGTCTTGGTTACGTCTTGACAGTAAAAAAACTTTTTTTAGTATTAGCTTAAAAAAAAAAAATAGTGGAAAGAATATACAGCAGTTTAACCACAGAGTAGTTTGTTCAGGACAGAACAGGGCAGAAGCATAATACTAACATTACTGCTTGCATGAAGTGTAAAACCACCTTTGTTTTGCTTCCAGTCAGAATCTAGGAATTCACACTAACACAACAATCCCAGGTATGCAGTCACAAAATTAATTAAAAAAAAGAAAACACAGTTTCTGCAAAAAGGCAAAGCTTATACTGATCATATGTGAAGTTTTGCTAGGGTATACTAGTGCTAAATCCAGTACCTCAGCCAGAAATTAATTCCTTGATGAGCAAAACAGATCTATGAAGACTTACCTCCTTCCCTATCCTGACTGCTTACACCTAAGCTCTTCATTGTAATTGCAAAAGAAGAATTGGTCTCCTATGGGGGTACAGGATTCTGACTTCTCATAGCACATCCTGCAAGGCACCAAGCTGTACTCACCATGCATCTGGTACGTGTACGGCGCTTGTCCAGCGGTCGGGGTACTGAAGCTGGATCCATAGCTAAGAAACCCACTCTGTCCTGGGGAATGGCTCAGGCTGTCCTCTGTTTTGATGCCTTCGGGGCATAAGTAGGAACCAAGAGCAATACATGAGTGTTTGTCATAAATAGGTGTACAAAAGCAAGTTTAGGAATTAACAATTTTTCAGCCAGATTTTAACCTAATAACTCTTTTTCCTACACTTCCTTATATTTTTTCTAGTTATCTGCATTACCCAAACAGATCTCTTAAATAATAGAGTCAAGCAACTTCATCACAAATAATACTTGAGTTAGCTACATGCTGTATCCACACTCGAACTTTTGCTAAGATGGGGAAACAATCATGAATGATATTGTTCTCAAAAACAATTTCTGAACAAATAGTTTTGTTTTAGAATCAAACAAACTCATTGACTCAAACTTTCTGAATGGTTATCAGATGCAAGCAACAATTAACAAAGCAACAGGATCTTCAGCAAAATAACCTCAAGACTTCTGTTCTCAACAGAGTTTTCTTTTACTTGCATTATATTTTCAGCTTTGGTAGCAAAATATTTACTGGCAAGTCATATAGGAGGGTTATCATCTATTCAGTTAGCTGTAACACACAGTTCAGGAACAATAGGTAAGCCCTGAAGCCACAAAAATCTTTTCATTACTAAAATCAGGCAATTAAACTGACAATTTACAGGGGGAACAGCAATAGCTGAATTAAACATTGCAAGATGAAACCTTTGCTGGTAGTGAAAGGGGCTGATATTTTATTCTGAGATGCTGCCGAGATTGTACAGCTGTATTATTAAAATAAACAGCTGAAAGGTGCGTCTTATTATGAACCCTTTGGGTGTGATCCTTCCCTCCTTTGCATGCCTATTTGCACAAAACAAAAATCGGCCACTGGACACACCCTGAGTGCTGGGACTGAACAAAGACCCTGTTGATGTTCTGGCCTTGGATTTTTTTACACTTCCCAGGCTGTTGTCATCTTTTAGCACTTGTAGGCAAACTTGCCAAAAGACAAGTCGAATTCACGTGCCTTCCACCAAACATGCTGTTTTCTAGCTTAATGACTCTTAAAAGCAACAAGTCTGCATTTGCTCAGGTTGGGAATAAGTTCTCCCAGATAATGTTTTCTCTAATAAAAACCATTTCTTCTACCTTTAGGTGAGAATAGCTGCAATGCAATTGGAGCACAAATTAGCAACAAGATAACAATGCTGCACTGTGAAACGCAGGAAGTTTATTTGGACAGTGAATGAACATGTGTTGGTGCAAGCGTTCGGCTCCATTACTGCTGGGGAAGCGAAGGGATTTGCGAGTGTGTGCAGAGAAGCCGCTTTTCATAACATCCCATGCTTTTCAATTACATCAGCACTCCGCATCCGAGCACTCAACCTACCCCAGCAACAATTAATCTTCAGCGAATGGGCCTTTTTGGAAGTCTAAAAATTGTTGTAAGACAGCGAAATAACTTAGCACTAAATTAATTTCCACACAATGTTCTGTTTTGTCTAGAAACTGGCCGAGTTTTATTTTTGTGCCTAAAAACAATACTGCTTCATTGTTCTTGGTTGTCAGCCAGGTGGAGTTTTTCATATGCTGTGTTGAGTATCTTGGAGAGGGTATATGGGCTGGGGGAGGGAAATCACTGTTCAAGGATGCTAAGAGGTCATCCGCAGGATTTATAAGCAGCATATGGGCCTGACACATGTATGCCCTAAAGACTCTAGGCAGTAGCAAATGGCTCTACTTTCACCTGCTCTAACAGGACAACTGTTCGGAGTTTGCCTTGGAAATCAGCCAGCTGATGCAAACACACAAGTAGCTCCAAGAAAGGGTCTCAAAACATTCCTCTCATCATCCTGGTAGAGCTTCGGCTCTGCCAAGCCCATTTCCCTGGCCTTCCAGACCATTGCACTGAATTTCCCTTCAGTAAATGCTTTGTCAATGGCCGTATAAAAGCTTCTTGTTGGGAAGAGATACTGTATTTGCCAAACAAACCAAGGTGTTTAAGAGCACAAGAGAAAACAGGAGCGGAAACAGAACTATGAAGCCATTTTAATGCTGCAAAACTCAGCACTCCCAGGATCAGCTTCGAATAAGGAGCCCAAAGCTGTCTCTTAAAGAGCTGTTCCTAAGCAAGAGCAACATGTCTTTGGTCTTTAGGAGTGGAATGAACTTCCCAGTTCCCTCAAGAGTTCAGTATTTCCATGCAGAGCGTGAGGACACTCTTAGCACATGGTTTACCAGGTATTTCCCTGTCAGGAGTGCTGGTTTAATTAGTCCCCTGCCTGAATTCCCCAGCTGCTCCTGCCCAGTGCTGTCTCCCCACAGCTGCTGGCAAGGCTGTGCAGGAAAGCAGGGAACAAAGCTGACTGGGGTTACAAATGTTTACTGCACCTACAGCTAACAATCATCCATTTAAATACGAATCGTCTTCCAAAACCAAAGTACTCTGTATCATTTCACCCATGCCTTATTCTGCTCTGTCTTGGTTCTTCTGTAATAACATAGGGAAAGTTCTTCTTAAAGTAGCTTGTATCATTGAAACTCCAGGAAGAATCAAGGCAGGCAAAGTGTAGTTTACCTAAATATCATATTTACTGCAAGAGCCTTTGTCTTGGCAGTGAGTCTTGGGAACGCTCACCAGCTACTTCTCCTAAGTGGCACATCCTACTGAACCTGAGTTTGTCATGCTGTCTCATATCCTACTACTGACTGGCTCCAAACTTACCTAGTTTGGAAGATCATAACCCAGAATATCAGGAGCTGATAGATAGTTTAAAGTAATCCTAACATTTTTAACCACATCAGATTTTCCTTTGAGCCTAAGAAGAAAATATTGCCATGACAGAAATGACCTTTCATTCTAAAGCTTAAGACTTCAAATACATTTTTCTAGGAGCACAAGGAAGATGTCCTCAAAGGTAACATGATATCAGAGTACTCACTGTAGGAGGGTATGCCATAGGGCTGCCCCGGAGGAGGATAGGCAGTGTATGCAGCAGCCTGCTGGATTCCCGCGCTGTACTGAGTCTGTCCATATGTTGCCATTGTTGAGAAAGATGGGACTGTCACTATATGGGGATAATGTCTATTCAGAACAAGAAAACAGAAGGTCTAAGGCAATAGTTACTGTACATGGTATTCTAGAGCACATGTAGAACACTTCTAGACATTTCGATAAAATAACATTCGAAGTATGAAAGTGAATATTCTGGGAACTCAGAATTGACTAGACTGGGGCTAAAGTTGGTTTCAGTATATGGCTCCTGATATGAGCTATGAAGATTAAGCAACCTAAATGCATGGGGACACTAAGACTGTGCAAAACGTGCAAGTTAAAAAAAATAAAATAAAATCAACACTGATTTTTCATGTTTCATTCTGAGTTTCCCAAACAAGCGAGTATCATGGGAAACCTCTGACATGTCAACATATTTGTTTGTGGTCACCCATAAACACAACAATATTCAAACTGATAAGGTTTGGATTCCCAGGGGTACGAAAGTACAGTGCACAGTACCTCAAACCTTCTTTCATTCCATATCTAACAAGATTAAGAACTAGTTACTTCATTGGGCCAGAGACATTCAGGGGAACAGGTGGATGGGCTTAAGGCAAATGCTTTTTAAGGTGACAGAAGTCTGCACAAAATGTCTGTTCAGCAAAACACGGTTTTTAAATTACAGCACTTGGCACAAGCACTCACTTTGTGGAGTACAGATGGAGAGAACACTGTGGTGCTGCTTTGCTGATGCCTGGAAAACAAAATTAAAGGGTCTTACATTTTCATCATGTTCTGTTCTACAGCCAAGGTGATATCACTGGTATTACCGCTGCTGGTTTGAGAAAAATACACAGGAATTAGGAGACACTGTTTTTAGTGAACCTCCACAAACTGAAGTAGGTAAGAAAGTTATTCTCCAATTAACAACAAATATAGATTCAGTTTTTATCTGAGGATGATACTGATTGATCAAGCTACCAGTTTCCTCTTCTCATGGGACTGATAACAATCATGAAGCTGGGCTTTAGTGGGATGACTCATGCTAAAGGCTATAAAAGTAACTACTATGATTATTGAAGTGTTTTAAGCTCACTGCACCTTTTGCTTTATTTGGTACTCTCCTAGACCATTACTCACTTTCTTTAAAGTTCATTAAAATATATCAAATCAAAATAAATATTAAAAATACAACACTGTAAATCTCCTTACTCTTCAATGTTTTGAGTTAACTATAACCTATCTTATTGACCTGCCAGCAATCAAAATAAACCAGTAGAAAACGTAGCACACAGGCTATACATGCAGGATGCCTTTCAACATACCTAACAGTTGTGTCCCTGCAACACTACCAAAGAATAATGTGCCACCATCTTTATTTAGAGATAAATTTACATTTAATTAATTAAAATTTTTTAAAACTGCAAGTTGTATTGAAAACATCACACCTAAATGCCACCATAAGTATTATGCAGGTTGCCTCCATAATGTCATCCAAACTTTCCTTCTCAGTTCCTGGCTGGAGCTGTTAGATGTTATTACAGCACTATAGATGCCAAAACACCCTCACCACCATCAGTAATAACATTAGGCACAACAGATTCAGCCTCTCTATCTGCTGGCTGCATCAATGAACACACCAGACTAATTGCACACAGCTTCTCTGTGCAGGGAGAACATCAAGCATCACGTTGTCCACTGATGGCAGCATCACCACCCTTGACATTGGCTGCTGGCATCTATAGTGTACTTTGTTACACAGGATAGGAAATACCACCCAGTCTCACGTAGAAGATGATCTCTCAACTGCAGGTGCACATGCTGGATGGAAAGGGAGATTCCTGCAGTGCCCCCGACGCCTGCACATTGCTACCACCAGGCAGGAAACATCTGCAGTGCTGTCCCACGCATCGACAGGGACGTACCCACAATGCTGTAGACTGATTATCTTCAGTACGAAGTTGTCTGAAACAGCACCACTTCATTTGTTCAGCTGTTTGCAAGTTGGTGAATTAAACATTTAAACCATGTTTTATTTAATGAAATACGCAAGTACATATAAAGTCTAAATACATGCAAATAGTCCTATGGGTTTGAGTAACTAGTTATGCTGTAAACATGGAGAGAATGTCCAAAAAGATCCGACATGCTCACATGCACATATGAAACGTTCATTCTTCCTGATTTAACTCTCTTTTGAAATTGTTCTTTCCTACACAACCCTTTTTCACAACATTTTGCATGGCTTTATCATTTTATATCATAACATGCAGATTACACCAAACTATTTTTAAAAACACAGCCATTTAATCTGATACCTTTTTAAACTAAATTTCATTTTAAAATGTATTTTTATCTTTGGTCACTTTTTTATGGGAAAACCCCAATAGAGGTGCATGCGTTCTAACTAAAAATATTAATAGGTATTATTCTTTTTTTAGAATGTTAATTTGTATAATGTCTACTATATGTAATAATAATACTGAAAATATTAATTACAAGGGGTTTTTTTGAATGTTAATTTGTGTAATGTTTACTGTATATAATAGTAACACTGAAATTCTAAATTTCCTAGGAAACATAATACTGAGCTTAATAAGACTGAGCTGCATTTCCTAGGAAACAATAACATTTGATTAAAAGATGGAAACATCTAAAATGCACGCTTTCTTCAAAAAGAAGGCCCTTTTTCACAAACTCTGATATCTTCAGATAACTTTATTCAAAATTAAAAATTTAAATAATATCCATGTACTCCTTTCTCTCTTCTCCAGGGTAACTGCAGTTGTTTAATAAGAACTGCACATTAGGTTAAAATAGATAAAAAATATGAAAATAAAGGTGTCTGCGCTTAGGTGCTTACCGAACTCTTTTCTGAATCTGAAAGCAAACAGCCTTTTTTCGGTAGTGTTCCCGAGCCTCTCAGCTCTCTCCCCAGCAACCTGTCACCCAGCCGAATGCCTTCAAGCCGACTGCAGCTCCTTTCTTGCCCCATACTTACCTTTAAGAGTCTCTCAACTGTTCCACATGCAGTATCAGAGCAGTGTTACTGCAGCATCATTACTTTAGGGAAGGTGGCTCTGGTAACAAAGGCACTGGTGACCGGGGGGAACAGGTGTCAGAGTGAGCTGGCCACGACTGCATTGACACTGCTGCTTATTATTATTAAGAGAAAAACCCATCTTGGGTACATCTATGTGTGCAGCAACAGACCCCAAGAGTCATCTGTCCACAACCCTATGTGCTGGACTCTAATGTCTTTCCTAGCACCATGCTGGACGTCTGTTCCACCCCTTTCCTCTCCTCTCTGGGTATGAAGAAGAGAGAGAACAAACTTGCCCAAATACAGCCACTGTGTTCAAATACACTTTCATCACCCACTCTTCGCTCTTCCTCCTCCAAAGTGCTTTCCTGTGCCATATCCTTCTCATTGCACCTTCCTCCACAAACTCAAGCCTCATGCCCTTTCTGATCCCACCTCTCTTAAGTTGTCCCCCAGTTCTGCCAGAGCTCTCCCTCTGGCTGAGTACACCCCCAAAACACCACAGTAGGGCAAATATCACAGCTACGACCCCCTTGCGTCCTCTTCCAGGATCCCCTGCAGACAGTACGTGCTCCAAGCACTGACCCGTTTGCGAAGGACAGCTCAGGCAGGAGGAGAGTGTGCCAGGGGAGGGAACGTGCAACCTATACAGCCCGAATCAGTAACAGAATCGCCCTAATCACTGACAGAAACAAGATCATAAGGACTCCTTCACGCTCTTACAACCCTGAAACACCTTAGAAAAGTAAAGCCCATCAGCAACCCTGCCTTAGTTCCTCTACCTATAAAATGTGGGTAACACAATAACCTATTTCCCAAGCAACAGGTAGAGAGGTTTAGCTTAGAATTAAAAAAAAATTAAAAATTGGCAAAGGATAGTGTTATACAAATGTACATATACATTTATATATACAGATATAGAAAAAAAGATTGTTTTTAAATCCAAAGCTGGGCTTACCTGACTCACCTTCAAACTCACTATGAAAAATTTGCTTTGACTCACCTGAAACAAAACAGTTTAGAAAATTAGATTTTTAGAATTGTGAAAACAAAAACTATACCATTTCTATCACACTGTTCCTCATTACCAAACAGAATTGCATTGAAGAAATATACTTTTTTAGTTTTCATTCATTTAATTCATAATGCCTTTTATATTTGAAAAACAGCAGAACAGTTTGAGCTTAATTCCTTTTCTATTTGAAAAATATTACAGCTCCAATTTTTTATTTTTTAAAGAGCTAAGTACAGAGCAAATATATTTGCCAAGAACGCCAAGTGGGGATTTACTGTGTGTGAATATGCAATACGCTACTGCCACTGCCAAAAAAAGGCAAGTTAAACGGACACACGTTTCTACTCAGAAGTGTAGGGCTACAGGCAAAATGTGCATTTGAAAATTATATTGATATAATTGCACATCTTATGATAAGCACCCATGAAAATAGCAGGCCAGACATCTACGTGGACATCCACATAATATTGAAACTAGACTTGCTAGAATTAAAACTGTATGTGTAATACAGAGCATACATTTGTGTGCATTTATTGCATTAAAAGCTCTGGCAGTCTGAGACTTGACAAACACACAAGTATTTTCCTGTTCTTCAAATTAACAAGAAGTATTTTCAAGGGAAAGAGCATAATCTTGGTAGCACAGGGGATCATTCTGTAGAAAAATAACCATAATATTTCTATAAGAAACGTGTCAACATGAGGTGTCACTAGCAAACTGGTATCCAGCAGTACAAGTGCTATGTTGGCTCTTATTTATATCGCATAATAACAAATAGCTCCTGCACCAAGGAGTTTACAAAATGATGTATTTAAAAATCATTTCTAGCTCTAATCTTTTCTGCAAACAAGTACATTTAAAAGGATAGGCAGTCATGATGTATGTGATTTAATCACGCAATTTCTAATGCCTTAGCAAACATGCAAGCAAAACATCTCCTTGGTTTCTAAGAGCCTATAAATGAAGGGTTAAACACACTACTAAAACATAATAGCCAGTGCCTTTTGCTAACTCCCCTCCAACAGGAAGGTTGACAGATCCTGACCGCAGTAAACAATAGCTGGGATTGTACTAGCAAGAACTAGTTCAGCTGCATCACTTGCCAATAATTTTTTTAGCAGATTTAACATTCTTCTGTTTCCTTCACTTGAACAGTATGATGGGGGGGCAGGGGAGGAGGAGGAGGAGGAGAAGAGCAGATAAATTTCCATCAGAGCCTCAACCACTGAAAGAATTTGTCCTTGGTACCTGCCAAATCTGAAATTTCAGACCAGAGGCCAGCAGGGCTGTTTGGAGATGGCAGCAATGATCTCAGAGCAATGCAAACTGGGGCACGGGGTTGCTTTTGGCAAAATGTTTTCTGGCTGTACAATACATTGCTGGGCCTGGGGGCCCCCGCTCTCACCACCCCAACAGCAGCAGCACAGCCACCAAAGCACAGGACTCACCTTCATTCCACCACTGGGGTTCTAGCGGGGTCCAAACAAAAACTACCAACTCTACACAAAATATGTTTTACACCTGCAATTATTCCAGTGGAGCAAACATATACATGCATGTGTGCATATGTATGCACCTACTATACACAGATATATATCTACATGTAAAACATTTCAATCCCATTTGCATTCAAACCATTGCTGAACTAAAGGTTTCAGCCACAACTGAAGCATGTCAAAAAAAAAACCACACCTCAAAGATCTCAGTTGCTCACTATACTGTAGAACTAATTGTCAGAAGCAGAGGCCTTAGATGTGGTCAGTTCCCTTGGGCTACATATGCATACACGTTATGTTAAAGCCAGTAAACAGTAAGCAAAAGAGGCAGCCTACCTTCTATGTCATCTGGAGCTGTGGCATAAATGTTAGAAAGGTTAAGCTTCCGTCTGTCAGGGCACTCTCTATTTACAGTCAGGCTGGGTGATATCACTAGATCTAGCATTTCCTTATACCTGAAGGAAAACAAAGGAAAAATATAATTTATTCATTAATTATGCATGCTTACTAATGATTCAGTTTTTTCCCTAAGAGTATAAATATTAAAGCTGATTACCTAAACCCAGGCTTCATATAAATTCCACATAATAACATTCACTAAAGTTTTCATCAAAGGGAAATGCTGAATTAAAATGAAGTACTTGCTCCCTTGGAGATTACACCCATTTGATTAATGCTTTCCCTTCCTGGATTTTGCCATATGAAAACTAGATTTCCTTATCACTCATATGCCATCAGAGTGAGACTGTACACATCAGTGTCCAGTGAGGCTCCAGAACAGACTATTAAGGGCTGAAAATGAAGTTGAGGGCAGTTAACAGCGTTATCTAGTCTTACAAGATGATAAGGTTAGTACTGGTGATGGGATCAGTTTTCCAGGGGACACCTAAACCAGGCACCTAAGGACAATGTCCCGACCATTAGGTGGCAGTGACACAAGGCCAGTCCCTTTCACAAATAGCCTCATTGGATTTAACCGAAAATTTCAAACGAACAATAGATAAGACTTGAGTCTCCAAAGAAAAACATAATTGTTTGTGTGTGCGCATGACCTACACTATAATGAAAGCTTACAAAATCTGCATTGCACAAACACTTCAGAAAAGAGAACGACTTAAATCATTACTTCAGACCCTATGCACAACATGAATAGGTCTATTCATCTAAATACCACCATTTTCAATATACATGTCTACCTCCAGCTACACACCTTCTCAGAAATGGGCTCCAAAGACACTCACTTGCAACAGAGCTGCTTGCTTCCCTTGGAAGCGTTGGATGTTTTGGATGTGTACAAAACATGGCATTGAGTGCATAGATTTGCATAACTATGTTTGCAACTTTGCGTAAAGACAACGGGGTGAGTACAGTAAGGAAACTGTGTTACATTAGATACCTGCACAACAGCTTTTATGCAAGGCAGGTTTCCTGGACACCTTTACCCCCATAATGTTCTGCCCTTGTTTCCTGTGCAACCTATGCCTGCAGCTGGAACTGTGAAGAACCCACTGGCCAAAGACAACCTGAAGCTAAACTTGTCAATTAATTTTGCTCGTTTTTTTAAAAATACACACAATGACATGCGAACATATTTGAATTTTCTAAGACTACACCAATGTATTTTGCAGCTTTTGGTTCAGGGCCAGAACAAATGACGAAAAGAGGAAGACTCCAAGATGTTGTGTCCTTCTTCACTTTCTGCAGCCACATAGAGCATGTCCTCACTTCAGTACCCCAGAGGCTATTGGTGGGGATTAGGACTATTAGGGAAAAGCGTAACTGTGCTCTTGGACAGAGCAGGGCCCAGGCAAGAGCAGATGGGAGAGAGGGCATATGGTGGTGAGCAGATCTGAGGCACCCAGCTGCAGCCTGCATGGGGTCCCCTTTCCACTCAGTACCGAACACACTACCTGCAAAGGTGGCTGGCACACCCCTGCTCTCAGGCTGGGACCTATCTAAGCTGGCCTATAAAGGTAGCAGATGGCATGGCAGCAACAGGCCAGTAGCAAGCCATAGCCCACCTAAAACATCATGAAGTTAAAGACTACAGCACTTAAACCTGAAATCTTGACACTGGGCTTCTGCAATACTAATCTATGCACTTCTGTGAGAAGCAAAGAGGTTTGCTTTGATTTTCTGTTTAAATACCACTGTATGACTTTACCAGCTTTGAGAAACAGAGAACAATAAACCACATACTTTTCATCTGAACTTCTCCAGTCGCTTTTACAAAGCCCTTACAAAGAGCGTAAGTATTGTTATGAACAGGCACAAATCAGATGAAGTATTTTACCTGTAACTGAACAGCGAAGACCAAAGCTGAATTCATTTTCACTTTCCCCACCTAACAGCTGGAAAGACACTCTTCCCAGGCAGAAAAAGCATCCATCCTCTGTGAATTTGCAGAATGGCCAAAAAACTTTACTCAGTGCTAAAAGCACTGGAGCCAGTTACGCTCCAAACTGGCACGTGCAGACAGAGGTTTTACCGAAGCACATGTGCATCCGCTTCACAGGCAGTCTCAGGCACAGGGGAGGCAGGTAGATGCCTCGGAGCCACAGACTGTCAGGCAGTAAGGGATGGTCATGGATCTTCTGCACACTTTGCTTATTCCAGAGCAAAACAATTTTTCTCCTGAAACAGCTGATCTCACTCTGTCGCTGGTACAGTCAGGCTGCCACAGAGAAAGGGGTCAGGAAGCCTTTTGTGGTGCTTACTTCTCAGTGGGGAGGAACAAGGTCTCTCCTACAAGCAACTATGGCTCCCCTAAGGCTCTCTTAAAAGCAGCAGGCTGGGCAGGGGGTTTTTCCCAGAGGAATTACTTTATTTGAATCCACTGGCACCAAATTAAATTTTGTTTGCTTGGCTGAGAAGGCAGGGTTCAGTTTTATACCAGCTTTTCCTTTCCACTGTAAACAATGTCCAATTTTTTTCCCCCTTATTTCCTTAACGCTATACCTGAATTGAGGAAAAGCCCTGCTGTCCCAGATCCTGTCAAGCTGGGGACGTTCTGTGTTGTTTCTCAGATAACACATGCCCTCAGCATAATCCAAAACCCCATCATTCATGACACTGCCCAGACTGTTGCCAAGTGAATGGGAGCAGATGTTTAAAGGGAAATGATCTTTTATAATGATTGATAGACTTTAATTACATCATCGTTCAAAGATTTCATTAGCTACTTTCTGACTGATGATTTTTCTATTGGTTTTGTTCTCTTCACTTTTGTATTCACAAAGTCACATCACACTTCCCTGTATTTGTTCTACAACATTTTCCTGGTTTTTTTTTTTTTTGGTTCCATTTTTCTTTTAAGTATGTATTAGTTTCATGTACAAACAGGTAACTTTTCACAGAAACGCCTGCCTAGATGTGCATGTCACGTATTGTTTGCGTTGTTCGTGGCTTTGCCCGATTTGCACGCACCATTTACCGATTTGTTCATGTGCATTTCTCGTTTATGTACTTCTTCACAAGGGTTTCTGAAATTCCAGTTTTAACAATGGCAATCTACAGAAAATCTTCAGTAAAATAATGGAACTGGGATGGTATTTAACACAGTAAATGACATGCTGGAGTGCAACTGATGAAAATATCAGGTTTTTGTTTGCTTGCTTTTTAAAGCAAAAACATTTTCTGGCTTAAGTAATGTACAGTAAATCAATAATAAAGTTTGATGAATATGAGCTTTTATTAAAACCAGTGATGGCAGCATCTAGCATGTTGGGCTGACAGACATCTGGAAGAGCTTTTGGCTTCTATAATTAAGAAGAACCTTGTGTGAATTTGGTGCTCGGCTTTTCCGTTAGAATCTCCTCCTCAAAAACTCAATATTTTGCCCTGAAAGTTGGCCCACAAAATCTCTGCCAAGAACAGAAATTTTTTTCTTTATTAATGTTTAGGAAGGAAAAAAGAAAAATGAGAGTCTTCTTCAGTCATTCCGAAGCTAGGAATGCCAAATTAAACATTTTAAGGTTTCAAATTTTTGATTGAGGTATTGGGGTAACCTACAAATCACATTTGCTTTTACTATGATGTTCCGAAGGCAGCGATTCCAGATCCAAACTCAAAACACTCAAACGTGTGCTGAAGATCAAACTATTGAGCGATCCCATCTCTCTCCAGCAAAGTACTCAAAGATGAGCATTAAGTGCAATGCTGAAGCGGAACCCAGTGTGCAGACCGAGTCAGCAAGGTGCTCTGTACACTGATGGTGGTGAGAACTTGATGGATAATATTTTGAAAGGATGAAAAAGAAAACCACCACGGCGTTGTGGGCAGATGCAACCACACCACAGCTCTGCTCAGAAGATAGTATTCTGGCTTTAATACATACATGAAGTGGAAAAAATGTTCAAAAGAGCACTTGCAAGGCATTTTCAGTAAATAAGACACCTGGGTAGTACGTAGTACCAGGGTAAACTCAATGGCCAAGTGACAAAGAGACTTCAGAGGGAATGTATGCAAGGAAGAGCATTTGCCCTGTAATGACAGTAGTCTGTAGGAGAGTATTAAGCAACAGCAGGTTGATGGTACAGTTCAGAAAGGACATACCAGGAGTAGATGACAGTATGGGGGGGGAAGAAAGTGGGCATGGTTGTGGAAAAAATAAAGCGAATGAGCTCTGCATCTGCCATCAGTGGAGAAATTGATGAGTTATGAGCCCTGCAGAATGACGTAGGTGAGAAATGAAAGACAGGACTCCTGCCCTTGAGAAAAAACCTGCCAGATCCTAAAATGGGAAAGACAAGATACTTTAAGGGAGTAAAAAATCGCAAGTGAAGTTTGTCCATGAGGGGAGAGGCAAATCTAGAAATGACTCTCCCTGCAACAACCCCATGCGACGATCTTCTCGAGAATTTTTACTTGTATGTGGCTAGAGGCCAAATACACTAAATCTTCCTAAACATATGCATATGCCAACACAGAGCCCAAGGCAGGAGAGGTACAAGCCAAGTCCTCTGCTTTTAGCTTTGCTGGGAAGGGGAGGAGTAGAGAGAGATTGCAGCCTAATTGCAAGAGTAACATTTTTGTCTTGCTTCCATGACTTTATCTGGTTTTAATTACTTGATCAACTGCTTTCACCTTTATTTTCCTCAAAAAATGGTGCAGATTACTAAGTAGAAATCTGCAACTTTATGACGCCAGTGCTATTCAACAAAAAAGAAGACAGTGTGATTCCCCATTTCATTTCAGAAGTGAACTACTAAAAGGTAACTGCAAAAAAAAAAGTGTGAAGATGGCTTTCTGAATCTCTGATTCAAAGAAAACAAACAAACAAAACCCCCAAATCCTACAAAGTTTGCCCTTCCTTGTAATTTTTTTCCATGCGGGTAAAATTTTCAAAAGCACCTGCTATGTCTCATTCATTTTCAGTGGGAATTCAGACTTCTGATGTTTTAACTCCTTGGGAAGCATGGCAGCTTAGCCAGCTTTGCTAGGACTAACTGATTGCAAAATTACACTCCCCATTTTACTCCACTCCTGCACAAAAAAAGGAATCATTCATAAGCAGGGAAAACACTATTATCTTGCAGCCACCTTCCAGGTGGTATAATAATAGGGAATCTCCCGTACTGAAGATTTTGGCTACTTCTGTCCACACATTTCAAAATCAGAGGAAAGTAATTTCATTTCCTCTGTCAGTACATTCCTCCTCACACTGTTAGGACATTTTCTCTCCATCTATAACAGATCCTTTGTTCCTTCCATTTCAAAAATGCTTCAGCAGGTGAAAACCACGACACTATTTTCTCTTTTATAATGAATCTTAGCTCATCTAAAAGGACATCTGATAGATGTATGCAGGAAAGGCCTGAACAGGCATAAAGTTAAACCTGAGCTGGCATAAATGCTTATGTACAAGACTGACAGTACAGCCGTGATGACAAGATATCCTTTCAAGGTGACCTGCAGGGCAGCATGCCTCAGGCTGTTTATATTCCTGAGAGCTGCCTTTCGCTGATGTAATCGGACAATAAAAGCAGCAGTACTTGTCTGGATTTATCATTGCCCAGCCCGTTCCAGACACAAAAGAGGGCTCACAGTAGTACGGCTTGTAGCACAGCATCTGGGGGTGGGGGTACATAGTTGCATTATTCTCCAGCACATAATATCTCAAGCTAAGGATTAAACCAAGATGAACAAGAGAGAAGTTACGTGCTAGATAGGCAAGGGACAAAGCACATCAGACTGAAATCAGAAATTAAATTGAGGTGGTAGTGAGCCTGCTCCAGGTGACAGGCACACAGCTAAGCCTTCTTGCAACTGCTGATCAGATTGAACGAAGTATGAGAGATGAGAAAAAATACATAGATGAGACAAAGAAGGAGGTGGGGGGTATACTGGCTAAACTCAAGCCCATAGCAATAAAAATCTTCATTTCAACTGAAGCAGGATGCCATTCGCTTTCTAAAAGAGCTGGGGAGAAAGCCCCATCTGAGCAGTGCCTATGTGTGGCTCAGAGAAAGCTGGGCAGAGGCTGCACATGGGGCGTGCACAGACACCCAAGCCCTCCCTGGCCAGAGGACAGCGGTCTCGAGCTGTGCTTCATTGCATCCCCTCATCACTCTCCTTGTCTATATATTGTCACACGGTTTTTCAATCTTACTGTTGGTCTTCTGAAACATTCAACTTTTGTTTAGTCCAGCACTGGAATAGCTGGCCCCAAGGTTAAGAAAAGTTACACCTCTAACAAAGTAAGAGACATACACAACTTGTGCTTCAGTTTAAACAAAAAACACAGCTCAAAAACAACCACCCCAAAACCTGAACTAAGAGCACAAGCACCCAAGTAAGACCTGGATCAGAAATAGGTTTGTTAATTCAGTAGTCAAATAGAAAACTTTTCACAAACAGCCCTTCCTTTTCCCTATTAATTCCATGTACACCTAAAATTATTCACTTCCGTAAGACAAAAATTTGTTTGGGTTTACATTAAGATATTCAAATTCCTTTTTCTTCTTTAAATGTGTTAATTCTAAACAATTCTACGAAAAATAACTGAGAAAATAACAAAATAGACCATTTCTGTCACAATTCTGAAACTGCTATTGTTTAAAAATACCCGAAGTATTCCAACAGCTTTAAAATCTTCCCCACATGGTTTTTCTGTTTTGGTTTGTTTTTTTTAAAATGAGACAGTCTTTTTGACCAAAATTTTACTTTCACTGGAAGTTTTTGTCTTGCTTTAAACCCATAGACCAGACAGTAAAAAACAGATGAAAAATCCTGTCTCATGAATTTTCTGAGCCAACTTCACTTTTTTTTTTTTCCTTGAGGAAAGCCTGCTGTAAGATTTTTGACTGCTTGGGACTGGCAAAAGTAATTGAATGCCTTGTTTCCCTGGAAGTCCTGAATTTCCAGAAGTACTGGCTTGCTTCACCAGGCTTCATCACCTGCTGTTCTAGACTGCTTTTCAATTAATTTTTTTTTTAAACACAGTTTCTTTCTTGTCTCAAACGTATTGATTTAAAAAAAGCAGTCTGTCTTCATTTAAATAAATGTTCTTTCTACTCCTAGCAAGGCTTCACTACTCCATTCTCCAGGTGCTCTTTCCCCAGTCCCCACATTGCAGACACAGGGCAATACCAAGAAGAGGGAGGCCAGGCTGGGCTGTGATCTCCCCCTGCACTTCCTGCAATTAACTCGGGAAGAGATGGAAGGAAGATAGACCAGAGGAATCATCAGCATTTTCTGGTTGAGCAGCCCAAGGTAAAGGGGTTTCAGTGCACATAAAAACAAACAAGCCAAGCTACCTTCACTGTTTGTTATGAAGGCACAGTCTGAAAGGTAGCTTGAAAATTTGAAGTGAGCTAATGATGGGGTTCGCGCCACAGACTTTCAATCTGGCAGCCTAAGCAGGAAATACATTATATAATTGCTTTGAGGCACTGGGTTTTTTAGAATTAATTTCAAGACTAGTATTTAACTTAGAATACATCAAAATGAGAAAGCTGAATTTTTCAGAATGCCTTTTTTTGGTCTATTAAACCTGTTTGCTAAATGGAGAAACATTTGCAAAAAGTCTTATTATTTGCCAGAAAATAAAATTACTCAGCTGTCTTACTGTGGACAATCAAGTACCTCACAGAACAGTCCAAGTTGGTAAAGAAACGCTACAAGCTTATAGCCTACAGTAATTTCAAAAATAAGATTGTATGTGTATACATACACATATATGCATACACAAACGTACATATATGATCTCTTTCAGTTTCCACATTTCTCTTTAACATTCACAAGCTTTTTAATTCCATTACACCTCTTCCTATTCAGATCCCCCAAGCGTGCCAGGGCTGCATGTGACTGCAAAAAAACACCCTGGCAGCTCCAGCTGCAGAATCATGGCCCATGATGCAAAACAACTGCCTCCAAAGACAGGGCTTCACAAACCAGGTACTGTAGGGTCCTACGCATGAGACTTATCTGTCACAAAAACAAATAAAATAACTCCTTCCACAAATTCTGCAAACAGCACACAAAAGCCACTGCCAGACAGGCCTGAAGTAGCAGACAGCTGCTACGGCAGCTACGACTGCTGGCTGAACACATCCTTCAGTTACGGGGCAACATCCATTCTCTCACCACAAATACAACCTGTTTTGAGCCATGTGTCCCACTCAGGAGCCTTTCACTCTGTTTCGGTTTCAGCTGAACATTAGTAGCAACTTAATTTTTCCTTCCGCTACTTAGCAGTCAAGGGAAGGAAGAGAGGAACTGGATAGTTTCTTAACACCAAAAGAAATGAAGATGGTTTCACGCAGTGAAAGTTGGCCATTATCTGGAACGAGTGGCAAAGGGAACCATTTTCCAGGAAGTTTTGTGCCAGACAGCTTTACCTTGGGGAGAGGAGTACTGGCTGCAGGGATCGCCGGCAGCTGCCTTTCTCTGCAGACAGATGGCTTCACGTTGTTGTGGATTTAAATGTGCATGGTTACCCATAAACATTTACACCAGCCAGATCCTAAGGAAGAACTCCTCATTCAAAGGGCAGAGATGCATCATTCACGAAGTTTCCACAGAAAAATAAATGTACCCGAAAATACCTGCCCACAATAGTTGAGAGGTAATAAAATCCACAGGTAATTGTGTGCAGGAAAGGGTGGTGCTTACACGGAAACAGTTCTCACATAGGACACAGTGAGAAAAATTAGTTCTGCCGCAGAGAAATAGTAGATCAAGCCCTGGTCTTAGACTCAGAAAACCTGGTGTTTTCGCCCCACTCTGCTCCTGGTAACTCAGCTGATCCCTAGGCAAGTCCTTTGTGCCACCACTGTGCTCTGACCTTTGTGTGCCTTCTCTACAGAGACTGCAGGACAAGTGTTCCTCTTCTGTGCATGTGAAGCATCGACCACTGCAATGGTGTCCTACTTTCAGTGGGACCTCCAGGTACTGCTGTACTAAATAAACAGCAATAACAAAAATTATATATATGTAATTTTCCCTAGGGCTGCAGTTTATCTTGAAGTAACATGAAGCAGCTTCTACTGAGTTCTTCCAATGTGGAAAGCACTTTGTGACTGGACCACGTCAGACTCAGCACTGCTAGCATGACTGCATCAGTAGCAGGAGATTTTAGAAAAAATGTTCCTGGGTGTCCTGAGCGCATTAGCATCCACTTAGTCCACAGGCATGATACTGCTAAACACTGTCCCACAAAAGCATCATTTTACGGACAGACAGGAGGAGACATGGACTTGTGCTAACCCTGGTATGAGCCAAGCGTGCACTGATCCCACAGTTTGTACTGGCCTGGCTATCTTCACCAGCCATATTTACCTTTGCAGCTACATTATGTGAATGATCCAGGGAAAGCAAGATGGACTGAATACTCCAGACTCTCTCAGAAGGCCCTGACCAACTCCTGCCAGAAGGATGTTGTAGGCAGACTCAGCTGCCCATGTGCACTGGGGCCTTAGATGCTGCAGGGCTGGCAGCTGCCCCTACAAAGAGCAACATGGTGCAGTATAACAGTGCATGTTGCCACAAGGCTGGGTCTGTAGTGTAGCTGTTGAAGGTGACAACAACAATTCCAGTTTTGCTCCCAAGCCCTGTCACTAACAGATTGGGCAAGTTTCTCAGGACTACATTAAGGCCTCTGTAAAACTGGGAAATACAGTATAAATTGCCAATTAAGCTCTTTTTAGGAGCTGGAAAGTGCTCTGAAATCTTCAGGTGAAATCTGTTATACCACTGCAGTATCAATATCCATGGTGATGAATAATGACCACCCTGAACATGAGACAGCCAAGAAGGAGGTGAGGCACGAGAGCTGTCCTTTAGGACATGTTCTCTCACTCATTTTTGGTCCAAAAGCTCTCCATTCCCAGACTATGAGAATTTCTTCACCCTTTTGATTTACTCCTTAAACCTCTCATAGTCCTGCAAAAGCTCCAAGAACCCAGTGAGAAAGGTAAGGCTTCCCTTTTATAACAGGCCTGTGTCAGCACCTCCATTCTCAGCCTGTAAAGGACTGGCATTCAGGGAATAATAATTCAAAAAGAGCTATGGGAAAAGAACTATGAAATGTAAGTTAGTAAAAGGACCTTGGATGTGAGGGAAAAGTCTAGCATAACAGTACAGGTGAGGCTGGAGTGAGAATGACGTACCCTCTCCTTGGTTAAATCCCCTAAGTCAGACTTTCTCTGACCAGAGAATACAGCAAAGAGGAAGGTCTGCTGTACGTGTACAAGGTTGAAAGCACCTTTCTTTGATTGGGACTCTTCTTCCCTCCTCCTGCCCCTAGTGAAGGAAGGGAAGACTATCTCATCTGTCTGCAGGAATAAACCAAGGAAGATCATTCTCAAGGATTCAGAAGCAATGAATGCCTCATGTTTTATATCTTTAGTACACTGTTTCCTCTATTTATGAAGTATCTTGATGAGGGAAAACACAAATGCCGGCCTCGTTGTCCTAAATGCAATTGATGCCCTACATACTAGAATGAAACGCGACAAAGTTTGTGGTCTCTCTAAAACTGAGGACACTTTCTTAAGAAACTGGAAGTATAATATAATTTAACAATGTGTCTGAAAACCCTGTACTGCTTTGGCTTAGTCTCATAGTCTGGAATTTAAGCAGCCTCCCAACCATCTCTCAGCATCTCATATTAAAAAAAAAATATTAAAATAAAAAAATCTTTGTGGTAGTCCATTACTACACGTGAGGGAGAACAAAAAAAATCTACCCCCCACTCCAAGCTGGCTTCCCTAATTGTTTCTCTTTGCCTGATGGATTTTTGGGTTTGGGTTTTCAGGGTGAGGGGGAGGGTTTTTCTTTTTCATTTTGGATTTTCCTTGCTGTGGTCTTAATTAAAGCATCACTAAATCAGAACTTGTGGTTCCCAAGTAACTGCTGATTGAGCATGTCTGTGGCAGCAGTGGAACACAAGCCCTGCTACCTGGTCCAAGGGCAGTTTGCCTGCTAGGGCAATGGATTCACCCTAAGGCTCAACACTGCATGGGTGGGAAGGATTCTCTTGTCCCGCTTCTGCAAAATCATGACAGCACATTTAATATCAAAGTCAGGAGGCCCGTGTGCTCTTGCTAGGAAAAGCCATCCTTCAACCCACCTGCCTTGCTCTCCTTATCAAGAAAACAGGAATGATGGTGATAAGCCTATGAGACTTCTGAATAAAACCGCTCTATTAGAGCTAAGGTTTATGCAAATACCAGATTCACAAAGTTTAGACCATTCCGTGATCAACAGAACTTCTTGCTGGATCATCTTCAAACATGTTGAGTTAAACTAGTTAAGCCTAATAATGTAAAAAGAGCTGCCTCCCTCCTTTTGATCCTGCTTAACACTTCTTCATAAATGCTATAGGCAAAGCTTGTACAAGCACTAATGCAATGGCTACGAAGAGTACTACGAATGCAGGTGCTTGTTCATTATCACTTAACCCTGAAGCTGCTTTCCAAGTGCATGGCCTGAATGTACAGCTGATTTGCTCCTGAATTATGAAATCCAACTGTACTCTGATATACTTTCCCTGGCTTGATTTGATGTAAGTCAGGTTACCAATCTGGATTTAGTAAATATCGTGGTTAAATAAATCAAATTTATAAACTTCTAACATTCACTTAGTCACAATCCTTTCTCTTTGTTTGAAAAGAGCAGAGGGTGGTCTTGGAAGAGAGGCTATCACTCAACTAAACTTCAAGAAGTTATCCTTCTCTCCTCTTGTTCACTGATAGAATTAAAACCATTGTTTCCTCCTCTTTTGACTCTTAATAAAATAAAAATCAAATGTCATTATTAATAATGATTATTGATCTCAAATAATTTACCTGAAGGAGGAAATGTTTTCTAGAGGTTACAGCCAGGAAGTCAAAGGCTTTCATTCCCAGCTCTGACACGAACTCATTGGCCATACACAGCACATGTCCTTTGCCCATTCCCTATTATAGGGGCTGTTAAAGGTTTATTTAACTTGAGTTCTACACACCAAGTAATTCTTGGTTACCGGAACTTGGGTACCTCCATGTGCAAGTGCTAGGTTTTCATCTGCCCATACAAATGCAGAAAAGTTTGTGCTGTCATTACTGGCAACTATATATGCATACCAGATATGCATTTTTACAGCACCAAGCTCCTCCTATGCTTTTAAAAACACAAGAAAAAGTTATTGTTTAGGTTAACATCTTCAAGAATCTGTGTGAAATGTGTAGGAGTTACTCTGCTGGTAAACATTATTTCGGTAGTGGAAATTGGTTACTTCATCAGTAGGAATAACAAATTGTAAATTTTTTTGTTCCTGTATCTCTAACTGGAAGGTCCAAAAGGGATGTTCTGAATTAGGCAACAGGCTGATGATGGTAGTTTATAGATAAAAGTTAAGTGGAGCAGACTTCTCATTTTAAAGAGTTACAGTACAACAGTAATGAGCAAAGTAACACAATCTAATTGCTGCATATCTTGGGGATGTTAGGAGGAAAAAGACAACTAATCAAAAGCAATGCTTGAGCAATAACTGCACTTTGATTTGTCACTCGTGCCATTAATAGTGTGGAAATAGCCAAGGGGAGAAGGAGTTTACTCAGAGTAAGGGTTCACATGGTGTTTTCCTTGATATTTATTCCATTAATATTTTGTTTCTGTGGATATTTGAGAGTCAGGCTAAAATAACAACATCGAAATAACAAATGGGACAGTTTGATTAACTTTGTGGGTTCAGGTGGGCTGAGGTTTGATTTCCCAAGAGTTTTGCTGTGACAATAGGATGAAGCTTTTTCTTTAAGCCCAGGCAAAAGCTAACTTGGGCCCAAGATCCCAAAGCTGTTAGCATCAGGTTTATTTTCAAGACAGAGGGAAAGGATTTTTACAGACATGACCAGAGGATATTATCAAACAAGGAAGAGTTATGGAGCACCTTTGCAGAGATCCTGCCATCCAGTCACTGATATACCACAGGACAGCATGGAAGTGAAAATACCAAATGACAAATGCACCAACTCAATGCCATTCACACAAACGTCCTTGTTTTCCTTTGCAAAGTCTGATCTGATAAAGAAAAACACTTCCTGAAAGTGCCATTTTATTATATTAAGCAGGCCTCAAATGACTTACCAAAGTACAGAGGGATGCTGACATTTGAACTGCAGGAGTTTTGTTTTCCGTCTTGTTTTTTCCCCCTGTGACTATTGCATTTGAATAACTGGAATTTTTAAAATCCCTTTTCCTCCTTTCACCATGATGTAATGCAACTGTTGCACAAGACTAACAACGCAGAGCTACTGCTGCTGGAGCCAAGTTTGGCACCAAGAGAGATTAGGGTTGGCACCAAACACTATGATCTTTAAAATAAATTTGGCAGACACACTGAAAGAGTTTGCCATTGCTGCCATAAACAGCATACAGAGCAGTAAATGGAAAAGTGCTGAAACAGACCATGGTTTTGTTACTGGAACAAAGACGCCGATTAGCTAACCCCTTAATCTAGCACCTACTTATATATGAAAACTAACGAGTTTTACAACAGCATGTCAAAATTAAGGGCAGTAGCAGGGACCAAACTGTAACGTAACAGTGCCTTTCATATGTCCATCATACCAAACTGAGCCTACAAAAACCACCAGCTAGCTACCTATTAGCCAGCAGAACCTCTGTGCACAACTGCAAGTTCCACTAGATTATTCAAAGAAAAATACTTGATTCATACAAGAACACATCTGTCTCAACAAATTTCTCTTTCCAATACATTCCAGTTATGCCTTCCTGAGAGGGAATTTGCTCCTACTCAGTGATGCTGGAGCAGTGCTCTGGAAAGAAATGCATATGCATATTTTTCTTTTTTTAAATGCAGCTGGAACGGAGAAGAGAAATGCAAGTTTTCTTCACTGTATCCCCCTCTCCCAGCTTGAACTGAAAAGAGTGTGGGCTGATTTTCTCTGCTCTATATAAGGGTCTGATGATTTGTGATGTGGACATATGCCTGCAACTGGACAGATGCCACCAGCTTATTTCACACACGCAACTAGACAGCCATGTAATAGCAGCATTTTTCAGTTGCTGCTCATTTTTTTTAAACTCATTACCTCTAGCAGAAAAACTCCATATTCCATTCTAATTTCCCCAAATTTTAAAACTCTGTAAGCACCAACTCTAAAACAAGGGACCACCTTCACCAGGCAGATAAAAGTCAGAAGTATGTGCGGTGCCGTGACAGCTTTTTGCCAATCTGGTTAGCACTAAAACATGTAAGAACGTTCAAAGCAGATTTCAAATGATTTATCTGATCCTCGGTAGTAACCATGCACTTTCATAAATAATACTGACAAGCACTCATACTAGGATATCCAACATGGTGTTTGTGTCTTAAAGCCTCCTGTTGCAACTTACTTAGGCATAGGTGAAAAGCAAGAATTGGTTTAAAGGTGAAAACTTGACCTTTTTTTTTCCCCCCACCTCCAAAAGTCAAACAAACTGAAAAAAATAGGATCTGATTACTACGGCCTAACTTTTTCTCTGATGGCTTCAAATTCTTCAAACAAAACTGTCAAATCTGAAAACTAAGGACAATTTGAAATGACCACAAACCATGGTATATTTTACTGGAAGATGTTTACAGCTTCAATGACAAAACAAGCATCTTAAAGCCCACTTTGTTTCACTAAAGAGCGGTTTCCTCCTATCATGTTATATACCACTTACCCTTGGGATCACCAGTCCAGCTCTCAAGAAGCTACTCTCCAATACAGCTCATCACCTCTGAGGCTGCCTGTCAACAGCAACTGCTCAAGCAGAATGCCAAATCAGGGGACTGCTGTAAACACAAGAGTGCTGGGATTCAAAACAGCAACAGAGATGTCTGCTTCATTTACAGGACTCCAAGGCAGCTCAACAAAATTCCCTGCAGGTACAGAAAATAGCAGCAACCCAGAGTTCATTCAAATAATCTAAGAAAACGCGTTTATCATCTGTACAGATTAGGAAATCCAGCTGTAAATAAAAGCCAACTTTGGCTTCTTGGATATCTAAGAATAAGTTTACATGTGCCATTAAGAAAGTGACTGCCTTAGACTTAAAACTCAGATTTGATCTGCAACATATCCCTAGCTTAAAGGCAAATTTCTCTCACATGCAAGGGACTTCAAAGGCCCTCACCATTTCACAGCCCACAAGAGTAGCCCAACAGCCTAGTTCAACAGTTGATGAGTTTCCTGACATTGGATTAACTCCAGCTCATCGCCTTCAGCAGTTTATCTCTGACACTTTTAGGGAATAACTTCTACAACAGACAAAAGAACCAAATAATTTCTTCCCTCCGGCAACTACAGGATGGCACAGATATGACCAATTCACTCATAAGCAGCATGCAAAGATGCTCTCACTGACCCCCATTGTTTGGAGCAACGAGCTACCAAACCAAAAAAACCAAACCCCAAACCAAAAAAAACTGTGCAAAATATCTGCATGCAGCACTTGGTTTCCAAAGGAAATACAGCAGCTCACCTCTTTTCCCTCCTCCTAGAAAAGTAGTCCTGGTAACTCTAATAGAAAAAAAAGGAAAAAAGAGAGCGTGCCTAATTTCAGGGGATTTTTATTACTGCATATACAGGAGTAAAACAAAAATTGGAGTAAAGGGGTTTGAGCTCAGACAAATAACAGTACTAATTAGTAGTTCAGGGAAATTAATGTAGAGAGCCACCTTAAAATACTAACATCAATAAAACCACAATTAGGAAAAAAAAAAAAAAAAAAAAATCACTTTTTTCTCAAGTGGAATTGTCCGAAATGGCAAATTTGATGCCATAGTCCAGTGGCTAGGGCTCTCATTAGGGAGACTTGGATTCAGTTCTGTGTCAGCCACAGGTTTCCTGTTACTGGAGTATTTTACAAAGCCAACTCATATTTAAGATGCTTGCCTCTATTTCCCTTCTCTGTAAAGTAGGGATTACTGCTTTTTTCCATGTCTGAGAACACTGAGCTCAAAACCATGAAGATAATGTGCTGCACTCAGGTAAGTCAGCACTAGGGCATGAACGAGAAAACTATACAAGTGCCAGAGGCAGAAAAGGAACCTTACACCTACTAAAAATGCCATGAAACCAACACGTTTCTGATTTTCCTTCCTACTTCGCAATCTTTCTCTGCTCCTCTGACAAAGCAGAGAGCAGACACCGTCTGCAGTTGCCCATACAGAACAGAAGCCTAAGTCTCACAATCCTATTTTCTCCTAGACCACATAACATCCCTCCTCCTTCCTACATCCAGCTTTTGCATGGCTAAATTCTCCCTTTAATTCACATTTGGCTGTGTAACTCTTCTATCCCAGTCATTCTACTCCAGTTGGTCTGTTTCTACCCTCGAGCAATAGGTGCTAGGTATGTCGTGCATCTTCTGTTAGCACATGTCCTGCCATGGTTCACATTAAGCATAACCAATCTGCTAACCCCTGGACAGCTGCTGGTTTTACAGGCTGTCATCACAAAGACTGCCTGTGTGCCTGCTTGTGCAATTTTGATTCTTTAGGAGCCCAGCAACTGAATTCATTCAGTTCAGCTGCAAATTTAAGCATGGAATTAAAATGCCACAATTAAGAGAACCAGCTTCGCTTAGTTCAGCTCCTCTTCACAAACTAGCACTGGGGCTCATCTAACATCTTAAAATCCTGCATCTTTCACTTCTAACATAGTTCATGAAAGTTAATAGGGTGCACCTTCAGCAACAGATATTGCAGAGTAAATGGGTGCAACAAAGATCCCAGACTGCAAGCTTCCACAAGAAAGGACAGCCTGCACCAGAACTTCTCCCTCTAAAACTGGTCTAGGAACTACTTCCTTAGTGTGCATGTATCAGTAGAGTGGAAGCTGAGAGGCACAAAAAAAATAACACAAAACCAGAAGAATGTGTGTCATAAAAGTAAAAAAAAAAAGCTCCTGGGACATGGGCCTGAGAAAAGCCTTTTGAAATGTTATGGAGTACTACCGAAAAACACTAGCTCTGTTCCTTTCTGTGCACTGGAGAAAAAAAACACGAAAACTTTCAGTACAATTTGTAAACAAACAAAACAAGTTTCTTCTAGAATTATACTCCATCTCTTTCCCTCTATCATGGGACTGTCCACAAGAACTCAAGTTTCTGGCTCATTGGAGAAAAGGTTAACAACATCTAACTGAAAAAGGCAACTTTTTTCTTGTCCTGTCACATACCACTTTGCCAGTAAATACGTAGACAAATACTTTGAAAAGCATGTACACACACCTTAAACAAAAATGCATGTTTTAAAAGCAATAACCTGACACTGAGAGCTATAAGAGTTAAGATTTTTGTCAAAGTATACATTTTTCCATACAGTAGCTGAATTATGAATATTTTAAAGAGCAGTTTATTAAGCACAATACAGCATATCTCCTACTCAGCTCTATAAAGTGTGTCCAGTGCTGTACAAAGCATTAAAAAGCACTTAAATTTGGAACTTGCTGGCATCCGCTGGCACAGCAGAAGAATTAAGACAACTAATCTAACAGCCATCTTGAAACACGGCAGATTTATACTGTGGATTTAGACATTAACTGTAGTTACCTGACTTATATCAGAACACAAAATGAGTAGTTGTGGTCTCTGGACTAATGTATTGTATGGCAACACCTGAAATACACTCTCCCAACTCTAGGTTGCTGAAGCTAGTTACATTCCTTCTTAGTGGAAGCATTCAATTTTGGTTAATACAAAAGCGTAGTCAAAGAAAAAAGCCAAATAAGTCAGTTTAACAAATATCTACATACAGAATGGTTCTATTGGTCTTTTGCATTGATATAGCACTGAATTTGCAGGCAACACCCAGCAACTGAAAATAGGCATGATTTAATAGTCCAACACTTTTTTTTCATGGTATACATTTATGTTTATTTTTTAAAGGGAAGAGGAGATAACAGCAGAGAATCAGTGGTATAAACATTATCCGTAGCTGTATGGAAACTTAAATCTAAGTATGTATTCAAGAGTGCAATGCATGGGAAACACTGCTAAGTGGTTTTAGAAGTCAGAATCGAAGCTTGGTGAATTCAAGGGAAAAACAGAGTTACATGAATACCACATGAATCTACGAAGAACTGAGTGTATAAATTAAATTCTAGAAAGGCTGGCAAAATTACCTTCAGTTACACCAAAACTTTGGGTTCATGCTATGGTTTTCAACAGGAGTACTCAGGTGGGCAGAACTTCAGGTTTAGTTCTCACTCCAAAATGGGGTTTTCCTGTGGCCTATAAAAATACTGCACCTCTTACCATCTCTACTCCTTACATTAGAGTAGCCCGATAAGCATTTGCACTCCAGGGCTAGAGGCTGGCAGAGATGTTACAGACTTGGAAGGTACTGAGCAAACTTTTGTGGATGCTTCCTGTGAGGACAGAAGCTAAAGATGTCAGAATCAGAAATCGCTCCTTCCTCATATTCTGCCAATAGCATAAGTCAAGATGCTAAGAAGCTTTTCACTGTCATTTTGTTTAAATATTTTTAAAGACTGCTATCAAGGGCAACACTGAGGTAATATGAGAGCTGAGCCTGGCCTCTCCTCTCCACTTCCCATCTGCCAGGCCCCTCTCTCTGCAGTTTATTTGGCAGAAAGGCATTGCACAGCATCTCATCCAACACTGCCACAGGAGTGTTCCTGAACATGATTAATATGCTAATGATACAAATCTCCAAACAGCATGTTAGTACTGCTGATGATTTATGAAATGTCAGAGATCATTCTCTTACCAGCGATAAGCTCTTTCAAGCTGGTGGTTTTGTATGAAATCTCTTGCAATTGCTAAGACTAGTCTCATCTCTGCATCGTTCCCAGGCAGTGCAGAGGCAGAGAACTGCAGCAAGGATTTCTTTAATGAATTGCAGGTTACGTATACACACAAATAATATAGAGGGTCAGATTATGAATTCTTGCATACTTTCATACGTAAAAAGCCCAGAGTTTGCTTTGGAACAAAGACAAGCCTCACTGGGCAAACGCTCTGCTTGGTCTGCTCTCCTCCCAGGATGCAAGTGCGCACAGCAATTGCAAAACTAGGGAACACGTTTCCTTTTCTCAACTGCTCACAATATTGCCCTTGGCACTCCAGTGGCCCAAGATACACGGTTAGAGATTCCAAAAATAGTCTCAGAAACTCAGAAAAAAGTCAGTAGTTTTTCACGTTTCTTGGGCAGATATTCCCTATGCCATACAATGCCCTGGAAACCCACAATATGACCCCCACGAGTTACCCTAGTCCCAGCATCCTCTTGACCAGAAAACACTAGTGATACCAAACTGCCCTCAGTTATGATTTGATGACTTTGATCAATGATATACAGCATATGTTTTTCTTCTCCAAGCAAGATTTGCAGTCAGCTTGTGGTTTCCTTGTGTTTATTCAAATTTAGGCAGACTATCAGTTATTTTTACCTATGTGGAATAATCACAGATAGCTGAAAATATTTAAGATGTGAGATCTTCACTATGACCAGCCAAGAACTCTATGGCTGCTTTTTCTGTTCTGACAAGTTAGGCCTTTTAACAAAAATATTTCAAAATTGGAATAGCAGGGATTTATAGGACAGTTTTGGAACTTTTCCTGAACCGTATGGACTGGCATTAGCTACTAATTCCTATAAAACTGCTACTAATTCCTATAAAACTATGCAACTGCAAGACACCTTTGCTGAATGCCATTTGAGCTTGTTTCCTGTTGCTACCTTCCCACAAGTGTGCTGTGTTTCTGAAGGGTGCATTTAGCTCTCTCCCTAGAGCATTTACTTGTCTCCAATACCGGTGTGCTGAGACATAGTTGGAACTCTATCCAGTTTCACTGTCTATAAAATAAGTCATTAATTTGTAAGCATTAATAAGCATGCCATCTATCAAGGTGTGCATGCCCAAGGTTAGTCAGGTGGGATTTTCCACTAGCGGTGCCTCCAAAGCCAGACGTTCGAACCACCTTGTACGCCACAAACATGGGGTCATTCTGGGCCTGCCCTGTGTGCTTTCCTGGCACAGAAACAACAATCTGGTCAGACTTCTACATGGAAACAAGTGATTTTTTTATATTGTTAAAAAAACCCTTCTCAATCCTATCACTATTCCTCTATCCATTCCACATGCACATTACTTCACTGAAATATTTCAAAGAATCCCATTCAGTAATGCCGCGTATTTCTCTGCACTGTTACAAGCATAGCGTCTTCTCTAAGGCTCTCCAGATTATGACATTGCACTGAGACCATCTCAAATCACCTCCAAGTTACTATTCCAAGCCAGTGAGAAGTGGAAAACCTGAATTTTGAACCCAAATACAAAGAGAAGTAACAGGCAGGAGGACACAAGATTCGGGAACTCAGTAAGAAATCCAGCCCTTCCATTCATATAATAACTAAAAATGACAATCCAGAATTGAACTGAGTATATACTGTCTAATAACTGTCGTGGCTCTCTTTTTACTTTAGCACAACCGATTAATGTGTATGCATTTAACACTAGGGCACTATCAGTAATAAAACATGAGTTGTACATTTGACAGAACTGCAGTTTTAAACCTGCACTTTGTTTTGTAAATCAATGTAATGGATTGCATTTGTAATTGGTTGCATTTAATAGGCAGGAGAAAGAGAACTTTACATACACTTGTTTAAATGTACTTCTGTGCTCAGACAAGCCTCAGAGATTTGGTTGTTTCAACTCTACAATTCTGTCCACAAGCTGGTAAAGCCATTATTGCCACAGAAACCTCACAGGAGCAATAACAAAAAAAATCCCCCAAAACCCACATACCACCAAAACAACCTATCTTTATCTGAATGCACACAATCTTACTGAAAAATATGCACACAATCAAGCTACAATCAGCTCTTAACACTAACAGCAATCTATGATGCCACAGATCACCTGCAAGTTAGGCCATGCATTAGGCTTTTAAAACTACTAAACATTTAACTCCAAATGGGCTCCACCTTGGTATTCTGCTTCCAGCCTGAAATGAATTGTAACTTCAGTCACAGAAGTAAGTCTCTAGGACCAACACTGCTGCACTCCTGGAAGCAGAAATGTTTGAGCAAAGGTGAGGAGGTCAGACAAGGGCAAAGTCCAAAGTAATTTTAAGTGGTTCAACTAAGTAGGGAAGGCTAATGGGAAACCATTTTAATTTATTACAGTCATCCCTAGTGAATAAAAGGACAACGTTTTTCTTCAGCAGCTTGATTACAAAGCAGTAAATCCCTCTGTGTATATAACAGACCTATGAACAGTATAGATCAAATGTCAAAAAAAGGTCTGCACTATATGTTGGATGTGGGAGAAAATATTAGAGAGTTGGGAACAGTTCTACATATTCAATCATTCTAATTTTTAAGTATTTCCAACATATATTCTCTATCTAGGAACAGACACATGTACATAATTTTGCCATTCTCATCTACAAAGACACAAAGTAATGACGTTTTTCCAGCAAACGTTTTTGGACCTTCCCGTTCCAAGAAAACCTAAGAAACATGCTCTTGAACATAGAAACATGTCCTCTTTCCCTCTGTCCCCATACCACTTTCTGACTCTTGCTGGCAACAAAAATTTATGCTGCTTTAAGTACTGGCTGCAATCTCGACTTTATAGACTCTAGGCAGCAACAAGCAAACAAAGCACAGCTCAAGGTGACAATACACTTCAGGTGCATAAACATCTTACATTATGCCAGGAAAGGATTTTCTCCAGTTGCTGACAGGGTTTTGTTCAGTGTATCAACTTCTTTTTCCCTGAATAGTTGCCATTTCTGACAGACCCATAGGCCTGCATACAACCAATAACTATTTCATTGCACTGGTCTAAGATGGGACTGAAAAACATTTAAAACAGTGGAAGTTGCAGCTACTCAGCCTCAGGTTCTTCCTTTAAAAATACTTTTTTTAGTCAGAAGCAGAATTTCTAGGCTTATAAATAGAATGTTTAAGTCATTAGTAATAATCAAGCTTTCCATGGTGGTGTCAGGGCAATGGTTGGACTTGATGATCCCAGAGGTCTCTTCCAACCTGATTGATTCTGTATAATTCAGAGGCAAAACCTAAATATTTGGTTTACTTTGCAACAAAATAATGACCTGGTCATGGCAATTTGTATCTTGTGTCCAGGCTGGTTTTACACACATTTTCCTCTGATCATAAGAAATAAATATTCTGAGGCAAGAAGCACTTTAGTCATACCTACATACAGAGTGGGGCTGGGACCTCTACCTGCTGCTGTAATACAACAGCCACCAAACACTGTCTGAACCATAAAACACCTTTTTGTAAGGTAATTTCAGTAGAGCTTGCTAAATAGTTTTGTTGATTCAAATTTTCAGGAACCTTCTTGTATTGGGTTAGCCTTTTGATGAGGAACATCAACCAGTCCTACAACTCTGGAAATCCTCAGGGTATAAATCCTAACAGCCCCCAGGGACCTCTTACAAGAGATGCTACACCATGTCTTAGCACAGGCTTGCAATAGGACAAGGGGCCTTCCCAGAGGTCTGGGGACATGATCACATTACCAATAGCTCAGCTATAGGGTGGTAATGCTCCTTGTGAGCGTTATTCACCTCTTCCCAACTAAAGGACAAAACGCTTCCGCTGCTGGCACCTCTACTGAGTAATGCATACCTGCTTCATCGGACACTCGTACCAACACTTCTCAACTTCACTGTCTTGAACTAATACTGTTAGTTGCATCCTCAACCAGGTTTTGGAAAGATGAGTGCTGTCTTCAATTAACTTTTCTATACAGCAGCAAAGTTGTATGCCACAGGCATAGTGTAATTTTTTAAGATGTTGAATTTGTAACTTTCAATCCATTTATTGTCAATAAAGAACTTTACAGCAGTTTAGACAGGTTGATACCGACTCTTGGCCAAAGCAGGCTCTAATGTTTGTGTTCTGTCTGCCCACACCACTTCCTGTCATTCTGCTGGCCAAAATGTTCTTTTCTGTGGTTTTGAAAAGTGTCCCTCCCTGCTGTGGACTACAGAACAACAGTTGGGTTTCATCTCATATATGGCTCTTTCGAGCTCATGGGGAGCAAGGCGAAGGAGCGAGAACAACGGGGGATGGGACCCATAGCTAAATAAATCAATGTTTCTTTGATCCTTTGGGATCAGGATGCTGTAAAAACACATGGTTATTAGAACTGTGAATTTATTGGTAAAGGAGTCAGTTACTGGCACTGTATTTCAGCATGAACTTACATTATGGTACTAAGTACAAAGCATTCATTCTGTTTGTGGCTATGAGAATTAATCTCTTCCATGTGCAGGGTGGCTGTGTGATAATTTAACTGAGATTCCCGTTGGTAGTCTGGGCAAGCACTCACCAGCTGCAGGGCTTTCAACAATGCACAAGATACAGTTCCAAGAGCAAATGATGTAACTAACATCTTTCTGAATGCTACCAAGCGGGACTAGAGCGGTCTGCTCATTTCAGGGTTTTCATCCAAGTAGGCCGTCAAAAACATGAAACTCAAAGGTGAGTTTCTCTCAAAACACTTCAAATACTTATCTTTGGACAGGATTCAATAACTAATGGACTTTGAATTAAATAGTCTGTTTCTAATATCTTGCATTTGCCTCAATAATAAGAAAAGGTCTGATCCTGATTATTAAAAATGAAAAAGTAATTTGAAATGTTTATGTGGATGGCAGCTTTATATGCAGGATAGAAATGCTCCAACTGCCTTTTCAATCCAGCTGGAACAAAGTTTCCATTTTTCTTTTTTTCGTGAAATTTCATTTATTATGAGTACTATGTCTTAGTAAGGCAGCTGTTGGCAGCAAGCTGTGAAATTAAAGTTGAGCTGGTTAGTACTCAGAGCCAAGATATAATATGCTTTTGTCAGAAGTTTTTCTTGTATATATGTAACCTACATTCAGTAATTAAAATAGCTAGTCAGTCAATCCTACCAACCCCACTTGATGGGAGAGTTAATGCTACTTTAAAATACAATTTCCAAATTGTACAAATTGCAACCAAAAAAATCAGGATTGCTATAGCTCATTTCAGTGAGATCTTTAAGTAGCCAATGCACCAATGACTTCAGAAACTCAGAAATTAAGGATTCCACATCCTCATCACTGTCCTACTAACACGGTGCTAGATTTTGGGCAAGTCACTTCTGACAAGATCCCAAATGGGAATGAAATCAGGATCAGTGTGTTACTATCATCCACTGAGGATGTCACACACAGCCTGTGCCTGGAGGAAATCATCCTGGGCTTCCTATGACTGGGGCAAGTGCTCTTATAATTAAATACACAGCCATGACTTTCTTGCAGCTTGTCTGGCTGTCTTAAAAGAAAGTGGCAAACTTCACATCTTGCTCTGAACTTCCTCTGGAATGTGCTTAAGATGCACATTTCAAAAATACCTACCCAAAAGTGCCCTTGGGAACCTGGTGAAGAAGCAGGACAGGACTTGGCACGCGCTGCTGAAAGTCCAAGCCAGGTAAGGGTTGGAATTTTATATAGTAAATGCATAAATAAAAGAGGGAACATGAAAAATGCCTAAACTAAAGCATCAAGCTGATTAATCCTCAACAACTAAGCTGACTACACTTTGTAAACTGACTTCTTTCTCAAATTGTTGCCTGGAAGTTGGTATCAAGGTTAATAGCAAAACTGTATCATCGCCTATCTCAGGATTTGATTAGCTTCAAATGATTGTAGAAATTCAAAGACCGACCTTCTGACCAAAGATGCAACTCTGTCCTCTCCCCAGCCCAGCCACAAGCTCCTGCAGACTCCTGCAGCCACACAAGTCTTTACAGCCAGACCAACAAACTGATCTTTTTTCCCCGTTTTCTTCTCAGCTGGATCAGTGAGTTGATCCAGTTTGTAGCATGTCCGATAGCACCAACACAGAGGAGGAGACAGGAACATGCAGCCAAGCCGAGGAGGCCACTAGTTTCGATGTCAACACAGCTCTCAGTCAGCTTAATTGAGTCTTGAAACCATACCTGCAATCTATCAACATCACTGCTGTAAGGAGAGTCCCATTGCTTGCAGGGTGACTGTAGTTCTAATGCCAAGACAGTCTGCCCAAATTACTCCACTGCTTATGTGACAGCTACCTGTACTGCCCTGTAAACACAGGATTACAATTAAATACTCCAATACAACTGAAGTTGGCACCACTTTTACTATTTTAATGTTAACTGACAAACAGATAAATTTAACGTGGCTTTGAGGACTAAACCCACCCCACCTAATCCATAAACTACACTCATGCAGACTCTGAGTCAGCAATTCTTACTCGACATCTACTTTAGGTATTTGCAGCATTGTCTATTTACAGCGGTATCAAACTACTGTGGGGGTTTACTTCACATCATGCACATAGCCTGGCAGCCATCTACCGCAGTTAAAAACAGAGTCAAAAAGCTCTACTAGATAACTAGAAAATTAAAGAGCATTTAGGAATTGGTGGGAGATTGCTCACTGGTGTTCAGCATCAGTGAATATAGCGGCTGGCTACAGGGTACTTGTAAGCATTTTTAAGCAGAAGAAGGCTTGGCAGGTTCCTTCCTCCACGTAATTCTTTTTCTGAATAGATTTTTAAGGGATAAGCATAGGGTTTTGCTCTTCTGAGATTACACGCATTGTTAAAGACAACTGGATGGTATCTCTTTTGCATTGAAAAAAAAATAATCTGACTTGTCAGTATCTAGAGAGACAAAATCCCGAGATCAAAACTGCACTTAGTATGTCCATGAAAGATGAGAGCCTGGTGGCCATCACTCCACAAGTACTGCCTCAAAATACAAACTCACAGCAGTGTAAAAATACAAGGCTGGCAAGAAATCGGAATGAGAATAAAAACCATATGAATCATGTATACAACTAATTAAACATGAAAATTGACTTTACAGTCACTTACCTTCACCATTGTAAGTTAACATTCAGCAGAACAAATTTGAGTAGTATATTCTGGACATTTACAATCTGGGAAAAATATTTCTTTTCAACTCGTCTCAGGATAACACAGCTTCCTTTCCAAGGTCTGATTATTTCAGGCCTTCCTAACTGAAGTGAAAAATGCTTAAGACTGAACACAAGCCTTGGTTGACAGCACTTAAATGAGTCTGGAAATCTTCAAATTTACAGTGTTAGGAACTGCTGTGTAACTTCTAGGCTAAGACTTCAGGGCAAAGCGTTACCTATATTCAGTCCACTTGCAAGTTAAACTAGTCAGATTTTGGCAACTAAACCCTGGCTTCCCTTTTGCATACATAATACTTCAACTTCTAAGCACTTTACTGTTCACTGTCAGGGGACCATCTGAAAAATGCCTCCTTGCAAGTCACATCTCAGCTATTTCTTCTTTACTAACATTTGATTTGTGGATTACAATCCAAACTGCACTTCCAAAGGTCAAAAGGGTGTATCAACCATTTGAGGCACTACAAAAAAAAAAAAAACCATGACACAACTCAGAGCTTGATTTTCAGTAACTCTGAAAAAAAGCCCAGTATGCACTAACCTTTAAGAGAATATGCCAAGAATAATTACAGAACTTTAAGTTCCAGTGACCACAAGATTGTAGGTTCCGTACTATTTCTTCTGGTAATGGTATCTGCATCAACACAGAGAGCATCCATTTGAGGAAGGACAGAGAGCATCATGTTGGCACAACAAAACCCTTTAATTAAGGAGCCATCTGGGTCATTAATAGTATGTCTGCTGGGGGAGGCAGCACCTCGCTAGATTGGGTTTCAAACCAAGTTCTGCATGAGGTGCTGAGCAAAAGAGAATTGGCTGCAAGCAGGACAACACAGGCCTGGTGGGTTTTGTTTACCGTATAGTTAAAGGACCACTGAATGATTAATGAAAGACCGACAGCTTCTTTGTAGAATAGCGACAATATTTTGGTGCAAGACTTGGGCTTGTTAGGTTAAGCACAAAAATGCTTACGTAGAGCTCTCTCCTGAGCTGACTGATGTTCAAGTGAGTTTTCCAACTTGGTTCCCATGACAAAAGCATAAATGTAAGGCTCTCTTGAGAAGAAGAAAGCAGCCCAAGAAAATGTTAGTTTGCCAGCAGAGCACTTGGCACATTAATATGTGTGATAACACTAGCACCATGTAGTCACCTTCACTTCCCACTCTGTTAGCATCTACAGCTACAGGCAAATCTTTGGCAAGATCCCTCTCAAAGTAAACCTACTTCCATTGAGAACAGAAAGATCCTTTGCTCTCCTCAGGCAAACTCTCCCCTGCACACTCCTAGGCAAAGAGCCACCATCACCAACAGGAATGGCAAGTGGCTCACAAGGAACTCAACACAGATCTTCCTTTGTAGCATAATCAGGTAGAAGAACGATGCCATACAAGCTTCAGGTTAATGGCTTGAAAAGCCCTGAAGCCTAACAGCTGAAGGAAATTTAAAATGTTATTTAAGTTGTGGACACATGATTAAAATCAGAGGACGGACACCATTTCATTGCAAAACCATCTCACCTGTTTCTACTCTCTTGATATGAATATTAACAGAACACACAAAAAAAAACCCCCAAATGTATAAAAAGACTTGGCCTCTGGAGATACTGGGAGGAGGAGAGGTCCCCCCTACAGTAAACTTTCCCATCTTCAGAGCAGTTACAAAATTACAAGCAACTTAAAACCAAAAAAACATCTCTCAAGAAAACAGATCTAGCAAATACAAGATCCTCAACACAGAAAAAATGTGTCCCTAGTTCAGGTAGTCATTTAAAAGATGACAACACATTTCAACAGCCCGCATGTTACTATACAAGTGCAATTAGATTATTTTTGAAAAAAATCATCCCTTAAACATCAGTAAAGTACAAGTTCAGTTCTCCTTGCAGGATCATTTGGGCCCACAAGATGCCTGAATAGCCTTTTGGCATGAACCCGGAGACTTTTGAAAACATGGATCTAACTCCAGCTTTCCGTGACCAGGGACCGCTCCTTAATATCAGACTTGTCTTACCTCGGGTGGGATGCTGGATAAGCAAGGCTGACCTTCTGTGCCACCCTTCCTTTTCCTTCCCTGTTGTAAAACGCTCTAAAAATGGCAGCGGATCCCACCGGACGGGATGTGCAATCGTTCCAGATCACAGTCCAATATGAATTAATAAAGCGCTGATTTTGTCATACTGTACCGGGTGTCCGTACCCAGGTGCTGGCAGGGGGCCGCACAGGCCTCTGCGAGGAGAGGTGAGGGGCTGCCCCGTGCCGGCTCCAGCCAGTTCCAGCCAGTTCCGCAACAGACCCGCAGCAGGACCCAGCTGAGCCCATTGGAGAAACCTCTGTAAAAATGCGTTTAAGAAAGGGCAAAACTCAGCACAGCAGAAAGGAAAAACATGAGAGAAACGGCCCTGTGAGGCCTGCGCCAAGGCCTGAAAAAAAGGCGGGAAGGAGGTGCTCCAGGCGCCAGAGCAGACTCCCCCAGAGCGCCTGGAGAGACCAGGCCGGAGCCAGTTCTCCTGACAGAAACTGCAGCCCACAGAGAGCCCACACCAGAATAGGGGAGAAGTGTGAAGAAGAGGAAGGAGTGGTAGAAAGGAAATGTTATATATTGTCTGCAATCCCACATTCCCCACCCCCTACACTGCTCTGGGGCAGGTGGAAGAATGAGGAATTAAGGAGTGAAGTTGAGCCTGGGAAAGGGGGTGGGAAGAGGTTTTCCCTTTGTTTCTCACTATCCAACGCTATTTTAATTCACAATAAATTAATTTTCCCCAAGTCAAGTCTGTTTTGCCTGTGATGGTAACTGGTAGGCCATGTCTCTGTCTTTATCTTGACCCATGAGCTTCTCCATCTTATTTTCTGCCCCCAACCTGCTCAGGATGGGGAATGGGAGAGGAGCTGGGTGGGTGGCTGGCCACCAGCCAAGCTCAATCCACCACACATACAAAAATGTTTCTTATTCACCTCAGCGCTCTGAATAATACACCAAAACTGAAAGAAACAACCAATAAATTTTCTTTCTAATAAACTGCTCCTGACAGACATAAAATCTTCCTTTTCTCCAACTAACCGTAGAATGGCTGAGATTAAATCTTACTCTCCAGTGAGAAACAGAGAACTGTGTTAACATGGCCTGCAGTCTGCAGGACATGCCAGCGCTTCTCCCCGCTACATAAACACTTTTACCACAAAGTTGTCGTGCATGTTGTTTCTAACTTGTACGTTGCTTGGTGCAGTACTCGCTACTTCTTCCCAAATCTCCAACATCGCTGCAGTCCTAACACTGAATCATTATTTCTGTCACAGACATTTACTGCTAATGTGCTTCCTGAACGACTTTTTGGGTTGTACTAAAAAGCAGAAGAAGAGTAAATCAGAAAGCCCTCAAGAAGCTAGATTGCTGCTGATGTAGGGGCATGGGACAGTGATACCTGCTCCATCTGAGAGCATCCACTCCTGCAGTGGAAACCAGACCAGTTGCTGCGATTCTTGCACCGGTAAAGTGGACAACAGAGGTTGCTTGCAGATGTTCTCCTGCCACAGGCTGACGCTTTGCTGCCATTGCCAATCACCTACTTCCCATTTCTAAAGCTGGTCATAAGCAGATGTCTTCGACCCAATATTCACATTCACATTTTACCGTGCCTACTCGCATATGACATGAGCGCAGAATTGGTTTAAGGGAGAGAGAGACCAAAATCCTCATTCCACTCTCTCCTGGTACTGTGACAGCTCACGCTCTCCCTCCTTATACTGAGCTGTCATGAAACCGCAGTACTGGAAGGAGAGCAGCAGAGTCAAAATTTTGTTATTGCAGCAAAAGGCAAAGTGATGACACTACACAAGGTCTGGACACTGGAATAGTTCTCTGCTGGGAAAAATGCCTTGTCAAGACACTGCTGTGGCAGAGACACCGTGATCTTTCTTGTCAGGTTTGAGCCGTCAGGAGCTGCAGATATTCTCTAGCAGCATTTTCATCTGAACTCCAGGTCTTGGACCCAATTCTTTTAACATTGTGATAAAGTATAAAAGCCATCAGTAAGCAGAGTGTGACTTTTTTTTACAACACAGTTCCTCCTCGAACAATTACCAGGATGCAGTACGTGCAGTTTGGAGAACTCAGCATCAGCCTGGGTATTACTGCATGTCAGAGCTCCTCCTCTGGAGTCATATCGAGTGACTTTCCTCCTCAAACATGTCCTAATGAATTCCACTGAAGCCTGCAGGTAAAATCCTTCCCCAACTATTCTGCCCTGATTGATAACTTTAGAGCCTTTCTTCCCACTGCTTCAGCTACTTTCCAGACCTTTCTTTTTCTCCTTTTTTGCAAGTGTCTGCAACAGGAAGTTGCACTCAGTTTTTTCACTGTACGTTTCTCTTAAAACTGACATCTTTGCATTGTAATGAAGGAACCCCTGGGTATTAGTGACAAATTAGTCACCAGCTAAAGAATATTTTCTTTTCTATACCAGGTGGAAGATATTAAAATCTCTAGAGGAATTTCACCTACTCTACTACAATAAATCATCACACAATTTTCTTTTAACGTGACTTAATTTTACTACCTTTAAGACTTCACCACAAGTAACGAATCCCACAACTGTGTTAATGTAAGATTAAAACAGCCTCGTGAACTTGATCAGGGATCACAAAAAAACATGTATTTAATTTTATTTTGAATATTAATGTAATTTTACTTTTACATTTTAAATGTTATTTTTAAAATAAGGAATTAATCCTGAGAAAAAAAAATAATGTATTTACCATAGGTAGAAGTATCACCTTCAAAAAGCTAGCAAAAAATCTTTTCCTTTTTTTGTTTAATTCTCTAACTTAATAGGGAACGGTATTTTAAAAATCTACAGAAGATACTACACAGTCTGTAAGAAAAGGCAAAGTCTTGCACTGACTATTCTTTGTTGAAGAACTTGTAAAGTAGCAGCCAAAGTAGAGAAAAAAAAAAAAAACAACAAAAACTTAGGTAGTTTGCTAAAGTCACAGGCCACTGAAATACAGCAAAATATTCAGTGAAGGCAGAGCTTGCCTTTTTTCATTTTTTCTAGAAAGTGGCCAGTAATATTTTAATAGTAATATGTCATTAAAGAGTTGATACTCAAACTGCTAACTTCACAACTACGCAGACTTTGTGTCATTTCAGTGGGGTTTTCTACTTTATAAAACAGATAAAACAACTTCCATAGTTTATAATTAATACTAAATACTACATAAGTGGCTTACGGCTTCTGATTAAATGGCTTCACATACAATTACGTGCTCTTAATCATCAATTAAGTCAATTTTCCATGTTATAATAGGCCCATTAAACAGCCCAGGGAGTGCAGGAGTTCATTTTACAACTGAAAGTAACGCTAGGACCAAGACAGAAATTTAAGAGTCCTGTCCCACCAGCAAAGGGAAGGCGGGAAGGTGTCTATCAATAAATACAGTACATGAAGTCTACACACAATTGTTTCTTCCTCTATTTGCCAAGAAAAAAAAATGAGGAGTGGAAGATCAATTAAAAAGCAGAAATGTAAAACCAAAGCATTAAACACGACTAGATATTTAAGATCCCACAGCGCTTCTTACAAGCATAGTGCATCACTCCCCCACTTCTCCCAGGGGAGTTCCAGCTCCGATAATTACCTTCTGTCTGCTCACAAAGTTCAAGTTCAAAACAATATTCATTTCCCACTTCCTGTCCTAAACCAGGGCACAATGCTTCTGTGCATCGTTAAGCAACCATCCCGCTCCACCACAGATACAGTTAAACCACTGTTGTGATTGAATAATCCTGATTTGTGGCAGGGGGGACTGGGGGAAGGAGAAGCACTGGGCTTTAAGAAGGGAAGTGCCAGGCTCCAACTTCACTGCATCTGACTTTTAACAGCAGCATCCTTTATTACTTTCAATTCCAAATCAATTATTTGTCTCCACCCCCCAACTCCTACTTTGCAGGGAGGCAGAAATGGTGTTTCGAAACTAATCTAGCCCAGAAGTTTTGCTGGATCTCAAATATTTCACAGAAGACTCAGTTTGCTTCCCTAGTCCCTCTCCCCATCCATTACTCTTCCCCAAATTGTATTCATCTGCTGTAGTGAACAGGAAGGATGGTTGCCAAACAAACAAAATTAAATCATACAGAACAGGCAGAATATGTCTTCTTTCAAACCACAACTTAAAATTTCACGTGCAGAGATACTGAAGAGGGCAAAGTCATTTTAAGGAGAGACAGCGAAAGTCTGTCAAAGTTTTCATATAGAAGATATCTTACATTGCCTTGTACAGTTACACACATTTACAGCATTGCTGAACGATTACGTATTTTAGGTCAGAGACCTAAGCTTATTCTCTTATTCAGAGTGAAACGAATTTTATTAAAAACATGATTCCTCTAAAGCAGATATTTATGCAACAGGCTACCAAGGCTAAAAAGAACAAGGATCTTGATCATTTTATTTCAATAAATAAAATTGATGCGTGCCCTATTTTCCTGCTACATGTGTAACTCCATGAACACACTTAAGAGTATTAGGTCAGAGGAGATGTTATACCAAGTATTAAGTCACACCACTGCAAAGGTCTTTCGGTGCAGGAGATTACATCCACTGTTACCACAGGGGCTGTGGTACCTCCTTCTCAGGGACCTGTACTGGCTTCCCACCCGATTTGGATTTGTTAACTTTTGCTAACTGCTGCTGAAGACCTTTGTCGAGTCACAAATAAGGCCTACGAGCCTGGACAGCACAGACAGACGGCGATTACCGCTCCTGTTTCGCAAGGCTCAGGCACTGAAGAAGTCAATTGGACTTGCATTGACAGCCAACCCTTATTTGAGTGAAATGATTGGGAACTGAAGTGGCAGCAGGACTGGATCTAATATATTTACCCACAGTTAAACACAAGGAAGGAGAAAACTTATCTATTTTGCTACAAGCATCAAGGCTGACTTACTCCTTACTCTAACTCAGTGAAGAGTAGTAGTATCAACATAGTACTTACCAAACGTAAGTTAGCAAAAAAAGGGAAAATTTGGACACAGCCAATATAACATCGAAATGTTTTACTTATAAAAGTGTCATGTTTCATTAAAAATGGTGCTTTTCAGTTTGTTAAAGGGTGGAAAAAAATCTCTTCTTCAAAGAAAAAGTATTGCTCAATTCTAAACAAGGTTTTGAGTTGTTTCAGCCACAGAAATGGGAAAAAAATAAATTTGCATAGCACTACTTCAGTTTACAAAACAGCAGTTTTGAAGTACAGTTTACAAAACTGAAGTACACTTTGTCAACATTTACTGAAAGTATTTTGTACATAATCAGATCATCAGATAGTTACAATTCAACTCTAAAGACGGTAATTTAGCATAGAAGAGCCGTCGCAAGGGGAATCAAACTGGTCATACAGATCTATATTCAAGACTGATCAAAGTTATTTCAAAGTAGCTGTAGGACAATTACACGGCAAAAAGCTGAACCAAACTTGTCATCAAAAGACGCAATTTGCAATAGATGCAAAACTTGCCTTTAAGACAGCTGATGAGCCTCTCTGCGTGGTGCACAGACTAAGTTGTAAATAACTGCATCCCCTCCATTGCTTTGCTTGCTCAACCTATTTAAAAAAAAATAAATTCAGATGCCTGCCCCACTTTCCCCTCACTCTTTCTTGTGGGTGCCTGAGTAATCCTAAAGGCATTTCCAGTTTTTAAGGCATTTGCTGACTTCAAGAAATTTTCCCCATGTCCCCTTGTCTTTGTTTGGAAGCACCAGGCTTTCCTACTCCGGTTGAGTTTCTGTGAAGCCTGCCCTTTCCAGCATAGAGTGAGGCGGCAACTCTGTCAGTTAACTAGTTACTATCCGGGCTGACTAGTATTAGATTGTTCTTTTTATTTAGGATTTTCATTTATTTATTTAGCTGGGCTGTTTTCCTTCTCAAAAGCAGGGACGGCAAATGAGAATTTCTGCACCATAAGACTGAACACCTAGAGTTAGGCGCCAAACAGCATAAAACTACCAATTTTCTTAAACCTTTCTGCACATCTAAGAAGGGGCAATTAAATCTGGACCTTCTTTAATCACTGCACCCTAGAAAAGTAGGAGCCCACTGCAAGGAACAGGCAGCAGAGAGGAACCTTGTCTGCAGAGTGACTTGGCTCTGGCCAGGCTTGCAGTCTGTAGCACTGCTTTATTTAAAAACATTCCCAAAGAAGTCTATTATTGTTGAAATAATTCAAGACTTCCATTTCCCTGAATTATTAAGTGGTATCGCGGCAAAGGCAAGTCGAAGTTGTACCGTGCATCAATTTCCTCTCCAAAAAGCAGAGGGGAGATGAATGACACCAGCATTTCATGCAGCACTCACGCAAAGACACGGATGTGAAGAAATCTCAGGTTTGTAACCAAATACTTTAAACCTTCATTTCCTTAAGAGGAAACCAGCTGGGAAAAAGTTCGAAATGGGCTATCATCAAGGAAGTTCCTAACATCTGAAAACCAAACTTCAACCAACTTCTACCAGTCTCTGTCCATCAATAACAAACCTTTCACCTGCTTTTCAAATTGCTAAGACTCAAATCATATCCAGGCTCTCCCGGCCTCAATCCCATTTTCACTCTTTGTATTCAAACCTGGCAGCAACAACAAAAAAAAAAACAAACCCAGAAGTCTTTCAAACAACAAAATCCCACACCCCAACAAAACATGCACTCTGCTTCTACAAAAAAAAGTCAGTCAACAAATAGGCACAAATTTCACAATGGCTGAGGTCATTCCCTTTAAGTCATTAGGGTTTGTGGGTGAGTTTTCCTGGTGGTTTTAACATTGGTTTCTGTGATTGCAGTTATGCTTATTTATGCATTTAAGGCATATGATCTAATACACTTAGGTTTAACTACTTCATTCTTTTGACATTCTTTCCAAATTATAAAAAGGATTCTTGGTGTTTTCACTGCCTTGGTAAAGAAACAAAATTGCTGTCCACATAATTCCTTAAAAATACAGAACAGAGCAAGTACTTGTTGAAAATAATTCAAAGAAAAAAACCCTACACCAGACATTCCCCCCAACACTTTTGTTCTCTCTCTACCCTTCTGAGGGAACCTACTACTTTTTAGAAATAGCTGTTTTGCTGGCTTTTTAAAAACAATACTTAGGCCCTCAGTGTACTTCAGTTACAACTCATAATCAACACAGAAGTTCAGCTTATTTTTTTTTAAATCCCTTCTATTTTTACTGTTTTGCTTTTAAAAAACTGCACATTTGCGGTATGCTTCATTCACATTGCATCTTCCACAACCACTTTGATCTCTACAATAATGCTCATTTTATTCAATGCCTTTCGGTTATGATCTACCAGGGGTCCCTGCTAGATAAAAAACATAGAAAAAGAATAGAAAATTGCCTTCTAATGGAAATTTAAATTATCTTCTCCCTCCAAGGGAAAAAAAAACCCCGAATAGCCACTGCCATCCAAAACGGGCTAGAGAAGTTCACCAACTTGTTGGAAACATTCAGAAACATTTTCAAGAAGCTGAAATAAAAAAATGAAATTGCATATACATGTGTGTGCGCACATCTCTCCCTCAATACTGTGTGCAGTGTGTGGCTATTAGTCGTATACATAAATCATATTAAAACATTATAAGTAACCTTTTCAAACCTGAGGCCATGGTTACTTCTATACAAGGTATTTCTAGTGTCCCTGATATTGTTTCGTACATCCAAGCACATTTCTAGTCAACAGGAGAAAGAGCGGAGAGCACCCCACAAGCTTTGCAGGAGACAGAAGGGCCCGCTCCTGCTCTGTCCCCTGCAGACAGAGGTGCCACCTCTCCTCACAGCTCTCAGCTCAGCATCACCCCCAGGTACAGCTGTTTCGAGTCTGAAGGGCCCGCTCCTGCTCTGTCCCCTGCAGACAGAGGTGCCACCTCTCCTCACAGCTCTCAGCTCAGCATCACCCCCAGGTACAGCTGTTTCGAGTCTGACTGTGACCCAGCCACACCAACAGCGACAAAACGTTACTCAATGGCACACAAAACGCTCTGAACTTCCCAACCATCGAATCTCCATCTCCTCAATTCTGTAAAAATCACGGTTTACAGCCATGAACTTTGTGGGCACCTCAACAATGTCCCAGGCTCCCCTCTCCCCTGCTGCTTCTCCCTTTCCAAGCCACTTTTTCTAATCGAACCCCAACTAAAACAATCCTCCACAAATTACAACAAACCTTCCTTAAAATTCCCCATAAACCTTACCGCAACCCTGCAGCAGACTTCTGGCTTTCCACAGAGCCTCTGTACATAAACGCGAGGGAAAATACCTTAGCACGGCACTAATGAAGTATTTCCCGGAGACAGCAGAGGTGACAAACAGAATGAGAGCAAAGCCAACATGCCATCTCGACTTCAGGCAAACAACCTCTTCTGACCTCTGGCAGCTCCCACACACTATTAAACAAAAACTATTCTCTTCATGTTAATGAACCATGTACAATCTAACAGATAACGCTGATGTTAAATAAACATGTTTATATGTGACTCCTAATGCTAGGACTTAAGCAGCTGCAGACAAATAATTTTAAATGGGAAGGATTATTCCCATGTAATCTTTCTCCTCTCGTTTTACACACTTTTGAAATAATTCAAATACACAATTAAAGCCCAAGTAGAAAGAGCGAGTGGAAAAGAGGTTTGACGATTTTTAATTAAATATTCACTCTGTGACACATTCACTGGAACCATCTATGCAGTGACCACTATTTTGGATCCAATTTTCCTCTCACACCTCTTGCCGCTGTAAATCAAGAGCAACTGAACAGCTTGCCGAAGAAGGGAACTGGATCTAATTTTGTATGCTGTGATCAAAAAATATTTTGCAAGACAACTGCATAGTCCTAAATCCTTATTCCTGCTTTCTCCTCCCTCCTGCTTCAATGCTCTGGTAGCACCAAATCTACCTGCAAACGGCAACACCTCCAGGCCCCAAATGGCCCAACTGAGATGAGCAATTATTTACATCCTAATTGAGAGGCTTATCCTCACCTGATTAAAACAAGGTGTTTGTTAAACATCATTACTTGAGTTAAGATCTGCAAATAAAGATGAAGTATTGTTTTAAGAATTAGACTGCCATGAACAATTGTTTTCTGATGAGACCTCTTAACAAACAGTCCCAATCAGGATGGTCAGTAGAAAAGGGAGGGAAAGAGATTTGCTGAGTTCTACCTGTTCATATCAAAATGAGTATTATGCCAAGAGGTTTGAGTAGTTACACCTTTTTTTCAGTAGATGTACACTTAAAAATTAAATTTGTACTTTTTACTAAATTAAGCCACTGAAAAGCAGGATGTCTGCAAAACCTGAATGGCTTTACTTTTGTATATGTCATTGTTTATAGCTGTGAACATATTCTCGGTATAACTATTTTTCTGCCCCATGTAGTACAATGTTGTGAAATTTAATGAAAAGAACATGACTGTTAGTCCAGGAGACTACACCATGTATTAATCAAGTTCATATTGCTATTGCTGTGAATAATACACATGCATACAGTAACTATATATTGGAAACAGCAGCACAAGATTTCCCTACTTGATCTACCAAATGACCCCTCCACTTACGGGATATATTTAAAATCTTCTTATTAAAACTGCAACATTCCATTGTTTATGAAAAGGATTTGAATTTGCAACTTCATTTAACAGTTCATCCCTAATAAAAGTTACTCCAGCCAGGCAAAATTAATTCAAATATATTTTCTTAGAATGCTAAGAACTTCTGCTAGTTTTCACAAAATTTTTGAAGCATTTTTCACTGCACAAGTAATCTTAACAATCATTTCCACAGATTAAGTCTAACAACCTGTGAATTTATTGCAGAAGGAATTTACTGCAAAGAATAATTAGTCTTCAGCACTGTTCTTGCTTGTTCTCCAGTTAAGACACCTTAAAACCATCTGGTTACTGCAAAATTTGGCACAGAAGAAACAAATCTTACTGAAGAGAATTATAGCCGATTTCAGAATAGCTGTTTTACTACTACACATCATAAATAACAGTTGGGAAGACAACAGAAAATTACTAACTTCTTTAATTGTTTTCTTTGTCACACAAATACAGACACATCGACTTCAGGAGGATGCCTTACAGGCATGCAACTAATTTTTGCAAGGCTAAAAGTTAAATTATTACATTTTCAGAAAAATCTAGCCTATCAACCAGCTAAGCACAACACACAAGATTCTTTAAGTGATATTCTGAAATCAAGTTCTTCATATGAATACCCGAGTTTAATTCCTTTGTATAATCAAGGCATATCCGCACACACCGTGTAGTTGAATATGGGACTTATTGTTGGAGGGGGAATTATCAACAACATTTTTATTTCTCCCTAATGAAGCTTTTCTAATGAAACTTAAGACTGCCAAGGTTGTGAGATACTTGAAACGGGAGCCCATTTCAAACATTTCAACCAAATAATGGTGATAAGATTAGCGAGTCATGGGAATCAAGTCTCTATGTAGTATTTTAAAAGAAAATGAGCTGAGGGGAGCGGGCTAAACAAAGCAAAGCAAAACAAATCAATGAGCCTAAAACCAGAAGAGTACACTGCTTGTTATTTACCCAAATGTTCTGACCTGTTGGTGGGGGAATAGAGGACACAAAGAATTGTCTGGACAATTTGGCTGAATATTTGACTCAGTAACTTCACAACTTAATTTTGCATCACTAATTTTTTTTTTTTTGAGAGATGTAAGTTAGAATAATTAAATCAAGTTGTCAGTTGCTGTGCCATTTCAAGTGAATTTTCAAAACATGCTTAAAAAGTTTCTGGAATGTTTCCAAAGCTGCGAGCACTGATTATTTTCAAGGCATCTGTACTTCTAGTCTTTCCTACTTGCATGTGTAACATTTGAGGCCACATGATGCCTTGAATTTCAAAGTAGAAATTAAAATTCAGCTTTAAGAATAGAAATGGTTTATTCATGTCAAAAAGGACACGGAGAAACAATTTATCCTGCATGTAGCAACATGTAACACAAAACAATGCAACACTAAATGTATGAAAGTATCTAAGAAACATTAGTTTAGACATAGAACAACCAGTTTAAATATATACCATCTTTTGGGGACCAGACTGCCCTAATACACACAGATGTAGACAGGCAGAAAGAATTTAGACATGTTTTCTCAATATATTGGAGGGGAAACCCCTCTATCGAAGGCATTGCAGAGATAAGAAATTCTCAGTAAATCAGTAAAGTCCACGAGAAAGATTAAACAATAAACCATTCCTGCCATTGCCTTTAACAGCGCTAAGGGATGTGTGAATTTGATACTACGCTGAATAAAATTCCTGTTAATAAATTTGATGTAGACCAATAAACTGTTCATTGGTTAACCATATGTATTTTAACAATTACAATTTTATACAACAGAATATAACATTATTTGAAATGTCTGAAAAACAGTAGTTATATACCATGAATAATTTCCTTTAGAGGCCATTCACTGGGCGCAAGCATAAATTAACACGCAAAAAAGTTTACTTAAACTGCATAAATCGCACTAGAAGTTTTCCTTATACAAGTAACGGCGAAAAAGAGCATTAACGCATTTTATTTAAGCGGATGTTTCAGTTTTTAAAATAATTACTAAACGAAGCCAGTTTTACGGTAAAACCAAACGCTACGTTGCGCACCTATTAACCACCTCGGTTAATTCCCGATCGCAACCCCGCAGGCAGGACCCCAACGCGCTGCCGCGCCTCACGCCACGGCCGGCACCGCACGGCGCCCAGAGCCGCTCCGCGCCCGCGGAGGGCGGCTCACTGCGCTTCCCCACCGCCGCCGTCCCCCGACGGGTGTCGGGGCGAGCGCCTCGCTCCGCGGCAGCGCCCCGCGCCGTGCCCCCCGCCCCGCTCCGCGCACCGCCCGGCAACACGCGGAGGCGCTTTCACACTTCGGGCTGGCCACGGGCACTCACAGCCCTGCTCGGGAGCCCGCTGCTGCCGGCCCCCTCCGCGGGCGCGGGAAGCGGTGCGCGGGGAGAAGCCGCTCCGCGGCCGTACCGCCCTGCCCATACTCACCAGAGGTGCAGCGCGGAGCCGCAGCGCTGCGGAGTGTGCGCGCCCGCTGCGGGCGCAGTGAGCATGTGCGAGGCAGGCGCGCATGCCCGCGCAAGGGAGCGGAGCGGGGCGGCGGCTCCGCACCCCGCGCTGCGCCCACCCCCACCTCCCCGCCGCGCCTCCCGCCGGGGCCCGCGGGCTGCGCAGGGGTGCGGAGCGGAGCGTCCGCGGCACACGCCGCACGAGGGACGGCGCGGGGATGTTTAATCGGTTCATCTGACCTGTTGCTTCCCCGGTAGCGAGGCCGGAACACCCGGCCCCTCCGCCCCCCGCGGCAGCCTGTCACCGGCACCGCCGGCCCCTGACAGCACCGCACCGCGGGGCTCTCCCCGGCTGCCCGCCGTCGGGGCCGGCCCGCGCCGCCCCACACCTACCGCACGCGTGGGGCCGCGGCGTGTCGCAGCCTGCGCCCTCGGAGGTGCCCAGCGCCCGCACAGCTGCGCGGCCCGCGGTGCTGGGGCGGAGGAGGAGCCTGCCGCGGGTCCCGCACGCCGCGGGGCCCGGCCGGAGCGCGGGGACCCCCTGGCAGCCCCTCTGCTATTGTCACAAACCTGCCCCGTGCCACCCACGGCCGCGCTTTGCTGGAGGGGGAGCTGGCCCCGCCGCTTCCCCCGCGTTCTCTAACAAAAGCCCGTCAGGATTCTCACTGATGGCAGGTACTCTCCCAACACGCTTTTTTGCTGTCATAGCTACAGTTTTATCTTTGTCGGTGCTATCAACGTACACTGAGCTGCAAGTTTTTGAAAGAGAGTCATGGTTTAAAACTCGGACACTGGAATACCACCTTCGCTGTAGGCTCTGCCTCCCTGAAAATAGTAATTCTCACTACAGTCCTTGTGTTATGGATCTCTAGTGACAATTTTCAAATATCAATTTAAAAAGAAGGGCTTTTGTGGACACCTGTTTTTCTTACGCACACTGTGCCGCAGAGCCGTGGAGCTGCAGAAATAGCTTCACTCGTGCGAACCATCCCTCTGCACTCGTGAACACAGAGCATCCCACAGCTCCGGGCTCCCCAGAGGGTGAAAGGCCTCCTCATGATCTTGTTTCTAGCTCAGATCTCCTCAAGGGAACCAGAATGGATTTATGGCCATACAGAGGTGCTGCCCCATCTCCCATGTCAGCACAAAATCAGAGGCAATCTCTGGCACGGGCACCTCAAGGGGCACTTCAGCTCCTGCCTGATGATGGGCACCTCTATCAGGTGCGTCACCTGCTTCTCCTCATGTCCAAGAGAGGGATAACAGGCACCTTCAGAGGGCTCATGCTGGGGAGATGGGGCTGGGGCCTCCCACCGCGTGCACCCTCCATGCGTCCCCTTGTGCTGTACACCATGCGCGCAGCTTCACCTCGCCTGTGCTGGCCTCATCCCTGCACACAGCACAGGTACCGCACAACTGCCCCTTCCCATGGCATACCTGCTCCCTGGGGATGCAGCCCGGCCACAGCGGCATTGGGGCGTTTCGTTCCCACACCCCGCTCTTCCTCTTTATTCCCCCCTTCTCACCAGCCTGAGGCAGACTGCCGCTCTCCAGTTCTGTCTCTCCAGCACTGGGGAGGCATCAGAGGAGACCTGCAAGTCCTTACCCCAACAGCTTTTATTACCCCTAGTCCTTTCCTCAGGAAGGGGATATCCCATGAACCGCAGTGGAAAAGCCAAAGGAGCACAAAGGGTGTTGAGTTCAGGGTTTGAACAAGCTGCAGCCCACTCATGGATTTAACTCAAAATTTTGACAATGGAACAAAAACATCATTGCAACAAGACAGCTGTTTTTACTATCAAAATCTCTCAGATCAGTTCGACTGCAAAGTGTGTTCCTACAATCCAAAGGAGACAAAGCTCCCAGCATCAGTTTGGAGCTGGCAGGCTTCCTAGCATGAGCTACCTCCCGCCGGCCTAGAAAAACCAAAGCTCTTTCAGTTGTTATTCCCCATCAGTTCTCAGCACTAACCCCCTGATTTCCCCATGGATTATCTGCAGTTCTGAGTTTATGCCGCTCTCACATTAAACTTGGAGAGATCGCTGGTTTGGGGGACTTCCTTGCTGCCTTTCTTGCCTGAAATCGTTGGTTCTGGTGAGGAGTCTCTGAAGTACACGAAAGCCTTTCGATCTGTCTTGAAAAAAAAATCTTTTCCTTTCCCCCCTGCCCTGCCCCAAAAACTGATTGCCACATTAGCTCCTCTTGAAGCTGGTCTTAACAAGTAAGTTCATATATACTAATCATCTAAAAATGCCTTGCATGCAAAATTCACTCGACCCCTGATTTCACAACATATTTGAATATATGCTTAGTTTTATGCATGTGAATAGTCCTACAACAATCAATACAATTATTTACTTAAGTGCTTAAAGCCAGGCAGGTATTTAAGAATTAGTATTGTTTGTGGTAATGCCACAGCAAGGCAGTCAGAGACCAGGACCTCATTGTTTGTACAGCACCCTGCACACAAAAAGACACTCCTTGTCCCTTTCAGTATAAGTAATTTTTGTAACTCGCGAACTGGTGCCAGAAACACCTTTCTTGAGCTGGTGGGTAAACATTATTTGCCCACTCTAATATCCTTTCTGTTTACTAAAAACATTGTATGCAATATTTAGAAAAGTAGATAAGGGCACAGTGGGAAAAGGGTGCAAAGAGGAAGATAAAGGATATTTTTCAACTAGGAATTTTAAGTATTTTCGTCATTGTTAGTATCCAGCAAAATACCTGTAGATCTTAAAAGCGATTTAGAAAGGCAAGGGAACAAAATTATTTCTGCCCTATAGATGAGACTATAGGTTAGGGTGCATAGGTCATATAGCTGCGTGGGGTACCAGGCTGCAAGACAAGAGAAAGAAGGAGCAAGTCCTAGTAGCTGGCTCAATAAAAGTCTCCATTTCATCAAGCTGGGTCATCGTCAGCTGTATAATGCCAGGGATTTCTGAGAGTGGTGGATTTTTTTTTTGTCAAAGACCAAGGCAGGTTTAAAAGGGGATGTGCCTGACTTGTTACCCTGTGCTTATTCCCATGTACCATAAACTTAAAGAATAAAGGGAAGCTGTACAGAAAGCTCCACATATTCACCAAATGGAAACGTTCCCAATCACCTGGGTGAGTGACAGCGTCCTGGACAGATTGAGGAGCTAATGGTCCTTTTCCTTGGGCATCCTGGGGGACCTGAGCCGCCAGCCCATACCCTGTCCTTAGGGCACACGGGGACCCACCTTCTGCCAGAGCCTGGGATCCAGAGAGCTTATCCCATAGTGTGGGAGAGCCCACAGCTACACCTCAGCCTCTCCTATGAGGAGGCAAGGAGCTGGATCTCGAAGTTTAGTTACCATAGAAAGTGTGTTTCCCTTGAGGAAATGTTTCCAGTTTCTGCTGTCCACCTCATCATCAAAATCAACAGAGTTACATCAGTACCAACAACTGGTTACATTTTTAAAAAGAACAAACGAGCCAATGTTTAACTTTAGCATCCTCTCTGGCAGTTAAGATGTGATGCCATCCTCTGGTACAAACCAAGGTGAGAAACCCTCAAAAAGGGTATAGGGGATTTATTGGGTTACTGAATATGGTTAACCCCAAGCATAGAAACATCCCAAGCAAGACCCTGAGTGTCATGAAATTGCTTTACAAAGTGTAAGATTTTAAAAGCAATGAATTTTGGGCTCTTACTAATTGTTCTCTGGCCCTTGGGTTCATGTTTTCAATTTCTCTTTGCAACCACAATGCTGAGTAACTTCCTTGTCTTCTAAAATTAAAACTGGGAATCTCACATTTTCATGTTTTCACATGGTGCCAGAGCTCAGGCTTTGTGGGGGAAAAAAAAACCAACACACAACCAAAACACCCCAACTCTCACATTTTAGAAGACTTTCAAGAAAATTGCAAAAGTTGGCAACCATAATATTTCCTGACACATTATTTTGTGGACTGAAGTGAAATTTCACTCTCAAGGCTAATGGTTGCTGCTTCTCTGCTAAACGCCCAGAAATGTTGCTACTGTTGTTGTTAGAACATCATTAATTTATGCAGTGCTTTAAAAACAGAGGAGAGGTACTCTGTCCTCAAGTAATTAGAGGATAAATAACACAAGCTAGAGGCTGTTTTGAATTTTTTTGTTGTACAGCTAAACAGAATTACTTAAAAAAGAGCTATTTCATGTATTAGTGCTCAATCCCGCAAGGTACTAAGGGTCTGATTCTGGAAAGACTTTAAACATACCTTAATTTTAATACTGCCAGATGACCTTGGTGCAATAAAGCACTTACTGCAAGACCAGCTATTTAACAGCAGTCTGAGAGGACCTAACGGTGCTATACTTGGTGGCACTCTTGATGCCAAAAGGCTCAGCGCCTTGTAGGATGGATTCTTCCAGGGATGACGAGAGCTGTGTCAGGATCACAGTGCTAACATCTCACATTGAGCATTCGGAACCAGAGCCATCAATTTTAAGATTATTCTTCTTATTTCTAAGAAACGCTTGTTTGCAAAGTCGCAGGCCAAAATATTAAACAAATTGTTAGTTGGGTCTTTAGTACTGATGATAAACCAAAATGCATTGTTTAGCCTGATTCATCAAAATTCAGAACATTTGTAACTGATAAACAAAGTGCATGTTAGCTATTAAAGCTCAAAATTAGGCAGGCAGTAAAAAGTAATCTGAGAGGAGGACTGTAGCTACTGATACTATTGAAGCTGCTCTTAAAACATATGGTTTCCAATCGTTGACACAATGCACAAAAATAAAACCCTGCAACTGAGGAGTGCCTGGTCTTTTCACCACTAAATGATCAAATATGCCTGTTTGTTTTTTAGTTTTATGTCCCCTTCCTCTTTCTGGTTTTTAAAAGTAGAAGCTTGCTATTTTATATTAACTGAAGATTTGGCCCTTTGTACTGGGTACAGACGGGCTTCATTAATCAATTTCCACTACTGGCTTGAAATGAAAAAAAGCAGAATTTTTTACTTTTTTTTTAAAAAAAAATCCCTCCCACTATTTTGCTTGGAATTTCTCCTGTAGAAACAAAAGATCCCTCTACTCCATCCTTCCTGTTTCCTTACACTTTAGCAGAAAAATTATTTGTACTATGAAGACAATGAAATTTCACAAATAATACATCCACGGAGAAAAAAAATTGTGATTTGTTGCAGGGTGGGATGCTGCTGTACTTTGCTGTGGACAGCCACCTCTAATGAGAGGAATAAAACCAATTTCACCTGTGAGCACAACTGCATAGCAATTAATTTGCATGGAAATATATTAAAGTGGAAAATAACTTTTGTGACCATTTTGCTCTTTTTTCTCCATGAGTTTTTTTAAAGAACTCTTTTAATAACATAATGTGAGAGCAAAATTCTTGTGTTGTGTTGCTTTCTTAGCTTGGGATGGAGCATTATATGCAAATATACGCTTCCTGCTGACTCACTTTGGTGCACACAGGTATGAACCCTGTTGTGAATATGGGAAATGGCTGTGGCTCTGGTGGTGGAAGGAATGATGGTCTGCGGGGAAGATTTGAAAATCTGACCCGAGACAGAGCTAGAGTGAGATTTTAAAGTTAAGGTTTGATATGTTATTTCAATTACCAGTAATAAAAAAAAATCACTAGGAAGAATTTGGACACCGATCCATTTGGAGAAGAGGTGCACGATTGTGGGTTTTTCATATGCAAGCAGAGCTGGAAAATGGCCAGTTTTCAGTTCTAATCAATATGTGCATTATAAGTCAGATTAAGAAAACTTGTATTAATTTTTAATAAAAGAACATTCCCTTTGAAAATAGGATGTATTTGTGGTCCGAAAGGAAGACACATGGTCCACTCATGTGGCTGTGAAGGAGAACGAAAGGTATTTGTGCAGTTGGTTTCTCATGGGTCATTAGCGCTTTTTTTTTTTCTTTTCTTTTTTTACACTTCAGGTAAAGTATTTTGTAGATATCAGCTTCCTCCTCAGGGAAGACTTATGAATTCCATAGACTGGCAAACCTACTCATGAATTACAACTTTTGGCTCTGTTTCTTCATGACTGGAGCAGCATGCATGAGGCAAAACGTAGTTCAGGGACATCACTGAAGTTGCTTCTGACCCATATAATATTGCATCTGCCTCCAGGTAGAAGTTATAGTAAGCCAAAAAAAGCTGAATTTTGGGTGGGCTCCAAATCAGGCACTGGTTCGCTTTTGATGCAAGAGCATTAAAGTCCCTCAGCTGTTGCTGCAACAGCAGCTCAGCAGCACTGCTGGTACAGAGTGGCTGACTAGCCTTTCAGAAATCTTCCATTTAATTTATCTTGTAGAATTGGGAGGTATTTGGGAACTTCATTCACATATGAATCAAAAGCCATCCTTCCTTGAACTTTACATCAGATTTTGACTGCAAGGAGGAGTTTGATTTCAGTAATCTGAATGCAAGCACTCTGGAACTTTTTTTAACATGCCTGTCCCTATGGGAATAAAGTCTCATTATTATGTATGTGAAAATTGATAATCAAAGACAAATGCTTCAGTGCATTATTTTAAACTTGGAGAATGTTTACCTAAATTCTATCTACTTTCGTTCAAGAAATCTCATCTGGCTTTCCAAACTACACTCTCGCTTTAGCAAACTTTTCTTTAAGTCACATTATACTTGATGGAAAAACTAGGGACAAATTCAGTTGTACTTTCGATGTAATTTAACTACACCATAGAAACTGGCTTTCAAACCTTTCATCGAACTGATTTACGAGCGGAACTAAGGTTCGCTTAGTACAACATTTTCACAGTAAGGGTTACATTCCCACAAAAGGGAATGCTGTCAGGTAGAATGACCATGAGTCAATTCTGCCAAACTAATTGCTCTGTTCAGATGAGTCAATCTGGCTGCCTCAAAACCTTAATTAGAAAATTTAACATAATATTTTAAAAATTGCTCCAAAACACAGCTGTTAAATATTTTAAAACAAACTGAGAATACAATAAATGCAGAAGAGCATTTTGCTATTTTCCCAGAATTAGTATTCATTGGACTTTTAAATTTATTTTACAAACTAACGAAAGGGCAGAATGTTATATGCAGAAGAACTGGAAAGTACCAAAGGAGATACGCTTCCAGAGTGCAATTTATACCACATTTAATGAATGCATGTGATTACAAGCTGTGAAAATCTACCCCAAATTAAAAGAATAAATGCTTTTTCCAAACTGCCATGCAAATACAGTGAAATTGAAGAAACTCAGATGTAGTTAGGTAGTGCTAGAAAGTCACAAATAGTCTATTCTCATTTTTTGTCAATAAGAAACATAATAATTCCCTATTTATTACAACAGAGAGATCATTTGCATCTTGCTAATCTGTATTACAGGCAGCAATAAGCCACATCCGTAGTCCATGAGGCTGAGGGCCCCGTGCACCCTTCCGATAACTCATTGGTCACCCTTCAGAAGTGTAAAGCAAGTAAATCAATATGATTTATAGTTTTGGGAGCAATTCTCTGCAGATCAATTTACCTAGGATAATTCTTTTAAAAACTGACTCTGGTAAAATGTTTCCTTTTCTTTCTGTGCTCAAGAAGATAATTAGACTAAAATGTTCCCTTATGTTCCAAAAATGTGACTTCTCATGATCTAATTTTTACTTTGTTTTTGTTTAAGCTGACATGCACCTTCCACTACTGTGTACTAGTGCGAGTGCTCAGGCAGGAGGCTGCACTTTGGGTCCATCCTTAGCAGAGAGAGGGGACAGGCACATACCTGCTCTACATGGCACAGTTCAGCATTGACCCAGGAGATTCACTCATCTGCTGTGCTATAGAGGAATAACTTGGAGCTTTCAAAAAGAAGTTAATTTAAATTGTGGGAGGTAGTATGATAAGATCTCCATCTGGCTTGCAGCAATTTGAGTGCTTCTACTGCCTTGTTTATACCATTTGAGATATCTAATGAATACAATATGCTGTCCCCAAAATAATATTGTGTGTAAGGCCTGTAAATTTAGAGTAAAAAGTTTCATAAGAGAACTTAGCACATTACCTCTCTGTAAACATTACTGAGTGTTCCTTATAATGCTTCTCCGAGCTTCTATTACGCCCAACAAGCAGACAGGGAAGTACCAGCAGTAGGGATGCTGAAGCTGCAGTGGAGCTCCAATCCAGTAGTCAAGCTTTCTCCTGTTCCATCGTAGTTTGTTGCTCTTTTTCCGTGCTCAACAACTTTTCACTTAAAGTTTATACTTTTCAGGGAGCAGCAAATGCCAATAGATTCCTAAGGGAAGTTGACCCAGAAGCTAAGAGTGACCCCAGCACAGGCAGTGATGGATACTGGCAATGGGACCCATTGAGAGCCCCAGACACAGGGAACAATGAACCAGGTCCAGGGTCCATCCAGGGAGACCAGCCAGGTACAAAAGCATAAAGAGTCAAAGAGAAGACCAGAGATGAGCCACCTATAGCACAGGGCCAAGGTCCACCCAGGAATCAGGGCTAGAGGTGTTTATGTCTCCAGCCCAGGCAGGGGGTAGGTACCCTGGGGCTGAGCTTAAACAGACCTCCTGGGCTGTGGGCAGCAGCTGTGGGTCCCAGGTGAGGCTGGTCAGATGATCAGGGCCCTGACAGTATCTGGAAGTAGGTGAGGTCCAAATTCATCAGTTTGTTTCCTTGGTACAGGGCATGAGCAAACAAGTCGGGATAAAGGGGGAGCCGACTGACACCTTAGGCTTGAGTCCAATTTTTCAGAAGAAGGAGGTTGTGCAACTGCAGCCTCAGTGCAAGCAGACCCAGAGATCAGGCGTGTGGCAGCTGGAGATGGGCTTGATGTGAACGAAAGAAGTGCCCCACGGCAACCCATGCAGTTGTACACTGCAAGTGTCTGGTATCTGCTGGTCACCAGCACTTTGCTGTGCCTCACTGGATTTTATTATTTAGGTGAATCTACCAACTCTTGACACAGATCAAACTGGCTCCAAGGGTTGTGCTTATGGCTGGGGCTGCATCTGAAAGGGGCAGGAATATGAGAAGGCCCAGGTGGAAGAAGTTGTTCCATGAAACTTTTGAGCCTCCTTCTGCTGCATGCAGTCTCTGAGAAGACCCAACACTTTTATGTTTCTCCAAAACAAGTTGAGATCCCTTTATGGCAAACTTTTGCACTGGATGAGGTAGATCATTTTGCTGATAAAATACTGTGTGGTATCCACATTGGTCTCTTAGAATATGTGTTTATAGAAAATGATATATGTTTATATACATTTACAATCACTTCTTTTTTGCCTTTACGAACTGATGGAAAATAATATCTTGGTTTGGGAGAAAATGATTTTGCTGTCAGACTTCATGAGCCCCTCTTCATTCATTTCAAATGTTGCCCATTTTAACATTAGCTTCCAGAGGCCCCGTATGCCAGTACAATACAGATCAGAAATATTGAGTGCATTACAAGTAGCAGGTTACACTTCAAAACACTTGGTTCACAGTGTTCAAGACCATTAATCATTTTTATTATTGTAAAGGACTGAAAGGGCTTAGAAACTTTGCCTAGGAAGCAGTATAGATTCTGAACAGCTGCACTATGATTCCTGCTCACGTTAGGTTTTGGACAGACCATTGATTTTCAGTAAATGTTCTTGGCGGCCAGGAAGTGCTGAAACTGGCAAGCTTTCTCTCACAAAGTTATTTTTTTTTCTGCTTCTGAAATGAAAAACATGCTGGTTATTCTGATTTAGATCATCAGCATGGCCCTGATTTGCCACTACATCACACTGTCATAAAACTGGAGTATCAGGGGAATTTAGTTACAGACCAGACAAAATCAACTTCACAGCAGGGAGCATATATACTATTTGTGCAAGGGGTTTTTTGAGGCGGTGTTAATAGGCACTTTATATGTAAACTTTTGCATATGTTTTTTCTTTGTTGTTATGACAGTTGTTGGTAAGGGAGATACTCGATTGAATTTATCTGTGTGTGAATTTAGATTTTCAGAACAGACTGAAAAATGTTGCACTTAGAGAAGAATGCCCACAAACTAACAAACAAAAGTGTCGTCATTACCCATACAATTGTATGTACACTAAAATTACGTTTAATGTCGGTATATGTTTTTGCATACTTAGTTCTGCAAACGAATATAGCAGCCACTCTATGGAAAGGTAACAGGATACTTTATGCTGGGTTTCCTTCCTGGAAGTTACACTTTATTATTTGTAAACTGGAAAAATACAGCCTGCGTTGTTCATAAACCCGCGTAACTGTTTAGGAAGACAGGCATATAGAACGAGGTTGCATTTTTAGGAGAAAATAGGACTGTAGTTTGGATTTGAATGTTGGATGTAAATGCGTAGAAAAATCTCAATTCTATTAAAAAAAAAAAGAATCTCTATCTGAAAATGGCATTGTAATTAAATCTTTTCAAGAGAGAAAGGGGGAAAATAAACACCATTTACATCCTGTAGGCAAAGCAATATCCCTTTTTTTTTTTTACATTTTTCTTTATCTTTTCATGCTCTTTATAAGCCTTACTGTTTTTTTGTAGAGAGGGAGAAAGATAAGAAATTGGATACCCTCCTGCCTTGACAGCAGAGGTGGAAAACAAAGATGTTCAGTTGCCAAAACCTGAAATGATGTTCTGAATGGACGCAGTATAAAGCAGCAATATTTTGATATTTTCATTTGGACCGTTTAAAATGGAAATAGAATTATATCATATTTGAAAACACTTCTGGAAAACAGAAAAGTGGCCGTCTTTGTAATTGGATTTTTCTTGGAAAAGATTCTTGTGAAGAGTACTTATGCAAAAAAAGTAGAAGTACTATAGGTCGGCTAGTGTGAAGTATTGCAGTCAGAGAAATAGAAGCATTTTCTGTATCTGACAGTTGCAGTCCTATAGAAATCCTCGTAGCAAAGCAGGGGGTAAAGGAAGTTCAAATGCATTTGATGTGATTTGTAAAATATTCAAAATAAAAAAGACCCACATTTCCTAGCTCAGTAAAAATAAATTTATTGTTTGTAAAGACAGGCGATTACTCAAAAATCTGGTTTCTTTCTCTATTTTTTTGTGATAGAATACATTTCTAGTTTTTATTGCTTTCATAGGCTCAAAACCCACTCGTGCTGAATGAAACAAATAAGATCTCTCAAACCTTGTAACTTTTAAAATCTTGTGATTCTTAAATCACTGTTTTGAGTGTGGAGGCCTACACTGTTGTGATTTAGTGCACACACGGTTGGCACAGCTGCAGAAGGGTATCAGACAGCGATCCCAGTCTGTCTTAGTTATAGAGACCCACACGTTTGTCATCTCTCATTGGTATTTTTATTTCAGTAGCATTTGAGATCCCATTTTCCTGCACATTCACATGAGAAAATAGTGCCCATCCTGAAGAGGCGAGGTTTGAACAGCAGAGAGATGGAAGGGGGGAGAGGGAAGAGAAGGGCTTCCTGTCCTCTCTGCTCAGCTCCAGGTTCCCAAGAGAAAAGTTGGGATACAGAGTCCTGCCGATTTCAAACCGGCTTTTTTTTTTTAAGACAGTCATGCTTTGGGATTGCACAGGAAAAAAACTTGATGTACAGTGCCACTTCGAAAGTAAACTCGTGTCTTGACAATTTTCCACCAAAGCATGTCCAACTTCCCAAACAGCTTGCTTTGTTGCTTTTGGGATGAACTTGACTTTGATCGCAGAGAGCCCTCTCCTTTGTTTTCAAAGGCTTTTCCTGCCAAGCAAAGTAACTGTATTTCTCAAGCACAGTCCTCTGAAGGCACTGAAGCATGTTGAATACAGAAGAGTAATTTGTTCCCTCAGGCTGTATATGTCTTGTATTAAAAATTACAAGATGAGAATCTATGGCTGTGCTGGGAGCACACACTGGATTTGTTGTATGGTGAGAAGAAAACAGGTTATGGCTGATCTCGTTCATTCATTGCAGATAAGAGAGGCGCTGCCCTCTCTAAGTTTTTGTTTTCTTCAGTCGGGATCAAATCCCCATCTGTCCATCAACGTGAACAATTGTGTCTGAGTCAAGAGTGCTTTGATTAAAAGTGATATGGTTGGAAACACCCTCTTTGCTGAGAAGAAATGAATAAGGAAATGGCCCTCATGTGTGAGCTTCTGGGGAGAGACTGTCTGCTCAGCTTGCAGGCCAGTCAAAATATGCTTTCTGGCAGGGAAATTAATAAATAGACCAGCTTCAATAGATGGAGATTTAAGGGCAAGAGACTAATGTTGTTCTAAAATTCTTTTGGGTTGGAACTTAAATCCAGTTTTAATGAGGTCATAGCAGAAAATTAATTTATTTTCTATCTTCCAAACAATATCTTCTTTGTTAAACAAGAAGATTGGAGAGGGGCTTTTTAAAAAAATTCTTATTGGTATGTGCTTGAAAATGTGTAAAAGCCCTGGCCCCTTTCATTTCCTGAAGACAATCATGTGATAACCTTAAGTGGACCACATAAATGTATTAATCTCATATCCCTAAGTGTTATGGAGAATTCAGAAACCTCCATACTTTGGCTGTGCTCTGTATGGGATGTCAAGAATGATATGAAAGGAGTGGTTTTGTAGTGAAAATACAAAACTGCTGAGTAACAGCAACATGAGTATACAGGGACCTGTTATGGAGTAGTCTCTGGTGGAAGTGGTGGAAACTCCATCAGTCAAAACATCAAAGTCTTATGACTGTTGAGAGTCTCGCAGTACCGGGTGTTTTTCTTAAATCTCCAGCTTCTGGAATCGATGAATTTGTCAGCATTTCCACGTCCCTTACATAAGCAAGCACACAGGCGAGCTACTAGAAGTGAGACTCTGAAAGATTCAAATACTAAGAAATACGAGGAAGTAACAGTTCTTGATTTTGCAGATCTGGCAGATCTTTATATTTTGAAGCTACAAGTTTGCCCATGCCTCAACAAATAAAAGCAGTGGCCTCTGAAGTGTCCACAATAAAGAAATGTTGGTGGTAAGAGGCGGTGTGGGTATCCTGGGATACTGACATCCTTTAAACATTCCCTGCTCATCCTTTGCCTGTGGCTCCATGAAAATGCAGAGGTGTTTGGTGTGTGTTTTACAGAGCTGGTTGTGAGGCAGTGTGGAGGTAAAATGTGAGTGCTTGATGAGGACAGAACTGCTGGGATGCACGTCTGGGTCTTGGCTTTGGGTCTGTCATGATCGGGGTATGAATGTCACTATATACCTTAGCCACTGGTTTTATGAGTGCTTTCCATGTTCTGTTTCCCACATGAAGTGTGAAAGTCCTCCCCATCAAAATAAGCACTTATTTAACAACAGACTTGGCAATATACCCTCAAATGGGTGGATAACTCTGCAGTGGCAGAGTCACAGCTGACCCAGGGCAAGAGCAAAGGTACCTGATGGAAACAGGAGCCTCTTGAAGCAGATGATGTTGGTGGCTCCTCACTGTGTGCAGGCAGGTAATGCTTTATCACGTGAATGAGTCTTATCTGGGTTTTGGAAGGAAATGAATTGAAGGCAAGGCAGATATTTCAGGTAGGAGTGACTTGATGGAAGCGATGGTATAATAATGATTAGATTACTCTACTGTGGTCAGGAAACAGTCTCTCTGTTCATCAGTTCCGGATAAATCTCAATGTGTCTGGTTGCTGCAGACCCTATCGTTAATGATAACTTCCAGCAAAGACAGAAACACAGCATAACACAGCTCTGTTACTACAAGGGCTTTTCAAGGGGCTGCAGAGATGCCTGGAGCTTGTTTACACACACCCCTCTGCAAAATCTACCCAGCATTTTGTGCCAGCAACTGCACGGCCAGGGCACCATTAACTCTCTGGTGGCTGTGCAAAGCACCATGTTTGCATGGAAAGCGAAGGGTGGACCCTACCAGAGCATTTCATGTGAATTAAAATGCACTTACAAGTAGATTCCTAAAATTTCACCTCCCAAAGGGGCTGAGCTAGTCCTGCTGGGATATGAAGCAATGATTCCCAACCATGTTTCAAACTTGCTGCTTAGCTCCTTAAGCCATCACATGGCAACTGATGCCTGCAGACACAGTTTAATGTCTTTGCCAAAGTTTTTTCACCTCCTCTGCTACCCCGAGCCATCACCTGCTAGTGCTTGTGGCGTGCAAATTGCAAAGTTTTCTTTATGAGTTGCACATAAAATCCACACCTCTGGTCATGCATGAGAAACTGCTGAAAGAGCCCGATACAGCCCTGAATGCGTTCCGTGTTTTATGGGCAAGACCTGAAGGTTGTTTGCTTTTCAGAACTGCACCATGTGTCATGCCTGACCCTGCTGGCACTCACAGATACTAAATGACATGCTCTTGGCAGGGGACCCAGCTGGCTAATTATGCATGCACGTTACCTACATACTGGCTTTAAAAGGAGCCCAATTAAATGATCCAAAGGGTCAGCAGAAAAATGAAGGCATTACTAGAGGAGTGAAACCTTTTCTACCTCCTGAGGCAAAACCAACTATTTTCACAGTGTTCAGGAAAAAACAAAACAGAGCAGATGTTTTCCCTCTAAAAAAAAAGCATACTTTGCTCCTTATTGGTGTTGATCATCATCACCCTTGACGTTCATTTTTGTTATTACAAAAAGAGGGATTCTCATGCTATTTGAATACTATTTTGATGCTGATCTTTTTCTCATTCAACAACTGTCAGCTTCCATGGGGTTATTTTTACAGAATTGCTAGTTTAGGTGAGCAAAGAGAACAGAATCTGTCTCTTCTTCTCTGCCTTGGTTGTTGATAGTTTTTCTAGTTGGGCTGGTATAACCCTAGTGTCATTTATGGAACAGAACAGGCTTCCCAAAGTAATCTTTCTCCTAGTCAAACAGACATTTCCAAATCAATGTTATCTGTCTAACATAAGAACAAAAAACCTCAGAATACTAATTACAACTTCTGACAACTATGAGGGACCTTCTTGAGTTTTTGGAATATGCACCAAGGGGCTTTGCCTGGGCTGCTGCCAGGCCCACGATGCTGAAAGCAGCACTCGTGCCCCATGGCGTTGCAAATGCCCATGCACAAGCTGTGTTCCTGGCTTGGGGATGTTTCCAACCTTAAAGCATTTGCCCTCTCAGTTTTGCTCCACAGCAGTGATGAGTTTTCCCTGGAGGTGTGCCCAGCGCTTTTGGGGAATATACCTCTTGCAAAATAGGACATGAACTCGAGTTTCCTTGATTAAATCTTGTGGCATGCACACTTCGAAAGTTGCCCAGCAAATGCCTTCTGCGTTCGACAGTGTGAATCCAAAGACAGCTCATGCTGCTGCTGTCTGGGCAAACTATTTTTCCTTCTGGTGCCTATAAAATAGCTGGAAAAACTTCTTGGGGGAGAAAAATTTCTGGAAACTCTGAAGTGAGCTGAATTCCCCAAGTCATTACACTTGGTTAGTGTCTTTCACAACACTGCTAAGCTCTAGGTAATGGTATGCATAACCCCGAAAAGCAGAAACAGAAAGACAGGAAATTATGGCTGAACTAGTGTTTTTCTTAGGGCGTTTGTGCTCACTGTTGGAGCAGCCAGTGCCAGGTATTGTGAAACACAGTGAGAAGCCGCTTTTCAGCTAAGTTTCTATTTAAAATTCAGTCAGATTATAGTGAGATATGAAAATCTTCAGAAGAGGTATCCTGTAAATGCAGGAAGCTGCTTCAAGAAGTGCCACTTGCCTCTCTGGGAGTCTCATGTACACCCAGGTCATAGTCCCTGCGAATCTGATGGTGCTGCTAATCCCGCAGCTCCAGCATCACAGGGAGGTTCCCTCACTGGTGTAAAAAAAGGTCAGTTAATGCTTAAAACAATCATGATGTGCTCTTTGAGCTTTTAAGGGTTTAGATTGTCCTCATAACTGTGATTTTCAATATACTTCACATATTTCAAATGAACTCATCTCTTGTTATCTAGTAACATACCATTAGGGCCATTGCTTTAAAGAGAACTTCAGATACTGCAACACTTGGGCAAAAGCTCTGTGTATTCCAGTGGGTGCTTCTCTGATTATCTCTGTCTGTCTTATGGGCCCCCCTTAAAAAATCCTCAACGTGCATGGCAATTTGCAGAAATGCGCGTCTAATGGAGAAGCCTCGTTACCATGAGTATGCAACTGTCCTGTTTCGGGACATCCAGAAGGTCTGATGAGCCCCTTGCTCATGCTGACACCTGATGCACACAGTGCAGTGTCTAAACCAGCCAGAAGTCAGGCTAAGTCACGTGCCATCAGTGTTCCTGAGGGATATAAAGCACAGCAGAGCAATATTTGCTGAAAGCCATGTTAAGGGCTTGATGAGTTACTGTTCTTCCACTCTTCCCCAGCCTGGTTCCTGCTCATCCTCTCCCCATGTGAAACTTTGCAGTCTGTGAAACCCGCCAGCCAAACTCCTGCTTTCTGCAGGTTATTCAGGGCAAGGAAACAGCCATTGCTTTGGATAACAAGGAGGAGGAAAGGAGCAGCAGCAGGAGCAGCCCTTAAACCTTCACAAGGGGTGAAAAAATCAAATGCAGTTGTCGGGCAGCCACATGAAAGGGTTAGAAGCAAGGACAGCGAATTGCTCCCAAGTACATATTGACAAACACGAGCTTGCAGCCTCAAACACTCCCCAATTACAGTGGCTTCTTCCAAATATTGACAGAGAAATGGTGGAGTCCTATTGCACCATTTGGCTCAAATTGTTTTTTAAGATCTTGACGTAGCAGCCAAATCCTTTTATTACAAACCAGATGAGTCTTGCGTGGCCTCAGGAGCTGTGCAGACAAATACCTGACATACAGTTTAGTGAGCACCATAAGGAACAGATCAAGCCTTGCTCATGCGTGTTGTTCATTTACACCTTGCAGCACACACAGGCCAGTGCCTTCATCTCAGCTTTGTACTAGACCTAGACAATGAGCCTGATTCACCACTGCATTCCTTTATTTTTACCTCAGGATAATTCCATTTAAATCAGAGTACAGACTGGACTAACCCAGTGGTTTTTGTGCCAAAGAAATCAATGCTACAAACCTTTGAGCTTCCTGACCTGCTGTTTTGCTTTAGCCTTCACTTTGGGGTTTTTTATCCTACTTGGGGATCTTGATGGGTTCACATTTGTTGGAGGCTCTTCTGTTGTCTCAAGAGAGCCAGTTAGGTGCTAGAATTAAATACTGAATGACAGATTTTTCATAGCATGGGAAGAGCAAAGCAAAACAGCTGTCTGCATAAACCTGAAGGAGCAGGAACTAGACTGCTCTTTAAAAATAAACTTGGCATTGAAGATGGTGACTGAGATAAAGTTATAGCCAAAAATGGTGAATATTTGGGATGCTCAAAAATATTCTTATGCTAGTGGTTTGCAAATGTGGGAACAATATATTCAAGCTTTATTTTCTTTAGCTTGTTCTTTGGCTTAAAGTGAAGTTCAACATTCAAAGTGACCATGTAATAATGGAACTGTTTCAGTCGATCTGCTGTTTTTCTGTATTCAGTCAGATCCGCTGCCTCTAGTGCCAAAAATAAGTTTTTACTGATTTTTACTTCTGCTAACCTGAAAGAACCAAAACAACGGAGGATCAGCAAACTGAGGATCCAATCATACAAATCCAAGTTCACTAAATTCATGTGTTTAAACTCATTAAGGCAGTGGGGTACCATAAATGTTGCTGACATTCTAATTTGACCTACAGAATAATGCATGATGATGGTATACGGCTGAAAGAAATCATACACACAAACCAGACTTTGATCTTGGTAATTTAACTCTTATTAAACAATATTTACTTGTAATAGATGTATATTTTTATATGGAAATCAAAGTGAGATGGAGTAAATACTCCATGATGGACTTTTTATGAAGATTCTCTTCAGAGCCAGAACTGTACTTTTGTCTCCACTGCAGCACTGATGGGTTCTCATTTGCACATCCCACAGTAAGTGAAAATGAAGGAAAAAATTCCTCTTCCCCATCAAAGTGCTCCATCCCTGGCCCAGGCTGAGCTGCTCCATACGTGAAAGAACACTACAGTCCCTGTGTTGTGTTTGTCCCCAGCTCTGACATAGGATGGCAGGAGAAGGGACATTGCACCAGGGAGATGCTTTTTGTACCAGAGCTGGGAATGAGTTACAAGAACATCATTTGCCAGTGCTGCAATGTACGCATCAGCAAATGGGAACTTTGGTCTCTGTCCTGGTTTCATTGGGATTTGGTTTCAGTTTGTGGCCAGCCATGGTGATCAAAGCCCTTAGCAGTTAAATCCAGGGCAGCTGACTCAGTCTGGCCACAGGTGTATTCTATATCATTAACATCAAGTTCACTATAAAAGGGAAAGCTTGGTAGAAAGAGGTGCGGATTTTTTTTTTTTTGCTTTCATTTTCCTTCTGTTTTGCCTTCTCAGTGATTGCTATTCCTGGAGCAACTTGCCAGTACTCTGTAGATAAGTATAATTTTGTGTTATCTTTGATATTGGTTTCTTTATTTTATTAAATCTATTTAACTTTAACGCACAATTCCCTTCCTCGGTTGGGGAAGGGACCTTGGGTGAGAGAGCAACTGTTATTGTTTAGCCCTGGGTGTGAGCTAAACGTAGACAGTCCCTGTCTTCATTACCTGCTGAGCTGCTCATGTGAAAGGGACCGTATGGGTGCCAGTGACTGACTTCATGGATATATGGAGCAGGAGGAATGAATGAGAATAAAATTTCTGCAATTCTGACTTCATTTTTTGCATGACCATAGCAAAAGACAGGGCCATTCAACAGCTGATGGGGTCTGTCTGGAGGCCCACGTCCCAAAGCCCAGTTTAACAGTCTTTGTGCAAACACACTTTTGACTGTTTACAAATTGAGGATGTTAACTCCATATTGGGGAAGATCTGGGAAGACTCCATTTACAGCTCTGATATTTCACTTCCCAGGACCTTGCAAAAATGTTTCCCAGTTTTTATGTATGAGAGAGTGTCTACTCTGGTTATCACTCAGCTGCAGAGTATGATGAGGCCCAAATCCAGTGGTTAAGCTTAGCTTAGACTGTCGTAATCAACTCATTTGTGTGTTCAAACCATCTGTTCCTGTCTTTGCTTACTTTTCAGGGCAACACAAGAATGGGCCACAGGTACACAAATCTTTCAGTAAGGAGATACTTGGTTTGGAGGCTATGACAGGATGTGAAACCAGATTAGTTTCACATAATATTGAGTTTTCCTGCTGGTGTTTTCTATGAGTGCATTTATCAGGGAAGCTGTGAGACTCTGGAAAGCTGCTCAGCAGGAACTTTGAAGCAGAGCTGAGGTCCAAGATGTTCCTCAATGCCATAGCTGGTACAAGAAAAGGATACCTGCTTGTCTCTGTGTTTCACATATATCTCTGCTTTCTCTCACGTGCAAGACCCAGTTACAATGTAACTTAGAGAAAAATGTCAGGGATACGATATGTGGTGTCTAGTAATACCTACATGCACTTCCATAGAAATCATTAAGATATGAACAAAACTTGTTTATATTACATTTCACAAAATATGTTGAAATTGTTAATTCAAGCACTCAAAAATTAGGATAATCAAAAATTAATGTTTTAACTTTAATGCAGCCTCTTTTTCCCCTCTATGCTTGATTTGGTTAAATCATAATTGCGTCATCCTGTACTGCTTCATCCACTGGATGCCCACTGGTTATGCAGGATTTTTATATCCTCTTTTAATACGCGGTCCCAGATGTTTTGTACTGCACATTATTCAAATGCTACCGGAATATGAAAGTTAATTTACTCGTGTACATTTCCGTGGTGGTATCACCATCATATCTGAATGCTGCTCAAAATCAATTACTTCACCTTTGCATCAATGCTAGCTGCCTTTACCAATGAAGCAGAGAAGATAGATAGCTACTCAGCTTTCATGAGACACTGAGTATTTGCAGACTAGTGTTTCTGAACTGCGTGAATTATTCAGACACAGGTAAAGGTGTAGTCACGCTAGGGACTGCAGAAGATCCAGACACCATGCTGATTCCCACAAAGTTAAACGTCAAGCCCTTACTAAAAAAGAAGGGAGGAGGCAAGAACTTCACAGTGAAATGTGTGTGAGATTGTTATTTTTACAGTATTTCTAAGCTTTAGAGATATCGCCCAGATGGGTCAGGATGTCAGAATCTAAATAGCAACACTTGAGCTGCCTAATGTGATGAAAACCTTACACAGACCCTCTGTTCCTCCTCCTGTTTTGCATCCTTGTATTGTGGGCTTGTGACTAGAAGAGCCTTAATTAGCTCTTGAACATGTCCTGAAACAGCAGGTGGAATTTATTCCCATCGTTCTTTTGTGTATTCCTTTTTCCCTAAGTAAAAAAGGAAATGTAATGCTGTCTCATAGGACCCCTCAGCTGGTGTTACTTGTGGATGATGCCCCATCTATTTTTAAAAATGATGATGAAAACATGCAGGTTGGTGCTGACAAACACAGCTTGTACTCAGCTTTCTGCAGGCCTAGGGGGGAGCTGGTCTGACCTTCTGGGTGAAACCTCTTTGCACTGCTCTGACTGGAGTGTATTGCCGCTTGGGTGGCAGCTGGTTATGCAGCATGTCTGGGAAATCGGGGGGCTGCCTGGTTCGAAGCACTGTAGCTATTATATCACATCCAAACTATTTGTAAATGGGAACTGATGGTGATACTTGCAGCAAAGAAACACCTTTTCTGAAGCTATATGCAATAGCTAGACTTGTAAAGGTCTGGAGGCTGTTTAAGAATTTCAGTATATATGTGACTTTATATATGTGCATGAGTCTCAATATCAGAGAGATTTCTGACTTTTCAAATAATGTTAACACTATACTATAGCATAAATTAGCTACAATAAATTATAAAAATTAAAAAGTTAAGAGGCCTGTTAGATCATCTTCCAGTCTCTAAATGTTTTAGATAATGCTTTCTCCTATGTGATGGCTCACTACTGTTCATGAGAGCATTTGCACACTAATCAAGCATTAGCATTAATCAAAGATATTCAGTCCTATTCTGAATGAGTCTAGATGACAGAGGAACCAAGATGCTGGCAGATATATATGCTTTACTTGTAAAAGCATCATTACTTATAGATCTTACACAGTAATGGGGGAGGAATTATAAAAAAATAATATTAAAAGAGATGAAGTTTAATAGACCTGAGCAAAATGGACTGATAGCTGTCAAACCAAGCTACATACCTCCCTTGAGCAATGGAGCTTCTGCTTTCTAGCAACTCAGATCACTGTTTTTTTTTTTTTTTTTAAAAGGTCATTTTATATATCTATTTTCCCCTCCTTTGCCTTTGTGACCTCACATGGATGATACAGATTTTGAGAGAGATTTGAGACTTTCTGGCACTGAGATGCTGGAAACGGAGGCAGTATTTTATCAGGTTTCCCTGCAAGCCCCAGACTTACCCTCCTAACTTGGACATTTCTCAGACACCTACAACTTGGCTGATAGAAAAGGCACTATATTATTTTTAACCGAATTGCTATGGATATAATAATGTCTGCAGTAAATTAAATGAGAAGGGAGGACACCTGTGTTACCCTCTTGCTTGCTACAGGGCAGTGTTTGGAGGTGAGGAAGGAATGGGGGAACATTTATGGTGCTGGAACAAAGACACGGTTGACCCCTGACATCATTTAAAGCTACTTGATGCCAAGGACTTCCTCACTTTTTACGGATATTGAAACAAATAAGTCATGGAAATGATGACTGACCCCAGCCATATGGGAGCAGAGAGATTAGCTGCTAATATGGAAAGTTACCTGGCCAGGGTTGAGCTCAGTCATGAGGGAAGGGGGAGATCAGAGGGAGGGCTGCTGAAATCGTGAGGTAATGTGGCTGCTGGTGAAGAGGAGCTGGAGCTCAGGACAACTGGAAGAGAAGAGGAAAAGGTTTTTTCTCTGCTGAAGCCAAAAGTGTACGTCATAATGTGGCTGACTGACAGAGCTGTGTTTTCTAGGACGTGCTTGATATTATAGGAGTAACAAGCATGAGGAAGTTACTGTGAAGTGCACGGAAGGAAAAGCAGTAAATCAGGGATCAGCACAAGGCTGGAAAGCCTCTGCCCAGTCCTTAGCAAAATATAAGCAAGAACAGGAAAAATTCTGCAGGACCTTGCTTGCAGGAGAGTTAGGGAGAAGAAACGCAGAGCAGCGTGGTGCAGGGATGCCTCTGCTGACAGCAGTACTGCTTTGATGCTTTTCTGGGAGAGACTGAGTTAAACAACAATATCAAGCCAATTAAAAAAAGAGAGCATATAAATAATAATTTAAAAAAAAAATCTCTGTAGCAACTTGATTGCGTGGGTTGTTTAGGTGATACCACTGAGACTCAACAGGAAAACTTCAGTGTGCTCTCGCAGCACGTGGGGAGATGATGCAGTCTCACCAAAGATTATTTTGGTCTAGAATTTCTACTTTCCCTGAGCATAAGATTTAAACCCTCACAAAAACTGCTTAAATTGATGACAAAGCTGAGGTGTGTAGAACTTAATAAACAACAAAAAAATCACAGGTTTTAAACCAAATTATGGATGTTTTATTGTAAGGAGAGTCAGCCAGTCCATATCTGAAATACGTAGACTTTAAATTTAGCAAATGACTGTCGTATGAATTGCCTTGGAAAAGACAAATACAGTTGCTAGGAGGATTAAAGCTTTAGAGATCTATAGAACTGGAAAGGCAATAACAATTGAGAGAAAGAGAAAACAAGAAGTAAGGTTGAAGTCAATTTTTTACTTTTTACACTTGGGATAATAATGATGTAATCCTGCTGAACCTGACCTGAGAAGAGTATTCAACATGAGAAGATGTTTCTTGCTGAAAGGGAGCAAAGGAAACGTGCAAATACTGGTGAAGGGCTGTGGCCATAGACTCAAATCCAGGAAATGAGGCATTAGCATGGGGCCATTCACATGAAAGATCAGAGAACATATTGTGTGGGATAATATACTGCGAGATCATTCCTACGCTTGTTATGAATTATTTTAAGACAGAAAGAGACCATGTCTGCATTTCTGTCTGTCTACCCATAGTGGAACTTCTGGTGAAATCACAGGTTTTTTATAGTTGGATTAAATGGAAGTTGAATTTCCTCTCCAAAAATATCATGAAAATGATGTTTTTTGTTAGAATGAATCTTTGGTTTAGGATTACTTGACAGACACTGTGGCTCACTGTGCAGTGAACTATTTAGGTCCTGTAAATTAGATCGCTAGAGGAAACTGATAAAGGACAGAAGTAGAATGAAGACATTGAAGACATTAAAACTTTACCTCTCTTTTTTTTTTCTTGTTTGTTTGGTATTCAGCCCTCATAATTCATGGGGTTTTGGATAATTTTCTTTCTGAACACTGATTTACACAATTAATATTTAATTGTATGCATTTTGTTAGCTTAAGTTTTTAGTAATTGTGGAAATCTGTTAACCTTAGAGCTGCCTTCTCCTTCCATTCTTGTCTCTGACTTTGGTGGCTGAAATTTCTTTCAGTGTCATAAAATTTAGGGTTGTAAAATTCATATTGTAACTTTAACAGCCACATCTGTTTTAAACATTTTTGTTTTAAGAACTCAATGTGAATTTAATGACAAGGCAATAAAAGTAAAAGTTGAAGGAAATTATCACAGATTTGTAAAGCTGTAAGATATGTTTCTGCACTTTTGTGAGCCATCAAATTACAAAGAAACAACCCAATTGCTTTTATTGTAGCAGTTCTGCTCTTAAAGCAATTCATAGTTTAATCTATTAGCAAGAATTAACATTTCATTTACATCTGTATTAATAGTGACAATTATACCCAGGTGTAGGATATTGTCATTAGCATAGTCACCCACACCATGATCAGAAAAAAAAAAATCCTCTACGGTGCTGCCACTGTGTTTGAGAGTAATAAATGGTAAACTATCAACATATTTTGTGTGCCATCAAATCAATCTACAGAATCAAGAATGTAACAAATATCACTTTTGCCTTTAGTATCTTGCTACAGGTCCAACCTTTCAGATGGTGTAAGTTAAGACGATGTGGCTGTTTATTGTTACTCGGACCCCATCTGTACAGCAGAATCACAGAAGTGCTGAGGGTGGAAGGGATCTCTGGAGATCGTCTAGTCCAGCCCCCTGCTCCAAACAGGGTCAGCCAGAGCAGCTTGCTCAAGGCTGTGTCCAGTTGGGTTTTGAGTACCTCCACAACCTCTCTGGGCAACCTGGTCCACCGTCTGACCACTCTCTCTGTAGAAAAGGTTTTTCATATGTTTAAATGGAATTTTTTTGTGTCTGATTTTGTGCCCATTGCCTCTTGTCCTGCCACTGGATACCGCTGAGCCATCTGCTCATGTCCCTCCTATCAGATAATTGTACACATTAATAAGGTCCCCCAGGAGGGTTCTCTTCTCCAGGCTGAACAGTCCTAGCTCTAAGCCTCTCTTCATGTGTCAGATGCTCCAGTTCCTTAATCATCTTTCTTGCCCTTTGCTGGACTTGCTCCAGTATGTCCATGACTCTGTTGTACTGGGAAGCCCAGAAACCTTTGATAACAACCCATCAGAAATGATAAACTTAATCTGATGTTTAGTACCTCTGACACTAGATCTCCTGGTCCTTCTCTGCCTCTGCTTCCAGCCCTTTTCTGTCTGATCTCTGTCTCTGCTGATAAATGGGCAGCAAATAGAAAGCTGTAAAAATCTGTCCTACAAATCCCTTCACATTGTATGTAATGTTTATCAAATCAGAGTCACACAAACATTTATGTAAATCAATTAGGAGTGCACAGCCAGGGTTCAAGATTGCTTCCTGTATCACTTTCATACCTAAAACCCTTCTAGGCAGACCTGGTTAACTTGGTCAATATGTTACAAGCTGTCTCAGTGCCATCTTTTATATACGTTTGCAAAATTCATTATGGCAGAGGAAAGGAAGGGGTTTGAAAGAAGAAATTCAATGACTAGAAGAATTTCAGCAACCTATCCTGCCAAATATAATTGCTACCGTGGCCTGATTCCTGGCATCTGGTTGTGGCTCAGTTATGGCTGTCAGTTTGGAGAACTGTCTGTCTTCTACAGTATCTAATAAAGCCATTATAAAGAAGTCTTTCTTATCTAAGATTTTGCAAAGAAACACAGGCTCTATCTCACTGACAGCTATTTCAGATAAAGTGATTTATTAAGTACGTAGAAGCGAGTTGCTGCTCTTGGTGTTCAGGGCTCACCACCAGTGCAATAGTTAAAAAGTTTGTTGAAGACAGGTCCGCTCAGGGCAGATTTAAAATTGCTTCGTGCAGTGGATCAAAGATAAGAAAAATAGTTGCACTGCAGATTTAAAATGTAATTTGATTCTTAGAGGGGCAACACGAGCTCAAAGGAGTTACTGCATCACTTACCGCTGTAACAGAAAGTTACCATACTGCAGGTTTAACATGCTCAGAGCTGTGCTGTTTTCTTGGCCTGTCATTTTGAGATTATCATCTTCAATTCATAGATATTGCATGGAGCAAATACATAAGGGATACATATTTCACCAGTTCTTTTTAATTGCTCAACAGAACTTATGTATAGACAGGATATATGCCTTTCCATTGGCAAATTGACATACATTTATGCAATTTGTCTGTTTTTTCTGCAAAATTCCATGGATTAAGTTAAAAGCATCTGATCCTAGGAGCCCTCCTTGGATATAGAACGGTGCTGATAACTTGCCAAAATTTATGGAGCCTAATGCTGTACTCCCTGACAGACTCTCTGAAGTCTTGAGCTGATAAAAATGCTTTCAAATTTGATTTTTTTTTTATATTATAGACTTGACTTCTGTATGATAATTTGTCTCATCTGTGTAAGTTCACTGGTGGCACACAAAACAGATAATTACTTTTAATGCAAGAGTGCACCCAATTTGTCAGCTGTGTGCACAGATTCCTAATTTGCTTGTGTGATAATAATTAAGCACATCTCACATGGGAACTTGACATACTCATAATTTACTTTCCCTGTTATTTTTGGAAGGTCTGGACTGGTAGACTCTAAAAGAGCACAACTTATAATAGCAAATATTATCCCAATCCAACAAAAACCTTAGTCTTTATTTTCTATGAAATCACAGGTCAAAATCTGCACAATAGTGGGTCAGCTGAATTGCAGGAGAAAAATTTAGGACAATCAACTAAATTTGTGCAAGATACTGGATATACTCTATTTCTCGAGAAGTGTCCTGAGATCACAGTGGAGACAGCAATTTAGTTATATGACTTGTAGAGATATAATTTTGTCATTCATAATGCAGTAGTGTTATATTTAATAAAACTGAGAGCACATCAAGTACTTTTGCCTGATTAATATGTTATTCTTCAGTGTTTGCCATGGACAAAATAAAAGATGCACAGAAAACTTTCCTTTTTTTCAATTACTTCTAGGACTATTTTCTATCCTTAGAAAGCCTGGGATGATAACCTGTCGCATTTTAGGGTTGAGAGAGTGAAAATGTGAATACTGCTCTTTGATTTTAATGAAGTCTGGGGCATTCAAAATCATTATTTTTGATTTATTTGGTTGTAAAAGAAATACCCAAAAGTCCACTCTTTCCTTCACTGGCACTCATATTTATCTCCTGACTTCAATGCATCTTATTACAGTTTGAAATGGAGATTGAATTTTGTAAATTTAAAACAAAAAATCAGCCAGAAAATTACAGAAAGAAAAGAAAAACTTTGACATTTGTTCCATTTTTACCAGTGACAGTAGGTTTCATGCAATATTAATGAGAGAAGAATTTAGATCTAAAAATGTAATTTGGTTTCTTATTTCCCTTTTCTGTCACTTCCACTGAAGAAACAGTTACAATACGTCTTTCCTTGCTTAATGCTATTGCTAATTGCCCAGATGGGACTCTGAGAGACCATTAAGTGTCTATTGATTGTAATCAGCTTGCCTATGACAGATGAAGTTGCCTCTGGTAGGTTTTTCTTCCCCCCCCTTCCTCCGTCTGGTGCTGTAAACTGAGGTCTTTATGCTCTTGCTGACCATAACTTTCCTGCGTTGACTCTCATACCTTTTTCCAACTTTCCAGGTTACTTTTTGTTATTCAGACAGCCAAGTGCTGTCCTGTGTGATTGGTGCACCTAACCCTGTGACTATTTAACTCCTGAGCATCTGTGCTGTATTCTTCCTAATATTTGCTGTTCAACTGCTGAGAAATTGGGTGTGTTGAAAATACTGTTTTGTAGGAGTGAGGACTGCCTGGGGCACTGCACACACAGCACCTTAACGGGATCTGGGGTCTGCTCCAATGATCCCTTCTTTTCTAGGTAAAAATATGACATTTAATGTTTTTCTTGAGTCATTACCACTTCTGTGGATGAAGGTGTGCCAATCCAGTTTGGTTGTTAGCAAACATGAATTTGAAACCGCTTAGCGAGTCATCCATATTTTGCTTGAAAAGCGTGTTGCCTTATCACTGACCCCAAGGAGGGGTATAAGGTCTGCTCAGCCTCCCTCTAGCTGGAAACCTAAATCTCTGGGCAGTGTTTAGCACAATGTCCAACAGCTAAAGAAATTGCTGTGTTAAAAATAAAAGTGCTCTACAAATAAAGAGGAAGAAGGAGCTGGGGAAATACATGGTTTCAAGAGCATAGGAGGTGGTAGGCCTAAGTGGAAAAGAAAAGTGAGGAACACTGTGTAGGAAGAGCAGATGCAGGGGAAAAAATGAAGATAAAATTATCCTCTGGAAATTAAAACAAAGGTTGTAACAAAACTGTCAGAAATAGAAAAGGAAGTCTAGAGTAATAAAATGAGTAAAAATAGGCATGATAATGGAGGTGGGGAAAAAGGTCGTATTTCCCAGTGGCCCCGCGGCTTCCTCTGGGCAGGCTGCACAGGCTTCCTGCAGCTCTTGCTGGTTGGGGTGGGACTTTGTGTGTGTGAAGGGAAGGGCTGGAGCCCATTAGCACATGTGGAGACAAGGCTTCCTGGACTGCAATGTGATAATTGTGGCATCTGCAGGAAATGCTGCTCTAGAATGTCAGGTTGATGAAATCTCTGTGATTGGCAGATGTGTTGTGCTGATCACTCATGCTCTGACCATGTCAGTCAACTGACTGGCATCAGGTTTTGTTGCTCCCCCCCGTTTACAACTGTTACTTTTCATTTTGGTCTGTTCAAACCCTAGTTTGATGATCCTGAACATGCCTTGTGTAAACCTCACCCTTTTCTGGCTATTTCCTCAGGAGAGACAACTGCTTGCCCCGTAGCCCCCTTGTTTGCAATGCAGTTGAAAAATTGTTGTAACACATTGAGCTGCAAGCTCAGGTTTCATCCCAGTTTGGGGGCCTGCACAGGCTCTCATGAGATGCCTCATTGATTCAAAGCACTTACAGTGACCTACTGGACTCTGTGTAATATAAGGTCCGTGTCTGCTGAGGAAATGTTCCATCTGTGTGCGCCGTTCTGCAAATGGCTTGTCCGCGCCAAGGTCAATGCCGGCAGCTCAGCCTGCAAAGCTGTTGCTCGTGGGTCTCATTGTACGACACTGTCTATGGAGTGGGCTCAAATAGGCATGTGTGGGTCTATGCAGGGAGCACGAAGCACGTGTTAATCTCTAGGAGCCAAAGGGCAGGGAGAACTGGAGGCAGACCTGCATTTTTACATCTGTGTGGTTCAAATTTTGCTCTTAAGGACCATCCTTAGCTTTACAGTGGCATTAACTTAGGGCTGAGTTTGGCCACAGATGCTTGGTGAAGGAGAGTCCAGGATCTTCCTTCAAGTGTGGGGTTGGAAATATGTTATGTGAAAATAACGGCCGATGTTCATCGGAATCTGGCGTGGCTGGGTGAGCCCCACTTTACATGTCAGTCAAGTCTGAGCCACGGACCTGCTGACTCCTGACAGAGGACACATTTCCCAGTGCCAGACCCAGATAGTTCCCTTAGGCTGCTCAGGGACCCAGTGCAAGGTATGGGCTCTGCCTCCTGCAGCAAGCCCGGCCCGCTGGCCCCTCTCCTAAAGGTGGCTGCTGAGATACCCGGGTTTAGATGCAAACAGAAACTCTGTGCACTCCTCCTGTGCGATTCCCCAGAGGGAAGGAGCACATTGACCATCTGCACAGCACAGGTGTGGGTCCCCATGCAAACGCCTCACACAACCTGGCCGAGCTCACACACTGCCTCAATTGTTCTGCTGGGCTGCCCTGCTCCAGCGCACAGCTGCGGGGAGATGGCCATCTGCATGGGCAGAGCTGCTGTGGCAGGGTACAGGCAGACCTTGGGCTTAAGTAGCAGCCATGCAAGAGCTGACATGAACTAATTTATGAGAAATTGCTTTTAGCAGGTGCTAACCTGTCTCGACCACGGATAATAGGATAGTTGCTATTGGGAATCAAACCAGAGAGCCATAAACCCTGAATATCATTACGCTGTTTGCTAGAGAGCACAGCTGTTGCACTGTCATCATTTCTCTCTGTCGAGGATGCACCAATTCCTGCTCAATTCTGGCCAACTAAATGCCAGGAATTAAAGCCATGCAATCGCAGAGTAGCAATTACCACTTCAGTATTACTCAATTCTATCTGTGTGTGTGCGTGTTTGGCTGCTGTGTTGCCACATGCTCTTGACACACTGCAAATCTCTGTTCTTTGCTTACCCCTCACTTCTATTTCTCTGTTAGAGTTCAGACAAGAAGTGAGTGTTTTTTCCCCTTCAGTCTCACCATATATGTCACTAATAGAACTTTTCAAAACTTCGTCAGTCACCTCCCGTAACAGCCTGAGGAATACTGTGGGGACATCTCTAGTAGCTGGATACAGGATATTGTATTTCTTAGTTTGTCCAGTTGAATAATTACTTGGAGTAGCTTTGTGGACTTGCACAACTCTTACTTGGAAGGAAGAGAAAAGCCATTTGGGGAATCAAAATATTCCTCATGTGACTTACAGAAGAATCAAGTTAAAATCAACAGGTCAGGGTTTGATTTGAGTTATAAATTAGGTGCCTGAAGAGAATTTATTGGGAGGAACAATGTTCAGCATATTGAAATCATTTGAAAAAACAGTGTTTATTGATGCACTGTTTTGCACCATTAAAATAAAATGTTGCTCCTGCTTTTTGCATTTAATGTATTTTAGCTGCAAGATACTCTTGGAGAAAAGGGTCAGAATCAAAACTATTAAACTCTCCCCTTGTTGTCTCTCTTATTCTGGAGAACGCATTCCTGGAGGTGATACTCTTTGATAGTACTGTAGGGCTGTATCAGCGAGCTCAGTGCTCACCCTGGGAATCATCCGTCTGCATCAGGTAGCAGCAGGGAGCTGAGCCTGGAGAGGAGCTCAGTTGGGCAGCAGCCTGCGTGGTGAGCAGTGAGCTCTGCTCTTCAGTCTGACATCTTTCACTAACACCAAATTTCCTTTAAGGATAACAAAAAATGAAGCGAGAATGTTGTTGAGAGTGAACATATGTTGGAAGTTCAGCTTAGGTAACACAATAAGCTCTTCAAGAGTGGTTTCTCTTTCTTCTCAATGTAAATAAATACTTATGATAGCCCCAGACATTCATTTTCTGGCGATTCTCCCCCTTCCTTATTGGAGGTGGTGTCCTGTGTGTTATTGACGTGGGCTCATTTGCGAGACTGTGCTCTTGTCCATATGTGCGAGTCACTTAAGATGAGAAGCAATGTGTAAAATAACAAGAGTGTTGATGTAAAGTTCTCAAATGGCCAGCACTGGGATTAATAGTTAATGGCCTATTGACACAGAATATTTATTGATGAGCAACACAGGGTTCCAGTAACACCAATACACGGTTGGTTTGGGAGGCTGCATCCTTTTTTTAGAAAAACACACCAATCATTTAATTAGTAAAATGCGTTTTCTTAGTGTCTATTACAGATTCTCTTACTATGGTTGTGGGGAAATACTCACTTTGAAAGAAACAATTTGAGGTAAAGAAAGACCCTCTAAAATCACAGTAGATTTTTTGAAAGGCCTGATGAGATTGTTACAGCTAACAACTCTTTCAGAAATGCTTGATAAGATAATTAAGAGGAAAATCAAATTTTGTGCTTTGGGGTATAAATTGATCAAAAAAAAATCTTTCCCATGCACAGCTGTCTAGTTAAGTATTCAAAATGCAAATGCATGTATATGTGAGTGAGTGTGATTTTTCCACAATGTTCCTTGGAAACATTGGTAAGCGGGAGTAGCAGAGTGGACCAACACCATCCTCACCCCATGTCACCAGGGCTGGGAGCAGCCCTGATATAATGGAGGCAGCGGTCAGATGGGGCAGCACCAGGCTGTGCTAAGGCTGTGCTGGTTGTTCAGAGGAGGAGAAGGGATTACCTCTGCCCTAGGTTCCTCCTGATCAGTTGTAGTCTGGTCATTGGGAACATGAGATGACCCAGTGCATGTGCTGTGGGTCTGTGTCTCTTGGAATAGACCTTAAGACATTGTGATAAACAAGTGGTACTTCAGGGTGCCCCAATTTGGGTGTGGACTAAGCAGGGCTTTGCTCAGGAAAAGACACCAAAATACTCTGTACCTCTCCAGGACAGCGTCAGTTCAACACCAGATCTGCCTTGCTACTGCCAGCGTCATCATGCTGAGCTGTGCTCCTGATGCAGGTGTGTGGAGCCAGGGGTTTCACCCGCTCCAGACCTCTCAGCTCTCCTGAGCACTAGCACACCAGCATTACCGAGGGCACTGTGTGAGTTAGAAACAACTGAGCTTGACTCTCCCCTCCCAGACTGGAGACTAAACTAATTATGTTTTTATGGTAATTGAGCAGACTTAATGAAACAAGCTGGAGCAAATGGGTGAAGTTTTAGAATAAGTCTTCCAAGGTCAACAATTCTTTGGGGAAACTGTTCCCCTAGACTCAGTTTTTAGTAGCAGTGTACTTTACACAAATCTTCACAGAAAAATGCTTCCAGGATAAGTAGCCAGTGGAGTTACTGACTCCAGAACTACCTTGGTGTAGCTAAGGGAGCTTGAGCTGTGTAAAGGCTTAGTGCTCTGCAGAGGGCTGATAGTGAATGGGATGGGAAAATTCGGTGAAGAGTCAGCTCCTTCCCCAAATTACTCTGAGGGTGATGGTCAGGACTGCAGCAATGGGTAGAATCAGGCAGTCCCTTCCTGATCACTTCAGTAGATACAAACTCATTATCTGTACAGCTCATGCATAATATTTCCTGACTGATTCCTACAGATTATATGTGCTTTTGTTTTAAGGAGAACAAAAATGAAAAAGACAGTGGAATAAGATAGACTTGTTCACTGCAGTTGGAGTGTGCTGGCACACAGACATGGGCAGGAATGCCGGTAGGGACAGATACCTGCATGGATGTAAATGCAAATATAACCTTATAGATGTAGATGTGCAACAGCTAACAGAAACACACCTACACACACAGAGATTTTATAAATCTACAAACACCTATACATACACCTACGTGACAACCTGTATAAATCTGTGATAAATGCACAAACTCTTGCTCACGGGCAGAAAGGTGGGTACCCATGCTCTGGTACGTGTGTGCACAGACGTGTACACAGCTGCCACCTGTACTTTTAGACCAGCTGACACATGCACACACACGTCTGTTAGTGAGCGCTGGGCAAAACAGGTATCAGTGAACTGACCTCTAAGTCTGGACAAGTGAATTAAAACCTAGAAGCAGCAAGGCTGGGGCTTTTAATGAACTGAATGAGAAAGGAAAAAAGAGAGATTGAAAGTGGCTGGTGCAGTGATACATAATTGATGAGACTCCAAGCAGGGCTTCAGTGTCTAATAAATTATTAAACACTGACTCATTAGGGAAAGATTTCATTATAGGATAATTTAATTAAACGACAGGCAAAAAGAGGAAAGAGCTTTAAGGGACTGAGTCCTTCTGTTTTTTCCACCATGACACTTACGATTTAAAGGGAGAGGAGCCAAGAAATGATCCTGGGGGTGGAGAAGTTGTTTACTGTGCACGAGAGGACTGATCTTCAGTTTCCTTGACGCTTACATTTTCATTTACCTGTTGCAATGGATGTGGACTTTTGTTGGTCTGGTTTAAAGGCATTTTGCAGACACTTTTCCATGGTGTAAAAGACTGCCCTTATTGCAGGGCAGCTGAGAACTGGCCTTGGCAATGCTGTCCCAACTGGTGACAGAAATGAGATTAATGGTTGTGGTCCCTGGAGGGTGCAGGACTGGAGCTGCAGCCAAGGCCAGGCTTCACTCCCAGGAGCTCTGCTGGGGCCAGGAGTGGGGTGACCCTGGTTGGTCCCTCACCAGCCCCTGCCAGTCACCCTGCTCCAGGGGACGGGATGACACAAGAGGGCGGCCAATCTCAATTTTCAATCTTGATGAGGCCAGAGGCCTTGAGCCAAGCTGGATCTCTACCCTGAGCAGGGCAGAGGGTTTGAGTGCCACCGCCAGCACCACGGTCTGCCTTTGGCTGACCTCTGTACCTGCCTGTGGCACCTACCCATTGTCTTTCAGAGGAAATAAAGTCTCTTGTAATATCACTGTACAAGTATATATGGAAGGCAGTGTACAAGACAGACCACTCATGGTGTAGCTCACAGGTGGATGGTGTGACCAGCCCAGAGAACAGGAGCAGAAGGACGAGCCAGGTCAACACTCCTCAGCAGCTCACGCGTGTTTGGATCCAAGGGCCTTTTTTTTGATCCCCATTTAAATAGAATGAAGATACCATCTAGATCCCTGAAGACAGATTGAAGGGACCCTGAGTCCTCTGGCAAATATTTGACAGCAGCAAGAGGGCTCTCCAAGGCAGGGCGAGTGTGTGCAGCCACAGCTCCCTCAGGTTCCCGCGTTGTCTGGCTTGTGTGGGGGAGAGAGCTCCCAAAATCACCCTGTGGGCACTGTGGAAAGCAGGGGCAGGGAAAAGAGACCGAGTGTTTGACATCTTGCCATGATCGGAGGGGAGATATGTTTCCATTTGACATTTTCATCATCAGGGCAGAAATTTGTACAAAGAGTGACATTTTTTTTCTCTTTTCCCACAGGGTGCTTTTTTTACCCAGATGAGTTTATTGCTCCATCTCGGTTAGGTAAGGACATGGGAAGGGGCGTCTGGGAGGAAGGAGACAGGATGGTCAGGTCAGAGAGAGACAGTGGACAGCAGCGATAGTGAGCTGAGCAACCCAGAGGGATTTTCTTCTGCATCTGTTCTGGTGAAGGTTGGTGAACCTCACTAAGTTCTTTTCCCCCCTCTTTTTGCTTAAACAATGTCTGAAACAAACATGTCTACAGACTTGTTGGGTTACTTGATTGCTTTGCTTGGGGCTGTGAGTGGGATGGTTGCCCAGCTGCTGTCTCTGCACAAGGAGGTTTTCAAGATGGAACAGACAAGGTCAGGTGCATCCAAACTGATAAATAAAACAAGAACTTGCAAAATGACAAGCATAGCAGAAGCAGAAAATCCTAATTTCCAATCAGCTACATTCAGTATATGTTTTACTTCGGAAAGATGCGTGCAGCTGTCTAACATTTGCTCAAGCCCTCAGATTTGGGCCCCATTTCAGTTTTTTTCAGGCTTTCCTAGAACCTGAGTATATCTGCAAAGCAGGCTAAACTAAGGCTAAAATTTTGCAAAAACTGTGAGGTTATTGCAAAACCAGCACCTCATTGTATTATTTTTTTTGTACAATGCAAAGATAAAGAGCACATAAAAATTATCTTTGACTGAAGGAATCTGTTCATCTCTTCACAGGGAAAGCAAGAAGAGCGAATGAACGCTGAACACAAAGGTGATGAAGGCACATGAGGCTGTGTAAATAAAAGTGCAGCCAGCAGGTTGGAGAAAATGGGGATTCCCCTCTGTTCCACAGCTGTGTGACCCCCCCTGGAGTGAAATGCTTGTTCTGGGCTCCCCAGTTTAAGATACTAATAAACTGGAGGGAGTCCAATGAAGGGCCAGTAAGATAGTCAAGAGGCTGGAGCAAGCAGCTGGGTGAGAGCTGTGAAAGGCTAATGGGGATCTTAATTGCTTCTAATTGCCAGGCTCTTCATAGGGATTGTAACAGGTAATTTTATTCCTCCAAGGATATTTCTGGCTATCAGATTGTAATAAAATGCTCAGCTAGATGCCATTGTTAAGTGTATAGTAAGTAGGAAAAATACCTTTGTCTTTTATCATGAGAAGAGATTTCTTCATAAATATAAAATTGTACTTAACTGCAGTCGTTTGCCAGCAGATTACCCTTAGCTCCTCCCTATAAATGCTGATCTTTTGGGGTGCTTGTTTACCACTTGTGACAGAAAAATAGGAAATGGCTGGGGTTTTAGGCTGGAATGCAACCCTCTGGTGAGTGTGGTCAGAAATTTGGGAAGTTCCCCTGAAATGGCAACTTTTTTATTATTGTTCAGAAAAGAGAAAGCCAAGAAAAAAAAAAAGAAAAGCCTGACAGACAAAGGAGGAATCTGACGTCATCTGTCTCTTTAAAATCACCTATAATTGCTTGAGAGAAAGGAATCCAGTCCAAAAAGCACTTAATGTGCACTGTGAGAAGAGATTATTCTGTCTGAGACCAACTGTGTCAGCTTTGGTTCAGAGTCTCATTAGATCCTGGCACAAAGCTGTGAACATGCATGAAAGAAAAGACCTTTCCTAAGTCTTTTTCTGCAGAGAAAGCCAAAACCAAGCTATTTTAACTCAAAAAAAAAAAAAAAAAAAAAAAAAAAAATGCAAGAGATGATAGAAAGTATGAGTTCTTGGCTGTCTGGCCGAGCCTTTTCAGGTTAGCATGGAAGCTGCTGTTCTGCTAAGATAAGGAGTCTCTAGAAAACCTGTGGCAGACAGAAAGGCTGTCAGATGTAATTGCTGGCCAGGCAGGATAAATGAAGTTCTGCAATCATATCTGGACCCATCTCACTGTTCAAAGTTAATGAACCTACTCTGGTAAGTCCCTTTAACTGGTGACCGGGGAAATGGAGCTGTATCTAATTTCTAATGAAATTATCTAATTTCATCAGATAAGCAAATAAAATACAACTAAGCAAAAAAAACCCAGTGGAACCGATAATGCAGATCACAAAACTAACAGCAATTAGCATATTCTGATTTGTACTCTTGAACTGTCTTGTAGCAGCCTGATGCACACTCATTGCTTCCATTACTTGCAGGTGTAGCTCATTTGTAAACTTACTGTGTTTAGTACTAGGTGGTTGGCACCGGAATGGTCTCCTTAGTCCCTAAAGAGCTCAATCTTCAGCATTATATTTTCCTTTCAAGATCTTCCTGAATGAATTCAAAATTGCCTTTCTGCAAATATTCTTTGATGGATCTTAGTGTGTGAAGTAGAGAAGCCTCTTCCCCTTCCCTTATAAAAACATTCACTTTGAGCATTTCTTGCCTCTGTGCACAAAGTGTCTTTGATAAGAATGCAGATAAATGCTGTGGTCACATCTTCCTTCCTCTGGCTGACAATGAGCATCAACAATTTCATTTCAGAAAGGAAGGCATATGCTCACATCCCTATTGATGTCAGAAGGGTTGCTTTTCTGATTACTCCTACTTACTCTCAAGGGCAATTTTTTGGAAAGATAACAATCAATGAAGCTGAAAAACACTGTCTTAATAATGCAAATTAATATTTTTGTGTGGCTGCCCAAATGCAGTGCTTGCTCTGTTCTAAGAATTCAGTAACAGAGCTATGGAGAGCTCCTGAAATCTCACAGTTTTATGCTGTGAATTTTGAACTGCCAAAGATTTAGAAGTTTGGCTTGGTTTGCATAGATAATCAGAAGATGATGCTCTCTTTGGTCTGCAGAGGGAGCAGATAATTTTCTAAGGAAAAGTGTTTCTGAGGACAGTTTCAGGAAAATTTGAAATCATATGTGGATTGCCTGTCAGCTGATGGATCAGGCTTTTCCTCTGGGTTGAGGAAGAAAATAAGTATGAAATGGTAAAGGGGGAAAGAGGTGAGGAGAAATACTTCCCCATGTTACTCAGGTTTTGCATACATTCACTTTTGGCTGTACATACACAAGACCAAGTTTTTTCTCTCGTTTATCCCAGAGTAAGTCTGGAGTGACTCTACTAGTGTTCAGAAGTACCTTCTTGCCTCCAAACAAGACCCTCAGTGCTTTTTTGACCTTCTGCTCTGCTGAGGCCATCCTCACAAGGCTTTGCACTGCAGCTCAGTTAGGTCTTTAGCTACCACTTCTGCAGCTTCTAGTTACAGAAGAGCTAACATTCATCCTGGCACTCCTTCCTAGGCTCATCACTGCAGTGATGTTGGCATCACAGCTTGCAGGCTACATTTTTCCTGGCCGTGCTGATAGGGGATTACTGCAGCAGAGCTGGACTTGGTGCAAGACTCCAGAGCCAGTCTGGCAGGAGCATTGTGGTCACAGGCGGTCCAGGAAAGGGAGGTGTCACAGCTTCCAGGTTCACTAACCCCTCCTACTCTGTCACTGAACTGGGACTTTTATGAAGAAGGTTATTCGGGAACCCTGTTCCCTGATGAAACTTGTTTCAGGTATAAATGTCCTTCTCTGCCTTCTGTTAGCAGGAGTGTTAGGATATTCCTCGATCCTTGAAGGAAAAGGACTAGAAAAGAGATTTCTCTAATGGAACAGGTCATTTGAAGGGCTTTAGTTATCTACACCTAGTTCCTGGCACTCCCACAGTTTCGGTTGGTGATCTTTAGAAACCGTGTAACCTCTCACCTCAGTTTCTCCAAATATAAAATGTAGAAGTCTCCCAGATGCGCTGTGAAACTTACTGGTTGTCTAAAACATGCCTGGGAATGAAGGCTATCCTTTACACCCATGTCATCTTTTGAGTCAAAGGTCTCAAAATGCTTTGCCTACATTACAAAGCCCCAAAGCCTGGAAGTCAGGCAAACAAGATCGATTCAAATGGTGGGAGGGTGGGACAGACAGACATCCATCTCAGCAGTGCCATTATCTGTTGTAAGTACTGGGAACATGTTATTTGGATTAGCGTAGCCCTGGGGAGGGAAGGGTGGTGGGCTGCTAGTGCCCAGAGCCTCATCCTCCGGCTAGAGCAGCCTCACCAGCACTCTTCTGTCTGCAGTTGTGGAGGTGCTTGTTGTTGATGTTATTCTCCAGAGCCGGCTGCACTGCACTGAGGTTTGATAAATAGTTTCTGCAAAGCCTTCAGAAACTTTTTGGGTGGAAGTCATGGTGGCAGAGCGGTCTTTATTATTCTTCTTTGTTGTCATAATGACTGTTTTGAAAGATTTGACTTGCTGTTTTTCAAAGAGATTTTCTGCCTGATATGCAGAAAACCACCCCGAGGGGGAGGAAGAACCCTCTCCAGTGAAAGGCTCCCAGTTACAGCCCAGAGCAGAGACAAGCACCTCTTTTATTTTGCTAGTCTACCTGCTTTGCAGGCGGATGACTCAAAAGGATTTTAAACCTCTCTGTCTCTCTATTCCAGAGGTAAAACATTGGGCTTGTTCTCTTGCTGTGACCTTCAGGAAGTTTGGTACATTCCTGAAGTAAGATTGACCCCAAGTTCCTTTTTCTGATGTTTTTGGATTAAGCCAGACTTGGCATTCACGTGGACTGTGATACAGTCAGCATTCCCCAACTGTGATAGTTTGTCATGGGTCAGCACAAGTGAAAGTCTGTTCAGCAGAAGGTCGCAGTGGTGCAACAGGGCTTCCTGTAGATTAGTACTGGAATGTGTTAAAGCAAGAGGAGGGGAGCGTGTCCGAGGAGGTTGAAACCCTGTGGGTGCCACAGATCAGCCCTGATGTGCTGTGATACTCCAACATGCTCAGAAATGCATTAAAAGCTGGTTTATGAACAGAATATCTGTTGGATGTTTCAGGCTGCCTCGCTCACTGCACAACTTGCTGTTATCCCACGCTGGATTGTGCAGAGTGTATTTCTGTGATACAGGCTGATGTTTCCAGAGCTGTTGAGACTAGTTAGACACATCTGTCATTACTCACCTCAGTTCTTCTCAAAATACCAACCATAGCTTCAATGGTAACTGAAACCAGAGAGAACTGGAAGTCTGGGAATAAATGGAGCCTGGAGTACAGCAGGAGGCACTGCTGTCTCATTGAGGGGAGATCTAAGGTCTCATCTCTTTGTAGATGAACCATGTGTATGATGTGTGAGACCCCAAGGTACGGGTTTGTGGCACTATACCAGAGTCAGATAAACTTAGATCCATGGCTCTTAAAGCTTCCTTGGAGAGTACTGGATTCTGCTTAGATATGTGTATATCTACTATCATAGCACTGATAACTTCTCAGCATCCTGCACTCCAGCTGGCAGTAGCTATGATTTCTACATGTTATTGCTGAATGTGGTTGTATCTATGGCTACCTTTTTTTTTTCTTTTCCCTTTTTGCAGTTGATTAAGAAGGCTGCAGGAGTATTCTGGATTTAACTTATTTTCTATCCTTTGATATTTCTAGGTTAAGAAACACAAAACAATTGCAGGAACAGGCCTTTATAGCATGATGGTCAGACTTGGGAATAGATTTTTTTTTTTTTTTTAAATTTAGAGTACTTGGAGTGCTTATATCTTATCTGAGCAGTGAGGAGTGCTGGATCTTTAATAAAGAAATTCTTTCTCCATTCATCACTGGAATGACTGCTGTTTTGAAATGACAAAATTAAAAGTTTGGAAATTCTGAGTCAAAGTCTAATTTATGATATAGTTTCATTCCCCCTTCGGTGTTGCCTCTTCTCCCTGAACCCTTCCAGCACCTCCCATCCCAAAAACACCTCCAAAGTAGATATAGTAGTGTTGGTGACCATTGAGTTATGTAGATCTACTCTGGTCAGCACTGGATTGCAGAAGGTGAAGCACTCCAAGAGCTCATTTATTATAGTGTTTCAAGTGTGGTTACTAAAGATGGAAAATATTGAGCCTCTGGCACAGATACAGCAGCCTAATCTTGTCCCTGAGCAAAATCAAAAGCTCTGAACAGAGATTAAGGAGATGAGAACTGAGTTACCTTTCTTATAGACTTGATGAGGCTGTGGGCAGTCTGACAGTAAAGCATAAGCTCTGCGTTGGATGGCTGGAAGGATTTGTGGATTTAAAGGCAGCATTAAGAGGAACCTTAAGCACCTGCTTGCTGTGACCAAAGTTAGAGTTAGCTATCTCTGGGAGTCTGTGCCCTTCCAGGAGCTCTTCCTTTGCAGGCATCATGGTGGCATCATCAGTAGCTTGCTTGCTGTGGCTTGCTGTGTCTTAACCATTGCAAGTTGCTTTTTGTGAGTTTCTTCAGAGTTTTGATTTTTTAAAATAAATTTCCAGGGTAGGCCATATTTCATATGAAAAAACCAGAGCAAAAGGAGGAGTGGAAGTAGTGGAGTGGAGTGAGAGAAAGCTCTAAAACTCCAGAGACCTTTCAGTTACTTTTAACTGTCCTAAGAGGCGTTATAAATAACTATGACAAGCCCAGTTTTTCACCCTCCATTAGGTATTCTAGTCCAGCTGTATTTATTGATGGTGATACTCCAGCTGAGCAAAATGTCACCATTTGTAGTGCTTGAGAAAATCAGTGAAAGACTAAATGCAGAGCTGATGATGGTAGACAGAGTACAGATCATAGCCAAGAAAGCTGCATTTCTGGCTCCAAATAATATTTTCCAACCCCCTTCATAGTCGGAGACTTGCCAGATCCCCATTTAACTTCTTAAATTATTGTATGTAACACCTGAAATCAAATGTAGACATGACTTTGTCTTTAAGCAGGGAGTCAAGTTTAAAATTATGGCACCTGAGAGCCAAGGGAAATTTTCTAGGTGCTAAATTTGGCTCTGGAGCTGCCACTTCCCAGCACAGTAGAATAGTTCACCCCAATCCAAGAGGTCACAGCAAAGCATGAATGAGGGTGTTAATGTAAAACCCCAAATCCACAGACTTCTTGATTTATGGAGTTGACTTTGCTTTCTAGGAACGAAGAACAGGATTTGTTAGAGATGAGGATGGAAAAATAGCTTTCATGTTTTTCATGTCACAAGGCTTAGATTTGCCATTTGTTCATGCCACTGAAAGTTCAGGACGCTGCAGACGAGCTGTGTTTCATGGTGGTTCATGGACCCTCCATGGGTTGTGGCCCTGGCAGAACTGAAGGGGATTTACCATACAGAGAGCAAGGAGAAAGAAGGACTAATGAGACTGTGGATATGTATATATGCTAATGAGGTACATGGGCCTCTATGGAACAAAAATAAATGGTGTAAAATCCTGTTGTTGTTGATCTCCAGGACGGAACTCCGTCTGTTCCCAGCCTCCTCCTTTGCTGCAGAAGTCCAGGAGATATGTTTGTAGCTATAGCAGGGCAGGTGTACCTGCAGTTATCGGGATCTCCAGCTTGTGAAAAACCTCAGGCATGAATTTACTGAAAGGGAGGGTCAGTGCAGGGGGGAAGGAGGGACAGTTAATGTCACAGCTCCTGTTCTCCTTCCCACATTAGCATCACTCTTGTGCTGGGTGCTTTATGTTACAGGATGGGAAGAAGTTGTACCACTCCAAGGTCTCTCCCCATCATTCCTATTAAAATCATTGCAGTCTCTACCCCTGAAAGCCTTTACCTGCTGAAAAGCTCTTCAGAGAGAGAAGTGGGAAAACACAGAGAAGAAAGCCTGCATTTGAATCCTGGCAGAATAGGTCAATGGGATATTTAAGCATACCTGCTGTTGCATAGGGATGAGTCCCACTGCATCTCCCTGGATGGCATCATGATGCTGTGGAGCTGCTGTAACTGTGCAAACTCCTGAGGCTCTGACCTCAGCAGCAATGAAAAAAAAGTGACAGAAAGAGTTTTCCTCCAACAGATTCTCCTCTGCCCTTGGTATCCATAAGCTACAGCGGCTGACCGCAGCGTGAAGGTAAACCTTGCAATGACATGGAGAGTGATGAATAGTTTCTATCCTGAAATCCAATCTCTGAAATTGATTACATTGTCACAGTAAATCCATTACTGGAGCAACCCATTTTACCAATACCACATTTCAATAATTTATTTTGGAATAAAAGCCTTTTTAAAGTATCAGATGAAATTAAGACCACTTCTTTGATATCTGTAAATACTGGAAGCCCTGCTTCAGATGGAAGTGTCATAGATACTTCCTGAAAGTGAAATTATATTTAATATAGATAACAGGCTAGAGAAGGGGGGAGGGCTAAGGGGAAGGGGAGGAATCTCATTAAATGTATGCACCTCCCTGTTTGGGAAAGGCCAGTTCTGTGCTTTTACTCAGAACTAATTAGTTGGCAGATACAAACACCCGAAGTAGATCAGGCCACGGATCTGTCTAGCCTTGCACCTTGTCTTTATCAGGGGGTGGTAGTGAGTAAATGTGAGACAACAAGAGCAACCTCTCATGTCCTGTCACAGCACCTGGTGAGCTAAGCTGGAGGGACTTCCACTGAGGTGCTTGGTACCCCTTGGTAGACTTCTGTATTTCTTTTACATCTAGAACTGTCTGAAAATCAGAGCATTAAATAAGTGTTAAGTCAAAAGGAGGACATATTGCTCACAGGAGTCAGCAAGGATAACTAGCATTGGTATCAACCTCCTAATTCTTGTTAAGGTTCTGAGTTTGTAGTTATCTATGGACCTGGTTATTTAGCTCTAATGTTATCTGTGGGTAGCTCTTAGGGGTCTATGTTTTTCTCAAAAAAAGCATCATCTACAGACCCAATAGATTTGCACAATCCAGAAGTTGCTTTCTGGTACTACGTGTGTATGTGTGCGTTGACCTGGATGGAGTAACCCAGCACTTAGGACAGTGTTGAACAGCATCACGTGAACCCAGACATCAGAGGCAGAAAGGCTGGACAGTTCATTTGGACTGTAAGTACAGGCTGTCTCTGGTGGTGTCTTCCAGGATTTTGTTCTTAGGTGAGTTACTGGGTTATCACTGAGTTACCGGGAACTGAAAAAGGTAAAAATGAGAGTATGCTTCATTTGCGGGTTATTTTTATGGTTCTTTGACCATTTTCAGAAGTAATACTCTCTCCTAGTTGATGAAATGATGATTTGTAGAACTTTGTGCCTTTTCCTATAGGACTGATTTTACCTGAGATAACAAAACAATCTGAAAGGAGCAGCACCCATGCCCTGCCTGTGCACACACCTCCTGTCTTTGGCTGCAAACACTACTACAAAATAAATTCACAGACTGCTCCAAATAGGCTCGTGCTTTTGATGAGACTCTCCTTTTTTAACAGTTGGTCTCTGATTACGACCTGACACTATGGCCAGACACTGTATTGCATCCCCCCTCCAGGCAGAGCAGTGCTGACCTGTTGTAGAGCAGCCAGTGCTGGTTTTAAGGCAGTTGGAGGTTTCCGTGTTCGCTGTGTGATGCTCTGCAGCTATCAGGGCAGAGTAATGGGATCTGTGTTCAGGAAGCTGAAAGAAGGGAAAATGCAAAGCAAGATATATCCCCATATTTAATAAACATGTAACTTTTTATCCTCCTTCTGCTGCCTGTTTACAATACAACTAAAATGAGCTGCCCGTGGTGTGACATTCCTTGCATTTTTACATCAGCTTAAGCCTGGAAAAGCTTAATCCTGGTTTAATGGTCTTTTAATAGAAGTGGTCAGTAGTTTGGTAAATGTTTAAGTGACAGGTTGACAGACTGTGGAGTTAACACTTTAATCCTGGCTGCAGGCCAAATGACTACCAAGCTGGTTTTTCTTTAAACCTGAGAGTGGGGCATTTATTTCCAACTCCGCCTCAGGTTAGAAGTGGTGGCTTAGGCAGCAAAGTTTGCTCTGAATGTTTAGAGGAGGAAAAATGCTGTTGCACTGGGTTATCAAGAGGTACCTTTGGGTGGTGTGAAGCATTTCTATCCCAAACCTTTGACAGACTATTTCCTTTTCTGCTGCAGCGTGCAATAACATTATTACAGGTGGGTCTGAATGCTCTGTAGGAAGATTGTCTTTCTCTTAAATCCTGTAGATTTTCTCTGTAAGTGATTGCTATAACATAGAATCGTTTAGGTTGGAAAAGACCCTTAAGATCATAGACTCCAACCGTAAACCTAACACTGCCAAGTCCACCACTAAACCATGTTATTAAGCGCCACGTCTACGCTATCAAGAATTCCAGAAGCAAAGTATTAGATGGAAATTTCTCAGAATAAGCAGGTACTTATAAATGTTGCAAATAACAGTGTCTCTATGCACTGGGCATCTTGGATGAATTTCTCACAAAATCAAGCATGGGACAAGGGCTGAGCTTTTGTGATAATATCTGGACTATAGAGCTGATGCCCTTGTAATCCAGACATATTTGCCTCCCTGGATCATGCTGCCTCCTGAGCCAGCTCCTTCCTCAGCTCTGGCACTGCGCATCTGGCTCCTGTCCGTATGCACCCCTGCCCAGTTGTGCCAGTGCAGGAGGAGCACAGCGTTGCTCAAGTAGCTAAGGACCAAAGCAAAACAAGAGTTAAAGAGACCGATGCCTCAGGCTGCCTGTGAATCCAGTGCAGTTCTCGGAAGAGAGAGCAACGTGAGGGGTCCTATAAGCCTCAGATATGCCATCATTTGATTTAATGCATTTCTTATGTCAGTAGTCCTCTGAATAGGACTGAAATAATTTCTTTTATGTTCCAGACCATATTTTGCTTTGGTCAATCTGTCAAACCGTAAGTTTTAATTTTATGGGAACAGTCTTTCTTCCTTTACAGAGGAGGGGTTTAACAGATTCATTGCTTGCTACCAGCTGACATGGGAAGTAGTGAGTTAGTATGAACAGACAGCTTGAACATATTTCAACTAGTAGAAGAAGCTTTATATGTTTTAAATTTACACATCATACTTTTAGCTATGCTTTATTTTCCCCTTCATTTTGGAATTTACCCTGCTAAGATTTTTGTTATATGTTCAGTGTGTGTGTGTATGTTTGAATATATGTCTGTATATAAAGTATATTCAGTTTGGAATGACCTATTCACAGAGGGATAGACTAGAAAAAAGTCTCTCCCAGTGATTGACAGTTGCACTCAGACCGTGAGGATTATGGGGGATCAATGAGGATTATCTCATTTACTTTCATTAACCCTTGAGTTTACTTTACCAGTTTTCTTCCACATGCCACTCAACTGAATGTTAACAGTTTCTTTTAACAGTCAACTTTGCTGCCAAAGTCAAAGGCTGTTTTTTAAAGATATCTTTTAGTGCTCTAAGGTGCTCAGTGATAAAGAGAGATATTTAATGTTAAATGTCAGTAAGAATTGATGCTCTGCACCGCTATAAAAAACCCGTTTCAGAATTTATCCATTTTATCTAATTAACTCAGCTCAATGGAAATAGAAATTTAACTCCTATGGGTGTTTTCTTCCTAACATCCCACAATTTCTTTGTAGGAAGCTTTGAGATAAAATGGAACAGAAAATGTAATTCCCTTCCCCTATGGTAAGCAGTTCAATACTTGTTTACTTAAATTTGGTACTTTCACGCATTGCACATTGTAAAAAAATTCCTGTTGGTGTTCAAGCTACACATCTAATTCCTGCCTGTGAGAGATACCAGTCTGAGACCTTCGGGAGCCAAAGTTAAAAAACAGGTAGAGGAGATGGTCCTTGGAGGATCCTGCTTTGTCCTCAGCCTTTTTGTGATGCTGCTAACAGGTGCCACTTTGTCCTGGCAAGATGGGAGTTTTATTTATGTTGATATATATCCAGCATCCACAGGAGAGGAATCCTCCCTTGTATCACCATTGCCAAAGCCAGGTCAACTCCTGGTAGTTTTAAAAGCATGGAATGAGAAGATTTTGGTGAAGAAGCTGGTTTTGCATTCAGAGCCCTGTTGGCAGGAAATAGTCCTTCACTCAGACTTGAAGGAGAAAGATTTATCAAAATTTTTCTGATTCCAAATGTATGGTGTATGAATAACCTCCTGCTTCTTTTCCATCCCTTCTCTCCCAAGGCCAAGAACAAAATAAAGACGATATGTGAAATGTGAAACCTTCTGGTATCTCGGAAGAAATGAGTTTCTTTGCGGATGATTGTGCAGCACAGTTGCTTATGTGACTGCATATTACATGTGTAATACTAATAACAAAACATGGAGAGAAAGCTACTTAATCCCACTTTTGCTCCCATGTGACTCTTCTAGGGGAAGGTCCAGTTTTTGAATATGTGGAACTAAACGCAGGGTGGATATGTATATCCACGGAGGCTGAGCTCAGCCTGGAATCCCTTGGATTAAAGGCTGGATATAATTTTCATTGTTCATGCTTTGCACAACTGTCTACTGTATTTCAAATCCTGTGTTATCCACTTGCAGATCATGAGTGAAAGATATGGCTGGATGCATCCAGACAGATGCTCCACTGTACATTGCTCCACTGAAAAAACGTCTTTGACAGTTGAGGGTCAGGTTATAGGCTTTTTTTTTTTAACAAGCACTAAAAAATTCAGTTATATATAAGTAAGCAGAAGCTCAACATTAGACTTTGGTGTGCAAATTTACATAGTTCTAAAATGCTCTTATAAAGTACAAACAGTCAATGATGCCAAGGGAAATGTGTATTAAAATTCATGTTAGTAAGTTATTTGATAAGATTAAAATTAATTAAAGATAAAATTAATATTACTGACTAATCTAAAATGATAAGGAATATGAACAGTAATTTTTTTTAACAGAATCTTATTAACTAATTTTCTAGGAAGGTCTTTCAGAGAACCTCCTATATGCTCGGGATATGACTAGACCCCCAAGAATGAATTATGAAAAGCAATTCTTAATGTCATGGAAGCTACTGAAGCCAATGAGATATCTTTACTTGAAGTTAAACAACTTAAGTAAATGTGTGCAGATTCATGGCACTTGGAAGTATTCTGGTAAAACAAAGAATATCCTTCCAGTCACGCATGTTGCTTCATAGTATTATACAGAATTGTTTCTAAAATATGAATATATAATATGATCCTGTCAAATATACCTAAAAAAAATAATTGGAAAATCCTGGTTAACCACTTTGTGTGTCCTCTGCCAATGTAGAGTCATGCAGGCAGATGTGGAATTTCCAGGCTGTAGGGCTTAAGGTGCACCAGACTAAACTTGTTTTTAAAAATCAACTTTCTATTTCCAAACTCATCTCCACTCTTCTGATTTTATTTTTTTAATAGTATTTGAAAGCAATTTCTTTCTTTGGTGTTTTCTTCTGTGTTTCAAACACTTCCAGCTGGAATTTGCAACTACCTTTATCTAAGAACTTAGCTGCAATCTATGAGGGCAT